>NW_020664373.1:6985604-7091281 GCF_002925995.2 Terrapene triunguis
CAACTCCTGGTGAATACAGATCCAAACCCCCTTGGATCTTAAAACAAAGAGAAATCAATCAGGTTCTTAAAAAGAAGGCTTTTAATTAAAGAAAAAGGTAAAAATCATCTCTGTAAAATCAGTATGGAAAATAACTTTACAGGGTAATCAAACTTAAAGAGCTCAGAGGACCCCCCTCTGTCTTAGGTTCAAAGTACAGCAAACAAAGATAAACACTCTGGTAAAAGGTACAGGGGCATCACATGGGTCATTAGCAAGGTTAGAACCTTCGGATCCACTACAAAGACCTCTTCCACTTGATAACAACTTATTACTGCTTATCAGTTAGCTTCTCTTTGTGGACTAGCACTAGAAGGGGAAAGGACACTTTGCCAGTGGGTTTCACAGATATTTGCTGATGACAGAGGAATGGTGAGACTCAGGAATCTTGGATTCTATTGGCTCTGGTGTGCTCTACTGGGCAGACTCTTCTGCCCTTTCCACTCAGGCTTCACCCCTTCAGCCGGACCCTTCCAACCTGTCCCAGTCCTGTCTCTTCTCCTTGTTCCAGTCCCTTTTTCCTTGCCTACCCAGTCCCTGTCTCCACTCCTCAGGCTTCTCATCCTAGGCCCAGTCTCCTTGCCCAGCCAATCCTACTTTCCCTCTTCAGGTTTTTCTGTCTGAATTCCAATCTTCCCCCCTCCCCATTCCCAGTTTCCCCCTCTCCTCACTCTTCCCAGTTTCACTCTTTTTGCCCAGCTAGTTCTAGTTCTCCCCTCCTGACTCCTCATATGACTGGTGTCTCCCCCCACTGGCTCACAGTCCCAGTCTCCATCCCAGGCTCCTCATCCAATCTCATCCTCCCCCTATACCCCAACCCTGGACCTTTGTCCCAGTTTCTTTTCCCAGCCAGTCCCAGTTCTTTCTCTGCACCTCAGCCCCTTGTCAGATACATCTCCCTCCCTACCCTCCTTCTTCCCAGTCGCAGTCTTCTTGTCCAGCCTGTACCAATTTCCATCCTCCCCTCAGGTCTTCACCCAATCTCAGTGTCCTGTCCTCACCCCCAGTCAATTGGCTACCAGTCTTTCCTCAGACCCCATTTTGCTCACTAGCTTCCAGTCTCCTCTGGGTCTCAGTCTCCTTGTCCACTCAGTCCCAGTCTTCCCCCAATTCCGAGTCACAGTTTTTCTCTCCCAGTCTACCAGACTGCTTGTCCCAACCTACTCCTTTCCATCTCCCTCTGGTCTTGGTTTTGTCTCTTCTGCATTCAAGTCAGGCAGCTTCCTCCTCCATGCAGCCTCCTCCCAGCAGGGGGGTTATTGAGAACAGAGGAGACACAGGGTCCTCGTTCTTAGTTCCAGTGTCCTGCCTCACCCTGGGAAACAGCAATTACAGGGAAAGTCCTATTAGCCCTGGGCTGGAGCATGCTCAGTCACTCAGTGTGGATTGTGCATGAGTATTCCAGTCAGCACCAGTAGCTGTAAGAGCTGGACCATGCACACTGAAGATGGAATCTTCAGACATTTTAGCTGCTAAAATGAAGACGTCTCTACTGAATATGTGCACACTACAATTTTTAAAATGCTTATAACCTGGCAAAATGTGGGCAGATGTTTTCACAGGGATGGCAAAAGGCACATCCCCGACACAACAGTCACCCCCTTGCTGCCAAATTTCAAGTCCCTGCTCTAAAGCATGGGTGCACTAGAGCAGCTGTTCAAAGAAAATGTCACCCTAGTCCTAGCCTTGTTCTCAGAAGCAGCTGAACCATTTTGTCTGAAATTTTCCAAAACAATTCAGCCTGAGGCAGACACCCAGCTAGTAAAATTTCAGACCAAACTGTTCAAGTTTGGCAAAATTATATGTAACTAAAATGGGAAATGTCAGGAAACTTAATAACAGGCAGAGATACCACATACACTCCTGTTACCGCACCCCACTATAATAAATGGAACTAGAGCCCTTACTTCCAGAGTTTCCCATGACTTTATGTATGGTAGAATAGTGATTGCCCTTTTCATATCTCTTAATTAAATTATGGAAAAGCAAGAAGTACCCTTTGTATAAGTAATGTCAGGATCTCTCTGTAGATCTGTCTCCTGAAAAGAATAACTGCCTCACCTTCTCGGTTAAAGGTTTATGGAGCCATTGTAAACAGCTGAAATTAGTGTAATTACCAGGGCTGAACCTGAAGGAGATTTGAAAGGAGCAAATTTCCCCTTAATAAAATAAATTAGTTTTTATGTAGTCAAGGGAGATTGCAGAAGCAAAAAAGAGTTTCCCCTATTAAATGTTTACTGTCTGAGCCTTGCTAATGATTGTCTCAAAGAATTTAGAAGTTGATTCTCTCCTCCCATTCAAGTCAATGGCAAAATTCTTATTGGCTTCAGTGGGAGCAAGATTAGCCCTTTACTTGCTTATACATAGGGATATAATTTTCATCATATATGATATTGCAAATCAGCACGATATTAAATAGTACCAGTCATGTAATATTTCTGAAAAGCTGTACAATGGATTACTGTCGAAGGGAAGTTTTTTATGAGTTGTGCTTTGATTCTCACTATGGAGTCTGCTGCTCTGACAGCCTGATGCCTCTGTCCAGTTCCTTCCAGTGACCTAACGGAGAGGGGACATAAGTATTGAAAGCATGGGCTATTATACTGGTGGGAAGATTTGCATGATTGGAATGTTAAAATCACTGGTTATAACCTATTTATGAAGGATTAAGGGGGCGAAAGGAGAGGGGGAATGGGACTCTGTCAAAAATGGTATACCTGTTTCTGAGTCACCGATGGAAGCAAATGATCTTGATTTCTTATGGATCAAATCTCTAACAGGTAAAGCACAAGATGAAGTAGTAGTTGATGTCTGCTACAAACCATTAAATCACACCAGAGAACAGGATGAGCAGATTCGTAAGCACTTATCATTAAGGTGTAGGGAAAAAACTCTGTAATATTGGGGGACTTCAATCTGAGTAATATGCCAGAGGTCTTCCAGTACTACACTGTCCCTGGAATTATCATGGACAAGTCTGCCATTCCCATCTATAGTGGATCAACACCATTATTAGAGTTCCTTTTGCTCCTGATGTACTTAAAGAACTCTTTATTGTCTTTAATTCGGCGGGGCATGGAGGGCTCCTTTTCTACTTTGACTTCTCTTATCAATTTTCTACAATTCCTAGCTTCTAATTTATATTCATTGCTATCAACCTCCCACTTTTTTCCCATCTGTTATACATTGCATTTATTTTTTACAGCTGCTTTCACTTCCCTACTAAGCCAGACTGTTTTTGTTTGTTTGTTTGTTTGTTTGGGTTTAGGTTTTTTAACCATTGTAGTCTTCTTTCTTGATTATAGGATTGCGGCTTCTTGGGCATCTAGTAAATTGTTCTTAAACCAGTTCCAATTATCCTCACTTTTTTCCGTTTAAATTCTATTTCTCAGTGGATTTGGCTCATAATTGTTTCAGCTTTGTGAATTGGCCCCTTTAAATTATTATTATATTAGTGGTTGGCACTTTATTACGTTTGCACATAACAGATATAATCATGCAATGGTCATTTTTCCCCAAGCAACCACTAATTTTAGTTCTGTGATCAATTTTTCTTGATCTGTCTCCGGCAAAAGGAGGCAGTGGAGGAATCCTGCTGGGGAAGAAGCAGATGTAAGTGAAGCTTTGCAGGGGCCAGGAAAAGAAGCCCAGAAGCAGATGACAAGAGGCAAAGCATAAGAAGTTATTAGTTTGGAAATTTATTTATTGAACTTTCATTTGGACCTTTCATTTGTTGCCCTGAAAGGGGCATGGATTTTATGTGACTTGGCTGGAGGGCTGAGCCACAAAAGACACAGTGAGAGGCAGTCGGCTTGCAATAGGCATGGGAGCCGAGGATAATGGCAACCTCATGCACTGACACAAGGGGGCATTATGGTGGTAAACCCAACCTATCACAACCTACGTTAAATCGATTAAAAACTGGCTTACTGATAGATCTCAAAATGTAATTGTAAATGGGGAATCATTAAGTGGCTGTGTTTCTAGTGGGGTACTCCAGGGATTGGTTCATGGCCCTATATGAACCATTTAATATTTTTAGCAATGACCTGCACAAAAACATAAAAGCATGCTGATAAATATAGATGAAACCTAGATTTGGGGAGTGATAAATAATGAAGAGGACAGGTCACTAATACAGCGTGCTCGGGATCGCTTTGTAAGCTTGGTATAAGCAAACAATATGTGTTTCAATAAGGATAAATGCAAATGTATGTATCTAGGAACAAAGAAAGTAGGCCATACTTATATGATGGGAGACGCTATCCTAGGAAACAGTGACTAAAAAAGACTTGGCTATCATGTGGATAATCAGCTGAACCTGAGCTCCCAGTGCAATGCTGTGGCTAAAAGGGCTAAGGTGATTCTTGGATGCATAAACAGGGAATATTGAATAGGAGAAGAGAAAGCATAAGAGCATAAGAACGTCCATACAGGGTCAAATCAATGGTCCATGTAGCCCAGTATCCTATCCTCTGACAGTGGCCAATGCCAATGCTTCAGAGAAAATGAACAGAACAGGCAATCACTGAGTGATCCATCCCCTGTCATCCACTCCCAGCTTCTGGCAATCAGAGGCTAGGGACAGCCAGAGTACTGGGTTGTATCCCTGACCATCTTGGCTAGTAGCCATTGATGGACCTTACCTCTATGAACTTATCTAGTTCTTTTTTGAACCCTGTTATAGTTTTAGCCCTCACAACATTCCCTGGCAACGAGTTCCACAGGTTGACTGTGATTATATTACCTCTGTTATTTGGTACTGGTGTGATTGCTACTGTGCAGTACTCATGTGTACAATTCAAGAAAGAGGTGAAAAATTGGCCAGGATTCAGAGAAGAGACACGAGATGGATCGGGAAACACATCTGCTTGTGAGAGATTCAAGGAGCTCAGAATATTTTGCTTATTTAGCTTATCAAAGAGGAGGTAAGGGGCAATTTGATCACAGTCGACACGGCCACAGAAATTTTGTAATACAGGGCTCTTCAATCTAGCAGACAAAGGTATAACAAGATTCAGTGGTTGAAAGTTGAAGCTAGACAAATTCAGTCTAGAAATAAGGTGCACATTTTTAACAGTGAGTATAATTAATCTTTGGAACAACTTACTAAAGTTTTTGGTGGATCATGGATTCTTCATCACAGGAAACTTTAAAATCAAGATTGGAGGTTTTTCTAAAAGATATGATCTAGTTCAGTGGTTTTCAACATTTTTTCCTTTGTGGACCCCTAAAAAATTTTGAATGGCGGTATGGACCTCTTTGGAAAACTTAGACATAGTCTGTAGACTCTCAGGGGTTCAGGGTCCGTGGCCCATGGGTTGAAAACCACTGATCTAGTTCAAACAAAAGTTAATTCAGGAAAGCCGTTTGGCCTGTCTTATACAGGAGGTCAGTCTAAATGATTACAATGGTTCCCTCTAGCCTTAAAATCTATGAAAGCTACAAAATATGATTTACAGGTAGTAGTACAGGCTCTGAAATAAAAGCATTCAGAATATTTATCCAAAGTTCCACAGGTTTTGGAGAGCTGTTTCTTCATCACATTGTGTCTTTTATATGGGGGGCCAGTGAAGATGCAGAAAGGCCAAGGGATGAGCCTGGCCACACAACCTGGTATCTACAGGAAAACCTGACCCAAACCCCACTGATTTCTGGCTAGATGTGGGTGTGACACTTTACCCCATATTTTTCATGGTTGTAGATAATGATATGAGTATGACATAATTACAATGCAATTTGTACAAGATGAGTCATGCAAGGTGTCATTGGAAAAGTTATAATTTGTTGACTATGATTATCTTATTTGTGTGCATGTATAATTTTGGATCTAAAGTTATGAACATTGACTATGTATCTGTATTTCAAATGTAGTTACCCCTGAATGACATCATCTGTAAGCAAGATGCAATCCAGCCTAGACAGCTGGTTGTGAAGGGCCTATTCAGGGTAATGGGCCATTAGGAAAAACAATAGGCTTTAGGAGATGGCCTGTGATGGGATAGGATCTGAGTTACTACAGTGAATTCTTTCCTGGGTGTCTGGCTGGTGAGTCTTGCCCACATGCTCAGGGTTTAGCTGATTGCCATATTTGGGGTCGGGAAGGAATTTTCCTCGAGGGCAGATTGGAAGATGCCCTGTTTTTTGTTTTTTTTTGCCTTCCTCTGCAGCATGGGGCATGGGTCACTTGCTGGAGGATTCGCTGCACCCTGAAGTCTTTAAAGCACAGAATATCAGGGTTGGAAGGGACCTCAGGAGGTCATCTAGTCCAATCCCCTGCTCAAAGCAGGACCAAGCCCCAACTAAATCCCCAAATCCCTAAATGGCCCCCTCAAGGATTGAGCTCACAACCCTGGGTTTAGCAGGCCAATGCTCAACCCATGATTTGAGGACTTCAGTAGCTCAGACATAGGTTAGGGGTTTATTACAGGAGTGGGTGGGTGAGATTCTGTGGCCTGCGTTGTGCAGGAGGTCAGACTAGATGATCATAATGGTCCCTTCTGACCTTAAAGTCTATGACTCTATTAAAAAAAAAAAAAAGCTTATCCCACACCTGGTGAGCCTTCCTGAGAATGCTCCAGACAGCCTGTAAGTAATGGCTGCTATTACTCAGCAGGGCATGTGACCAGACCACATGACACCGATCTCCATTTTGGGTACCTGTATTTTTCCACAAACTGGGCAGGGAACTGTTTTTGGAACAAAGAATTCCCGCCATATGTTAAAGCTATACAAGGTGGGGTGTGACATCATCAGGGGCCTCACTCCCCACACAAGAGAACTCCTGAAAACACCTGAGGAACAAAGATTGGAGGACTGGGGGAAGTGCTGGTCCCAGGCTAAAATGATTTCTAACCTGTGTATGGAAACCTGGTGAACTGCTTGTACCATCAGCCAGGGTGAGAAATTGCTAATTCATATCTAATCTATCTAGTATTTTAGGTTTGGTTTGTGGTTTTGTTTATTTGCTAGGTAATCTGCTTTGATCTGTTTGCTATCACTTATAATCACTTAAAATCTATCTTTTTGTAGTTAATTAACTTGTTTTATGTTTTAATCTAAACCAGAGTGCCTTTGATGGAAGTGTCTGGGGAAAATCTCAGCTTGGTTTAAAACAAGCGTATTGTGCATATTCCTCTCCACATTGAGGGAGAGGTGAACTGGGTAATAAATTAATACTGGTCAGGGTTTTAATCAGGGCAGGATGGTACCGCTCTGGGGTCCTAGGCTGCGGGACTGGGGGTTATTTTGGCTTCAGCCTCTCTATAGTTGGTTCATGCAGTGGCTGGCCAAAGCCTGCATGCAACTGTAGCTGGGTGTGTCCCTGCCTGTGTGAATGCTAGTGGGAGTGGTCTATAGCCTGTCACAGCAGCACAGTGCTGAGAGGGAGTCCAGGCTTGTGAGTCAGAGGGCTCAGAGGTAACCCAGTTCCAGACGGCACCCAGGGGTGAACCCGTCACAATTGGGCCTCTCTCTCCATGTTTCTCCCAGAATCCCATCAGTGGCAGCATGGTTTTCCCCACTTACATTCTTCCCAAACCTTTTACTCTCTGTCTCTTCCCATTGTGTATGCAGTGTTGATGTAGCCATGTTGGTCCCAGGATATTAGAGAGGGTGAGGTGATATATTTTATTGACCCAGCTTCTATTGGGGAGAGAGACAAGCTTTTGAGCCACACAGAGCTTTTCTTTTTCCTTTCCCTGGCCTGAAGAAGAGCTCACTGTGGCTCGAAAGCTTACCTTTTCCCATTATTGGCTTTATTAATTCTATTGTTACTATCACACCTAGTACTGTGACCCTGTGCCTGAAATAGTGTTGCTGGTCTCATTGAGCAGCCTTCCTTTCCTCTGTTAAATTCCTCTTTAAAACCCTGTTCTCTGAACAATTCCTTCTCCCTCACATCTTCAATAATCTTCCATTTGTAGTCCTATTT
Organism: Terrapene triunguis; assembly: GCF_002925995.2. Taxonomy (NCBI): domain Eukaryota; kingdom Metazoa; phylum Chordata; order Testudines; family Emydidae; genus Terrapene; species Terrapene triunguis. The sequence goes on from NW_020664373.1 coordinate 6,993,577, forward strand.
TATTTGTGAAATCCCTTCAACTGGGAATCTTCCAAATCCATGTTTGTTAAATGCTAAGTAAAGTAAAATAAAAGTAAATAATCTCATCAACAGAAGCCCAAAGAACAACCTCAGTTATTTAAATATCATTTGATAACCTAGGTTTCAGATAAATTAGGGAATTGAACTCACAGAAGACATGGGACAAGACACTGTTTCAGATAAGAGGCAGCTTCAAACGATTGGGGTAAGGATAATTAAAGTTGCATTTGAAAAACCCAGGAGAAAAATTGAAGAACAAACTATGGAAGGAGAGATGGAGATTATTTTCAAAAGTGGCTTCAAATCATCTGTTTAGAACAGTTTTAAATGAAAAATAAACATGATTTACAAGTAACTTAGGCATCATGGGTGAAATTCTGGCCCTACTGAGGTAAGTGGGGCCAGGATATTGCACTATGTTTCTAAAGCTTAAGTTCATTTTAGGGCTGTCAAGTGATTAAAAAAAATAATCTTAATTAATCACGTGATTAAAAACATTAATCACGATTAATTGCGCTATTAATAATAGAATACCATTTATTTAAATATTTGTGGATGTTTTCTACATTTTCAAATATATTGATTTCAATTGCAACAAAGAATACAAAGTGTACAAAGTGTACAATGTTCACATTATATTTATTTTTGATGACAAGTATTTACACTGTAAAAAACAAAAATAGTATTATTCAGTTCACCTAATACAAGTACTGTAGTGCAATCTCTTTATCATGGAAGTTGAACTTACAAATGTAGAATTATGTACAAAAAACTGCATTCAAAAATAAAACAATGTAAAACTTTAGAGCCTGCAAGTCCACTCAGTCCTACTTCTTGTTCAGTCAATCGCTCAGGTAAACAAACTTGTTTATATTTGCAGGACGTAATGCTGCCCACTTCTTGTTTACAATGTCACTTGAAAGTCAGAACAGGTGTTCTCATGGCACTGTTGTAGCCGGCGTCGCAGGACATTTACGTGCCAGATGTGCTAAAGATTCATATGTCCCTTCTTGCTTCAACCACCATGTCTAGGGGACATGTGTCCATGCTGATGACGAGTTCTGCTCGATAACAATCCAAAGCAGTGAGAACCGATGCATGTTCGTTTTCATTATCTGAGTCAGATGCCACCAGTAGAAGGTTAATTTTCTTTTTTGGTGGTTTGGGTTCTGTAGTTTCCGCATCAGAGTGTTGCCCTTTTAAGACTTCTGAAAACATGCTCCACACCATGTCCCTCTCAGATTTTGGAAGGCACTTCAGATTCTTAAACTTAGGGTCGAGTGCTGTAGCTATCTTTAGAAATCTCACACTGGTACCTTCTTTGCATTTTGTCAAATCTGCAGTGAAAGTGTTCTTAAAATGAACAACGTGCTGGGTCATCATCCAAGACTGCTATAACATGAAATATATGGCAGAATGCGGGTAAAACAGAGCAGGGGACATACAATTCTCCCCCAAGGAGTTCAGTCACAAATTTAATTAACACATTATTTTTTTAATGAGCATCATCAGCATGGAAGCATGTCCTCTGGAATGGTGGCTGAAGCATGACGGGGCATACGAATGTTTAGCATATCTGGCACGTAAATACCTTGCAATGCCAGCTACAAAAGGGCCATGCAAATGCCGGTTCTCACTTTCTGGTGTAAATAAGAAGTGGGCAGCATTATCTCCTATAAATGTAAACAAACTTGTTTGTCTGAGTGACTGACTGAACAAGAAGTAGGACTGAATGGACTTGTAGGCTCTAAAGTTTTAAATTGTTTTGTTTTTGAGTGCAGTTATGTAACAAAAAAATCTACATTTGTAAATTGCACTTTCACGACAGAGATTGCACTACAGTACTTGAATGAGGTCAATTGAAAAATACTATTTTTTAAATCATTTTTACAGTGCAAATATTTGTAATAAAAATAATATACACTTTGATTTCAATTACAACACAGACTACAATATATTTGAAAATGTAGAAAAACATCCAAAATATTTAATAAATTTCAGTTGGCATTCTATTGTTTTAATTAATTTTTTTAATCTCAATTAATTTTTTTGAGTTAATCACGTGAGTTAACTGCGATTAATCGACAGCCCTAGTTCATTTATAAATATGTTCTTTAAGTCACTGCCTCACACATTTGTTTTCTCTTTGTGGGGTATTTTAGTGCAATATCTAGAGGGACAATCATCCATCTCAGGCTTATGTTGTGCAGAGTGAAACTAGCTGCATAGTGAGAGGGAAGCTTTGCCAGGATTGTCGTCCATGTTTCTTGTTAGGTTCATGAAGGGATTATATACTGATACACTCAGCAATCCACACTGTGCACACACAAACATATACCTTTGTTTTCATGTATCTCAAATGATTTTGACCTTTCTAACCATGGGGATCTCAGCAGGGGGAAAACATTTTTCCAAACTATTGAGACACAGATCACGAATCACTGACTGCAATATGAGCACTTTCCTAGTTCAGGAAAAAAGCCATTTTCAGAATGAGGTTAACAACAAAATGTATGCTACAGGGGAACAGTGCTTCATAGTGAGGAATGAGCAAATGTATGATTGAGGTTTTTATGAAGTGCTTACTACTTACAGCACAATGTGTTACTATCAGATCAATTGAGGTAAAAAAATATGATGTGCAACTATGAAAGTTATGGGGAGACTGTGCTGCAGAAGCTCCAAAATTGCAAACTGGAACACATACATGTAATAAAATGCTAATGTGAAGATTTCAATAACATTAATTTGGTTACGTTTCACATGAGTAGAATTTTCAATTGTTGGTTACTGTTAAATGTATAATTTAATGTAACTATATGCACTGTCTCTCTAGTTAATGGACGTTAAATTCTGGAAATTTAATTTTTTGGTTTTGGATGTTTTTGTGTTTATATAGTATTAAGTTTGTTCAGGTTTTCTTTATAGAGTTATTTGTAAGACTATTGTCTTTGGTCATATATACCATTATTATATATTTCATTAAAATTTATTTTAATTTATAATTTTAAAATAATTGTTTTCATTTTTGTTTAGTGTTGTGGATTCCTCTATGATTATCTTCACATTATAGGTGTAATCTGGATAATTAGATTGTCCTCAAGAACAGATGCTGATTTTTTTTTGACTCTACAGATGAAAATAACTAAATTACCTAAGAACTGCAGATACAATAGTGAAGTTAGCACTAGTGTTACATGTTGGCGGGCCTTTTAAGGGTAGGTAGGTTAGCCACACCCCTGTGGGATTAGGGGCCCCTTTCCCCATCTCCTGATCAACTGGGTGATTTCTGTACAAAGGGCTGAGAACACAGTTTGAGGGAAGACCCACAAAGGCAGAGTGAAAACAATGAGCAATCCTTCTGGCACCTTAGAGGCTAACAAATTTATTTGGGCATAAGCTTTCATGGGCTAGAACCCGCTTCATCAATACATGAAATACCTGCTCCTGTATTTTCCAGTCCACGCATCTGATGAAGTGGGTTCTAGCCCATGAAAGCTTATGCCCAGATAAATTTGTTAGTTCCTAAGATGCCACAAGGACTCCTGGTTGTTTTTGCTGACACAGACTAACACGGCTACCACTCTAAAGGCAGAGTGAGTTAGCTGGTGGGTCTGCTGGAGACTATGAGGGGGGACTCAGGGAAGGAGCCAGGGCCTGAAAGGCAGCCCAGGCGGGACTGGGACCGAAGAGGGAAGAGGAGGCTGAAGAGGAGCGCAACTGGGCCATAACCTCCAAGTGATGGTGACTGGCACATCACATGCAGAAACGCTCCCTTTGCACCACACGTCGATCCTGCAGCCCAGGGGAGCTACAGCCGCTCCTTGCCCCCCCGACCCGTCTCTGTGCCCACGGCGGGGCTCCGCCTCCGGGGCGTCTCCGCGGCTCGGGTCCCCGCCCCGCATCAGGGTCCCCGGCCGGGGGGCGGGGCTAGCTCAGGCCCCATCCCCGGAGGGGGCGGGGCTTCTCCACGCTTCGCCATGACGAACAAATGACCGCGCGGGGAATGAGATTGAAGTTCCAGCGAGGCGAGCGCGTTCTCTGCTTCGAGCCCGACCCCACCAAGGCCCAAGTGCTCTATGATGCCAAGGTGACCCACCGGCCGCGCGCGCGCCGCTCCCCAGCCCCGCCCCGGCCTCCTCGCGCCCGCCCCCCCCTTCGCGCCGGGCCCGCAGTCGGCGGAAGCGGTTGCTCCGCCCGGCCGCGGGGTGTGTGTGAAACAGCGAGACAGGCCCCGCCCCGCCCGCTGGGGTCTGGCCCAAGGGGCTCCTGGTCCCTCCCCCCATTGTCCGCTGTCTCCAGCCGGGCGCCCCGGTCTCTCCCGCCGGAGCCTCGGGCCGGGCAGGCTCCGCTTTCAAGTCCGCCGCCTCCGCCCCGCCCCCGGCGCGGTGCAGCGTCACACCGGGGCCTGGGCTGCTGCCGCTGCCCGACCCCGCCAGGGGGCAGCAGCCCCCGCTGCCTCCCGGCCGCCGCCGCCGCGCTGAGCCCCGCGTCCTGCTGGGCCCCTTTCCCCGCCGCGCTTAGCGCCTGGGACCCGCGCGGGAGTCAGCGGCCCCGGTCCGGGCGCCCAGTTCCTGGGGCATCAGTCGGGCTCAGGCACTTCGGTACCTTGGAGCATCCGGGCCTGAGGCCGCCAGCGAAGCGCTTCGTCCGCTCCGAGCTGCGTCCCTGGCTTGGTTAACATCCTTTCCCGGGCGGATGTGCTCGGCGTGGGAGACGGTGGCAGCTGTGCGGGGGCTGCCAGTCACGGGCTCGCTCGTGGTAATAAAAGCTGTGAGCGAGGAGACCTCCCCTCAGAGCAGGACTCTTCATATCCTAGAAACAGGACTGGTGTGAACGGGCCTGGGCCAGACACCTGCCCACCCCTCAATTCTGCAACATAGTCTCCACGCTAGAGTTAAGTCCTATGAGCCTTTAATAGGTACAGTACTGTTAGGGAGCCCTCCTTGGTAAAAGCATCTTAATTTGGCACTTCAAGTCAAAGGTACTGTTTTATTAAGCAGAAGCAGAGTGGGTAAAGTGGCAGTGTGATGAATTACATAGGGTACGTCTTCACTACCCGCTGTATTGGCGGGTAGCAATCGATTTATCTGGGATCAATATATCGCGTCTCGTTAAGACGTGATATATCGATCTCCGAACGCGCTCACCGTCGACTCCGGAACTCCACCAGAGCGAGCGGCGGTAGCGCAGTTGACGGGGGAGCTGCGGCCGTCGATCCCGAGCCGTGTGGACCCCAGGTAATTCGATCTTAGGCTTGGTCTACACTTACCCCCCAAGTCGAAGTAAGGTATGCAAATTCAGCTACGTGAATAACGTAGCTGAATTCGACATACCTTACTTCGAACTTACCGCGGTTCAGACGCGGTCCACACGCGGCAGGCAGGCTCCCCGTCGACTCCGCGGTACTCCTCTCGTTGAGCTGGAGTACCGCAGTCGACAGCGAGCGCTTCCTGGTTCGATTTATCGCGTCCAGACCAGACGCGATAAATCGAACCCGGAACTTCGATCCCCAGCCGTCGAACTACCCGGTAAGTATAGACCAGCCCTTAGATACTTCGACTTCAGCTACGCTATTCGCGTAGCTGAAGTTGCGTATCTTAGATCGCTTTCCCCCCCCCCCCCCAGTGTAGACCAGCCCATAGTGTTGGCTAAGTGGTTGATTTCTAGGCATTCTGACGTAAAACAAAAGGTGTAAAAAAGAAATGTAATATTGGTTTGAGGTGTTAACTAAATAACATTGAAACACCCTTTAAATTAACAACTAACTCAGGCTGTGTAATGGTGCAGATTGTTGTCTTTCCAGTTTCAGGGACTTCAGCAACTTTGATTTTTTTTTCCCCATCACACCCAAAGGATAGTCTGAAACCTTTAAGTCCAGTTTTAATTTCTGTGATAGAGGACTTATCAGCTTCTCTCTTTGAAGACTGCCCTTTTAGTTGCTATAAGAACATCCAGGCTTGTATGTCTGACCTGCTCCCTTTAGAGTTCCATTGGGATAGTTGCCTGTAGGAGCTCCTTACAGTGGGTGTGGCGGAGTTGTGTATTATTTTGTTAATGCTCCCAGATGTATTTGCAAAAGATATAGAAAAACAAAAAGACCAATTCTCTTCTGTGACCCTGGCTCTTTAGCTGGAACACAACTCCTATGATGGACTGCGTTGATTCAACTGGTGAGAAGACAGCAGTGCATCACAGTAGATGTGTTACAGGTCTAGTGAGGGAGCCAGGCCCATAGACGAGAATGTGGGCATGAAGCACCTGAACTACACGAGGCACTGCAACAGCACAGGTGGATACAAATTAATGTTGACCTGAAACAAAATTTTTTGGTTCAGTTCCGCAAACCAAAATATTTCAATTAAACTGAATATTTAGTTTTGATTTTCCAGTGGAAAATAGAAAAAATTCAGCAACACTGAAATTGTGGAAGCTGCATTTTGTGCCCCAAAAAAACCCAAACAGAAAATTCCAGGCCATCTCTAGTTAATATGATTGACTTGATTAATGTGAACATTGTGGAAGAGATGAGGTTTCTAAAGGGATTTTCCTAAGAAGCACTGTATAACACTCCTGATATGTGTGGTGTGTATGTTGAGTGTGTATTTAAGTCTTATGTGAGGCACAATTGTCCAGACTAGATTTTAAGTTATTTGGCAAGATTTAAGGCAATCCTTCAATCTTCTAGATTGTTTAGTTTTTTGGGAGATATCAAAGTGAAAGTACTTTGAATTCAAGTCTGTTTATGAGAGTAGGTAGAATTGCGGTACTAGATGGAATAAAAGCACACTCTGTGAGGGGCTATGGCTGTATTAGCTTTTAGTATCAAGAATATCTCCATTCTCAAAATCTATCGTATTATCTCACTTGGAGTTCAGTTCAGAAATTCGCAAAGCATTGTTCTCTTAATTCTACAGTTTGGCCCTACATGCTGTTCACGAGAAGAGCGTTCAATAGTTTTAACTAAGCATTTGATCTTCCTTCTGTACCATGATGTTACTGGTTAGTCTCCTGTATTGAGGGTCTGCAGAAGCAACTCATGAAGGAGATAAGAAGGCTACTTGTCCAAATGTGCGAATCCACACTGTTCCATCCCTCTTCTTCGGAGCACTTTTTGGGATGCTTTGAGATAGATAGGAAATGAGGACAGGGCAGGGCCTATTGGTAGTCTCTTCAATGTTTAGATCTCAAGTCAGTACACAAACATTGTCTATCATCTTTGCTGCTCTTAGTAGTTCCATGGGCTCAGGAGAAGGTGCATGATTTCCTACAGTATGGATGTTCAAAGGCAATTCATTAGGTTTCTATTTACTCATAAGTATCCATTCCTTTCTTGCGCCCACAAACCCATTCCCTAAACACTCATTTCTATAGAAAGTGCATTGTAATCTTTGTATTATGCCACATTCTTTGTTTTCTTTTTCAGATTGTTGATATTGTTGTTGGAAAAGATGAGAAGGGCAGAAAGATTCCAGAATATCTGATCCATTTTAATGGTTGGAACAGAAGGTGAGAATATACAGAGCACCATTTTATTTAAAAAGTTTTTGTATTTACAAAATCTTTTCAGTGGCATGCCATAGCCTACAGGATGGTGTAGGGTAAGAAATAAGTAGAAGTTAGGTTTTGGGCCTAAATCAGCGTAAGGGTAGAGGAGTATGGGAAATGGAAGTTGCTAGTGTAAGAAAGTTGGAAATAGTGTTATGGGCAGGGCCCTACCAGTTTCACGGCTGTGAAAAACACATCACAGACGGAGAAATAAGCCCTTCCCCGTGAAATCTGATCTCCCCAAAATCAGCTGGGCTGGGGAGGGACAGGACATGTCTTTCCCCTGCACAGCTGTTATCAGAGGGAGATCAGACTCACCTCCACATTTCTGTGCTGCAGCAGCCCCAGTGCTGGGCTCCAGGCGTCTGCCTCCCGCGGCTCTTACCAGTGCTTGGGGCACCTGGGTTGGGGGCTGCTATCGCTGCCCGCAACTCCTGCCATGGCTCTGGGCTGCTGCTCCCCACCCTCCCCCCGGCAGCTCCTGCTGGGGCTGGGGGCTGCCCAGGCTTCATCCGGAGCTCAGAGACCTAGGCTGGGGGCTGCCACACCCTGCAGCTCCAGCTCCTGCCCAGCTTGCCCTACCTCCTCATCCCACCCACCCCCCTCCACGGCTCCAGCCGGGCCTCGTGGCTTTCACTCCTAGTAGTTCCTGGCCTGGGAGCCCACAGCTCCATCCCTCGCAGCTCCTGTCAGACTCAGGGCTGCCCCCCCCCGTCCCCCGCCGTGGCTCCTGCCCAGGCTCAGGGACCTAGGTCGGGGGCTGCTCCCTCTGCAGCTCCAGTCGGGACTCGGGGCTTTCACCCCCCACAGCTCCTGGCTTCCGTCCCCCCTTCCCTCCCCGGCTCCTGCCCTGGCTCAGAGCTGCTGCCCCCCAAGGCTCCTTCGTGGGCTTCTGGCCACCCAGGCTCAGGGATTCTGCCCCTCCCTTCCTGGCTCCTGCCCGGGCTTGGGGCTTCAGCCCCTGCAGCTTCTGCCGGGGCTCAGGGCGCCCGAGTTCGGGGCTTCAGCCCCCACAGCGCTTGCTGGGGCTCGGGGCTTCCACCCCGTGGCTTCTGCCAGGGCCAGGGCACCCATTTTTGAAATTGTCTAGGGCGTCTAGGCATGGGCCCCATGAGCCCATGCCTTAATCCACCACTGGCCCTGACTAGTAGCTAGGAGCCCCTGCTTGGAGCACTCCCAGCAGCACTGGGGGGATCGCACCTACTTCCACCTCCAAGAACCTCCTCCAGCTGCGGGAAACTCCGCAGCTGCTGCCTTCAAAGATGGTCTCTGAAGGCAACACAGAAGTGAGTATGGCAATCCTGCAACCCCCCTACAACAGCTTTGGGGCTCCTCACGATCCCCTTTTGGATCAGGACCCCCACAGTTACAACACAGTGAAATTTTCAGATGCAAACATCTGAAATTGTGAAATTGACCAATTTTAAGACCCTGTGGGCGTGAAATTGACCAAAGAGAACCTTGATTTTGGTAGGACCCTAGTTATCGGAAAGTAAGAGTTAGGAAGGATATGGCTCAGGGTTATAATACCATTATGTTTTGGTTATAACTGGTTTGAGCAAGGTTTTTAACGAGTACTTTTAAAAGTTGTGAATGTTTTATTAAAATGCTATCTATATTGATAGTATAGGAAAGACGTTGACGCAGATGTTAATTTAAATGATGTGTAATATAAAGAGCCAGTTAGAAGGTGGTGGGAATATAATTATGGAAAAGGGCAGTTTAAAGTATTATAATTGAGTATAAAAGGAGTAGCCTTTCTAAATTTCAGGAAATCTCCAATTAACATAAAAAGGGTACTGTTAGGTTCCAGGATTATAAAGCTGTATTTCTCTCTGTTGTTGCACTGATTACCCATTGATAATTTGAGTGTAATTATAATTGTAGTATTTATATTAATTGGGAACATTTCAATATAAAGATTACTATACCTTCGTAGGAAGAAATAATACTATAATGAAAAAGGAGGACTTCAGTCATCTTTATTTTGTGAATACCTTTAATAAATGCTTTCTATGGGACTAATTGATTTATGTTGACATATTGGTTTGTGGCCCCTGTGTGGTTGGAAACTCAAACTCTGTCTCTGTCATAATCTGAGTTGCTTGATGGTGAAGTCTGGAAACATTCTGATGTTGACAGAATATTCCTTAAAATTATCTTGTTGCTTCAAGTACTTCAACTTGTAAAGTTAAGGAGAAAGTATCTTTCTGTCTGTTTGGAAAAATAAAGCCAAAGGATGGTGCAAAAAGATGCAAGTCTACATCATAGTACCCTTTAATTCCAGATTTTGCTTCTAAAGAGCACTAAAATATTACTTTGTAGATGACTGTAAATCTACATTTGTCATTCAGTATTTATTGGTAAAGTCAGTTTCTATTTATTAACATTTTTTTCTTTTGCCCCATATTTAGCTGGGATAGATGGGCAGCTGAAGATCATGTTCTTCGTGATACAGACGAAAACCGCAGATTACAACGTAAATTGGCAAGAAAAGCTGTAGCTCGCATGTAAGGAATATGTTTATCTCTTGACTTCAAATGGCTTTCATTCAAAATAACTATATACCGGTTCTTAAAGAGAAGACTTGCTATAAAATTCCTGTGTACTGGATCCACATCCTTCGGAAGAAACATCACTGACAAGTACCTTGGGGAGACTTGAAGCAGGGCTCTTTCCCCAAAAACAAATATCTGTCTGTAATACTTGCTAGCCTTTTATGGCCACATAGAAGAACAGGGTGGCAGGAGTATAGTAAAATGTAAAAACATTGATGTGTCCACCACCGAATATTGTCCCTCAAGTAAATTATTTTTGAAATAATAAATACAATCACAAACATTTATTGCCTGTGCATATTTTATTCTTGCTTTTGCATATAGCATTGCTTCTTATGCTTTGGCAGCAGTAGTAAACAAGTGGAGTAATGACAGATTGAACAATTCACTCAAATTCTTCTTTAGGAGAAGAAAGGGAAGGAAGAAGAGACGTTGTCGGCTGCCTGGTGTTGACTCTGTGTTAAAAAGCCTTCCTGCTGAGGAAAATGATGAGAGCAGTGAAAATTGTGAGTTGTCTTCTCTTTGATTTGATGACTACACTTACATAATGCTATTTACAAAATTGTTAACTTATTAAACTACTGTAGCATCTCAATTTTACAAACTTCTGAACAACCAGTTATATGCACAATTTTTCCCGAGTAGATGGGGGGGGACACATAACGAAAGCGATGTTGATGACGAACAAGTTGACATCCCTTCACATTCTGGGGCCTTCATTCTGTTGGTAATCACTTTGCAGTGATTTGAAGAACAAGAAAACAATGCAGGGCACCATACTGCAACATATCCTGTATCTACTGTAAATTGAGATATTCAGTTTTATGAACTCGATCCTCAATTCATGCATAAAACAAGTTTTACTGTAATTGTGAAAATTGAACTATCTGATTTGCTACTGGGTTTGGTATTATAAGCATGTAATAGCACTGGCTAGAATGTTAATATAACCATATGAAATATATTAATATGTTTTGTATAAAAAATGAGCAGATGTTACACCAAGATATCCTTCTCCTCTCCGTACCCTTGAGGCAGACAGTACTCTTTGCTTCACCCTCATTCAGCTCTCCTGGGCACTCTGGCCCAGATTTTTAAAGCTATTTATGGGTTGTTGCTCTCAGCATGTCAACACCTAACTGATTTAGGAGCTTAAATCTCATATTCAGAAAGGGATTTAGGCATGTAGTTGTTGCGATGCTGAGAACAGCAACACCTAAATATCTTTACAAATCTGGCCTCTACCCTTTGATCTGAGAGTAGTGTTGCTCTGTCTGGCCCCAGCCTCTCCTGTTGTCCTTGCCTGGTGGGCAAGGACTCTGATGCTTGCGCAGTTACCATTTTGGCTTGTCCTGATCTTCTGGGCAACAGGATTTTTCCCTACCTGCATGGTCAAGAGGTGTGTTTCTTGCCCCCAGGATGCTGGTTGTTGTTCCTGGCCTCTTTCTTCTATCAGCCATCTAGCCCAGGGCATTTTTCTAGTAACTTTAAGGTCTGTTTGTATTGTTTTGCAATGTGAACACTTCATTAGTATGCTGGCCATTGTCATTCCTCTGATTCAGACATCTTTACACCATTATTATTTACAACTTTTTCATTTCAGCATTTGGTATAACTTGCTCACAACTTGCATTTGGGCATATGAAGTGATATTTATTTAAAACCTTTTGCTTACAACTAGAGTCCAGTGAAAATTAAAAAGAGCTACTGGTTGCTGAAAAATGTTGTGAATTTGCATATATTGGGGAATGTTCATCATTTAAAGTTGATATATGAACATTCTGTTTGTTTGAGCTTCCTAACTATTGCACGCTAAAATACTTAAAATATTCCTTCTGCATTTCTAGTTTATATCTCATTACAAAAACCAAACCAAACAGCCTTGAATTAAACGTTACAAAGTGGAAAAATTGTTGGGTATGAATCTATGTCCAATGTAATATGCAGAATAAATTTGCTAAATATCAAAGATAACTAATTTCTCTCTTAAACAGCTATAAGTAGTTCTTCTGATGACAGTGATGAAGGAACCGATGAAGAAATAAAAAGTGAAGAAAGTGACATTGAAGAGAGGACAGACATGGTATATTCCTATGAGCTCCCTTAATTTTAATAATACTTAGTACTTTACATGATTGAAAACTGGGAAAATTGAGACAGGTTAAGTGAATTAATTGCTCAAGGCCATGCAGCATGTAGTCATAGGGCCAGGACTAGAACTCATGATTATTGACTCTTAACAGAGGTCTTATTGTAGTAGAGCTATTCAAACTCATAGATGACGTTTTACTCCCTTAGATGGCATTGATCTCAATACAAAATGTATTAACTTAGACTTGTTCCTCTTATTCTATTTCCACTCTTAAGATCTGCCAGCAAACAGCACTACCCGGATTTATAGTTAGTGTAAAATGTTACTAGTCTCTTCAGGTGAAGCAGATTCTAATGCCATCAGGATTTTAATGGCTGATGTACATGGTTTCTTTAAAGAGGGTCTGCCAACTCAAATTAGGCTAAAATTTAGACCTATTTGTAAGAATCTAAGACCAGTAGAAATATTTCCACTGTACAAAAACGTCAGTGGAAACAGGTGTGCGAAAGCTGTAATCTAAACACTGCAGGAGAGATCATTTGAAAGCGAAATTGGTTATAAACAAATAGAAAGTGACCCAATTGATAATTAAATTATTATTAAATTAAATGTAACGTGAAAGAGCAAAAAGCAAACAGGAAAACAGTGAAAAAATGAATAGAATTTTTAAAACAGGACTTTCAAATAAATTGAAGGTGTTACTGTAAGAAACTACATTTTGTACTCTTACATGTATTTTACCATACAAGTAATTAGATTCAGTTTCTATTTTGCAGAAATTTTAATATTTGATCTAGTTTTGCCTAAAATACTACAGTAATTAACTAGTAACACTAATCATTTTTTCTTACACTGATTTGTGCTGTTGCAGAAAGAAGAACAAGAGATTCACACTAAAAGGGATATGGAAGAAAGAGCAATAAGCATAGAAATTCCTGAAGTTTTGAAAAAAAAGCTTGAAGAAGACTGTTATTATATTAACAGGAGAAAACGGGTATGATTGGTTAAATGAGGGAGAGTATATGAAAAAATACCCGAAGGCAGTCAAAAGATGCACTTGCATGTAGTGATTTCCATTATTTTAGCTAACTTGCTTTTACAGCAAAACTTCTAAGATTTCAGGGGATAAGGCTTCTAAATGACTAGAGTACTGAATTACCAATATATTAATCTGTAAAATTGGGGTTCACATCTTTATTTGGTTTTGTTTTAGGAAATTTGGAATAGAACATTGAGCTAATCCTGTTCTGCTATCATATTTATATGTTCCCCAAAACTGGACACACAAGGGATTGAGCAAAAGTATAATTTAAGGAGCAAATTTGAAATATATGTATAAAGTTTTGCTGAATAGGCTAGTTAATTAGGCTAGGCAGTGGGTCACAAGTTAATGTTGTGGCTCATTGCTTAAATCCATAATTGTATTATTTGACAGTCATCAAACTTTCTCTTCAGCTAGTGAAACTGCCTTGTCAGAGAAATATAATAACTATCTTGGAGTCGTATGTGAAGAATTTTGCCATTAATGCAGCGTTTTCAGCTAATGAAAGATCTCGGCACCATCAAATGACTTCACATGTCAACATGAACCTTCATTATGTCCCACCAGAAAAGAAGTAAGTAATGTCTACCATTTGTTTGGGTGTAGAGGAAGAGCGGATTTGAATTTCAAGCCCAGGTTTTAGATGATGTGTGCTTTTGTGCCCATCCATATACAGTGGACTCATACCCCAGTGTGTAAGACAGCACAACAATATCAGGAAAACTTTATGTTTAGAGATGAGAAAATTACTATTATCCAAAGAGTTGATGTTGGAATTGCTAATAATAATACAGGGATATTACCACAATACTAATTTAACCATAAATTCCTTTATTAAGTCCAAAGGCCAAATGGTATTTTATACAATTGCTCTAAGCATGCCTAATAGCCCAAAGGATGAGCAGTCTCTACACCCAATACAGCAACAAAGCATTCATAAGCATGTGATCAGTATACTTACAAATAGTTTCCCCTACATTTGGCATTCTCATCCTGGCGTTCTTCAGCATGATCAGGTAGGGTCTGACAAAGAACCCTCAAATTCATAACTTTTTATACCCTTCAACAAACAAATAATGTCATAGCTATTACTACTTTAGCTACCAAACAATTTGAGACAGTTCACCCTTATTTCCAGTCTTAATCCAGACAAGATTTACAACCTCCTGTCTCCCCAAGGCCTCTCCTCCTTCTTGCTGACCAATAGCTTTTTTTGTTGCACCTGGTTCACATGGGGCTTTACTTTTTAAAATAATACTGGTCTGTGGGATGGGAAGCTCCATCCTGGCTCCTTCTTGGACAGATTCTCTCTTATTTAAAACTATCTGCAGTCACCCCTTTTGGTCAGAGGCCCTCTTTTTAGAGACTTCACCTTACCTTATTAGTTATTCTTTGAACCAACATCCTCCCTAGTTAATTTCTTCTGGCCTTAGATTATTACTTTCAAGACCTCCTTTCTACTTGCTAGTTAGGGCCTTTCATTACAGCACATATATTTCCTTAACTGAATTTAAGCTAACTAATTCTTTAAGTGTATTTATTCTACACTTACATTACAATAAAGCATCACTCTCCCCTTCTGTCACATAAGTCGAGGCTTCTATTTTAGCCATTTTGTTAAGAATTTCTGTATATATGGGGCATTTTCACCTCTGCATGACAGGAATCTAATTTTGAGCACTAAGAGGTACCTATCTTCCACTGTAGGGGCTGGTGTGAGACACCCCCTGCTGAAGTAAAGTTAAACTTTGAGCTTTATGAGTTGACACCTGGTCAAGTTATAGAAGCACAAACTCCAAAAGTGCAGGTGTATCACAAAATGCCTTCAGAGGATACCAGTTACAGGCAAGTCACTTTCTTGTGTGATTAGGCGGCCGAATGCTCTTGACCTCAAGCATCACTATGCAGTGAAGATAAATGTGTGTAGAGATAAAACCATCCATACATGGCATGTTTGTGATTTTTGAAGCATATGATCCCTCCTGCTCAGAGGTTAACACCTCTTAAAGTAACAGTCCGAATGGATGGGCTGTCCTATTTCAGGTTAACATTGGGGTGTAGTCTTGAATCCTTTAAAAAAAAAAAAAAAACCTTTAATTTTTTTTGTCATATTCTGTTTTAGCAATTCAGAATTGTCTTATTCCTTGCAGTGCTTCAGTTTGTACTATCATGTATCATTCACTATTTTGATAGGATAATGATACTTAGGTTCTTTTTGCAGTACAATATCCCAGACCAAACCAGTGCTTATCATGAGACATCAGAAATAGGAATAGAGAACTAAATGTAATTTTGTATTAATTTAAACTAGTGTATGTGTACTAATTGATACTATAAAAAAGCTAAAAATCGATTAGATTTTTAAATGTTGATTAAAATAAAACAAATTACAGCTAATGGGAACTGTGGGAAGCGGCGGGCCAGCACGTCTCTGTTGCCCGCTGCTTCCCGCAGCTCCCATTGGCCGGGAACGGCGAACCGCAGCCACTGGGAGCTGCGGGGAGCCGTGCCTGCTGACGGTCAATGTCAGCAAAATGTGTCTCAGTTCGCAATCAGATTATCCTGATGGGCCGCATGCGGCCCGTGGCCCGCTGGTTACCCACCACTGCTGTAACTAGTAACTTCAAAGCAACAATTCCAGGACTCTTTGTCACTTACAAGCAAATTAAAGTCAAGGGATTATCTGCCACCTAAATTAGAGAAACTTCGTCCTCCTTACTGTTCACAAAGAGTCAACTAAATAATGAAATCGTATGCACTCTTTGAAAAACAATGCTTTCCCAAAAGCTGTAGTCCTTTGTCCTTTCTCTCCCATACTTTTGCACACCATTCTGTGGTCTGTTTATGTGAATTTACAGGTATTTCCTGTGGTGTCTTTATTAATGGGAGTGTCCCAGTTTTTCACCCATATTAACAACACCCATGTGAGATAAGAGTTGCCCTATTTTGTAGATCCGGGGTGAGCAAACTTTTTGGCCCGAGGGCCACATCTGGGTGGGGAAATTGCATGCAGGGCCATGAATCTAGGGCTGGGGCAAGAGGTTGGGGTGCGGAAGGGAGTGCAGGGTGTGGGAGGGGATGCGGTGTGCAGGAAGGTGCTCAGGGCAGGGGGTTGGGGTGCAGGAGGAGGTGCGGGGTGTGGCAGGGGGCTGAGGGGCAGGAGGGGTGTGGCAGGGGGCTCGGCGGGGTGCAGGAGGGGTGTGGCAGGGAGTTGAGGTGCAGGGTGCAAGAGGGGTTCGGGGTGCGGGCTCTGGCCCAGCGCCCCTTACCTGGAGCGGCTCCAGGGTGGCGGCAGCCCGCAGCAGGGCTAAGACAGGCTCCCTGCCTGCCCTGGCCCCGTGCCGTGCCACTACCGGAAGTGGCCAGCACCACGTCCCTGTGGCCCTTGGGGGAGGGGGGTCAGAGGGCTCCACGCGCTGCCCTCGTCTGCGGGTACCTCCCCCGAAGCTCCCATTGGCCGCGGTTCCCTAACCTAGAACTGAATTCTCCTCTTCCTCCTTTTCAACCTTTTCTCTAGTGTTGAGTTATGTAAAGAAATGGTGGATGGACTGAGGATAACCTTTGACTTCATTCTTCCATTGATTTTGCTCTATCCCTATGAGCAAGCACAGTTTAAGAAGGTGACTTCATCCAAATTCTTTCTTCCAATCAAAGAAAATGCAGCAAACACTAACAGGTAAGTTGGATAGACTCTGAATTGTGTCATGAGGCAGCAAACACGTTATTTTGTTGAGCACTGAAATACATTTTGAAATCGATAGGGTGATTAATCATAACATGTTGCTTTTGTATTTCAGAATTGCTTTTATAAAATCTTGAACTCTTTTCTTCCAACAATTGTTTTTGTGGGGGTTTTTTGTCCTGGTTTGGAATTTTTGTTGCAACCAGAAGATTAACCTAACCTTGGAAAGAAATTAAGGTAGAACTAAGTGGTATAGAAGGAAACTGAAATTTTGGGAATAGATTAAGGTTTACATTTCTGTTTAATTGGTGTAAAGGGCTTCAGCATTTGAAAAATAAATACTTATATTTGGGGAATGCAACTTTTTAAATAATAAGCCACATTGTTCCCCAATTTTCGAAAGGAGACTTTAACCCTAATTTGGACAATTGTTTAGCTAGATCCGAGAAGACAGGATTTTTTATTTTTAAATCTGGAAAGCTGTTCTCTTTTATAATTATATGAGAGGCTTTCTCCTCATTTCCTAGAAATCAGGAGGAGCTATCCCCGAGTCCACCTCTGCTGAATCCACCAACTCCTCAATCCACAGACAGTCAGCCTACAACAGGCGAGCCAGCAACACCCAAGAGGCGAAAAGCTGAGCCTGAAATACTACAGTCTCTGAGGCGTTCTACACGTCATACATCGAACTGTGACAGGTTGTCAGAAAGTAGTGCATCTCCACAACCTAAACGACGGCATCTCGATACGCCTGCTTCAATGCCAAAACTGTTTTTGCATCTGGAAAAGAGTAGGTTGCAGTTTTATGATATTACTGTAGATCACAACACCTTTGTGGGCTGCAGAACAAATACGTTTGTCTTGAGTAGTTCCTTATTGTTATATTAACCTTTTGCCTCTAATTTTTTATGTACAAATGGGAAATCAGTAGCGACTGTGGGAGAGTTTTAAGCAAGTAATGGAAAGTGGGCAGAGGATGGCTTCTGTGAGAATCATGGTAAAGACTTGGAAGTAGGTAGGACCAGTAGTGGAGAGGTGAGATTGTAGTAAAGGGAGAGCCAGCTAAGTGAGAGGACCCTGAGTGGTGACTGGCCTACTGTCAGACAGAAGCTGCAGCTGTGACACATGGCAGAGAAGAGGAGATGGAGCTGCATGCTGGGGTTGTGAAGAGGTAACTTTTTAGGGAGTTAAGGGAGAAGAGCTGGTCAGGATGTCCCATTTGTTAAGGGGCAAAGCACTTCTGAAATACTGGAATGTTTTTGTTCGCCAGCTGTTTCCAGTGTGCTGAATTATACGTACTCTTTCCAGTATAACTGTTTTATGTACAGAATAGTTTCTGTTCTGAAACTTCTTACATTTCCAACACATTATAAAGACTCCATTGCCCAGTATGAAGGATCCTACCTTACTCTTGTCCCTCCCAGCCTCCCCTTTAAAAATAAAAAAATAATATCCATGATGCTTTGGTGTCAGAAATAGGAACTGTAAATTGAGTTGGAAGAAAAACTTTTTATTCCCCTTTCTCTGTCCTGTTCACTAATTATTTTTGTCCTTTTTAGCTAAAACCTTCTATATTCTCTATGGCTTCTAAACTAATAGTAGGTACACTTCATTTTATGCCACTTTGTGGGCAACAAATGAAACTTTTTACTTATTCACACTTGCACTAGTAGAGGGCATCTCATAGCTCATTACACTTGATAGATGTATTACTGTTCTTGTAGGCTGTCCCAGGTGATTGCTCATCCCACTGATGTGGGCCGGGGTGGGGGGGAGGTGTCCACTGGGACTCAGTATTCTTGGCAGATTTTGACTAGTCTGGGGATTTGGGGGGGGGGGGGGCGGGGAAAGTTGCAGACCAATGCTTTCCCAGTGTTCTGGGGTTTCTGCTGGCTGGCTGTAGGGTGAGGTGCTCTGAAGGTCTGTAATAGGCAGCCACAAATGGCTCTGTGCCCACCAGATGGGAGGCCACTAGGATTGTTCTATAAGACACTCTGGATGAATAGGTTTACAAGGATTTGTCTGAAGTGGTTGGATTAAAAACTGGTTGCCTGGCTTTTACATGATGTTCAGCAGCTTTGAAAATCAGGCCAAAGGTTTTCAATTGAGCTTTCTGATGGTTGAGTGGCATTCACAGGAACAGCTCTTTTTAGTTCAAGTCTGCACAAATTGTCTCATTCACATTGTCCACAAGCATGTGTGACTTTTCTGACCTTGTAATTCATTTAATTCAGACATTTAAGTGAGATTTGACCATCTGGAAAAATTACTCTAAAAATGGATTCCATGTTGTTGTCTGTCCCAAAGCAAAATTAGGGAACAGGGTCATAGTCATAGTTTTTCAGAATAAAAATGTCGTTTTAAAAAAAAAATAAAAGGAGCAGATCTGCAGAGTTCTTATATCTATTCAGTCATATAGGTAGGGCCGTACCATATTCACAGCCATGAAAAACACGTTACAGACCATGAAATCTGGTGTCGTCTCTCCCCCCTTCCCCCCCGCCAATGAAAACTGGCCTTTTGTGTTCTTTTACCCTATATTATACCAATTTCATGGGGGAGACCAGAGTTTCTTAAACTGGGCGTCCTGACCCAAAAGGGAGTTGCAGGTGGGTCACAAGGTTATTTTTGTTGTGGGGGATCATGGTATTGCCACCCTTACTTCTGCACTGCCTTCAGAGCTGGGTGGCTGGAAAGCGGCGGCTATCGGCTGGGCACTCTGCTCTGAGGGCAGCGCCCTGCCAGCAGCTGCGCAGAAGTAAGAGTGGGAAAGCCATACCATGCCTCCTTACTTCTCCACAGCTGTCTTCAGAGGGTGGCGGCTGCTGACTGAGGGCCCGGCTCTGCAGGCAGCAGCGCAGAAGTAAGGGTGGCGATACTATACCATGCCGTCCTTACTTCTTCGCTGCTGCTGGCAGCAGACTGCCTTCAGAGCAGGGCTCCTGTCCAGCAGTCGCTGCTCTCTGGCCACCCAGCTCTGAAGGCAGCGCTGCCACCTGTAGCAGTGCAGAAGTAAGGGTAGCAGAACCGCAACCCCCCACTACACACAATGACCTTACGACCCCCTCCCCAACTTCTTTTTGGGTCAGGACCCCTACGATTACACTGTAAAATTTCAGATTTATATAGGTGAAATCATGAAATTTACTATTTTTAAAAATCCTATGACTGTGAAATTGACCAAAATGGACCCTGAATTTGGTAGGGCCCTACATATAGGCATACTTTATTTTTATACCTGGTGAATCAACACAGCTGCGGGAGTGAAATGGATACTTTTCTGGTTGTTATATAACCAGAATTATTAATAGTTCCAGTGGTAGGATGATCTGTGCAAAACTCGTTGTCTTCTAATTATTTCTCCTTTTAGACCACTGCCTCTCCAGTAAAGGCAACTAAAGACAGCTTTTTAGTCTTTTAGCAGTGATAATGTATGAACCAGAAAGAAAACAGCTGGACTTTAACATCTCCATTGAGTTTGCAGTGCTGTCTGTTAGAAAACATTTGTAAACCTGAACAAATTTGATCTGGAAATTTATTTGAACACAACGCTTTCACAACTCTGCAATATCAGTTTTACAAAGTAATTTGTTTTTCTAGCATTGACCCTCTTCTAAAGTATTGCAAGAGTGTTTCAGGGCTGAAGGCTGAAAAGCCAATGGGTGGGCTGGGGGATTGGACCAAGCCCTGGAACTCTTCTCGCTTAAACCCATCTGCCCCACTTGCCCTCCCCCTTGATAACTTTACACAAAAGCTGCCGACTTTACTGATTGGTGCAGGTCAGAACTGAAGGGGCAATGGTGTTTTGTTTTTGTTTTTTTGTGGGCAGACTTGATAAACTCGTGACAGGTGCTTTGGATATTCAGTTTGTTCCTATGTTTAAAATTTTAAAGGTTTTAGCAGCAGGCTTTGACTCTGTTTAATAGCTGCATAAGAAACTGACCTTTCTAGCTGAATGAAATAAGCGCCATATTTAATGGATCTTTGTGTAAAGTATTTTTCTGTTTACTTTTTGAAGAAACGCCGGTCCATAGTGGGTCGTCATCACCTATCACTCTGACTCCTAGCAAAGAAGGGAGTGCAGTATTTGCTGGCTTTGAAGGTAGAAGAAATAACGAATTCAATGAGGTAACAGCTATGTTGAAGAATCATCTCCACAATTGGTGCCCCAAACTGATGTTAGATTTATGTGAAAAAACTTAGGACCGTGTAAAATGCAACATTTTTTTTTAGCAGGGCAGTAGCATCTCTATAGTTCAGAGTAAAGTAGTAGTTTCATTACTTATTGGTTTATATGCTTGGTTTCCAGTCCACCCATCACCCTGAAGACTTCTTTTCCATTCTGTGGCCAAGTTGGCTTTTTGTCTGTCCAACATTTACTTTAAAAATGAAGTCACTTTGAAATGTGTATGTATAAACACAATAAAACCTTTAAGCAAAATACTTCGTTTAAAATTACTACTCTGAGAAATTAGTGTGACTGGGAAAAATTGAGCTACTGTACTTTTTTTTCCTAGGTGCTGATGAAAAAACAGCATTCTGCGTTTCCGCTGTTAACTCTATAGCACTAGTTACATAACAAAATGCTTATTCCTAGAACTGTGCTGGATTGGTTGGATAAGCTAATTTACAAAACAATCAGGAGTGCATTTGTGTTTAGGAGGCATGGACTCTACAGTATTGTAGTGTGTACAGCAAAGCTTCGAATGGTGTTAAACAGCCTTTTTAACATCAAACAAGAAAGTTAAATAAAAGGAGGAATGTAAGAAAATATTTTAAAAAAATCTGATTGTCCTCTAATCCAGATTTCTGTGTGAATTAAGTCAGGCTATAGGCTATACTATTCTTGATCATACCTTGATATATTTTTCTAACCAGAATGTTGTATTTAGGTGTTGTCTTGGAAACTGATGCCAGAGAACTATCCCCAAAGCGATCAGCCACCTCCTCCCTCTTACATCTATGGATCTCAGCATTTGCTACGGATGTTTGGTAAAACATAACCCTTGTTTTATGAAACACAATTTGTATGCTGTACATCTAAATTGATGGTTTTACATTCCTGTTTTAATTTTTTTCCAATAGTGGCCTCAGGTAAATTTGGCTCATAATTTAAAACTATTAGGTCCCATGTGCACTTACAGAACAGCCATTTAAAAAAACTTGGTATATCTCACACTGGTATCACAGCATTGCAAAATGGAAATTTTTATGTTTAATGCAGTTGTCTAGTTGCAGTAAAATAGTTTGAAAAATGTGCATTAGCTTTTAAATACATTAAAAAAAAAATTGTTCTTTGTATGAGCATTTAAAATCTGCCTGTTGGGTGCTGAAGCCACAGAGTTCTGAGCTCACTTTGCTGGCTCTGTAGCAGTTACACTGAAGATTTTTTATATATATATATAATCTTCAGTGTATCTCCAGTGTATGTCAAGAAACAGAAGTAATAGTATTAACTTCCTAATGATATTTCTAATGTACAGTAAGTGTTTTGTGATGGTGATTATAAATACTTTTGAAAGAGAAGAGAAGCTGCTAGGGGAAAGATTTTTATATTCCTCTTCTATGAGTATTAAGTCAAATATTGGGTAAAAGCAGTTAAACTGTTTAAAATGTAGACTTAAGTATTTTTGTTTATTTCTCTGTTTATTTACAGTTAAACTTCCAGAGATACTGGGGAAGATGTGCTTTCCTGACAAAAATCTAAAAGCTTTGGTAAAGCATTTTGAACTGTTCTTGAGGTAATTTGACATCCTATATTACATGCAAAAATGATGAGGTAATATTGGCCTACGCTTTCAAGGGTAACTAGTGATTTTGGATGCCTTGATTTTTGGGTGCCTGATGCAATATCCTAAAAGGCCTGATTTTAATTTTTTTTTCTTTCTTCCAAGAAGCTCTGAGTGCCATTGAAAACCAGACTCCTTTAAGGCATGCGATTGGGAATGCAAAAATCACTAGTCATTCTTGACAATTTAGGTCATTGACTCCATCTGGTGCAACTGCCAGAGCAAATTATCGTCCTTAAACTTTGTCATAACTTTTGTTAAGGTGCTTCCGTAATTGATAGACTCGAGGGGGAAGCAGAACTTTCATCTGTAGTCTGTGATGGGCATACAGTGGTTCAGAATTATAGCACATAAAACTTTTATTGTTGACCACCAGACATATAATATCGCATCTGTCTTGGCCTGGTAATAAATGAACATTAACTTACATCTGCACAGCTTGCACTGAGGTCATAACCTGAAGATAGTGAAGTTACACAGATACAACTGAGGGAAGAAATTTGGTCCCCAGAACCTTTGCTAAAGATGTTAACTTATTAAAAGGAAAGAACCAACGTGTATTTTAGGTCCCAACACAAGTTTGCCAAGGTTGAAGCTATAAAAATCTTGTAAACTGAATGTACTTGGTCAGGAAGGCATTGAAAGAACATGAATAAACCTCTTTTAATGTCACATTGTGTGTGTCTTCAAAGTAGTCACACGTTGAAAAGTGGTTATATGGAACTAATGTATCAGAAGGTGTGTAAGATTATCATGTCTATATAGTTTGTGAACATATGAAATTACTTTTGCTGTGTTGATTGTTTATTGAAAATAAAACAAATCCTAAATGTTATAGTTTACCACAGAATAACTTTAAAGCGTATAACTACAGTTCTGGTGAGTCAGGTTTTTGATCACTTATTTTTATTTGATAAGACCTTCCAACAGTAATCAACATTTACGTACCATAATATGCTTGTAACAGGATCACCATTATTCAGCAGTTGGATATTGTTTTTGTTTGGATTGAATATTATTTGATGCTTAACAGACGCAAGGTGTTAGTTTATGTTAGTTTATCGCCTTGCTGTACCTCAGCGACCTGTGTCTGGATGACAGCTCCTCATTTCCATAATATGTACATATCTGCATTTTGTTAGATAGTAGCCTTGAAAGATTATCACATACACTTATCAAGGCACAATATCTCTTCGCATATCCTTGCCATTGGGCAAAAAATTTAAAGGTATTTTACACACAAGTTATGGAGAGGGGAAAAAATTGCTTTTCACAAGTGGCTAACTAGAATTTTTGCCAGAACCCTTTAGTCCATATCTATCTTAGACTTCCATCAAATTATCATGCTGAAATTTCTACTCTTAATCACTTACGTGATACCTAATTATAGATGTTGCTGAATTATTTCAAGTTTTAACTTATAAAAATAAACTCTTCTTGTTGGTTCGTAGTGATGGTTGAGCAGAACTTCTTGCTTAGTGTTTCTTTGATCTCTCTCTCTCTCATATGTATATATATTGCATAGTTTCTGTTGCTCTGTCCCACTCAGTCTTCCGTATATGGGCTCAGTCATCGAAGTGTCTAAGCACCTCCTGACTGTTTTTAAAGATAAAATTAATGTCCTTGACCCTATACCCTTATTTGAAAAGTTTGGGTACTATATTGATATCAAACGTGTATTTGTGTCTTGTAGTGAGAGCTTCTTTCTGCCATCCCTAGACTACTGGTAGTCTGAAACCTTTGCTTAACAAATGTGGCATCGCTGAAAAGTGCTTTCATTTTTCATGGCTTACATACTGTCATTCTGCTTTTAAAGGCACTCCCAATTTTATATTGAGAGTGCAGTAGCCTATATTTTTAAAGCTATTCAATGGACTAAATACATTGCTCCTGAAAATCCTTTCATTTGGTTTTCAATCCATTTTAACTTGTTTTATTACATTTTAAGGCATTAAATGATTATGGCCTTCATATGTGATGGAGCTTTTATCACAATGTATCTTAGCCTATCTGTTGAGGTTAGAATCAGCAAGCTGCTGGCACATTCAAATTGTAACTCAAAATCTTAGAAAAAGGCCTCCAACTATCTTTCTTGATTATGAAACTCTTATTATTATAGGCAGTACACTGTGTTACAAGTTTTTAAAGAAAACTAATTGTTTCATGTTGCTTCCTAAATAATTTTTGTGACGTGCTTTCCAAACCAAGGAGACTGATGCTTTTTTAATTCTATCCCTCTCTTATACTGAATTACTATTTTTATAATCTGTAGACCAGGGGTGGGCAAACTACGGATCCAGCACTTCTTGGAGTGGCACAGGCCCGGGGACAGGGCAGGCATGCAGGGAGCCTGCCCTGGCCCCGGTTCGCGCCGCTGCCACCCTGGAGCCCGAACCCCTCCTGCCCCCCAACTCCCTGCCCTGAGCCCCCTCGTGCACCCCGCACCTCTCCTGCACCCCAACTCCCTGCCCTGAGCCCCCTCGTGCACTCCGCACCTCTCCTGCACCCCAACCCCTTGCCCTGAGCCCCCTTGTGCACCCCGCACCCCCTCCCACACCCCGCACTCCCTCACGCACCCCAACCCCCGGCATACCATTTTCCCACCCAGATGTGGCCCTCGTCCCAAAAAAGTTTGCCCCCCCCCGCTGTAGACTCTTGGAAGTATTGGTTTTTAATTTGTGCGCCCCTCTAAAGGAGAGTTTCTTAAATGTAGCTCTTGCTATAGGAAGGTCTTACTCCTATTTTATGTGAATTTCTGACAATTTCTGTAAAATAGATTCTGAATTTGTGCTGTAATTGTCCCAGCAGGAAGGATCGTTATCTTTATTAGCTAGACACTAAACTGCTTTTCTTAGCATGTATGCTAGCATCTATTCAGCAAGGATATTTATACTCCAAAGTAGTTCAATGGATTTTTCTCCCTAGAGCAGTGGTCACCAGCCAGTCGATCGTGATCCTCTAGGATCCTCTAGGATAGGCCGATCGATCTCCCAGTCGATTGCAATCTCCGGTGGTGCAGTGGGGCTGCTGCTAAGGGGTCTCCCTCCATGTTCTGCTCCTGCCTGCAGCTTCCATTGGCCAGGTACGGGGAACTGTGGCCAGTGGGAGCTGCGGGGGCAGTGCTTGCAGAGAGGAGAAGCGTGCGGAGCCACGTGCCCCCTCCCCCAGGGGTCCCGGGGCATGTTGGCCCCTTGTGGGAGTGGCGTGGGGCCAGGGTAGGCAGGGAGCCTGCTTTAGCAGCAGCCACACTGCGCTGCCGACCAGGAGCCACCGGAGGTAAGTGCTGCCCGGTGGGAGGCTGAACCCCAGCCCTCATCCGCCTCCCAGAGCCATTATCCCATATCCCCTCCTGCACCCTGAACCCCCTCCTGGTCTCCAAGCCTCAGCCCTGACTCCCCTCACAGAGCCAGCACCCTGTACCCCCTCCTGCACCCCAACACTCTGCTCCAGCCAGGAGCCCCCTCCTGCACCCAAGCTCTCTCCCAGAGCTTGCACCCTTCACCCTCTCTTGCACCCCAACTCCCTGCCCCAGGCTCAGCCCAGAGCTCCTTCTCACACTGCGAACCCCTCAGCTCCAGCCCAGAGCCAGCACCCCATCCCAACCCCTTATCCCAGCCCAGTGAAAGTGAGTGAGGGTGGGAGAGAGTGAGCGGCAGAGGGGGGGATGGAGTAAGCGGGGTGGGGCTTTGGGGAAGGGGCAGGGCCTCGGGGAAGGGGCGGGGTAGATCCTGGATTGCTCTTATAGTCAAAAAGTGATCTTGGGTGTAAAAAGTTTGGAGACCACTGCCCTAGAGAATATAATTTGCAAAAACTCAGAACTTCAGAACCTTAATTTTAAAGGTAAAAATAACTATTTTTAAAATTGTCAAATTAGTCCTTAACAAAGGAGAAATTGAGTGAAGAGAACTTAACTCTTTAGGTTGGCTTTCTCCGCAGTCCTCTAAATGACTTGTGACTGTACAGTAAGGAGTTTCTTTTCCCTCTCCCCTGCACTTTGAGTGAGATTTATTTCCCCTTTAATAAATAGGAGCTGAGTTTGTTAGAGACAAGTAGCCTACTCATCTGAGGACAGTTCAGTGAACATCTTGGTGAGAAGTTGCACAGTTCAGAATGGCAGGTTGAAGTTCTCTCCTTTTTTCTTTAAATTGTGGCTGATCGAAGGGAGGAGATCTACGCTGTCTATATTGTATAACAGTGTTCCTAAACCCCTTTTTAACTAACCAGTATAGATCAGGTATAAGTAGTTTACTATTATACTGTTGTCATGAACCATGTTTAAATTTTATTTAAGAAAAAAATCAGTTAAACATTTTGATCTCTAGTGTAGACAGGGATTTAATCTCTGAATTTTAGAGAGATGAATTTAGTGTTTAAATTTATAGTTTCACTTAAGTCTTTGGGCTATTGCAGTCTATCCTGAATTGAGAAACTTTCTTTGATATACCACTTTTGTCTGGAAGCTTATTTTACACTACATTTACTCACAGCCTGGTGGATGTTATAAATGAGATACTGCTCTGTAATACTTCTCAGTCAAACGTCAGATTGCTTCTGGACGTGATTGATTTCAGTTTTCCAGAATAAATATATTGTAGTAAGAAATAAGAAATATAGAAAACAGACATTGTTTTTTCATTAAATGATCAGTGTACCCATTCTGCTCAGCAGAGTAGTCTTACAGACTGTAGTGAGCATTTCTTCATGTACTGTTGAAAAATGAGTTTTAAGTACAGTTCTTTTTTTGAAAATGTTCAAATTAAAACTGGCACTTGAGAGAACACTGACCCTGAGTCCTAAACAGTTCAAAACACTTGCTTTAAGAAGGTAAAACTGGGTTGCAATTGAGGCTAGTGCCTAACTTGCCATTTCTTGGTTGTGATAATAGAGTAATCTATCAGTAATCCCTTCCAGTCCTACACTTCGGTGATTCTAGGCAGCTTGGGTTAAAGTGATCATGAAATGGTAGAGCACAACAAAGATAATAGATTTCAAGAAGGCAGACTTCAGCAAACTCAGGGATTTGGTAGGTCAGATCCCATGGGAAGCAAGTCTAAGGGGAAAAACAGTTTGAGAGAGTTGGCAGTTTTTCAAAGAGATGAGCAAACTATCCCACTGCATAGGAAAGATAGGAAGTATGGTTAGAGACCCTCCTGGCTTAACAAGGAGATCTTCAATCATCTGAAACTCAAAAACGAGTCCTTCAAAAAGTGTAAACTAGGTCAAATTACGAAGAATGAATATGAAAAAAACAATGCAAGCATGTAGGGACAAAATTAGGCCAAAAATGAGATTATACTAGCTAGAGACATAAAGGCTAAGAAGAAAACATTCTACATATACATTAGAAGCAAGAGGAAGACCAAAGGCAGGGTAGGCCCATTACTCAATGAGGGGGGAAAGACAATAACAGAAAATTTGGAAATGGTGGAAGTGCTAAGTACCTTTTTGTTGATAGTAGCAATTGGATATCTAACAGTGAATGCCAGTGAAAATTAAGTAGGATCTGAGGTTAAAATAGGCAAAAACAAGTTACAAATTACTTAGACAAGTTAGATGTTTTGAAGTCACCCGGGCCTGATGAATTACATCCTAGAATACTCAAGGAGCTCATTGAGGAGATATCTGACCCATTAACGGTTATCTTAGAAAAATCATGGTGGATGGGGGAGATTCCAGAGGATTGGAAGAGGGCAAATATAGTGCCAATCTATAAAAAGGGGAATAAGGAAAACCCAGGGAATTACAGATCAGTCAGCTTAACTTCAGTACCTGGAAAGATAATGGAGCAAATAATTAAGCAATCAGTTTCCAGACACCTAGAAGATACGGTGATAAGTAAGTCTGGATTTGTCAAGAACAAACTGTGTCAAACCAGCCTAATAGCTTTCTTTGACAGGGTAAGAAGCCTTGTGGATAGGGGGGAAGTGATAGATGTGTTATATTTTGACTTTACTAAGTCTTCTGATACTGTCTCACATGACCTCATGAACAAACTAGGAAAATGTAGCTTAGGTACAGCTACTATAAGGTGGATGCATGACTGGTTGGAAAATCATTCCCAGAGAGTAGTTATCAATGATTATCAGTTAAGGTAGAAGGGCGTATAGAGTGGGGTCCTGCAGAGGTCTGTCGTAGGTCCGGTTCTGTTCAATATTTTCATAAAGGATTTAGATAATGGCATAGAGAGTACAGTTATAAAGTTTGAGAACGATACCAAGCTGGGAAGGGTTGCAAGTGCTGTGAAGGATAGGATTGTAATTCAAAATGATCTGGACAAGCTGGAGAAATGATCTGGAGTAAATAGGATGAAATTCAATAAGGACAAATGCAAAGTATTCCACTTAGGAGCAGTCAGTTGTACACACACAAAATGGGAAATGACTGCCTGGGATGGAGTACTGCAGAAAGGTATCTGGAGGTCATAGTGGATCACAAACTAAATATGAGTCAACATTGTATCACTGTTGTGCAAAAAAAAAAAAAAAAAATGGCAAACATCATTCTGGGATGTATCTGCAGGAGTGTTGTAAGCAAGACGCAAGAAATAATTCTTCCACTGTACTCTGTGCTGATAAGGCCTCAGTTGGAGTATCATGTCCAGTTCTCGGCACCACATTTCAGGAAAAATGTAGACAAATTGGCGAAAATCCAGAGAGCAACAAAAATGATTAAAGGTCTAGAAAACATGACCTGTGAGGAAAGACTGAAAAAGATGGGTTTGTTTAGTCTTGAGAAGAGAAGACTGAGGGGGAGGGACAAGTTTTCAAGTACATTAAAGGTTGTTACAAGGAGGAGGGTGAAAATTTGATCTCGTTAACCTCTGGGGACAGGACAAGAAACAATAGGCTTAAATTGCAGCAGTTGAGGCTGAGATTGTATATTAGGAAAAACTTTCTAACTGTCAGGGTAGTTAAGCATTGGAACAAATTGTCTAGGGAGGCTGTGGAATTTCCATCATTGGAGGTTTTTAAGAACAGGTTAGACAAACACCTGTAAGGAATGGTCTAGTTATTACTTAGTTCTGCCTTAAGTGCAGAGGACTGGACTAGATGACCTGTTGAGGTCCCATTGAGTCCTATACTTGTATGATTTTATCACTAGGTTCATAGAGGCATGTGCATATTTGGTGACACCGAAATTAGGTATGTAAGATTGGTCATGTCCTACACAGAACCAGGAGAAGAGGTGACTTGAGAGAGATGAGATTTAATATAAGACTTTATTTTTCCATAACCATCTGATGAATAGCATAACCTATGAAAGGCAGATATTATGGGATTATTTTGCTTAACATTGTTCTGACATATGAAGGCTGTTGCCACATAAGCACAATTAATGAGGGGATATTTTAATTTCTCTAGAAGATCCATGTGTCCAGGAATTCTCAACCTTGGGACTTCATAGTTCTGGAATGGCACTGGGTGTAACCCCCCTAGCTCAAAGCTTTTCTGACCTAGTGAATTTAAGATAGTGGATGGTGGTGCAAGAACTCCTTTACTCACAATGTACAGTAGCACGCACCACCTATGACAGCTACCTCAAACCTTCCTGCCAGATACCATGGGTATAGTGTAAGAATTTGTTTTCCCCCAACTATGTAATTTCAGTCTATTTTTAATAAAATGTGCTATTGGGCTGTAAACTATTTGGAGTAGATGTTGCAGATTTCTGTCTGTCCTGTGAGGCACCTAGCATACCTTGATATGCTGTTTAAATACTAAAAGATAGTATTAGTGTGAGCTGCCGCACCCATTTGCCATAATTCTGATGTAGAGCAGCCACCTCTCGATGAAAAGGTTAAGTTCACGTTCTTTCCTCCTGTATCCTTGGTATCTGTCAGCCAAGGGTACCAGTTGTAATTAGTCTTCCGTGTTGTGGACCCGTCTCTACTGGAAATGGTCTTTCAGTCATATCTATTTGTTTCATGTAGGTCCTTGAACAGCTTCCAGAAGACTACAGCTATTCACCATTTCTCTTATTCACTACTTTTCTTCTATTTATTCATTAGGATTTAGAGAAAAGTATGTTAGTTCCTAAAATGACACTTCTAAAAAGTTCCAATAAATTTATCTTTGCGAGTCCAACATGTGGCTTTTCAGATTATAGGAAAGTTCTTTCCTAGTAGTCAATAGCTTTTTCTGTTAGAAGCTAATAATCTTATTAAAACTCAGTAAATCCTGTAGGCGGCTATTTCGTTGCATCCCTTAAAGCTTTCTTTTAAAAATATTTTAAAGCAGCTTACCTCCTGTACTGCCGGTCTCAAACCTTTTGCATTATGTCAGTAAAGAATTTTATTTCTTTTCATACTTTGAATATTTTCCAAGTAGGGAGTCAGATCAATATTTGACAAAAGTATACAGGAGTTTAATCTTATGAGACCAATGAGAAAAGTCTTGTGTGATTATTTTCTGTTGAAAATCAAAGTTGTTGCAGAAGATGTGACTTTACGAAAAAATGTCCACTGGATTCTGCAGCCATACTATTTCTGGGAGTAATAAGTAATTTTGTTACTCATTGTAGTAGTTAGTTGTGTCCACTAGTCTGTGCTAATGTGCAATTAATGTTAAGCAGTTATGCTACTAGAAGCTTCATGCGAGTGTGATAAGGTTACAGATTTCAGATATTCATTTGATAAATGTTTAATGGAATATTTTATATATTTTAAGAAAAGATGTTTGCTACTGAGCTGGGAAGATGAGGTGCGTTGAAATATTCTGAGATAGGAGCTGGTTAAAAGTGGTTATCTAACAAATGTGAACTCTGTCAGGAGCCTGGTTCTGGTTCTGTTGCTGTTTCTCATGTTGAGTAGTGCTTTATTCTCGTGAATAATCTCTCTAATTTCAGTGTAAACACTCTGATTCAGGAAAGTATACCTATTTAGGACAGTAATTAATCACCTGCTTAAGAGCTTTCCTGAATCAGGGCCTAAATGTGTCAGAATCAGAATTTAAATGAAGATTAGAATTCTAATTAAGCAGAAGTCACGGTATTGGTAGGAGGGGATAGACCATGTAGTAAAGTCTCTAAGGGCAGGTCTACACTACAGCCGGGATCGACACTCTGAGATCGATCCACCGGAGGTTGATTTAGAATGTCTAGTGAAGACCCGCCAAATCGACAGCCGATCGTTTTCCAATCGACCCCTGTACTCTACCCTGACGAGAAGAGTAAGATAAGTCGACGGAAGAGTTTCTCCCGTTGACCCCCCCGTGGTAACTTGACCTAAGGTACGTCGACTCCAACTTCAACACGTAGCTGGAGTTGCGTAGCGTAGGTCGACTTACCGCGGTAGTGTAGACATAGCCTAAGTTTACCCTCTGGAATATTTCAACCAAGCTGATACCCCTCACAGATGCTCCCATTTTATTAATGTAATTTAAAATTACTTCACCCTAGGATCCACCTTTTGGTGCTGGGATCAAAGAGAATGTCACTTACATTAGAAATTTGTTCACCTGTTTTGTTTGTGGACTGCAAACTTAATTGCTCTTTCATCAATTTAGAATTAGAGTTAATGAGGGACTCTTTATTAGCTCAGTTCTGCTTAAGTGCTTCATTCCAACTCTTTATTCAACCCACCTATCCCAGGGACAGAGACAAAGCTTAGTCAAGTCCAGTAGTATTTTATCATTCAGCATTCCTTGTTTTAAGAAAACTACTATATTTATGGTAGGCTTTTTGTAGTGTTTTCCTACAGTAAAACAGGTGCATAGTACATATGACAAACCGTTTCTGTGGGAGCAGGGAGAGTTTTTCATTGACTCTTCAAATAGATTTTTTTTTTTTTAAGGAGTGCCATCATATGTCATGTGTTAAGTGTTGCATAAAGTCTTTGACTGGTTGTGCAGCCTGGTAAACTTAGCAGAGTGGCACCTAATTGTCTAGTGATCAACTAAGGTGGTGTGGTGGAGACATAGATTACTCAAATCTTGATTACTGCATTGAGTTCTGGTTCTATATTAGTTTTTATTCATCAGTAAGTGTTCCCACTCTTTTTATTCATCTTGGCAACTGCCAAAATACTGTCCTATAAAACCCATTTATATTCACTATAAAGTATCTTCAGTTTCGTTGATTGTGAAGAGCAGCCTTTTATTGTTTAAGGACCAGATACATAAGGAACCATCATCATTTCTGTGAACAGAAAGCTGTAATGATACATCTGTAACTCTGCTGAACCACTTGATATAATTTCTTAACCTCAGTTGAGGGTAATTTTCATAGAAGTATTTAATTCTGTCTATCTGCCCCCTAATCATAATATATGGAGATATACCTATCTCATAGAACTGGAAGGAACCCTGAAAGGTCACCGAGTCCAGCCCCCTGCCTTCACTAGCAGGACCAAGTACTGATTTTTGTCCCAGATCCCTAAGTGGCACCCTCAAGGATTGAACTAGGGGGGAGGGATAGCTCAGTGGTTTGAGCATTGGCCTGCTAAACCCAGGGTTGTGAGTTCAATCCTTGAGGGGGCCACTTAGGGATCTGGGGCAAAATCAGTACTTGGTCCTGCTAATGAAAGCAGGGGGCTGGACTCGATGACCTTTCAAGGTCCCTTCCAGTTCTAGGAGATGGGATATCTCCATTAATTCAATTCAATTCAACTCACAACCCTGGGTTTAGCAGGCCAATGCTCATACCACTGAACTACCCCTCCCCCTTTCTGCTTTGTGCTAGCCCAGTGGTTCTTAAACTTTTGTACTGGTGACCCCTTTCACATAGCAATCCTCCACTTTTTTATATATTTAACACCATTATAAATGCTGGAGGCAAAGCGGGATTTGGGGTGGAGGCAGACAGCTCATGACCTCCCATGTAATAACCTCGCTACCCCCTGCGGGGTCCCAACCCCCAGTTTGAGAACCCCATGCTAGCCTGTTAAGTACTGAGCAAAAACTCCTGATAGCTTTTGCAGGAACCAGCGTGAAACCAGTAGACTGTGCATATTATATTGCATATAGAAAACTAAGTTAAAAACATAGCTTGCACAGTAAAGTATTCATAAGTTAGGAAATGCCAGAATGAAGATTGCCCTTCAATTTGGCCCTTATACACATGCATTATGATGGTTTTGCCCAGCATCAGTCTGTAAAAGAGCCTCTGGAATCCTTGCTTTAAACACAAAGGAACATCCTCCCTCCACCCCCTGCAACCCTCTTGCTCAAATACATAATGCCAGAATTAAGGTAACTTGGCAGTTTTAGAGTTCTTCTAATGTAGTTTTCTGTATGTAGCTTCCTAAGCAACTCCATTCCCCCCTCTACCTGCCCAAAAGGCACAATTCTATCACATGGAAACATATTGTCTCCCCCTGCCCCCTGTCTTGGCCCATCAACAAGATTTAAAATTGGGACCTTTTATGCCCAATATAGAGCTCTGCCAGCCTACACTGTTGACTTTCTGTAATTAACACCCGTGAGAATGAATGAAATTTCATAGGATGGCAGAGCCCACTCTAAACAATTATGATGAATCAGAGAGATATTCACTAGATAAAATGTCTGTCTTTTATTGCTTACATTATGTTATTTTATTTATTTTGTATAAATATTTAAGTAGTGGTCTTGCTTAAGCAAAACCAGAGAAATAACATGTTTGATACCCTGTTCTGAATAAAGTTTTAAGTAAAGGCAAGTGTTGTAGAGAACACCTTTCCATGGTTGCTGTAGTCTGTTTCTATTTAAAATGAAAGATAAGCTTCTGAGCTTTTAGTGATTAATGTATTTCTGTTTAAATTTTGATTTGCCTTATGTGTAGAATCTTCTTTTTCGGTATTCTTTGCTGCTTCAGATTTCTCAATATACAAAATCAAAATAAATTATTTATTTAAGGGGAGCTTAGTGAGGAATAAGGTTGGAGAAATGTACAGTTTTTTTTTTTTATATACATTATACGCTGAACATCATTGTTACCACTTGCATCTAGATTGTATATACCCAAGTATTTATTATACTAAATTTACTGACTGGAGTTCTGGCTTCTAACCGATAACTCCTGTCCAACAGCCAAGCACAATGGGACCAGATTTCCATTGCTTCCCTACCCATGTACAAATGTGCAAAGTATGGCTAATAGTTGGAAATACTAAGTGATATAAAACTTGTTTATTTTCTACAGGGATTATTTTTGAGGAGGGTTTTTGTTTTGTTTTTTACTAAACTTCTCCATTCCCAAACCCTGGTTTCATGTGCATGTGTCCCAGAGAAGGGAGAGCTTGTCAGTTTTAGTAGCCCTCTCCCCAAGCATTGGTGGCTGCACCATTGCTTCTTGGGCTCAGCTCTTCAGGCTACACTGCTTGGGCTTCCCTCATGTTTCTGTATCAAAGCTGGGGTCTAGATGTGGCTTCCAACCCCCTTTTTTGCATGGCTTCATGGAAGAGTGAAGGGAATGTGCACTGTTAAGCCAGTTAACTTCCCCTTATGGGGAAAGCTGGAGAACAAGAGGCAGGTCGCAGCAGAACAAGGAGACAACAAAATGTCACCCTGCTGCAACAAAATGATGCATTTTGTGGCATCTTGGAAAAATGCCAAATTATATGGCTGTGGTTCCTTTGTAGACACTGCAGTTCAAGTGTGTGTGGAATCAGGGCCTGCCCTAGACCAAATGGCATCCCAGGCAAGGAACGTCTTCGGTGCCCCCCTTCTCCCCATTAAACTTTTGAGTACCTTATTTGTTATTGCAGTTGTAGTCCATTTCATGACTTTGATGCACTATTTGCATGCATGATTTATCCCTATCATATAAGATGATAAATTTGCACGCTAGGATCTGTAAATCTGTATTTATCATGCAATGTACAAGCAAATAAAAAAATTTAATTTCCTCTAAGCTTATAGAAACTTTTTAATTTTAAGAATAACTGAAATGTACTAACATCAAGAAATTGAACAGTGCACCAACTTTGGGTGGACCCCAATATTAAATAATGTTACAGTGGGCCTTAGAATGTTAACCCTAGTCCTTTAGTTCAGAAGGTCGTTTTCTCGCCTTTGCCCTCACAAACTGAATCACAGCATCAGAGAGATCCAAAGATTTGCCAACAGCATTTTCAAGCGGTAAAATAGCAAGCGATGTCAGTCTCTCGTCGGCAATCGTCGATCAAAGATATGTTTTAATTAGCATGAGTTTTGAAAAGCTGCGCTCACCACTTGCGACTCTGACTGGCAGCATGAGCAGAATCCTCAAAGCTATTCACACATTAGGAATAGTTTTCTTCAGCTCTGCATCTTGAATGAATTGGAGAACTTGGAGTGGAGAGTGCTTCCTGTGTGGCAAAATGTGACAGATGTTGTCCAGTTTACATAGAGGTCTTTATCATTGACATCTGAATATTCCCCATGTTGTGTCAGCGTCTGGTGAAGGTCCATACAATTGTTCAAGAGTGTTTTACAGTCTCCTGGAGCTTACTAAGGTCATACAAAACCTCCCAGGTCTTTTTGTGGTGCTTCATTTATCTGAACCTTTCTTCAGTGGACACTTGAGCAGTGTCAATGAGCAAGCAAAAAAACTCCCTCTTGAATTTTTCTTCTGAGTTTCCCATTACCTCATCTTTTCCCTCATAACCAAACAGTCTCTTCTTCCAATGAATATGAGTTTTCTTGAAGACCGGCTGAACTCCTAAGTTTTCCACCATTTCTTTGGCAGCAGTGATGGCATCTTCAAATCCATTGTCTCTGTAGGCCACAACAAAATCAAGGCAACTTCTCACCAAAATAGTAGCGGTTGTCATGTCCATTGACTGAGTTTGTAATGCCTTGCTTAGAATGTTTACTTGGAACAGGATATCATCCAAACCACAATTGAGACCAGAAATTTGAAGTCAGTGATCTGGTTTGGCTAGCTTTGTGCCTTGTTGAATTCTGGCCTCAGCTTTACTCGACTGCACCAGTTCCCTCCAGGCATTGTAAACCTCAGTCACTTGGTACCTCATTGGTCTTACGCTGTCAATGTGGCTTTCCCAGCAAGAGCCATTTATCAGCTTCATGGTCAGATTTGTAACATTGTCTGTGAGGATCTTCCACCTGATAGTTGATGCTGAAAACAGGATGTTTATCCTTTGCAGTACTCTGAAGAGAGATACTGAATCTAAAGATGACAACGCTGCATCTGACACAACCAAGTTGAGAGAATGGCAGCCACAAGGCACGAAAGCTCTTGGATTCAGCACAAGGACCTTTGCCTGGACGCCACTGTTTCTTCCCTTCATGTTCATGCCATTGTTGTAGCCTTGGCCACAGCAGTCCTGAAGCTTTATTTTATTCTCATTCAAAACATTCATAAACAGTTCTGCTAGGTCTTTTCCAGTAGTCATCCACAGACCGGAAACAGATAAAGCATTCGTTTACTTGGCTACAGCCTTCCTCATCATCAACAAATCTTACTGTAAACATCTTTTCACTGTGTCTAATATCAGGAATGCAGTCCATTATTTTGGCGTAGTATTTCATTTTGCTGAGCTGCATCAATATGTTATCAAACACCTTCCTTCCCATAAGGTCAATCAATTTGTTTTGAATAATTTTGCTGCAGTAATGGTCCATAGCTTCTTTACAAACTACTCTACGTAGGTGCTCACGCATGACATCATCGTATTTCCCCAGGAGCTCTACCAAACTGAGGAAATTACCATTATGCTCTGTGAACAACTTATCTGGCGAGCCCTGGAAAGCCAAATTATTCTTTGCCAGGAAGAGAATAATTGAGATCAGACGCTCGAGCACATTCCTCCAATGCTGGGTTTCTGCATTAATGTTGTGCTGGTTTTCAGCATCTGTGCATTTATTCAGCTTGAGTCTGGACTCAACCAACATCCATTTGGAGTAAGCTGTAAAATGGTCGGGTGACTTTTCATGTTGCTTCAGAGAACCAGCTAAATTATGCCAGTGATTGTAACCGGAAAGTGCAAGCAGTGACTTGGCATTCTTGTCAATTATTTTATAACAAAACCTGAACGTTTTGTCCATTGATATTGAGTATCTAACACCAATTCAGTTTCTCACCATTCTCAAGCACTCTTTTGCAGTGCGACTTAGAGAAGTGTCGCTTCTACTCATTTGCTGGAAATGTTACATTCTCGATTTTTTTTTTCTTGGCCCGTTCAAAATTGTATTATTATCAGCAGAGTTTAGGATCACTGGCCATAAAGCAGAATCTAATGTATTGATTTGTGGTGTGCAGGTTTTTCTCACTGCTGTTTGTCATCATACAAGGCTAATTCTTTATTGTTTCTCTCCTTTTCATGTAAACCAGATTCTTCTTTGTCATCACTCTTCTTTACAATGCTAGGAAAACTGGATGATTCTCCATCACTTTCCTCACTTTTCATTCCTTATCTTCAGGTAAATCTGTTAATTCCTTAGTAATAGGACTTCCACACTTTGCTCCTCAATTTCTTCTGCACTGGGACAATTGGTATTGCCTAAAGCCTGGTCTATGTTCTGCTTCAGATGTTTTCCCATCAAATTTGCCCCTTGCTGTAAACTGGATTGCAGTTGAGCTTTTCACTTCCTATACTGAGCTCCTCAAGGCTTCATCGGGGGCATCTTTTATTTCTTACAAGGGAAAAGAGACAATGTTAGGGAGAGCAAAAGTCTATGTTCCGCAGTCTTAGAGAGTCATCAAACATTGTGTTAAGCATGGCAAAAGAAGTAACAGTATTTCTGTTATATTGTTGCATAGATAGGGGGTTGATAGATATCTCTGGCATCTCATTAAATATGTCCTTTATTAATCGCTACCTACAGTCTTCAAGTCTTAAAACACAAGTATACTTTCACAATTACGCAACAAAACAAGGTTCACAATGTTGCAGTTGGGCTCTCACTTCACTTCAGTTCGTTCTTTATATCTCGCTGGCTGACTGACTGGCGAATCCCCACTCCTTATATACTCACAAGGGCACGGCTGATGACATTGTAGGAGGTTTAAGGAAAATGTAGTTCTCAGAAAGTCTGGAAGGTTCCATGAGATTCTACAAAGGTCCAGAACATTGTAGAAGATTAGTGAAAAATGAATCCACATATGGAATACTGAAACATTTTACTTCAAACATTCTCTTTTCCCTTTTGTCGCTAACAGCAAAAAGAGCACCCTGAGCCCAGCACTCCAGGCGATTGCCTGGCTTTCCTGGCCCTAAATCCATTCCTGTGTGGGAGTGGTGGGGCAGTGTGTGTGTGAATTAAGAATCCATGAAAGAAGGAGGACACTGAATGCTCGCAGGAGGACAGAAAATGGGATTATACTTACTTTCAAGGGTATAAGCTGACAGTTAGCTTTTATTGGATATCCAATAAAAGCTATCTGTGTATTGCTACAGATTCCATTTAAAATAAATGTGGGTGAAAGTACATAGTTGGCACGGGTAGTGTCTGCTACAAGTAAAGTTGCGAAAACATTTCTACAGTATCCCCTTGTTTTCATATGCTTATTTCCTGAAACTTTTGTTTTGCACTGAAATTTTCCATACATAGCCTCTATCCCAGCTTTTTCTTTGGTGATGCTTAAGCAAACTCCTTCCATCTCCTTTAGATTTGAAAGGAAAGGCTATGTTCTTCACTGTGTGTGTAAGACTTTAGCACCTTTTAAACTTCGAAACTTGTGCATGAAGGACTATGTACATCAGCATATGCTTTGCTAATCTTAAAAAACGCTTTGAGAATTGCACAGCCTATTTTACTGCATCTTTAAACCTAAGTCTGTTTGTTCTTTGTCTGATTTTAATCTATCATGTGCTTTCTTCTCAGGTTTCTAGCAGAATACCATGATGACTTCTTCCCAGAGTCTGCTTATGTAGCTGCATGTGAGGCTTACTATAGCACCAAGAATCCTCGGGCAATCTACTGAAGCTTTTAGTGAACAATAAATCCTGCTGTACATAGCCCATGGTTGTTGCTGCTTTGCCACATAGCTACGAGATGAAGATGAAATGGAATTTGTATGGCCTTTTTCAGATAGGAAAAAGGGAGTCGCGTCTATGACTACTGGATTCATTAGCAGAGATGGACCACTTCTTGTTTTAGAGCCATGCAAAGATTGCATTCTGAATTTCTCCAAGTGTTGCATGTAAGCTGCACTTCTAGAAGAAGCCCTGCACTGACTTCTAATGCATAGGACTGCATATAGTTCTTATTAAGAAGTGTGTGTGGGGGGGAAGCAGGTGCATTAGCAGTGGGACGCTTTCATGAAAACAAATACCTCATGCTGTCTTTCATTTTAACATGAACTGTTTTCAGCATGAAAAGTTAAACTGGCTTCACTCTCGTGTAAGGAGAATGCATAACTGGCATCCTGTGGATTTCGTTTCACACACAACGCACACTTCATTTTGTGAAACGGTCATGGCAGGAAAGAGTGCTGCATGTAGAGGAAGAATTGCATAGCAATTTTATTGTCATGGTCTCTGACTCAAGGAAGTAGTTTTCTGTGGCTTAAATGAAAAATGTTGCTTGGTTTTTCTTTTTAAAAGGCATCTGTCTTTCCCATAGTAGGTTGCCACAGTTACAAGTGCAGACCTCACCAGTGATTCATCTTATCCATGTCTGTGAATGATTCCTAAAGGCATTAAAGAACAGGATGTTCTAACAGGTTCTCACAGAGTAAGCATAGAGTGAATAAAGTGACAGCAATTACTTTGGCAAACTTTTTTCTTAATAAAGAAACTGGTTGGTAATTGAAGGTGTGATATTTGGGTGGATGATCTCAAAAATGGGGTTTTGTTTGGACTTTCATTGTATATTTTCACTAATTATTACTATGTAGAGAATGGGGGGTGGGAGTAGTGACTGTAAAAATGGCACCTTTTTATTGTACAATTTCTGTCCGAAAGCAGAGACACATCTCTTAGATTTACACTGGCAAATTTTACTCTCTTTAGCACTGCAAAACTCTTGCAGCTGTGTGAGAATGAGCTGGATTCTGTTATCCCTCATCCCTCTGACAATACATACTTGGCAGAATTAACTGTTTATCTTGGGTACTTCCATTACTGTGAGTGCCTCGCAGTCATTAATGTATTTATCCTTACAACACCCCTGTGAGGTAGAGAAGTGCTGTTATCCCCATTTTGCAGATGGGGAATCTGAAGCACAGAGAGGAAAGTGACTTGCCCAAAAACACAAGAAACCTGAGCAGAAAATTGAACCTAGGTCTCCCAAGTCCTGGGCTAGTGCCCCAATCACTGGTCAGTCCTTATTCCCTTGAAGCACCCCAATTCTAGAACGATTGCCTGTGATTCTGGAGCCAAAAAGAACCCACTAGAGCTTGCAGGTCTTGGAGTTAGTAAAACCATCTCTTTCCATGTAAATCACAAATATATTCTGTAAGAAGTAACCCAGATCTGAAGAAAGAGCTCGGTGTAAGCTTGAAAACTTCTTTAATTGGCCCAACTTCTGTTGGGGTGAGAAAGATATTACCTCCCCCACCTCGTGTCTCTAATATCCTGGGACGAACACAGCTACAACAGCACTGCATTACCAGTTAAAGTCACTTGTCAAGAGTGGAATGGCATGTTCGTGCCTTGAACTGAAAAGGTAGAGATGACCTTGGTTTTAGTGAATGAGACTCTGCAAAAGGAAAAGCTTCTACAGAGTCTTAACGTCAGGGTAGCTACACTCATTTTGGATCCATACCAAAATGAGATTTGGAGACCCTTATTTCTAAAGATTCATTTAGTGGTGCTATTTTTTAAATTGTATTCCTGTAGTACCAAGTTTCCCGGGCTATAGTCTCCATTCCAAAACTGTAGAGATTCTGAATCTACAGTACAAGCTGAGTAGTTCACAATCCTCTTTAATATGGGACACTCCTGACATAATAAACTTGATACAGCAGGTAAAAAATACCATTCAAATATTAATGAATGTCTAACAAGATATTAAGCTTAGAATATCGCTGAAACTCCATCCTTAATCCTCTCCATTGTAGCAGAGTGTTGCAGTGCATATGATAGGTCAAATCTTTTTCCCCTATCAATGCCTAAGAATAAGAGGGCAGGTTGAGAGTAGAATTTAAACCTTATTGCATGGTTATGTTTTAACTGTAACAGTGACCTTTTGTGCATGCCATAATTATTTATTAATGTCTGTATTCAGTTTGCTCAGTGATTTGAGAAGCAGTTTAGGTAGTACCTGCATGCATTGTGCCTGGTTCAAACCAGTTGTATGAACTCATTTTCATGAGTAACCAATTTTCCCCCGTCTTTCTACCTCTACACCATTAGGTATAAAAAACAGACTCTTGTATCCTATAAATCTGCTGCAACATGTGTGAGCCTGGTCGAAGTATTCATTGATTTGTGTTGAGTATAACACTAAAGGCAACCTGCAAATCTTCCTACAAAATTTCTTCATCTGGAGCAATATATGACTTGTCCATTTATGAGGACTATTTGCCACTTTAGCAGATTCCTCAAATGGGGCAGAGAGACTTGCAGGCTATCTTTTTATACCTATGGTTTAATTATAGTGGTACTGAAGAAGCTGCTATAGGTGAAGGTTAGTGAGCATTTTGGTTACTTATGATATGTTTTGTAGGCTGCTTGTTTTTAAAAAGAAAATCCTCCCAACAGAAACACTTTGGTTATGTTTAGATCTCACATGTGTGGCTGAGTAGGAGGTAGTTTTACTAATTGTTTGTTTTTTAATCAAAGTTTAATATGGATTTTATACTTTTTACTGTGGGTAAGTGACTAGTGCACAGTTATTTAATGCCAGAGTAATTAGATATCTGCTGTTTTTAATAAAAATAATTTTTGAAATGTACAATTGATATAAACAGCAACTAATTGGATATTTCATAAGGATTTTACTCAGTGACAGATGGATGATATGACACACACAATATATATGCAGTATTGCCAACCCCAATCATTCTGAAATCATGAGTTATTCCCCAAAAAGGTGTGAGATTGGCTTACAAATCATGATGTTTACCTTCTGGCTTTTGTAGTCTCTGAGGCGCACATGGGTCAAGTTTTCATGCTTTTCTCTGCAACTATGAGTGTTAGAACCTTTTTTGTTTTTTAAATAAGCTGAGATTTTCAGCTAATCACAGGCCTCCAAGAGCTGGGACTTTAGGAAAGTATCACAAGATTGGCAATAAAATTGTGAGTTGTCAACACTGCATTGTTGCAGGATGCCATTAAATTCAACACACACACTTCGCAGTTTTTCTGATGCAAACAGATGTGAGACATAACTCAGCTTCCAATAGGAGTGTTTTTTTCAGGTAAGAAGTAGTTGTTTAAACAAAATTGTACTGTATAAACTGGTCTACCTATGCCAAAAGGATATATCTGTAGTTTATGGAGCAAATAATACATTTTTATGATTTAAAGTTGCTTGCAGTGAATGTCTAGAGGAAAATGTATAGGTAAATACTGTATCAGCACAAAATTATTACACTTTAGAAAGAAGGAAACAAGATGACATTGTGACACTCTTGAATCACTAATATAGTGGTGATATTGTTGTTCATATTGCTCCTGACCCCCTCCTGAATATTTCAATTTCTTTTGCTTATCATAAGAATAAGGGGGAAATAAGTTACCTAGTGGTATTATCTTACTCCTCTTATTACTGAACCCAGAAGAGACAGGAACTAACTTGTTCTTTCTATCACTGACCAAGCACACACTATGTATATCAACAGTTCAGGCTGACTTGAGGCCCTGTAGTTGCTTGTGGCTAATGGTATTCGGATCCTGTTAGTTACAGAGCCCCATTACTCATAAATCCCTCCTCTGGCCTTGCACCAAACTTGTTATTACAGATGTCCATTTGCATCACCATATTATTAAACAAGAACTAAAAAGACCGTGTCTCTAAATGGAGAACAAAGGCTAAAATGAAAAAAAAAAATGCCGAGAACATGGAAGAAGCATATTATTTGCCAATTTTGTCTATGCAAATAACTGGGTAATTTATTGTTCGCAGGAAGAAGCAGCTCTGTGTGGCTTGAAAGTTTGTCTTTTTCACCAACAGAAGTTGGTCCAATTAAAGATTACCTTGCCCACCTTGTCTCTAGGTAATTTATTGTAAATGTACATAAATATTTAGAAGGACTGTAAAGGAAAACTTGGGGCTGGGGGGGCGGGGGGGAAATAAGATCAGTCCTACAGATTCAACTGCAATTCCTGACAATGAGGTGTAAGATGCAGATGATGGTGACTGGAGTATAAATGTCTTCAAAGATGCTGGGTTGAGGAGCATGCTGTATGGCAGCCCCTTCCAAACCATTAGGAAAGATGTAGATGGTGGTTCTGTCCCCAGAACCAGTTTCATTGTTCTTGCCAATGCGGGAGAGTCTATATCTCCAGCCTATCAAGATCCACTTTCTGTGGCACTGCTAAACAGTGGCAGTAGTATCCCCTTGTGCTTAGGGAGCTCACACAGCCACATTCCCATCCTCCAATGTTTTTGTGTAGAAGGCAAAGGGGCTACTCTGCTGTCTCTTTTTACTCACATGCCCCTATGCATCAATAACAGAGTGGCCCTAATTTTAGCACAAAAGGGATGAAAGCCAACTCTTGGACCCCATATGGCCAACAGCACCCAACTTCAGACAAATAAATAATGTATTAAATGCTAATCAGTGAGTAGTAGAAAGGGTTAAGATGCTAGTGAAAGAAAAATACCAAGACTACTATTTTATTATCATCTGGGATAGAAGATAAAGCCAAGGGTTCATATGATTCAAAAACTATTGAAGACTGCTGTACAACTAATGTTCATTTTTATTATTAACCATAGATAACATCAGTGATTTGGGGAAGGGCGAATGTAGTTGCAGTCTTTATGAAGGTGAAAAGGGACTCATCACCACGTACACATTGTGCTGAAATTCACACTTGTACCAAAGATCTTGACTCCCCCTTTTTTTAAGATGGTCCCTGGTTGCTGGCTAAATAATGCTTTCTAACTGTTTAAAGCTGTTTTTAAATTGGGTTTGAAACTGTTACAAATAACAGTAAGAAGTAGTCAGTGCGAGCAAATGTCAAAACTCCAGTACAGCTTTCTCAGGGTATGTCTACACTGCAGCTGGGAGAAGCCTCCCAGCCCAGGAAGGTTGACTTCCGCGAGCAGGATTCAAGCTGGCATGCTTAAAAATAGCAATGTGGACATTATGGCTTGGGCTCTGAAGCCTGTGGAAGAGGTGGGCTTGGGAGCCCAAA
This sequence comes from Terrapene triunguis, assembly GCF_002925995.2. NCBI lineage: Eukaryota > Metazoa > Chordata > Testudines > Emydidae > Terrapene > Terrapene triunguis. Next base: position 7,038,477 of record NW_020664373.1, read on the forward strand.
CTCTGGCTCGAGCTGCAACATTGAAGCACCATTTACACAGCTATTTTTAGAGTGCTAGCACAAATCTGGGCTGGGGTGGCTTCCTTCTGGATGCAGTATAGACATGCCCTTAGAGGCCAGTTTCATTCAGGGCTTGTGTGTCAGCTGGAGAAGATGAGGAAATGATGGCAGCCAAGATGAGGAAACTGAACAAAGGAGTCAAAAGGAAGTGTAAATTATATCTACATGTGAGGGGGGAAGAAAGATTGATGAAGACTTCACTAACTATGTCTGCAAAAATGCTGGGAAAGGGGCCCCTCACTGTTCAGAAATGCAGTGACGGCATCTGCAAACCCCACACGTAAAAGATGATTTCCATGTGGAGATGCTGGAGGCATCTCTGCTGCTTCTGACAAAATGTAAGAATCACCCATTAGAACAAGATATTTTTCTGGGATGGGAAAACTGCTGTTGTTCTAACCAAAGTGCAAAGGGAGATTAGAGTTTCCACCTGAGATTTGGGCTCCTCAGAAGAGGGTTAAATTGAACACCAAATGGTGTGTGATTGGTGTGCAATGTGTGCTTGTGTCAATAATTAAAAAGTGCTTCCTCTTTCATAGGTAATAATCAGTTTGAGGTTCAGTAAAGGAAAGTGAATTCCAAGACCCATCAAACTGATGGATGTTTTTATTACTGTGAAAATGGAGATGAAAGATTCAAACTGTAAATGGAGGAAGCTTGTTTCCAAAGGGGCTGTTCAAGTGTTGAAAAGGAAATGGTTTAACCTAGTTTTTTAAACAATAATAGTTTAACATCGGGGTTCTCAAACTTCATGGCATCGCAACCCCCTTGTGACAAAATTACCACAGGACCCCGAGTTGGGGGAAAGGGGGCTGGAGCCCGAGCCCCAGGTGGGGGTGGAGCTCAGGCTTCAGCTTCAGCCCCGGGTCCCAGCAAGTCTAATACTGGCCCTGGCGACCCCATTAAAATGGGGTTGCGACCCACTTTGTGGTCCCGACCCACTGTTTGGTAAAAAGATCTGAAAACCAAAACAACTTGTGGACCTCTCTTATTTCCTTGTCCTTGTTTTATGGCAGAAGTGGGAGGCAGCTCAGATTCTCCATATGTATTGCAACGCCACAAGCCTTGATAATTTCTAGAGTGGAAAGCATAAGAGAGAGGCTGGAAATGCGGTCAAGGTTATAAAACAATTTCCCTCTCATCAGTGTGAGAACCCCATTTTCATGAATTTTAGGATAGTTTTTTTTTTCCAAGTCACATAACATGGAGTGTTTTTTTCTGCTTTAGTTGAAGAATGTAAGGGTGTAGTGATCAACGGCTCGATGTCTAGTTGGCAGCTGGTATCAAGTGGAGTACCCCAAGGGTTGGTCCTGGGGCCGGTTTTGGTCAACATCTTTATTAATGATCTGGATGTTGGGATGGATTGCATCCTCAGCAAATTTGCAGATGACTCTAAGCTGGGAGGAGAGGTAGATACGCTGAATGGTAGGGATAGGGTCTAGAGTGACTTAGACAAATTGGAGGATTGAGCCAAAAGAAATCTGATGAGGTTCAACAAGGATAAGTGCAGAGTTCTGCATTTAGGACGGAAGAATCTCATGCATCGCTACAGGCTGGGGACCGTCTGCCTAAGCAGCAGTTCTGTAGAAAAGGACCTGGGGATTACAGTGGACGAGAAGCTGGATATGAGTCAACAGTGTGCCCTTGTTGCCAAGAAGACTAATGGCATATTGGGCTGCATTAGTAGGAGCCTTGCCCGCAGATCAAGGGAAGTGATTATTCCCCTCTATTCGACACTGGTGAGGCCACATCTGGAGTATTGCATCCAGTTTTGGGCCACCCACTACAGAAAGGATGTGGACAAATTGGAGAGAGTCCAGCAGAGGGCAACAAAAATGATCAGGGGGCTGGGGCACATGACTTACGAGGAGAGGCTGAGGGAACTGGGGTTATTTAGTCTGCAGAAGAGAAGAGTGAGGGTTTTTTTTATAGCAGCCTTCAACTACCTGAAGGGGGGTTCCAAAGAGGATAGATCTAGGCTGTTCTCAGTGGTGGCAGATGACAGAACAAGGAGCAATGGTCTCAAGTTGCAGTGGGGGAGGTCTAGGTTGGATATTAGGAAACACTATTTCACTAGGAGGGTGGTGAAGCACTGGAATGGGTTACCTAGGGAGGTGGTGGAATCTCCACCCTTAGAGATTTTTAAGGCCCGGTTTGACAAAGCCCTGGCTGGGCTGATTTAGTTGGTGTTGGTCTTGCTTTGAGCAGGGGATTGGACTAGATGACCTCCTGAGGTCTCTTCCAACCCTGATCTTCTATGATAATATGAAGTTGATTAGGCCAAGCCCACATTAAAAACATAGGTTGGCTTAGCTGTGTCGCTGAGGGCTGTGCTATATCCACACCGTTGACTGACATAGTTAAGCTGATCTAACCCCTGGTGTACGTCGACAGAAGAATTCTGTCAGCCTAGCTACCACCTGCTAGGGAGGTACTTTAATGACAGTGATGGGAGAACCTCTCCCTGCGCTGTAGGGAGAGTCTGTACTGAAGCACTACAGCTGGCAGTGTTTTTGTTGCTGGCAAGTAGCTTGACAGTTATGAGTACAGGAGTAATTTGGACAAGAGAAAATGCAGTAGCCAATCAGAATAGAAAGACTTGCAAAATGTGCAAATCCCAGTATTCTGGCTGTTATGGTTATCCAGTTACAGTACAGAGATTTACATACTGTGTGAGCAGCAAAGAGTCCTGCTGTTCATCCGACGAAGTGGGTATTCACCCACGAAAGCTCATGCTCCAATACGTCTGTTAGTGTATAAGGTGCCACAGGACTCTTGGCTGCTTTTACAGATCCAGACTAACACGGCTACCCCCCTGACACTTGACATACTGTGTGATTACTAAAAAATAACAGCATAATGATGATGCAAACGGGACACCAATAGACTAGTTGTATTGTAAGATATTGTCTAATTGATTTGTGCAGTCATGCATTAATAATTATACAGCATCCCTGCATCTCGACAGAGACCAAAGTTCTATTTTGGTATAATAATATTCAAATGGAAAAAAGATATATCTGGTCAACCTATGGTGTATAGCTTAATGTTGATATCTTGATGTCTTTCAATGCTATGATAGGAATACTTTTTATGTTTAGAATAACTGAGGGCGGATGTGTGGCCAGAAGCTTTGAGCTGAAGTGAATTTATTTTTTATTACTTACTCTTAAGAGCCGTTGATAAGTTACTACTTCTATTTCAAGCTTTTATAATATATCATGAACACGCAGGTGTTGACATTTCTCTCTCCTTCCTAATTTGGAAACAGATAAGATTTCTGTAAAGGTTCAATGCGTTACCACATGGGAGTCTAATTAAGTTGAAATGATATTGTTTGAATAAACATAATAATTTTGGTGTTAATACAAAATTGGCTGAACAACAATAAATAGAGAACAATTATAAATGGTAAAATATCAAAGTGGGGCTCAGCAGGAGCAGCATATTGGAACTAGTATTGTTAAATTTCTTAAGTGATCTGGCATAATAACAGAAGTAAAAACCTGTACAGTAATCAGATTCACAGATGCTACCATATAACAAGTGATTTCAAAGAAAGTGCTTGTTAGAGACAAACTATGGAATGTGTTAATCCAATTTAGAGAAATGAGAAACATGGAGATGATTTTTGAGAAATGCAAGGCAATTTTGTAAGCTAAGGTAACACTAATGTTAGTAGCCGCTGGAGTCGATAGATTACCGCTTTTGCCAGCTGACAAGAATAAGTTTTCTATAACTCTGCCTCATGTCATGTAATAGGCCAGGCAATTCAGCTCAGGCTTTAACAGCAATCTTGTGTGTCACGCTCTTTTGCTCAGAAATAGAGCTTGCTGGAGGACAACAATTAAAGTAAGCAACAACTTTTGTAATTTGTTTCCATGCTACATTGGAGTGAAAGACAAATCTTTTCAACGTTTTCACAAAACAGAATTGTGTTGAAATGTCCATTTTCATATGGTCAGGTCAGGTTTTCAATTTGTGTCTTGGCGTTCCTCTGTCTCTCCCTGGAAGTGACCAAGGAGTTCACCCTGTACCTCAAACCTTCCCATTGAAAACTTCATCCAACTTGATGCAAGTCCGGCAAAAAGATGGAACAACCTGAATCCCTTATTGTGGAAAAGGGCTTTGCACAAAACCGGAGGAGAAGGTTGCTGTGCTTCCAAAATTTCTGAAAACAAGTGATATTGCAGATAAATATGAGAAGAAGAAATCCTCCACATTGATGTATGTGGCAGATGTTAGGGGCTTAGGAATGTACAATAGATTGTGCACAAAGAGTAGACCAAGCTGCTAAACAAAGCCATCCAAAGCTTTTGAGATTATTGTGATCCATGAAATATTGTCACTTTACAAGAAACAAGCTGACGGGGAAACCACTGACCATTATTTGTGCCCTTGGGCAAGTCACTTAATCTTTCTGTGCCTCAGTCCATCTGTACAATGCAGATAACTACACTTCCCTACCTCACAGAGGTATTTCTAAAGATTCTGAAGTGCTTGGTCACTATGGGGTGTGTGTGTGTGTGTGTGTGTGTGTGTGTGTGTGTTGGGAGACATGGGTACAATAGATATTTAGATACTTTTCCAAATGAAATGGGAGGCAAGCAGTGAAAGAACTGAAGTGCATGTACAAAAGTGTGGCAAGGCATTAAGACAAAAAAGAAAAAGCACCCCCCAACCCTACTTGACAGTCCAAGCATGGAGGCCAAGAACTGAATTGGCACAGAATGAGTTACTCCCTAAAAGCAATCCCTTTCAGTGCAGGGGTGGGATGGATGAGACAAGGGAGCTTGCAGTATCTTTCTTTAAAAAAATAGAGGGTGTAATAATACGAAATAAAAATTGTTCCTGCAACACACACTTCTGTTTCTGGAGGCGGAAAAAGGTGAGTGCACACACGGCTGCTCTAGCTGACACAGCAGTTGCATTATGTGGGTCGGGGTGCTTTTACATAATGTGGCATGGACACAAAGTCAAAAGGTTCTCCTTAAACACCTTCAACCCAAACTATTAAAACATGATCTCTCTTTATTTTTATGCAAAGCACTGTTTTGGGGAGATTTTAGTCTGTCTCTCATTAGCACAATATTTTCTTTTCCACTTCCTGTTCGTATGTTATGGCCATTTTTTACATGTTTTTCCCATGGCTTTCAAATCATTAGGATTAGAAGAAAGCTACATCACTTTAGAAGTCCCTGTACATTTTCAAAATGATTGAGCTGTTTTCTGTTTAAGACTATTGGCTTGTTTCACATCTCTTGGTGAATGTGGCATGCAAATGAGCCATGCTGCACCTGGGGTGGGGAAGTGACTTGTACAGTCAGGATCCCTGGGGAAGGAGCAGTTTGCTGGGTACGCAAAACTTCTGAAAATCAGGCTCTTTATTTAAGGTTTCTAAATGCAGAGTTAGATGCCAAATTTAGCTCCCTCCCCTTCCCATTTTTGACAATGTCTGCCAATAAACTTATATGTAGTTTTGTTTATGATGGAATGCACAACCCACAATATAATGGTAGAATACTCTTTAATCAATAGCCTGTAAAAATTAAAGACAAATGTTAGATGGAAAATGTTACATTGGCGTGTGCGGTTGTAATTGTTCTCTTTGTTCTATGCAGGAGCATAGCCATGGGTGGGCCTGGGTTGGCTGTGAGCACTCACAACTACCTAAATCTGAGCAGGGTGTAGTACTGCTAGGTGTAGTCCTGAAGCTATTGCTAATAGTTAAGCAGGAGTGATTTTCAACAAAGTGGATGACCAGCTGTCTACCATAGAGAAAGAGTGGACTTTATTTTGGGATTCTATCACAGAGATTCCTGGAGAACAACTGGGACTAAAGAGAATAAAAAACCAATGCTGAATTACAGATGATAACTTCATATTATGGGGGAGAAAAAAAAGGTGCAGTGCTGATGGGAAGGTCAGAGGCAAGTCAGTGAGGGGAGGAGGAAATGGGTAGTAGAGGAAAAGAAGCTTCTTGAAAAAGCAGTCAAGAAGGCTTGTTAAAATGATCATAATCAATGGTGAAATAATATGGCACAGTGCATTGCGGAAATCTCTGAAAGACATGTCCAGAAATGAGACTTTGAAGGCCTTAATTGGACATCCATTCTCATGGCTTCTGCCAGTTAAGGACAAAAATGGAGAACACTGCCAGGATATTGATGCACAACTTAGGCATTGGTGTGAGCATTTTTGTAAAGTAATGAATGGATACCCACCAGAATGTAAACTACAACTTCATCCAAAATGAACCCCGCAGAAAGCCGTTTGGTGTCACTGTCCACAGCATCACTTCCTCTAAAACATTTTCTGAAATGATAACCCACCCGGTCTTGACAATATTTCATCTGAACTGCTTAAGAGTGTAGATCTGGACTTAGTTCAATGACTTCATAGAGTTGTCTTAAAAGTTTGAGAAACTGGTCACATTTTAGAAGATTGGGAAAGGGGGGGCTGCGTCTTCCCTTTTTTGATGACAATCCCAGGGAAGGTGTTTATGATCATACCATTGAGCCAACTGAAATATTGTCTCAATCCAAAAATTAGAGACAACCAGTGTGGTTTCTGCACAAGTTGATCTTATGCTGTGTGGAATGTTACTGAAACACAAGTATAGCAACAAAAGGGAGTTAATAGACTTTGTTTATAGACTTTGCAGCTACTTTTGACTCAGTGCGTCAAACAGTACCATGGATACTTCTACACCAGTATGGGGTGTCTGAGCACTTAGTGTGCCTAGTGCAGGAAAGGTACCACAGTGCATTTAGCTGTAGGCAGGCCAATGGATGAATTAGGCTGGTTTTCAGTATAAGCAGGAGTGTGCCAGGGATGTTTCTCTCACCTACCTTATTTAATATTCTAATAGACTATCTGATGGCAAGGCTGATTGAGGCCAAAGTAGGAGGTGTGAAATTTTGAGATTTGTCTCAGAGGATCTCAAGTATGTGGATGATATTACCTGATTCTGAGAGGCTACTGACCAACTACAGCTAATGCTGAAAGAGCAGTGAAAAATTGCAGAATCTATGGGTCTTAAAATCAATGGTGATAAAACCCGTCTTCCATAAAACAGAAATCAATGACCTGCATATGGATGGTAATGACATTGAATGGGTGAATAGTTGTATCTATCTGGGTAGTCAGTTGACAGCAGGAGGTTCTGCAACTGAAGTAATCATGTCAGATTGGTCTTGCGTCAGTGGCATTTCAGCATCTTCAAAGGCCTCTGTTTAGCTGGTGGGATATCTGTGTGACAACTAAGATGTAAGTATTCAACATGGTAGTAATGACAGCTCTGTTACATGGAGCAGAAACGTAGCTGTTAAAAATAGCTGAGGAGAAAGAACTAAACAGTTTTCACTGTCCAAAGTTACGGTGTATTTTTTAACATCCATTGGTTTGATTTCCTCACAAATGAAGTGTCTAAGAAGCTCTTCCAGCAAGTTGCAGTCTTGCATCAGCTGAGAATAAGATGACTGCGATGATGGGGTCATGTCCAATGTGCAGAAGAAGGTACGCTTTGACAGAAGGCGTATAGAGCTGAAATTTACGGAAGTAGAGTACGAGCCAACCTCAAATGAGGTTGGAAGATGCAATTTTGAGGGATTTAAGAAGCCTAAATCCTCCCATACTGACTCTTGCTGAAGGAAGAAAACTTTCAAGGGATCGTTCAAACTGATAGTCAATTCTACATGCCACCACGGCTACATTGTAGCCATGTGAATATGCTGCTGCTGTAGTACTGCCAGGTACTCCTGAGCATTACTCAGGCACCTGAAATCCAGGATGCACTGACACTTTGGTACATCAGAAAGCTATGCTCCAGCAGCTCTGCCGTGTCATTTTGAGCCACCCTGTGCATGTGCCCCGTCTGGCAAGTGAAGCCCCACATCCAGCACACCAGAGCCAGAGAGAGGGCAGGGTGTGGTGTCATGGGTGGGGCCCTACCTCTGTGCAGACACACGAGTCACCTGCTGCTGTGGTGGGCTCCTCCAGCTTGGTGAGTGGTGAGAGCCAATGGGCTGGAGCAGGGAGCTAGGCCCAGCCCCCAGGGACAGGAGTACTGCTATGGGGTGAATGCCTGGGGCTTGCTGTCCAATTCCCCTCCCCCCAGGACCTTCCTTCCACAATGGCCTCACATCTCCCCCTCAGAGAGTGGGCTTGTCCTCATGCACACAGGGGAGGGGGGAGGTGCCTATCCACCCTGTGCACCCAGAGAGCCCTTCCCCACAGAGCTGGAATCCCGGTCACTCCCCCCACCCAGCTACAGAACCACCCTCATATAGAGCCAACACAGACCCCCCTCCTTCCTGTGCGGGTGTTGGGGCAGCTCCTCCGCCTCATGGGGCCCACGCTTTATTTCGCACTCCCAAAGGCCATAGCTGTATGTACCAGGGGCAGGCATCTCCTCCAGTCAGATAAGTTTCTCTTGCTTCTTCTCTAGCTTAGACCCAGGGAGTTGGGTGGCCTTGGATCAGGTGGCTAGTCTGTGCCGCCGCATCCACACCACTATTTTTTGTGTGCTAGTTTGAGCAGGGTTAGTGCGAGTCTGTCATTTACCATCCACCATATGTTAGGGCCCACCCAAGTTTTCATTCCTCGCTACACCACTGGTTCTATGTGGTGTGTATTGTTTTACAGACTGTTTAAAAAAGGAATCCAAAGTAATCACTGTATTTTTCGCCTGCCACAAAATATATTAACATTTTGCACCCCGTCTATATATTTCTTAAAAGTATGTGTAACAGGACCATGTATATTGTTTTCACAAACCTCTCAGAACAAAGCTGGTTTGTTTGGTGCTGGGTTTTTTGTTTGTTTGTTTTGTTTTTTAATATTTAGGGTTGAGTGAACTATGTTTAAGATAGCTTGTTAATGTTATAGAAAAGCTTTGATGCTGACTAACTGCAGTCAATAAGGGTCTTTTAACACAACTTCTGGTGTCTTGCTTGAATTGCAGTTTCCCCTCTAGTTATAAAAGATTGCTGCTGGGACTGTCAGTTTGAGTAATTTCACGTGCTTTTAAGGCCTGCAGCTGTTAATGGACTTCAAGATCACCAGTTTGATAAATAATTCAGCCTTGAGCCATTTTTATTGCAGTTTCATTTTTCATATTTCGCTTCTCTGTACTGATCGTATCAAATCTAAGTCTGCTTTAAATTTAATTAAGTGTCTGGGTTTGGCAGGGCAACATGGTTTCCTAACCTATAGGAGTCTTACAATTCAACAAAGAAGCTTAATTCATACACTTGCTGTGAAAAATCAGATTTCTTTAAGCTGAAATGACAGGCTTTTCACATTTAAGACACGTTTTAAATGGCTGACTTAAAAGTTTAACTGTATTGTGTGAATAAGGAAACTATAAGTGTCCAATTACTTTATCAGCACTGTGAAATGTACTTCACATTTTGTAAATCATTTTGCTAAGTTATTGGATTTTCATCTAAAATAGCAGTTAAAATGGGATGATGACCAGATGAATGCTTAATATATTTTAGTTAATATGATCTGTATTCTTCAAAAGAACTACGTTACATTTTTTTAAATTATAAATTGTGGCTTAATCTTCAGACAACCACATCCTTCCATTCCAAGCCCTCCCATCCTGCCATAACTCTTGATCCAGATTGTGAAAGTGGGCCTTCGATTCTTCACATAGACTGCATTGGTGTTTTAGTTTCTAATTACATTGCTGCATTAAACCACTTGTAACCAAAAACTATGTATAATTTAGACATAAGCCATGTCTACACTACAGAGTTAAGTTGATGTAAGTTATGTTGACGATCATAAACTGCTGTAATTACATTGCTTATGCATGTCTACACAACGCTCCTTGTCAGGGCCAGCGCTTCCATTTAGGCAACCTAGGCAGTCGCCTAGGGCGCCAGGATTTGGGTGGGGGCGGCAATTCGGCGGCGGGGGGTCCTTCCACGCTCCGGGTCTTCGGCGGCAATTCTGCGGCAGGTCCTTCACTCGCTCCGGGACCCGCCGCCGAAGTGCCCCAAAGACCGGGAGCGCAGAAGGACACCCCCCCCCGCCGCAGAATTGCCGCTGACGACCGGGAGCACGGAAGGACCCCCGCCTAGGGCGCCAAAAACCCTGGCGCTGCTCCTGCTCCTTGTGTCGCAGAGCGCATCCACAGTTGGTGCTCTAGCACTGACAGAGAGACCAATGCACTGTGGGTAGCTATCCCACTGTGCAAATTGCCACCTTCTCCTGCTAGGAGTTCTGGGAATGGATTGCAGTGTATCATGGGGGTGGGATCACAACCCCAGGATGCAGTTTTCTCTGTCCTATAATTCCAAGGGCTTCCAACTACATTTAGTGTCATTTTTCAACTGCTCCTGTAAACTTTGTGCACACCATCTCTATCTGAAAGCATGGATCCTGCACTGCTCACCAGCCTTGTGATAAGTGTTATGAACACAACGTGGATGATGCTGCTGTGCACCATGGAAAGAAACAATTCAAGATTGATGTTGGCATTCACAGAGCAGCTGCACATGGTGGACCGTTGCTATTGGGCTCAGAAAACAAGCACTGAGTGATGGGACTGGATTGTGATGCAGGTATGGGATGATGAGCAATAGCTACAGAACTTTCGTATGCACGAAGCCACCTTCCTTGAACTGTGTGTGGAACTCACCCCTGTTCTGCAGTGCAAGGACACCAACATGAGAGCTACCCTCACAGTGGAAAAGCAAGTGGTCATCGCTGTGTGAATGCTGGCAACTCCAGACTGCTACCGGTCAATTGTGAATCAGTTTGGAGTTGGGAAGTCCATTGTGGGGGTTGCAGTGATGCAAGTGTGCATTAATCGCTTCCTGCTATGAAGAACTGTGACTCTGGGCAAAGTGCAGGAAATAGTGGATGGCTTTGCGGCAATGGGATTCCCTAACTACTTCTCTGCAGGAGCTGGTGGATCACTGGGATCATTTCACTGACATCAATGCGGGGTGTCAGGGAAGGTGCATGAGGCACACATCTTTAGGAACACTGGCCTGTATAGAAAGCAGCCTGCAGGGACTTTCTTTCCAGACCAGAAAATTCCAATAGGGGATGTGTAAATGCCCGTAGTGATCCTGGGAGACCCAGCCTACCGCTTACTCCCATGGCTCATGAAGCCTTGTACCAGAAACCTTGACAGCAGCAAGGAGCACTTCAACCACAGGCTCAGCAGGTGCAGAATGACCATAGAATATGCATTTGACAGATTAAAGGATTGATGGTGCTGCCTTTTTGACAGGTTAGACCTCAATGAGGAAAAGATTCCCATGGTTGTAGCAGCCTGCTGTGCTCTGCATAACATTTGTGAAGCCAAGCGGGAAAAGTTTCCCCAGGGGTGGAGCATTGAGGTGGCTCGCCTTGCAGCTGATTTTGAGCAGGCAGATACCAGGGCTATTAGGGGGCTATTTGAATCAGGGAGGCTTTGAAACAGCATGTTGACAATGAGCCACTGTAATGTCTTTCTGTAATGCATTCAGGCAAGTATGTTGCCACTTTGAATGACACTTGTAATGATTCCTGCCTGAATGTTAATTGTAGTATGCAAATGTGCTGATTGCCATTGTGTGTGAATTTCTGCTGCAACCACTGTATATAGGTCACAAATAAAGAATCATTATCTTTGTAAGACTAAATTTTTATTAAACAGCAATACACAGAGTAACATTTCTTACAAGGGCTATGACTTTGAGCAGCACTCTCTGAAATGAGGATCTCACAGCTGTGTGTAAATCCAACTGTCGTTATGGAAAATGTCTCTGGGGTACTGTGATGGGCTGGGAACGTTCGGGGAATGTCCGTGGGGAGTTTGGCGAGGGCATGGAATGCAGGAGGAGTTGAGCACGGATGTGTTCCGACCTGAGCATCTCTGATTGGTCCTCCATGAGCTTTATCATCCGCTTCTGACCCTCTATTATTCACTCCTGCCCCTGTCTCCTCCCCTGGCTATCCATTTCTAGTTTTTCATTTATTGTCTCTCTCCCCGCTGAAGTGATGATTAGACGATTGCTGCACTTCTCGAAACATGTCCTCCTTGCTCCTCCTCATTCGCCTCCTTCTCTGCCAGAGGTGCTCTGCTGGTGTGTAGGAGCTGGTCCTCAAGGGCTCATCTAGAGAGGCAAAAGAAATAATAGAGTCAGTATTGTGTGTGCATTCACAGTCTTGAATCATAAGTTACATACATCTCTTTCTCACTTTCCCTTGGCAAGCATGGAGCACATCCGGAGCACTAAACATGGTGAGTTTGGCCCGAGGGTTGTGGGAGAGAGGTGCAAGATGGGACAAAGGGTCTGGGTGGTTTCAGAAGAGCATCAGTACAAGCGCTTAGGGGCACTATTCTGAATCCTGGCATGGTTTTCCACAGGAGGGGGTGATCTAAGCTGATATCTCACTACTGAGGGTAACCGAGGATGCAAGGGTGCATCTCCTGCATGCGTGTGGCTTCAGACTGGGTCCATATGCTGCTGGCCTGTGTGCTTGTTTGAGACATGCAGAAGTAATTGCCAATTGACGCAGCAAAGTTTCCTACATTGGGGGAAGAAACAAAGTAGCTTTGCCAGGGAACCTTCAGCAAAGAATTGCAGAGTATCTCCTGGAAAGTTTCCTAGGCCTTCACTGCATAGCTGCACAGGGGAATGAGAAATCGATGCAAACATTACCTAATGTTTCAGTCCCTTCTCCCATGTGCACCATGTAACCAAATAAAGGACACCTCTACCTCACATAGCAGTTCAGTATCAAAGCAAAATAAGTACTTATCAGAGCCCCCTGCTTCTACTTTAGGCACACCATAGCCACAATGCTGGGACTTGCTAAACCACTCTGGGGTCCAAAAGAGGCCCTGGCTCACCGTGCCACTGGACGAGCCTCTCGCCTGTCCCATATCCTCCTCCAACTCTACCTCTGTGTCCACTACTTCATCCTCTGGGTTGACTCATGGGGCTCTTGACAGTGGAGGTGGAGTTGCCACCAAGGATGGCATGCAGCTCCTTGTGGAAGCAGCATGTTTTCAGCACCGCACCAGAGTGACAGTTGGCCTCCCTTGCCTTCTGGTATGGCTGCCTGCCTCAGCTCCTTGAGCTTAGCACAGCACTGCTGTGTATCCCTTTTGTGCCCTTTCTGATTGATGACACATGCAATCTGCCTCCTCTCCCCACAGATCCATCAACTCCAGTGTACTCCAGGCAGGACATGTTTGCTGTGGAAAGCCGGCATGGTCACTTGGGAAGATGCGATGTGAACTGTGCATGCCAAGCAAACAGGAAGTGGAATTTCAAAAATTCTGGGGCTTTAAAGTGGGAGGGGCTCATATCTGTGTACCTGGCTGCAGGGCAGCCGAGTAGAAACTGCTTGACCAGAGCGGTCAAAATGGGCATTGTGGGGCACATTCTGGAGGCCACTTAGGACGACATAAAGCAATCACACTGTTTACGCTGACACTGCATTGCTCTAACTTCGTCGCAAAAAGCTCTATGCTGTTCATCAAGGTAGTTTTATTATGTCGGCTGAGCAGGAGTGTTAAAATGGCAGGAGGAGCATTGTTGTGTGTACACTTCCACTGGTTTGTCGATGAAACCTGACTTTAGTCGACAAAACTATGTAGTGTAGGCAAGGCCTTACAGTCACAATTTCCCAAGTACAAGCCCCCTTCCATTTCAGAAAAATTCTTTCACTTTTGAATTATCTCACAAAAACTACTAACAAGAATCTATGCTCAGAAATGAAACACCAATAGCGTGCCATAAAAAATACAAGCCAATGTAGTCTGTCGCATCTCATCTTCATCCTTTTAGCCCCAGCAAGATGAAAGTTACACAACAGCACTGTTAGCATCATTCTCTTGGACTAAACACAGTCACAGATGTCCTGTCAAGACACCCAGCTTCGTCTCTTTGCTTTAGTAACAAACACAATAAGATTTCTTAATCACCATTGGTTTCTATTCTATGGTGGTTATTGGCCTTTCTTCTTCTTTTGCTATACTGATAGCACATTGACTCTTCATCTTCCTTAAAGTCATCAAGATGCCATATATTTGTTTTTCTCTCTCCTTGAAAGATCCAGTATATGGATATGTCTTTACTGTAGACTTAACTCTAGTTATCTACACTCAGGTTACTCTTCTTGAGTTAGCCTAGCATGAGTGAGAGCACAGAGCAGCCACAGCCACACTGTGAAACAACACTTGTTGGTGTGTCCACTCTGGCTCTGTTTTCAGTCGTTTGTGCATTGCTAAGACTTCTGGAGGCATATTCTGCAGAAACTGAGCTACTCTACGAATTCTCTTGCTGTGTATTGTGGAAGAACTTCTATTGGGCAGGGGTGGAGGAAGTTGTGGGAAGGGATGAAAGTACTAGCAGCACTTTAATGGTGCTAGCCTGCATCCATACTACAGAATGGTCACGTTAGCAGCTAGTTTAGCAGCTAACGAGCAACAAGTTGTGCTCGTTAAAGTTTTAGCCTATGCCCCCTGACGGGCTAGTCAACTTTAGCTAAAAGCACTAGTGCACTTGAGTTAAGGGATTTTGTGTGTGGATGGGAGTTGACTTAGTGGCAACACTTGAATTATAACTTGTTAACTTTGCAGTGAAGACCAGTTTTATACCTTCCTATGTCGCATTCTTACTGGCTTTTGGGAGTGAGGGGCGAACCTCAGAAGGCTTGGAGGTTCTGTCTGTTTCAGCATCCAAAGATTTGGCTACTTATCCAAATGTATATGTCGCTTTGGTCTGGAAATCTCACATGATCAGGTTTCTTTCAAATACTTCCTTGCTTTAGTTGGGCTGAAAATATGTATACGAGGGTGATGTCCAACATTTTGGTACTTCAGGTTCTCAGCCATAAGGAAATGTGTCTTAGTGTGATAAAAAAGAAATGCACATATTTGGAAACAGTTCTACTTCAGAAGTGACAGTGTGTTTGTTTTAAGCAACAGAGGGTCCTGTGGCACCTTTAAGACTAACAGAAGTATTGGGAGCATAAGCTTTCGTGGGTAAGAACCTCACTTCTTCAGATGCAAGTCTGAATTGTTACTGTCCTATTACCATCCAGTCAAATCTTGACACATGCAATACCATCCGAACATCAAAACTCCCAAACATACTAACACACTTTACAGCTCTTTACAGCTCACAGTAAACAACACTTTACTGTGTTTGTTTTGGAGCTGTAAAGTGTGTTAGTATGTTTGGGAGTTTTGATGTTCGGATGGTATTGCATGTGTCAAGATTTGACTGGATGGTAATAGGACAGTAACAATTCAAACAATAAACTTCACTTGGATACTATATTCAGGGCACCACAGAGGTGACTAAAACAAATGTAAATACAATTGTATTGCTGCATAAACTAATCTTGTCCCATGTGTTTTGTCATAAGGTCAGAGAGCGATTAAAGATCCAGCCTCTATGTACATTTTCATGAGAGAGGACTCAGCTCCTAAGGCATTAGTGTCTCCTTTAATGCTACTGCAATTGTGCTGAATATAGTTGCACATTAAGATCATAACCATTAGACTCATGTAGGGAAAATAGCCTTATTGGGTACCTCACTTTTAATCTAAACACATGCCCCTTTTTGATCCTGTATGTGTTTAACTGGGAATTTTAGTTCTATGACTTAGTATATTTAAAGATGAACAGCCTAATGATCTGTAGATGCCACCAGCTCATCTGAGACTGTGAGATGATCTATTACAGAGAGATATAAAAGGTTGGCCAGAAGAACACAGTGGGTTGACATTGTCTCTTTCTTGTAGTAGAATGGTTTGCCATTAAAATGTGTGGGAAAATGGGATGGTGCCAAAGTGGTATCTTTGGCACAAAACCAACAAGTTTTTAACAAACTTCCATACCATGGAGGCACAGTAAACATTTTCTCTTTTGATGGAACTGTAGGCACAGATTTCCAGCTTCCAGTATCTGCAAACCCTGAACAAAAAGATAATCCCAAACAATGCAGTCATACTCAAAGATGTGCTGCTAAATTTAAATCCATAAATACTCATTTATAAGAACAAGATACATAAGACAGGAAGAAATTGATTTGAAAGATGGGAATTGACAGAATTGTTCTGTAAAGTGCCATAATGAATAAGAACTGCCACTCAAAACAGAGAGTGAGCAACCAGATATTTAATGCCCACTTTACCTCTGTTTTTTTAAGTCCTGCGGGCAGTAGCTTTGCTTTTCACTTCCACATAATTCTAAAGTGTTTAATACCACATGTTAAGTGCTTTCCCCAGATGCTATGGTGACTCCTAAGAAGTGAAAAGAACTTGTCTTGTTTGCAGAACTTGGCTTACACACTTGCGTCCCTGGGAAATCATTTTGTACATGCATGGTTTTGCAAAAGGAAGTTATGCAGGGTCAGAGTTTAGTTTAGCTACAAGAAAGGGGAGTTGTATTTGTGAGAGTTTATCTACGTGCTCTCAGACATCTTTACTGCAAGAAAAAGGTTTTATTTTAGACCCACATTTGCATAATATAATTGTGATGGGTTCGGTCACAGAGACTCCCCTCAATGCTGTCACTCAATGAGCTGGGATACCACTGAGAACACCCCTCCTGCCAGAACAGGTGCCCCTCCACTCCTGTCTTGCTGAGTTAGACACTCCAGTCAGCTCCAGCATAGACCCAGAGGTTGGGCCACACCTCTCTGCAGTTCACTGAAACTGAAATTCACTCAGCCCAGGGGCTTCTCAGTTAACAGGGACTTTCCCAGCGCCCAGTGTTCAGCCTTTCTGGAAGCCAGAATCCCTAATAAATTCATTTTACTCTGTATAAAACTTATATAGGGTAAATTCAGAAACTGTCTGCCCTCTATAACACTGATAGAGAGATATGCACAGTTGTTTGCTCCCCCAGGTATTAATCACTTACTCTGGGTTTATTAATAAACAAGTGATTTTATTAAGTATAAAAAGTAGGATTTAAGTGGTTTCAAGTAATAACAGACAGAACAAAGTAAGTCACAAAGCAAAATAAAACAAAACATGCAGTACAAATAAGCCTAATACATTAAGAAACTGATTACAGGTAATATCTCACCCTCAGAGATGTTCCAATAAGCTTCTTTCACAGACTAGACTCCTTCCTAGTTTGGGCCCAATCCTTTCTTCTGGTACAGTCCTTGTTAGTCTCAGCAGACATCTCAGCTGGTAAGCAGGGGTTTTCTCATGACTGGCAGCCCCTTTTGTCCTGCTTCCCCCCCCTTTTATAGCTTTGGCACAAGGCGGGAATCTTTTGTCTCTCTGGGTCTCCACCCCTCCTTCTAAATGGAAAAGTACCAGATTTAAGATGGATTTCATTATCAGGTGACATGGTCACATGTCACTGTAAGACCCCCCCAGTCTCCATTCCCCATGGGCTGGCCCACATGTACACAGGAAGGCTTTCAAGTAAGTAAGGCCATTTACAACTGATTGTTTCTGGAGCACCCTTAATAGCC
This sequence comes from Terrapene triunguis, assembly GCF_002925995.2. NCBI lineage: Eukaryota > Metazoa > Chordata > Testudines > Emydidae > Terrapene > Terrapene triunguis. The sequence continues at coordinate 7,055,997 of NW_020664373.1, forward strand.
TCCACTTAATATGTTTACATCAGAGATACAAGTTTATATCTTATTCACTTAACTCCAGACATAGAAATAATACATGCAAACCAATAGGATGAACACACTCAGTAGATTATAAGCTTTGTAATGATACCTTACAAGAGACCTTTTGCATAAAGCATATTCCAGTTACATCATATTCACATTCATAAGCATATTTTCATAAAGCATATGGAGTGAAACATCACAATAATATTCTATGTATTGTTGCATCCTGTTGTTATTCCATTTTTATTTATGTAATATTTGCACCTCAGAAAATGCCACATCATGAAAGATAAGCTAGAAAGAAATGATCTCAACATCACAGCAAGATCCTTCTCTGATCCTTCTGCCTGTTTCCTTTGCTTGGTCATACATTTCCAAGGCCTGTGTTTTGCAATTAAATTCATGGCAAGTTGAGAGCTTCAGATTTTAGTTTTAAATGTTGTGTTTTGTTTCATCCTTTTGTATTTGTGTGTGTGACCTACAAAGTGGTTTGAAGCTCTCTTGCCTGCCTTTATTAAAAAAACAACAACCAAGAACAAGCTTTATGACCACATTTTTATTTCCTTTGTGATCTGACTCCAAGTCTTGGGCTGTGTATACATTGACCATTTTGGTGAAATCTCCCATTGTTGACCTATATCAGTGCAGCTACCCTGGTGATTAGAATGTTGGGAACACTAGTGTAGATAGGGTTTGCACATTCTTGCCACTGGATCTATGAGTCTGGCTTTGATTAGGGTTAGACAATACAGTAATATCATCTGACTCCTGTCCACACTAATGCGCCTGCTCTTGCTGCTGCTAGTGGAGCTGTATAAGTGGTAATGCAATGGTGGGAGATTTCCCGGAGTATGTCAGTGTAGTGGCAGCCTCACAGGCCTAGGTGATGGCTCTCAGGGTTCCCAGAACCGTGAGACACCTTGTTACCACCTGCCTCCAATATGAGGTAGTCTTGCCTGTGCCTGGAGGGTGTCAACTCCCTAACACCACCAGCCTTTCAGCCACTCAAGTACTCTCCTCTGGGCTATGCCAGCCCAGCCCCTGACACTGGCTTCTCAGAAATCCCAGATCCTCTGCTCCCAAAGAAGCAGTGTGACCCAGTTTACCAGTTTTACGTTAAATCACCACACCTGTAAATCACACAGCACCTGTGAGCACTTATAATAAAACAAAAATAGATTCATTTAAGAAAAGTTAAAGGTATAACTAGAAATGAGAGAAACTGGTGGAAATAAAGAGTTACAATACAAACCAAAATTACAAAACACAAACCTGGGTCTCTGCTTATGAATAATTGCCTTTCCTATCTAAAAAAGAAGGCCCCCCCCCCCCCCCAGTTCAGTCTGTTACAAGGTTGGCTGGTTTCACAAAAAACAGTATCCAAATCTTTATGAAAAGATCTCTGCTCCACAAGGGATTCCTCAGTGAATGGATTCAGAGGACCCCTTCTCTGTGTTATACTGAAACAGTCTTTTGTGCCTATTTATATAGAGAAGAAACCTGTCTATGTTTCTTTCTTCCCTTGAAGTGGATTCATTTGTTTGCAGTTGCCTCTGATGGTTTTTCACTGGAAATCTTAGTATTGTGCAAGGCTAAACAATTGAGCCCTGCATTGTATCACTTGCTAAACAGGGTGAGATGACAACTTGCTCCTGCCTCAATGAGCTATTACCAAGATACATTATCCCCTGGTGACTAATCTTTACTCCACATCCATAAAACATACTTTCAATATAAACACATTATTCCTTAAATGCTACCCATACATGCATCTTACAATGATTATGCATCTTGACAAGTTGTGAGCTTCCCATAGATACCTGATGTAAGCAGAGTCTGAATGAGTTCTCCCCTGACATCTAATGGTGAGCTGTGGAAAAAGACTTCAGAGGCTGATCTTGTTTGCATGGACACACCCACCCTGCCTAGGTGCTCAGCATGATGGGATTGCTTGCCCAAATGATCATTTGTGGCTGGGGTTGGATCCCCAGTCTCCTTGTTATTGGGGCAGGAGTAATAAAGGATTGTTATCCTTGTTGTGTGAACCGAGGCCAGCAGAACTGTACCTGTCATACCCCCAATAGAGGTATTCGCCCTCAACTGAACGGCACTCACTAGGCAGGGGACATGGGTTCCAAATCCCAATGAGTGGAGAGAGGATGGGGATAGGTATTTGTGCTAGGCATTATTTGACTCTTCCTATCTTCATGGTCTTAAAAAAAAAAAAAAAAAAAAAAAAAAAAAAAAAAAATAAATTTAGAATCAGTTAAGAGTCTTGTTACATGCTATGGAGCTGCAATCACTGATACTTTGGTCTAAGTATTAGACCTACTTTGGGATAGTGTCTCTACTGCAAGAGAATGTGCACTAGCAGTAAGACTCTCCCACTAACAGCTGAAATCACTGAGAGCTGTGTTAAGTGTGTGTGGAGGCCCTGAAGACATTTTGGTGAGTAGACAGCTGGTGGAGAGGCATGGCAAGAGGCTAGCAGGATGGCTTGTGGAGAGGTGCAGCAAGTGGTCAGCAAGTGGAGAGGTGTGGCAAGCGGCCAGCAGAGAAGCTGGTGGAAAGGACCAGAGCAGAGCCCTGCAGAGGTGTGGTAATTGGTTGTTGGGGCAATGATTGAGTGCCTGAGCAGTGCAGTGTGTAAGGTGCCTCCTTACCCTCCCCACCTTCCACACATGGTGGAAGGTGAATTTTGCAGATGAACCTCTGAACTCTGGGGCTGCACTGGCCAAGGACAGCAACTGTGAGTGGGGTACAGACAAGGGATGGGCACATTATAGGGACTTTTGGGTTGCTAGACTTAAGACCCTGAGGGGAAAAGGACACTGCCCAACTTACTTGGGTGTGGGTCTTTTGCTCATGTTTGTGTTTATGAACCCTAGTTGCAGTGTTTTCCCAAATTAATGCTGAGTTACTTCCCTCCTTTTATTAAAAGTTTTTGCTACACTCAGACTCTGTGCTTGCGAGAGGGGAAGTATTGCCTCTCAGAGGTGCCATGGGGATGGTGTGTAATTGTCCCAGGTCACTGGGTGGGAGTTCGAACTGGTTTTGTGTTGTATTGTTGAAAAGGAAGCCCTAGATACTGAACCCAGCCCTTGTTGCTGCTGGCTCCACCTGGCAGAAGGGTTACACTTACATGTTACTCTTTATGGATAAATATCCTCTAAGATGAGTTTGGTGTAGTGAGTTTGTCAGGTCTGAGATAAGAGTTGTTTGCAAAGAATAGCAGACCCTTTGCTAAGGAACTTTTGTGTCACAACCTATCATTTTCTCCCACCTTGAGAGGTGTTCAGGAATTTCAATCACAAGCTATCCAGATTTAAAGGGCAGGAGGAGAATGATTGTCTTTGTTTGTTTGATGGGAACAAAGGAATAGCAAATTTGAATTGTTTCTGGAAGGCCAAGCAGTGTGGATAGCAAATTACATCAATAGCTTCTCCTATCTAGAATGATGGAACATGGCTCATGTAAATTACAACTTGAGACATTAAAAATAAAAGGTAGGTTTGTGACAATTACTATTATGACTTGAGTTTTATGATAGCGCCTGGTAGATTCCTGTTAGGTTTAGGATCCCATTGTGGTACACAAAGACATAGGAAGGCAGGGACCTGACTCTAAAAGATAATGGGCTACGGGTCTGATTGACTGGTAATTCCTATGCTTCTGTAGAACTTTTTTAGAAAGTTCAGGTCAGCAGAGTTTGAAAGTGACTGTAAAATAACAGTTTTAGAAAAACGGACTGAGAAAATGAAAATGGGTTGTGCCTATTTTTACCCTTTCCTGCTGTCTTCAGTACAGAGACCTGTTTTATTACTTTTGTGTAATTTTATATAGGTTTTGGGGGCAGCTGGCACACATGGCATAGTGCTGGTTAATAATGACATGGTTTTTCTTCGATATTAATTGTGCTGGTCCTAACAGACTTTCTGTTTGGATCAAACACCTGACATTTGAGAGTTTGAATATAATGTCAATATTTTCCATTTTAAGCCCCCGAGTGCAGCGAAGTAAACCTTAAGGCCTAAAAAGTCTAACAATGCCCCTTTTGCATGTGTACTGACCTGACAGGCTAATAATTCGTCCCAAAGCTTTTGTGAACAAATGGAAAAAAGTATTGGGAAGTTGAATTTTAGAGAAGCCATGAAGATGTATTCCATTTTGTTTAGCATCCTGCTATATTCCTAATGTAGTCAGTGATTTATCTGTGAAATTCCCAATGGGTCAAGAGGAGAGCTATACACATCATGAAGACATCAACCAAGATAAATGGCTTGTCACATTAATGAACGGATAATGAAAACCACAGAAAAACATACAGAGCAAGGGAAAGTACATTCTGTGTCTGGGAAGCTATTGAAGATTTAGTGCCATGGAACAATTAGCTTAGAGAAGAGATTTCCCAGGCTTTGCCATATACAAAAAAGGGTCAGTGCTTTAGCTTTTATTTTAAGCTTTCGGGGTTACCAGTATTGTTTCTTGATTCTTTATAGTCCATTCGCCATGTGTGGAACAGCTAAGAAGTGTATCCTCTTTACCTTCAGCTGGGATGGCACAGGATTTTTCCTTTGAAACCCGGTACTTCCCATGATCTAAGTCAAATATAATCTTTTAGTTAATGAAAATGATTCCCCCCCTTCCAATTAGTTTACTAAGACCAATATTTTCAAAAGTGACTGAGACAAAACAAAGACAAAAACAAAGATTTTGGGTGCCCCCATTTTTTGCAGTGCCGAAATCAAAAACCCTAAAGGGAGCTGTTAAGAAAGAGAGAAAGAAAAGCTGGGCACCTGAAAATCAGAGTGGGTAGTGTCTCAGTGTGGGCAACCAAAAATGGAGGCACTCAAAATCACTGTTGCTTTTTGAAAATCTTGGTCCGTACTTCTGGATTTCTGTAGGACTATTGCAACCAGAGTCAAGGAGTGGAAGAATTCAGCCATCTGCTACACAGGTATAGCTTCAAATGACAATGAAAATTCCCTCTTTAAATGCGTTCCTTTCTTTGGCCTTCTTAAGATTAAAAAAAAAAAAAGTTGCATTGGCTGTAAAAATGCATTGCTACTGTAACTCCATCATGACAGAGGTTAGACCTGGGGATGTTCAGAAATGTAAAAGCCTCAGTTTAGATAAATGCTGCACTTACACACAACAATGCTTACAACAATAATGCTATTTGAAAATGATAGAAAACACATAGGGAAAGATACAGTGTTATGAAGTGTATGAATCATCGGTCTTTTGGGGAGTTAGCTTGTAGCTTCCTTCTGCTGATTCTGCTCTAATATACTGATTTAATTTCTGACCCATCCTCTGGAGAGAGGGCTTAATAATCACAACCTTGAGAAGGCAATGTCAGTGTTTCAAACGGCCACACAGGCCGAGAGCAACCAGAATTATGGAGGGTAGAACAGACTGTTCCCCATCACTGCAAGCACCCGCTGTAGTTGATCTGGGAATAGCAGAATTGTCAGCCATGTGGTGACTAGACTGGCCCTGCCAAAGTAGATATGGCAAGGTGTTTTGTTTGGGGAAACTGATGGCCCAGGAAGAAGTAGTAGGTGAACCCCCCCTGACTAATTTTGATATTGTAGTCCATTCTTTGGAAAGGTCCTTGGCACACAATTCTGTCTGTATATGGGTGGGTGAGAGAGAGAGCGAGCACATTTTTGGATGTAATCTAATTGGCTAAAGGTCCCTTATATGCATTATGATATGAATAGAGTACCTTTTGACTGCTACAACTATCCTAACAATTGATTTTTATCTGTAGACAGGGTTAATACTGCCAAGGAACTTTCTTGGCCCAGTTGAAATTTTGTCAGCTGGTTCTCTAAAGGCTTGTCAGCCTTATCTGCATCTCTTTGGTCCATCTATCTCTTGGTGTTACATGTGTTTAGATTACTGTGATTAGATTTCTTATGGGTTTTTTTGTACTCTGCTTTCATTCCTGACTGCAAGTAGGCCATGTCGAATTCTCTCTGAGGTTGAATCATATTTAAAGACATACCTGTTATTTTCCCAATGATGTTGTAAAAACAGTCAATATGATACTAAAAGTTATTTCATATTTTATTATTTACATATACTGTTTGTTTACCATTTTGCTTAGTTTGGACAATGAAAACTGCTCAATTGCTTTTACTTTCTGGTTCTCAAGCATTAGCACAGTCCTGCAATGTTTGGGCAGCACATGCTGTGGAGGGAATAATTAAATCTTAACATTGCTGGCATCTTGAAAATAAAATTAAGGAATGCAATAAAAACATCTCTTGATAAACGTTATAAATATTTTAAAACGAAATTTAAATGTGGGTCTAAATTAATGTGGGGTTTCAGATTTCAGAAGACATTTGGATTTACTCTGAATTTTTAGGCCCTTATCCAAAGTTAAAAATCAATAGTCAATTATCTTTCCCTTGACTTCAATGGGCTTTGAATAAGGCATTTCATGGAGATTTTGATTATTTTTATTTGGTTGAGCATAGAAAACATAATCTCCCTACATCCAGTTTTCTGTCCTGGTCTGTCTGGTGCCTCTCTTCAATTCCTTTCTAAACACCTTTAGCTATCTAAGAAGCGTTTCCCTCTTGGAGAAGGGAAGAACCAAAAGTGAGCAATTGTGTCTATCATCATGTTGAGATGCAAGGAAAAGAGACAGAATTCTAAAATCTAAGTGGTGAAAGCTTAAGAGCTGGTCTACACTGAAAAGTTAGCCTGGCATAGTTATATTTTTCAGGAGCGTGAAAAATCCATATCCATGAGTGATGTAGTTAAGCTGACCTAATCCCAGGTGTAGCTAGCACTAAATTGATAGAAGAATTCTTCTAGCTACAGTCTCTCCGGGAGGTGGATACCTACAGTGACAGGAGAGCCCTTCTTGTTGCTGGAGTAAGTGTGTACACTGAAGCACTATAGGTCTGGAGAAGGAAACCGGAAAGCTAAATACAGGATGGGACAGATTGTTAAGCAGAAGGGGTTCACACATGTTGAAGTGAGCAATAAACAGCCCTATAGTGGTGGGACAATGGAGGATTAGTAGGCAGCAGGGTGTGTTACAGGTTGTTGGAATTGGCCATAAAACCAGTGTCTCTGTTAAGTTCATAGATGTTACTGTCCAGCAGAGTTATGAATGTAAGCTCCCAGCCTTGTCTTTTGAAGGTGTTGTGCAGGTTTTCTTTGAGAACAAGGACTGATAGGTCAGATATAGAGTGATCATCCCATGAAAAGTAGTTTTTTAATATCATTGTTCTGTGTGAGTTCATTCAAGAGTGTTTGTTTGTTCTTCTGGCCTTCAGACAACCCTCTCCCCCCCAGTCTCACCAAGCTCATCCTCAGAAGCAAGCTCCCCACAGACCAGGACACACGAACTCAAAGTGGCACCAGATCCTGCCAAAATAACAGATGCCAAACCCGTAGACATATTTCCACTGCTACAATGATCAATATCCCATCCAACACATCTTTCCAAGGATCTTACACATGCCTGTCGCAACATGTGATGTACCTCATCCATTGCACCAGATGCCCCAATAACAATGATGTAGACGAAACTAGACAATCACTATGCTCTGCAAGGGGAACTACGCCTACAAAGAGAGCTTCATTTGTGTAAGCTTTCTTCTCGAATTCCTCCAGTGACACTTTGGGAGACATGATAATTAAATACAATCTCAGAATTGGTTGGGTAGTGGAACCTGAACTGAAAGAAGAAAAAGGGCTCCCATCTGGTAGCAAAGAGTGCATCCCCATAGGCAAGGACTCTGTTCAGGGTCCTATAGGCTATTAGTTCCCCTCCACTGAAGAACCTGCACCACTGGCAGGGCTTTTTGCTGAAGCCATAGAGGACAGCAGCAGAGCTGAGCAAACTCTCTGGTGAGGGTCCTTCTATCCAGCTGCTAAATAAAGCTGAAATCACCATGGCTGGCCAAGGTGGTGCAGATTGAGGACAGGACCAGGCAGCACTCCCCAAAGGACTGGAACCAGACCTCCCCAAGTGCACCTCAGGACTCTAGGAATACACTACCCACTGACGTGAGTTGGGTTTAGTGCATGGCAAAGGAAGAAGAGAAGTGGGAAAGGGACAGTTGTGTATTGGACATTGGAAACAGAGTTAATGGACTACTGCCAAAGTCACTGTGGGAAATGATTTATTTGTCATTTAAATACATATATTGTTGCTGTGTTCAATTTCCCTGTAATAAAATGTTCATAAGAACAGCCATACTGGGTCATACCAAAGGTCCATCTAGCCCAGTATCCTGTCTTCTGACAGCGGCCAATGCCAGGTACCCCAGAGGGAATGAATGGAATGAGTAATCATCAAATGATCCATCCCCTGTCGCCCATTCCCAGCTTCTGGCAAACAGAAGCTAGGGACACCATCCTGGCTAATAGCCATTGATGGACCTAACCTCCATGAATTTATCTAGTTCTTTTTTTAACCCTGTTATAGTCTTGGCCTTCACAATATCCTCTGGCAAAGAGTTCCACAGGTTGACTGTGTTGTGTGAAGAAATACTTCCTTTTGTTTGTTTTAAACCTGCTGCTTATTAATTTCGTTTGGTGATCCCTAGTTCTTATGTGATGGGAAGGAGTAAATAACACGTCCTTATTTACTTTCTCCACACCAGTCATGATTTTATAGACCTCTATCATATCCCCCCTTAGTCGTCTCTTTTCCAAGCTGAGAAGTCTCAATCTTATTAATCTCTCCTCATACAGAAGCTGTTCCATACCCCTAATAATTTTTGTTGCCCTTTTCAGTACCTTCTCCAATTCCAATACATCTTTTTTGAGATGGAGCAACCAGATCTACACACAGTATTCAAGATGTGGGTGTACCAGGGATGTATAGAGAGGCAAGATGATATTCTCTGTTGTATTATCTATCCCTTTCCTAATGATTCCTTTTTTGACTGCTGCTGTACAACTATCCATGACTCCAAGATCTCTTTCTTCAGTGGTAACACCTAATTTAGACCCCATCATTTTATATGTATAGTTGGGATTGTTCTCTAATGTGCATTATTTTGTAGTTATCAACATTGAATTTCATCTGCCATTTTGTCACCCAGTTTTGTGAGATCTCTTTGTAATGCCTCTCAGTCTGCTTTGGACGTAACTATCTTGAGTAGTTTTGTATTATCTGCAAATTTTGCCACCTCACTGTTACCCCCTTTTCCAGATAATTTATGAATATGTTGAACAGTACTGGTCCCAGTACAGATCCATGGGTGACACCACTGTTTACTGCTCTCCATTCTGAGAACTGACCATTTATTCCTACCCTTTGTTTCCTATCTTTTAACCAGTTACTGATCCATGAGAGGACCTTCCCTCTTATCCCATAACAGCTCACTTTGCTTAAGAGCCTTTGTTGAGGGACCTTGTCAAAGGCTTCCTGAAAATCTAAGTACACTGTATTCACTGGATCACCTGTGTCCACATTCTTGTTGACCCTTTCAGAGAAATCTAGTAGTTTGGTGAGGCATGATTTCCTTTTACAAAAACCATGCTGACTCTTTTCCAACAAATCGTTTTCATCTATGTGTTTGATAATTCTGGTCTTTACTATAGTTTCAACCAATTTTTCTGGTATTGAAGTTAGGCCTGTAATTGCTGGGCTTGCCTCTGGAGCCTTTTTAAAAAATTGGGGTCACATTAGCTATCCTCCAGTCATCTGGTATGGAAGCTGATTTAGTAGTTAGTAGTTCCACAATTTCACATTTGAGTTCCTTCAGAACTCTTGAGTGAATGACTTATTACTGTTTAGTTTATCAGTTTGTTCCAAAACCTCCTCTAATGACACCTTAATCTGGGACAGTTCCTCAGATTTGTCACCTAATGGCTCAGGTTTGGGAATCTCCCTCATCCTCAGTTGTGAAGACTGATGCAAAGAATTCATTTAGTTTCTCTGCAATGGCCTTATTCTCCTTGAGTGCTCCTTTAGCTGCTGGTTGTTTAGCAGGTTTTCTGCTTCTGATGTACTTGTGACACTACACCCCATATTTGTCATAATGATATTATTATGATATGATTATGGCATAATTATGATGCATTTTGTACAAAATGGGTGATGTAAGGTGTCATAGCAAGTCATAACTTTCCCAGAATATGTTAATCCTATTTGTATGCATGTATCATTTTTGTATCTGAAGGTATGAATATTGACTATGTATCTGTATTTCAAATGTGCTTACTCTGGAAAACTCTCAGCTAGCCTTTCAGGTACAACAATGAAGAAGCTAGACACTGCTGATGGCCCATCAGCAAAGACAATGGACCATGGAAGAGTTTAGCCTTCCTGAGAACGCTCCAGCCAGCCTGTAAGTAATGGCTGCTATGACTCAGCAGGGCATGTGACCACACAACATGATATCGAACTCCATTTGGATACCTGCGTTTTTCCACAAACTGGTCTGGGAACTGAGTTTGGAACAAAGGGTTCCCGCCATATGGTAAAGCTACATAAGGTGGGGTGTGACATCATCTAGTGGCCTCACTCCCCACACAAGGACATTCCTGGAAACACCTGAGGAACAAAGACTGAACTGGGGAAGTGCTGGTTCCAGGCTAAAAGGATTGATAGCCTGTGTATGGAAACCTGGTGAACTGCTTGTACCATCAGCCAGGGTGAGAAATTGCTAATTCATATCCAATCTATATAATATGTTAGGCTTAGTTTACGTTTTTGTTTAGTAGGTAATCTGCTCTGATTTGTTTGCTATCAATTATAATCACTTAAAATCTATCTTTCTATAGTTAATAAACTTGTTGTTTTGCTTTATCTAAACCACTTTGCCTTTGACTGAAGTGTGTGGGGCAAAATCTCAGCTTGGTTAAAACAGGCTTGCTGCATATCCTTCCCACATCAAGGGGAAGGTGAACTTTATTAATGAGCTTACCTTGTCAGATCCTGTGCACTGTAAGATGGTATATTTTGGGTTTATACTCCAGTGGGGGATGCGAGCCTCAGGAACTGGGAAATTGGCTGTGTGTCTTTGAGTGGCTTAGGCAGCACTCAGGTAGCTTAGTTTGGGTGTGTGGCACCACCTGCCAGAGTTTATGCTCCCTTCTATTTTCCTCAATAGGATTTAACTTCCACTTTTTAATGGATGCCTTTTTACCTCTCACTGCTTCTTTTACTCTGTTGTTTAGCCACAATGGCACATTTTTGGTTCTCTTACTATTTTTTTTAAATTTGGGATATACATTTAAGTTGAGCCTCTATTATGGTGTCTTTAAAAAGTTTCCATGCAGTTTGCAGGAATTTCACTTTTGGCACTGTACCTTTTAATTTCTGTTTTTGTGTAGGGTCCCCTTCCTGAAATTAAATGCTACTGTGGGCTGCTGTGGTGTCCCCCTGTCCCAACAGGATACTATATTTTATTATGTTATGGTCACTATTACCAAGTGTTCCTGTGCTCCATTTAGGACTAAATCAAGAATTGCATCTCCTCTTGTGGGTTCTAGGACTAGCTGCTCCAAGAAGCAGTCATTTAAGGTGTCAAGAAACTTTCTCTGTATCCTGTCATGAGGTGACATGTACCCAGTCAATATGGGGATAGTTGAAATCCCTCATTGTTATTGAGTTTTTTATTTTTATAGCCTCTTTAATCTCCCTAAGCATTTCACAGTCACTATCACGATTCTGGTCAGGTGGTTGGTAGTATATCCCTACTGCTATATACTTATTATTCAAGCATGGAATTTCTATCCATGGTACAGTTTGGTTCATTTAAGATTTTTTACTTCATTTCTCTCTATGCTTTTTTTCACATATAGTACCACTCCCGCACCAACACGACCTGTTCTGTCCTTCTGATATATATTGTACCCTGGTATTACTGTGTCCCATTTTATTATCCTCATTCCACGAAGTTTCTGTGATGCCTATTATATCAATATCCTTATTTATTACAAGGCACTCAAGTTCACCTATCTTATTATTTAGACTTCTTACATTTGTATATAAGTACTTCAAAAATTGAAAGCACTTAAAAATTCATACACAGACAATATTTCACCACTTGCAAGCATTATTTCAGAGTGTGATGGAATATACTCCTGTATTCACACGCTACACATTATTGTAATAATCTTTGTACAAGATATGCCTTGTAAGGTATCATTTGAAAACTCATAATTTGCTAGTCAGTATTGTCCTGATAAAATGTGTGGTACCACTGTAAATCAAGTTATAAGATGTTGTATGATGTTGATTGCATGTTCAAAACTCGCGTAGCATCAAACTGATCAAACAGGCTTGTCTTGAACAAAGGAGTGTATGTTTGCCTTAATTTGCATTTAACAGAGTCATCAAGCAGGAAAGGAAAACAATGGAATCTCAAACAGGTCGGAAGGGAATATCCTTCCACATAGACTCTTTGTCTCCTAGTTCCCAGCTGGAAATGTTTTTTTAAAGAGGGGGGCTGAAACGATGAAAAGAAAGGGAAACATCCCGGGAAACCCTCTGCCCCCCAGTCTGTCTCTGGCTTTGCACCTAAGAAGACAAAGGAAAACAACCATTTTTTGTGGAAAGGTTCTGACCTGAAGATGTTTGGTCAGTAGCTTTACTGGAAAAATGTGATGAGAAATTTTGCTTGAATCTGATATAGTTTGTTAGGCACTAGTAAGTGTTTCACCTTTATTTTTGTTGTAACCATTTCTGATTTTTGTGTCTCATTACTTATACTCAATTAACATCTATCTCTTTGTAGTTAATAAACTTGTTTTATTGTTTTATCTAATCCAGTCTGTTCAAGTTGAACTGTCTAGGTAACTCCATTTAAAATAATCTGGCATATTATTCCCTTAAAGAAATAATGGACTTAATATATTTGCACTGTCCTGGAGAGGGCTCGTCAGTACAGGACATATCTTTTTGGAGGAAAATCTGGGACTGGAGTTGTGTTGGGGTCTCCCTGCAGTATAATCAACTCTGGTGAGAGCTAGGATGTGACTGGCAGGCTGCAGTTATACACAGACACTCAGAGTGCGGCTTGCATGCTGGAAGTCTGTTTGTGAGTGGCCCAGGTGGGAGCTACTTCGTAAGGCATCCAAGGTTGCAGGGCAGCGATGACACAGCCCCCCCACTAGTCTGGATTGTACCATGGTATGTCAAATTTAGGGGAAATATTTGGCCATCTCAGAGGCTCTGGGTGGGTCTTAAACCATTTGTTTTAATTTTAAAGCAAGACCTGGCTCCTGTTGTTGCCAGCATCCCCTTGCAGAAGGATTACACTTATGTCAGGTATTACATCTTCAAAATGCCATACAAATATGAATGAATCTAACTTTCCACACCTGTAGAGGGATGTTGTGAGGACTAGATGTTTTGTCCAAGGTAGAGAATGAGCCAGTAGCAGAGGCAGGCGTTATTTTTTGGGAGTGCTTGTGTCAGGGTTCCCTCCCCCACTCTGAACTCTGGGGTACAGATGTGGGGACTCTCATGAAAGACCCCCTAAGCTTATATTCTACCAATTTAGGTTAAAACTTCTCCAAGGCACAAATTCCTTTCCTTGTCCTTGGACGGTATATTGCTGCCACCACCAAGTGATTTACACAAAAATTCAGGGAAGGGTCACTTGGAATCCCTATCCCCCCCAAATATTCTCCTAAGCCCCTTCACCCCCTTTCCTGGGGAGGATTGAGAATAATATACCAACCAGTTGCCTTAGCAATGTAAGCACAGACCAGACCCTTTGATTTCAGTGTCCTGAAGACAATCAGGTTCTTAAAAGAAGAACTTTATTTATAAAGAAAAAATTAAAAGCATCACACCTGCAAAATCAGGATGGAAGGTAACTTTTACAGGGTAATAAAAAGATTTAAAACACAGAGGATTCCCCTCTGGGCTCAGCTTTCCAATTACAAAACAGGAATGAAACTACCTCTTTGGCATAGGGAAAATTCACAGCCAAAACAAAAGATAACCTAATGCATTTCCTTGCCCTACTCACAGTTTCTGTGGTTTTAGATGGTATATGTTTCAGGAAATATTGTACCTGCTTGGCTTCTCCCTCCATCCACAGAGGGAACAACCCACAGAACAACCAAACAAATCCTCCCCTCACAGATTTGAAAAGTATCTTCTTTCCTCATTGGTCCTTCTGGGCAGGTGCCAACTGGGTTATTTGAACTGCTTAATCCTTTATAGGTATGGCAATCCAGTACAGCTGCAAAGCATACATAAAAGTTGCTACCCTTCCCCCTATATTCATGACAGCTTGGATCTCAGTCTTTGTGTCCAGTCTACCAGAGCCACACTGTCTCTTCTATGCAAGATTCTTGTACTGACAAAGCTGGCAGATTTACCTTGCCAGGAAGAGGACAAAAAAGGCCTTTATCATTTCATTCTTTCTGCAATAACAAAGGAAGTTGTGGATTCCATCAACTGAATCATTCCACAAAGAAAAATTGGTTTCTTCGTTCTTGCCAGCTACTTACTAAAAATAAACTATTCATAGTTGTTTATTAAAATGCAATCATGAAGTGCTGCCTTCTGTTCTGTGCTTCCACATTAATAAGCAAGATATGAACTAAATCATCACATGCCTTTCTACATTGCGAGAGCTTGCTAATGAATGTGAAATTCCCTTTGCAACAAAATGTGGAAGATTATCAAAAATAGTGAATACATTTAGAGAACAATGGAACAAAGCTGTTTATACCAGCATTTCGTTAGCACAGATGTAGTTTGCAATTTGTAAAAATTCTTTGTCAGTTGTTCATAGTCTTTGGAAATGGGTTCTTTAGAAATCTGCTCAAGGGCTTACACACACAGTGTGGTAATTTCTTTTTTTTAATGGTGTTACATAATTTTGTTAAAGTAGAATTCACACTCCATAACATGTCAATGGGTGTTTTAGAAATGTAGTAGATTGAGGTCCCAATTCAGGAAAGCATCTAAAGAACTGCATCTTCAACACCCTCCTCCCTTCTGCCTCTACGCCCTGTCTCTGGGAGACCTCATTCATAAATAGAACTTGAACTATCATCTTCATGCTAATGACTTGCAGATTTATCTCCCTTGAGATTTACCTCTGGACACGTCTCCTTCTGCTCAAACTAAAATATCAGCTTGCCTTCTCAACATCTCCTCATGGATGTCCAGCCGTCAGGTAAGCTAGACATGGCCAGAACAGAATCTTAATATTTCCACGCTCCCTACTTTGTCAGTCACTGTTGACAACACCACCATCCTCGCTTTCAGTAGGCTCACAACCTGGATATCTCTCTTGACTCAGTTTTCTCTCTAGATTCTCACATCCAGGCTATGTCTATATCTTGCTGCTATTTTCTGTGTAACATTTCTAAGACTTGCCTTTCTTCCCCATCTACACAGCTAAATCTTTTGTCCGTGTCTACTCATCTTGTATCTCAATTACTGCAACCTCTTCCTCTTTGATCTTGGCAAATAGTTCATTTTTATACTATTTATATCCATTCAACGTGCTGCAACAAAGATCATTTTCATAAATCCCAAGGCTAGAAGGGACCACTGTGATCATCTAGTTTGACTTCCCATATAACAAAGGCCATAGAACTTGCCCAAAATAATTTCTAGAGCACAGCTTTCAGGAAAACATCCAATCCTGATTTAAAAACAGGCCATGTTCTATGAGAGGCTGAGAATTTTGGGAGCTGCAGGATTAAGCTCTAAATAATTACTTACCTTTCAAAAAAAAAAATCTTGGCTTGCCTGTTAACAGAGTTAAATCTGAGTTGGGAACAGGTTTCAGGTTTGTTCCATTTATGCAATTTTATGATCATTTTTGTTGTTCCTAATTTCTGAAAATAGAGGGGTAGTTCAGTTGGCATCCTGATACTGCCTGGGTCACGTACCCCAGCACTGTGACTTCAGGACACTGAGGCACTGCTTTGGAAGCTCCTTCCTTCTCATTTGTGAACAGCACTTGATACAGCTGACTGGCTGCTACAGATAGAGCAACATACTCCCAATGTCTCAGTGTTATGTAATTGTACTGCAGTAGTTCTAAGGCAACAGTGATAGGTGCCATGCATATGCACAGTAACAGACAGTTCTTGTTCTTTTACAAATAGACAAGACAGACAAAGGAAGTATATCTCTGTTTTTATATTTAAGGAACTGAGACACAGACTTAGGCTATGTCTATCCTGCCCCACTGTTCACACTACAGGTGTGCGAATAGTGTGCACCAAAGGGCTGCACTGTAACCCCCTTGAGGACACTACAGATGTGAACTAAAAGGGTCTTAGACTAGTTCACATTAACATGGTCCTATTTGAAGGGGATTACATGGATGCACAGTAGGAACCTTTTAGTTCATGCCTACACAGGGAAGTTACAGCACAACACTTTAGGGTACACTGCTATTCACACCCCTATAGTCTGACCTGTGGGGCAGTGTACACAAGCCCTAAGTAACTTGCCCAATGTCTCATAGGAGTTCTGCAGCAGAGCTGATGATTGAATCTAGATCTCCTGAGTCGTAATGCAGTGCTTTAGCCACAAGATGATTCTTTTTCTCATATTTGTTCCCTTTCCTTCCCAGCCTTGATAATTTAAGCATTTTCAGTGGAAAAAATGTTGGGGAACCCAGTATCAATACTCACCCTGCCCTTTTCTTTTGTTCAGCAGTCTGTATTTGAGAGAATCTAGAAGTATTCAACTTATGGTGATAATAGTGATAATATTCCTTTGTACTGAAGATGTTTTCACCACAACCATATTCAGGCAACAGAACCAGAAGGAGAGTGGCCGTGTGGTCTGATCCTTAATGCTGGAGCACCTAGATCATCCATCTCATTCAGGTTCTTATGCAGCAAAGTACTTCAGTGCACATTTTTAAGTTTGTAACTCCAACTGACATCAATGGGACTAATCATATGACTAAAATTGGGCCAATACCTTGCTGAATCATGACCTAAAGCAGGAGTAGAAGAAGTCAGTGTGGCCACTTGTGTAGGTGTGTCCACACATGCACACTCAAAGGTATGTTCATGCTAGTTTTTGTGGATGGAATCTATCTTATTTGAGATATTGAGTATGCAGGGATTGATTTAAATATATAGAAAGAATTGTCTTGTTAAAAATATCATTTTTTTTAAAGGGTGGTGGTTGTTGACAATAAAAAATGTTCTATTCTTTCCTCAGGGACCAATCAATTCCACAAATTATATTTTAAAATGCTTGTCAATTTCTGTGAGGCGATTAGCAGACTTTCCAATTGGCCTTTAAAACCTTTCACAATTGGAAGGCTATGCAATGCAGGTATTGTACAAACTATGAAAGTGACAACCTGGGCTTCTGATGCAGTTTGTGGGAGAAACATATTTTGCTTTGAATGGAAATACTTTTATCCTTCTAAGGAAGCCAACACCAGAACTAGAATGTCTTTGGTTTAATTTTTTAAAATTCATACCTTGTATAATTTTTCCAAAGGGAAATGTACTGCAGTGTATGTTCTATTGCATTAGAAGGAAAAAAGGGCACTTACAGTATGAAAGAAACTGAAAGGAAAGTTATTGGCTAAGCAGTTTATCCCCTATCCATCAATTTTTGGTTGTCAAATGCAATATGTTTTCAGATCTGTTCATTTGTTCTGTGGTTCAATACCATTTTCTATCATTTTTCAGTGTGGCTTGAATAGTCTGTGAATTACCCGTTTACATGTGCTAACCTTACACTGAGAAAAGGGAGTTTAATAAATGTTCCTTAGATAAAGGTTAAACAAAATCTATATCTTAAGAAAAGGTGAAAAATCAATGTTAGAGGGAAAAGGACAACAGTCATCTAACTCTCATTTGAAAAAAAGCTCATTTTTTCTTTTATCTCAAAAGGCATGTGGCGCTTTGATAGATTAATTAGAAGTTGAAATGTGTTTATTGCCTCCTTTTTGCTTGATCAGACTACCTTGATCTGCTTATCTCCTCTTTTAGATCAATTTCTTCATGAACAGATGAAATGCTTGAAAAAAATGTACTATGCCAGTTGAAATAACTTTGTGAAACACTTTATTTAGGACCCTCTTTCCATATATTTTCTTGTGGTGAAGAGAAGGGGCATTGCTGCTGATTAAGGGTCAAATTCTGGATGCCTTATTTATTTTGAGTAATACATTGATCGAAAAGTCATATTTTTTTCAATAGGGCTACATATGGAGTAAATTATTACTCAACATGAGTGGGGGGACCTCAATCTGTCCTTCGTAGGGATACTTTTATACAAACTATCTTTGTTTTTTAGGAATTCATCTTTTCACTCCTCACCTGAAGTCATACTCTTCATCTGTATGCAACCTAATAATTACCTCATAATAACAACAATTAACAGTGTAGTTATAAGCAGAGGATAATGACTTCAGCTAAGTGTCAGTCAAATTAACTCTTCTGAAACTAAGATTTAGTTTCATGCGTGTCCATATTCATACAAAATTGGGTGAAGAGATATAGAAAATACAATGTATTAACAGGAATTACAGTATAATCTCACTAATTTCCACTTTGCTACATCTGAACACTTCATAGCATGCACAGAAGGGCTAGTGGCCTATCCCCACTTCTGAAAGATTTAATAGAACATGCTCTAATGAGGTCCTGTGTTACTAAAATCCCATTATTGTTACAAAATATACTACATTACATTTACTGGTAAACTATTATTCAAACTAAACTAAGTTGAGCAAAGTACACTTACGATGTATCCTGCTTAGCCAGTGAGGGGTGCAGTTCTGCCCCCATTATATGAAGTGTGGTGCATTCCTTTCAGAGTAATCAACCCGAGTGAGGATGACAGAGCTAGGCACTGAGTCACAAATTCAGTACTTGGCAATGGGTCTGCCAGTCTGTGATTACTGCAAATTGGCCAGGTGCTTTGGTATTTCTAAAAATAAAACAGTCTAGGTTTTCAACTGTGTTTTAGTGAATCGTTATGAAAAAGTACTCTTCTGCTTTATTGACCCAAAGATGCTAATTTAGGGCTAGGCTGTGACTTTGTCACAAGCCCTGAGTGGGGGCAACATTTTGCTGTGCTATCCCATGAACAGGTTAGGAACCAGACCATGACTCAGACAACAGTATGGTCTCTGCTCCCCCATTTGTTCTGGGATTAGGAAGGGGATGAGACAGGGGCTAGAATAAACCACATCTGGCACAGATTTCCGCCTCCAACCCGCTCACCTACATATGCAGTGCAGTCAAGGCTTTATCCACTTCTTGCTCAACTGCTTGGGAGGCCAGGAGTAGACCGCACATGATGCTGCTTTTTCTACAGCATTGTGATCCATGATATGGATAGCTCATGAAGAGGGATAAAAGGTAACACTTGTGAACGTCCACATTTTAAATATCACAGTGTGCTGTCCATGGTGCTATAGCTAAAGCTGTGCTAATATTTCCATGATCAACTCTGGTTTATGCATGTTCAGGCTTGGCTCTCTCACACTATTCTGGGCACAGACTTGGCATGCAAAGTCTTAATCTGTCATGCAGGTTTTTTAATGCTAGATGTGGGAACTTTCATTTAAAATTATAAAATTGTCAAATATAAGTGCTGATTTTTCCCCCCCACTCTCAAAATTCAAAGTAAGGGAAGGACTAAAACAGGGGTCGGCAACCTTTCAGAAGTGGTGTGCCGAGTCTTCATTTAATCACTCTAATTTAAGGTTTCGCGTGCCAGTAATACATTTTAACCTTTTTAGAAGGTCTCTTTCTATAAGTCTATAATATATAACTAAACTATTGTTTTATGTAAAGTAAATAAGGTTTTTAAAATGTTTAAGAAGCTTCATTTAAAATTAAATTAAAATGCAGAGCCCCCCCGGCCAGTGGCCAGGACCCGGGCAGTGTGAGTGCCACTGAAAATCAGCTTGCGTGCCACCTTCGGCACACATGCCATAGGTTGCCTACCACTGGACTAAAACCACCATACTCTCATTGATGTAATTTGACCATGTAGTTCAATAAGAGAAATTTAATCTCAATTCCAGTGCAGTTATATGTAAAATTTGTGTGCAGAGCCAATGGAATCATGTATCCCTTAGTTGCTTCATTGATTTACCTCAACACTGTGTACTCTATAGCCTCTCCTAGATCAGGAAAATTAGTGTCTTCTGTCAACAATGCTATTGAGAAACTCAGGCAGTAGTTCAATCTGGAGGAAGACTTTAGTTCCTTGGAGATGTCCTATGAGGTTTGCAACTGAACTCATGTAAACTGTAAGTGATTGATGTTTTTTTTTTTTACTGATGAGATAAGAGCGATCTGGGTTCTAGTTCTGGGCCTTGCTTTATGACTTTGGGCAAATATTGCTCTGCTCTGTCTCATTTCTCTTCCCACCCCTTTCTCTGTGGTCCATTTAGATAGCAGTCTCTTTGGGGCATAGACTGTCTCTTAATGTTTGTACACTGTCTCCCCCAATAGGGCCCCAATAGCAGTACTGTAATTCAAATACTAAACAATAAGAGAGAACTCAAAAGGCATTGGACAACTTTTTTTTCACCAGACTAGCAGAGTTAAAAAGATGGAAATATGAAGTTTTAGATCACTAGCATAATGAAGATGCTCTGACCTGCACCTTGTCAGTAACTCCCCTAAGAGCCCATGCATATGATGAAGAGGATGGGTGACTGTGACCCTAAGAACCGCTAAATGCCAACTGGCAAAAGGTCACTGTTCTGCAACAGCAACTCCTATCAGGCCTGACAAAGTCATAATTGCACAAACACACTGCTTTCATAATATTTACCCTAAAGGGTCGTGTGAGAAAGCTTAAGTCATACTAATCCTCCTAATTATTGCATGATAGATGTACAGGTGATATTTAAGAAGTTGTGTGTTTGTTCTGGAAATGTGTTTAGGAACTGTGTCCCAGACAGGTTTGGCAAGCTGGTTTTGCCAAACAAAGGGATGTGGGATCACCTGCCTTGGTTCATGTGTAAACTAAGCATTATAAAGCTAGCACAAAGAGAACCCCATTTACATGTGAAAGTCAACAGAAAAAACAGGTAGTTGGGGGGATGTGAAACAGAGGAGTATGGGAGACATCTTGGATCCAGAACCCCAGAAAAGAAACCACAGGGAACGAAAACATCACAGGCTGAAATGTAAGCAGAGAGGACCCCGGGGCACAAGAATGTGCTTTCTGGAAAATGCTTTCCTGATCTCTCTTAATTTAGAAAGAGAAGAACTTTATTTTCCACTTTTTTAATACAGCCACTTTCTTAAGTTCTCTGAAACTATGAAAACAAGCTTTTGAAGGCTACCTCTGAATGAAAAACTCATTAACTTAGTGGAGACCTTGTAAATCCTGACTATCATCAGGAAAGCATTTTGATGCATAAAATAACTTCTTTGAGAAACATTTCCCATTTGATTTTATATTTTTCAAAGAAAATTGTAAAACCAATTTGACTAATTAAAAAGGTATTTTCTTTTCTTTATCTGTGAGGAAAAGAAGGGTTCTTTCTGTATTTTGTTCCATGTTGTTGCATAATATGAAAGCTACAAGGTTATTCTGATGTCTGGTATATGATACCTTTTGTTCCCCCCTTTCATTCACAAAGTGTACTCTTCTTTTGTTCACAAGAGATAATGGAAATATAGGTAAGAGCGGAGATAAAGGAAATTGTACCAGAAGTAACTTCAAATTTATTCTTTTAAAGACTGTATCCACTGGCACCAACTTTAATTTTCTTAAAATAAAAAAAATCTCGACACTACATAGCTGTCCGAGTTAATTGACATTTCTGTGGGGCTCATTACCTTAGTGTTTGTGATGCTCAGTATTAAAAGTACTTCATTTACCTCTTGATACAACTCTTCTGCCTTCTTCTGAAAGTGGTCTCTGACCTTGGAAGGGTGTTGATGGATAATGTCATCAATGCAGTCTAGACAGGAGTATTTGTTTCTGCAGTTCCTTCTATTGGTGAAGAGATGAGTTCAGTCTGATATCCTGGAGGATTTGTTCCATAGGTGTGTACTCTGACTTTGGTTATAATGAAACCTTGTTTCTGTCCCTACTGAGTGCACTGGTAGGGAGAAGAGAATGTCATGGAGATAATTAGTCCTTAGTCCTTCTGAGGCTTTGAAGACATGGCTTAAGATTTTGAAATGGATCCAGAATTTGAATGGTAACCAATACAGAATAAGCAGCTCTGGCCCATGTGTCAGTCCCAAGGATAGTGAATTGTAGTAGTCTAGTCTGGAGGTGAAAAGTATATGAATTGGTGTTGCTGGGTTGAGAAGCAATAGAAATCATTTCTAGTAGGTCAACACATCTCCCTAATTATCCAGGAGCACTGTAAAAACTCTCACCACTGGTGGGAGGAGAAATCTTCTATGAATGGTGAAGTCAAATTTTCATCTCATTCTTCAGTGCTGTTTGTCTCCCAGCCAGTGTCACTTTTGTCTAATATGAAAGCTACAAAGTTATTCTGATGTGTCAAGTGTGTGATACCTTTTTGTTTCCCCCTTGCATTCACAAACTGTACTCTTCTGTTGTTCACAAAAGATAATGGGTTGAGCCAGGTGGCATTTCATCCAGACCCTACTATACTCAGATGTTCTGTCATTAGAGGAATCACATTGTCCACACTGATTAAGAAGGTGATGCAAAGGTGAACGTTGTCCATGTGCTATTAGCACCCAGGACAGTAGTTGCACCACACAATGTGCCTTAGGGTATGTCTACTCTACTGTTGGGAGATGATTACAGCACATTAGGCATATCCAAACTAGCTTTGATCAAGCTAGTGCACTAAAAACAGCAGTAAAACCTCAGCAGCAGCAGCACAGGCTAGGTACCCAAGTATGTACCCAGGTTCTCAGATGGACTTGTACTCTTGGCAGGTAGCCTCTGCTATCTGTGTTGCTGTGGCTTCAGTGTCACTGCGAATTTTAGTGAACTAGCTCAAGCAAGCAAGTTCAGGGGTCTCTCTCTATGTACTGCAAGCACATCTCCTGACTGCAGTGCGGACATACCCTCAAAGGCCTCATTTAGATGCTGAAGAGGAAAGCTTATAGGATTGACCCATGCAGGACTCCGAGGGCTCTTGGAGTGGATTGGCCATGGGTATTGTATTTTCTCCACTAATTATTTTACATACATGATATTGCTGCAATTGCAATCAGCAGAGATGCTTGACTTGGTGCTTAAATGAAAAGGAGGCTCTCTCAGGGTATCCTGTGAGAGCCCTGAAACTCAATCCTGCCCAGTCTGAAACAGCCTGAAGTTGTTGACCTTGTAGACATCCTGCAAAGCCTATATTTTATCAAGCTTCTTGGGAAGAAAAGGGATATGGGTGAGGTTTGGTAGGCTCGGGGAGGATGGAGTATTTTAATGCCTCTTTCGGTTGGATATTTTGCTATGTGGTAGGGAAGGAGGGATGAACAATGAGCTGAACTGGGAGAGCTATATTTTTCTTGTCAGTTATTCATCAAAATACATATATCATTTGTTTACCGTTGTTTTTCTTGTATCAGCACAAAGGATCTGATCTCATAGACGCTCTGCATGTAGAAATCCTAGTAACTTTAATTGGAAATTCACAAAGAGTACAGCTGCAGGAAAAGACCCCCATCCCTCCATGAATGCTGGCCAATTCAAATATATTTTACAAAGATTTACAAAGAATGGACCCAATTCCACAAGCACGGAAGCATGTGTGTAACTTTACTCTTATGAGTACTCCCATGGACTTCAGTGGGATTACTCATGTAAGTAAAATCACACATGCATGCTTTTTCAGGATTGGATCTTGTGTATATTTCACAGCCATTATTAGGTGTCATGACTGTATTTGGGAAATTGCTCATTACCTAAAATCATTTGTACGATATTGTTAACAATAATCTACTATATTTTTAAGTAAGGGAGAGATTTTGTAAGGCACAAAGGGGAGGTAGGCACGAACTCCTTTTTGTGCCTCTGAAAATCTTCTAAGTTATCTAACATAAATCTACTGCTTCTTTCCTGGTGCTGAAAAATCCAAACTACACCAAACAAAGAACCCAATCCTACTCCAATTGAAGTTAATGGGAGTTTTGTTATTTATCTCCATGGAGGTAGGACTGAATCAAAAGAAGCAGGACATCTGAGAAATGTGTCTGTAGAGAAATCATATGTTTTCTCATAAACTTCAAACTAAATGGGCTTTATCTAGAGACTCTTACATATGTGTGTCACCAGACCTCATTTAAAAATAAACAGACATCTCAGTAAGTTCTTTCCAAAATTGTATGGTCTTATTTTATATCATTTATCCAAATACATACTACCCTAAGTGGGAGGGAGGTTTAAGTGCATTGAAAATGGAATGAAGTCTTTGTTTTTCCTTTGACTTCTTCTGTTTGTAATACAGACAGGCAGGTACAGCTTTTCGTATGTTAATCAGACTCTGGTGTTCACCAGTCACTTATTAAAGACCAAAACCACCAGTCGCTTAAATGTCTGACCATACAATACCATGCATCCTGAATTATTCACAATTCAATGGGAGTTTTGGGTACCTTGGAAGTGCATCATTAGCACCAGAGGTGAGACTGAAAGAGTAACTTGGTTGCACTCTTGGTGCCCTAAGATCCTGTCAGTGACCTGCTGCAATTAACTCCAGTTCTCAGTGGGATAATTGATCATTTGAATAATGTGTGGAGCCTGTAACAAGCTGGCCTTCTCCCCAGCTCACAGAGGACTCACTGCCACACCCAGAATCTCTTTCCAGGCAGTTTTATTTCTCCAAACATAGGCATACACAACAAAACAGTTTTTCTGCCCATCCTGGGTTTCAGCTTCCAGGGTTTTTTCATCTTTATCTTTCAGTCCTTCCATGCTCTGTTCACTGAGCACTGCCAACAGGGCTTTTTTCTCTGGGGGTCCTTTTTTCCTCCAGCTGGTTCCCACTGTCTCCCCTCCCAGAGGACTCTGGCAGTCACTCTCAGGGAATTTCCTACTTTTGGCCTGTTTCCCTATTCCCAGGAAGCCAACACTGAGAACCCCAAGTCTGCTTTCTCTGCCTCTTTCCCAACTAACTCTCAGATGTGGTTCACCCAGGCTTCTCCCCTCTAGAGCCCAGGGGGCCTTTTCTTATAGCCAATTGGTTGTGACCAGACACAGATATACTGGCCCTACTGTCTCTTAAAGGCCCAGTGCCACCCTGTGACAGAGCTCCTTGTTCCTAGCTAAATTAAACAGATAATATAAGAAAAGGTTCTGAATAAGAGGTTCAATTAAATGAGACAACTAGTGGATGTTTTACTCCAGATAATTTTTCTAAATTGGCTTTGCCAACTTGAATCTATCCAAGGTAGGGTTTTCTCTAGGATCTATCACTGTAGATTGAAGTATTCCATGAATGGAATGAATACATCTTTAAGGGGGAGTGTGATTATAGCATGTCCAGAGGGCAGCAGGAGAGTGATAGATGGGAGATATGTAAGCCCCAGGATGAGGAGAGCCTTATTCCCTGTAGAGGGAAGAGAGGCTGCTACAGATTAATTAAAGCACCTGAAACCAATTAAGCCAATTAGAGCACCTGAAGCCAGTCACCTGATAAAACCCCCCTGCTTCAATCAGACAGTTGAAGGAGTTGAAGCAGAGTGGTTTGGTGTAGGAGTGGAGAGCAGTTTGGAGAAGTGCTGTGGCGGGCCAGAAGACCAAGACCCTAGGTAAAGGGAAACCCGGCTTGTGCAGAGCAGAGGGACTCTACAGGCACAAGGAGTTGGGAGAAACTTGGCCCAAGTGGAGAGAGGGCAGGAAGCCCCACAAGCTGAAGGGCCGGAGAGGGAAGTAGCCCAGGGGAAGGAATCACTAGTCCAAGTAGTTCGCTGCTATCCCTAGGGCCCCTGGGCTGGGACCCAGAGTAGAGAGCGGGCCCGGGTCCCTCCCTCTCCACTCCCCTTTTCTGGGACACTAGTGGGACAGTTGATACCCCAGTTCACGGGTGAGAAACGGCACCCTGAACCCCCACAAAAGGAGAAAGCGCGGGACCCCTCATAATAGTGCCGGCAATTTGCCACAGGACATGTGGAGTTTGGGGAGGGGTAGGATTATTAAAAGTAAGTTTGAATATTTTATTCTCATCTGTTCCTGCTTGATACTATTTATATTAAAGCAAATCTGGATATATAATATTTTCATAAATAATTGAAGAGCCATAGTTCCTTAAAGTGTTTTCTGAAATGCACTCATATTTATTTTGACTTTCAATATAAAAAATGTCAAAATTGATGCAATGTGCTTATTTTAGATGTGGTCTGAAGAGAGAACACCAAGTGCAGTCCTGCTAGAGAGAGAGAGAGAGGAATTTCTTGAGACAGCAGAGAATCTGGGACACTTTCATTTTAGGCCGAAGTGGTGAAGGACAGGACCTTAGATCAAGAATGGGGGAATAGGAAACATAAAGAGACTTTACATCATTTTTATATCTCCGTATTCTGGGGATGAAAACAGCCTCCAGTGTAATTTATAGTAGGCCCTGGGGCTTCTGTAATTTATACTTTACTGCAAGAGTTCTCTGTCAGCATAGAATAGCTGGAGCACTGTGGTCACTGATCACTCCCTTATTAGGTGTGTTTCCTATGGTAAAAAGAACAGGAGTACTTGTGGCTCCTTAGAGACTAACAAATTTATTTGAGCATAACCTTTTGTGGGCTACATCCCACTTCTTCGGATGCTATGGTACCCAAGTCATGGATTGAGACCCCACAAAAAGGCAGTAGCTACCCCAAGGAGTTTACAGTCTGAGCTTAAGACTAGAAACAACAGCTGGATATAAACAGGCTGATCGGGAGTACAAGGAAACAATGAGCCATCAGTCAGCATGATAGGCTTTGCACTACTTTGAATAAAGTACGGAGCCCCTCACTCCTGGAGAGTCAGATTACAAAAGAAAAGGCTTTGCAGCGGGTCATTTTCCATCTGGGAAAGAAATATTGATGAGACGGACCTAGGATAAGTTCCAATGTAATTTATTTACAAAATATACACAAGGCCTGTTTACCTTGGAGAGCAGGTTACACTTTCATTTGCAGAAACCCCAGCTGAAGCACCACTGAGTCACGCCCTGATGGCCAAGAAGCAGATCTCTGCCTCCTTTCTTTTTGCACCCACTGTTCCTTTCTCCTGCCTGTGCCCTACTCTCCTGAGAAACCATTTAGATGATCTGGTGGTTCCTTATGCTTTATGTTCTGTGTCTCTATGACACTTAGCTCCAAGTCACTGGCCATAGATCACATGGACTAGTGTTGGTGGGCCTGGTGCTAACCCTTCTTTTGCACAACTGCTTTGTAATGCAAAGAAACCTGAGCAAAGTTTTACTATACCCAGTGTCCACTGGTTCATCTGCTAGGACCCATCTAGACAACAGAGGATGCATAACGCACACAAATTGCGTAACATCTGCCCCTTGCCATTGTTTTGCATGGGAGAGGTGAGAGAGACTGTTTGTTTTTTTTTCCTCCAGAAGGACTGGAAATTTCCATCTCCCTCTATTCGTTTATTCATGGACCTCCTACTTTCTAGGGCCTGAGAAAATGTTGTCCTCCCTCTCCCCACAACTGGCAGTCCCGTGCCTACTGTCACGCATTATGGTCTCAGCAGTGTCACGTGCTCTTTATATTTTCCCTCAAGCTCTAAAGGAGATGGATTCATAGTTTACATCCTGTCTGTCTCTTTTTTTTTTTTAAATAGATGTACTCTGCCACAGTCAGAGGCCTTGTCCATATATTTAATATAAATGTTTATCTTTTCTACTTTAGAAGTCATCTGGATGTTCATGTTGTTGTTACCAATGTCACAGTATCTAAAGATAAGCCTTCCCTGAAAAATATTTCATCTTCTTTGAAAGAAGGTAAAATGAATGTTTTGTGACTGACATAATTTTGGATTTTTTTTTTTAAAAAGCATGCATATCTCTGACCTGTTTTAAAAATCTCCTCCTGTTCTCCACAGTGCTGAGTCAGAACTGTTTGAAGGTGCACTTCTTTGTGTTTTCTTGTAGGTGGTATGCCATACATGTATTGTAAGTGTTTGAATCTTAATGCTCATGACAATGAAAGACTGGTAGCAGTAGCTAAGTGTAAGTATTGTGTGGTCTAACATTGCGCAATACTTTCCCATTGGATCTCCAACAATCTCATTTATACCCTGCTGTTCTAATCTTGGATTTTCTGAACAAAGGCCGGCAATCTTTGGCAAACTGTTCAGTAGTCCTGTGATGTGATAAACCCAGCAGGTGCTTGGCCGAAGCCATCAAATTCATTTCACTAGTTTCAGTTAAAAAAACAAGGCATGTGTTCTGCAATGGTGTTAAGTGACCTTGCGTGTGTAAGCCCTGGAATAATGACACTGGTACAAGATGAGTAAATCAAATAAACATTTCTTTTTATTACTGGAAAAGGACACAGAGGCAGGTCCCCTCCTGCTGTTATCAAAACTTTTCCCTTCCTACTACAGGTAGGATGAATAGACCCCTCTGAAACATGGGAGTTACTTCCTGAGACACTGGAGTAACCATACCCTATAGGGGCTGTCTGTGTGTGCGCGCCAAGAAACACTCACTCATTCCACCAGTACAGTAATTCTGTTACATGTGTATGGCTTCTTTCTAGCATAAGCAAAGCCTAAAGACAAAGACTGTGCAAAAAAACAATTGATAGAAAGGATAGCCCAGTGGTTAGGGCATTAGTTTGGGACTCCAGAGGTCTGGGTTCAATTCTCTGTTCTACACCAGACTTTATGCATGACCTTGGGCAAGTCACTTAGGCTATGTCCACACTGTGAGCTGGGGCTGTGATTCCCCTGTTTGTATACAGATGGTAGCATGAGTATAAATAGCAGTATAGCTGCAGTAGCGTGGGTAGTGGCAGTGGAGGCACGGCTGAATTGTGCTGAGTACAAACCTGCCTGAAACCGATGGGTATGTTCTCAGCACAGCTCAATCATGCCTCTACTCGGCTATTTATACTCACGATTAGGGCTCTGGCTGCCCCAGGGACTGCTGCTTGGGTGGTCCCTGGGGCCAGCTGCACCTCCCAAGCAGCAGCCAGTGCGGCTGGCCCCATTGCCACTCCAGCAGTGGTTGGTGCGGCTGGCTGCAGGGCCGCCCGAGTGGCTGGCTACAGAGCCACTTCAGCAGCAGCCGTTGTGGCTGTCCCCAGGGCCACTTGAGCAGCTGGCCCCGGAATCAGCTGCTTGGGAGGTCCTGGGGTCAGCCACAAGTCATGGAGGTCACCGAATCCGTGACTTCCATGACAGACATGGAGCCCTAATCATGAGTATAAATAGCCGAGTAGAAGCATGACTGAGCTGTGCTGAGAACATACCATGCAAGGGGGTAGGTTGCTTGAAGGTAGAAGGTCTTCTTTTCCCACCATAAGCATTTCCTCTTGTTGTACTGAGGAAATCCCTGCGTGTGACAGCAGCCCAGGCCTGGAGAGCGCTCTCTCTCTTTTTTTTTTTTAATTTTGATATATAAAAGCAAAATTCAAATAGTGGGCTTGATGATCCACTGTGTCTGAGCAGAGATGATGTCACAGAGTATGTCACTGCTCCCTAACTCTCAGCTGTCCAGCCTCAGCATAAATTTAAACTGCAGTAGGGCCTCTGAATTTATACTGATGCTTCTGTCAGGTCTCTCCAAGTCCTAACCCCATTGCAGAATTGGGTGTAGTGGAGTCTTGTTCTGGCATGCTCCCTCCCTTCCCCTGGCGTGTCCCCTGCTTCCCCTTATGCCAGGAAATGGGGTTCTGTTGTAGGAAGTGATGGAACTGCCTGTGCCAGCTTTATGCCAGTAAAGATTCCACCTACGCAGTTTGAATTTTCCAGGGGTAACCTCCAGCCTCTTTAAATTGACTTTGTGCCAGATGAGTGGTGCAAAATGAATTAGGCAGACTAGAGAATCCAGACCAATATATTGACAGACTGCTCAAGGGACAGATTCTAATCACACATTATTTAAAATAGCTCATCTGAATTTACAGTATCCCTTTAAATCATTCAATGTAGTCCATAATCACAGAATCCCAGACTAGTTGGGCTTTTGGCCTGTTCTTGTATACATGCCTCTGTCTTTTGGTTTGTGATATTGTAAATACCTGAACTACTTTAACATCCTCCTTGAAAGAATCCCATTTATATATGCCTATAGACACTCGAAGTATGAGGTTACGTATATCCTGACTTCTGTAAACAGAGAATCCTCTACATATTTCATGCATACATACATACTACTAGCTTCTTCCACTGCTGAATTACATAAAGAAATATATGTTTGCTGTGTTGTATTTGTGTTAGTCCCAGGCTATTAGAGAGATAAGGCAGGTGTAGTAATATCTTTTATTGGACCAACTTCTGTTGGTGAAAGAGACAAGGTTTCGAGCTACACAGAGTTCTTCTTCAGGTCTGAGAAAGGTACTCGGAATGTCCTGGCTAAATACAAGGTGTGCCAGTTTATTTAGCATAACTAATTATCACATTTTCTAAGGGACCATTCGAGGTGAAGTGGCCCATTAACACCTCTGCAGTCACAGGACAAAAAAAGGGGGTTAATGGTTTACGGATTGTTGTAATAAGCCATCAATCCAGTGTCTTTATTAATACCACGATTTTTAGTGTCTAGCAAAGTTATGAATTTAAGCTTCCAAGCTTTGCTAACAGATTGGAAAAAAGTAACCTCTTGTGGCTTTTAAAAATATGTTTTTGTGGCTCAACATTTTTGACACTGTCCTGGATATTTGATGGGAAGTCTATAAGCCTGAATGTCAGGCTGAATATCAATACAGATCCTGCTTCTGTTAAAGAGAAAACCTCAACGGCTTCTCTGATAGTCATTGCCTCTGTAAATCACTCAGGGCACATGACCTCTTAAGCATATCTTGTTTCTAACTAGCAGAAAGATGAAATTTGATTGGCCTCCAAGCACTTACTGCCACTCTCCTCCCAGTCTCTTACACAAACACACAATCCCTTTTCTAGCTTTTTTCCCCCCTCTCCTGCTGGTGCACTGACAAAGTAACTCTAGCTTGCACCATCATTCTCCTTCTGAAAAGAACCAAAACCAGGACTGCGTTCTTGGGAAGAGCAAGAATAGTTCTACCCTTGGAAAGAACAAGTTTATTCCTGTTCTTTATCATGGAGAGGGACTTTGGTGAAGAGAGAAATCAGCAGACCCTCTGCATTTCCTGGGACATCAGCAAGGTCACATATGAAGAAGAGGAGGAGCAGTTTTGCCCGTGAGTAATAACAATGAATTCTGTAGCTTCCTTTTTATGATTTTCACAGGATTCACAACATACTGAAGACATGTTAGCAGATCTGAGAACCATTCCTGAGTTACATAAGGGAACAACAAAGCACATTTGACACTTAGCATTCATATATGTAAGTGTATTAAATGGTCAAGAGCACAGTTAGAGGATGATCTAGGCAGAGGAGAACAATGGACCATGTATATCTCTGATGGTTCCTTCATTTGTACACATGCAGACTTTCCAAAGAAATATAAAATGTTTAAAAGTAATTTAGAATGAAGGATGATAAAGCTAGATACTACAGCTATTGAAATAGCAGATAGAGTCGCTACAGGCTATGTTATTGTCTGAATACAGATTTTTTTTTTTTTTTTAAAGGATTGGATGAAAGTCTATATTTTCAAAAGATCCACACACCCCTGCAGTATAGGCTAGTTGAGAATAACGATTGTTACCTAAATTATTGTATCTTTCAGTATTAAAGCCCAGAATATGAATTTGTGTGTGTGTGTGTGTGTGTGTGTGAGTGAGAGGGGGAGAGAGGATGTTGACGGTATGATATTTTAGCCTGATGCAATGGCAAAGTCAAGTTTTTCTCATGTTTTAATCTTGATAAAAAGAGCAATCTTAGCAGAATTTCAGTAGTAACTGGTGATGTCTCTTTTGATCAGTATACAAATATTGGACTCTAGCAAACTCTTCTAAAGCTGTTTGACAATACTCAATCATATTCAAATGCCCTTTAAAATCAATATGTATATTAATGGATGCAATTTTTAAATAAAGTGGACATCTTTCAGATATAGAAGTTGTCCCATGAAAGTGGATATTTCGCAGCTCTGCTAATGGTGCCGTCTATTTTCTACAGGTATGTCCAGCCCTCCCTCACCCCTGATGGGCACTGGAGGCCTGGAACAAAGCAGAACTACTGCAGCTTCGCTTAGAGTAATGAGGTTTGGAGAGCAAGGAACCTGTGCAAGGGATCTGCTCCATCTATAGGGTCTGGGACAGAGCTCAGTAGGGTCTCCCTGTGACTTAGAGGGAGTGATAGGGCTGGTTGATCTGCTGTTATGCATATCCAGCAGCCAATCCCCTCACCCTTTCAGAGGAGAGGGATACTGCAGCCCCGAGGCTTCAGTATTCACTGCAAAGCAGCACTGCGATGATTCAACCATCTTTGTGGAGGAGACATTTTTCTTCTCCTGTCATTCACTGCCGTCCCTTGTGACAAGATTGTGTATGCAAGCTGGACATTAGAACTAGAATGTACCCTTCTGCATTATGACTGTAAAGGATCACTGATCCTTGGCACTGATTTGGTCCCAATTTGCTCTTAGAGCAGCTGCAGAGTTCTAAGCCGCACCAACTGCAAGGAATCTTTCCAGTAACGGATCACCAGAGCTTGAGTTCTTCAGCCGTGCCTCTTTCCCCCACCACGCCCTCTGTGCAGGGTGAGAGAGGGTGGTATGAACCTGCCAGATTTCCGTCCGTCCCCCTCTCCCTCCTCCGCACCCCGCAGGAGGAATTCTCAACTGGCTGGATAAGACAGCTCTAAGGCAGCTTTTCATTGTTCAACAGGGCCAAGTCTCTGGCCCTTTGCATTAAGAATACTGAGTACTGAAAGCTCACAGAAAACCAGGCATGATCAACCCGTATCGTGTGCTTAAAAATATAATTTGAGTATATCCCTCTTTGCTGTGGACGTTATACCAGCAGAAAAAGAAGCTAAACGCAAATTTGTGCAAATTATTCACGCAGGTCTCTCATATTGTTTAGTCATTCTCTTTAGAAGAAAGAGAAGGGGAAGTAATAACAGACACAGGAACAAAATTTCAAAGTCAAACAATCATAATACAGTAAAACCTTTTTTATCCGGCATATTGGGGGAATGGGAGGTGCCGGAAAGTGAAAAATTCCAGTTAACTAACAGGGAGGGATTTTGGGTTCATGAGGGGGCGTGGGGCTGGGGCGTAAATGGGGGTGCAGGGTGCCGGATCCGGGCAGCACTCACCTCGGGTGGCTCCTTGCAAGTGGCGGCAACCTGTCCCTGCTGCTCCTAGTTTTATCCAATTAATGTTGATTTTATTCACTTTGTACATGGATGGAAATTCAGTAGCTGCCTGACCTTCCCATGATTATTTATACACAATTTGCTAACTACTCAGACTGATTATAAGTGATTTGTGTACATGGCAAAGATGTAATTTTTGCTTCACACATGTTTATAGTTTCCCATAAATATACTCTATTTAGAAAAATTGTAGGTTGCTTTAATCTCGTTTTTGATGTAGGTATCTCCTTTATTGAAGGGAAGGGCCTGAGATGCATTGGACCAAATCCGAAGAAGTGCAAAACACCTTCAACTTCCACTGAAATGAATGGGAATTGAAGGTACCCAGCACATTTCACTGTCTGGCCTATAGTTTGAATCTGGATATGACCTCTCCCAGAGTTCATGAAGGTGTTTATTCCATATGTTCGCATTTGGGCCACTTTCTATTATGGAGTAATTTCAATATAAAAGTATCCTAACTGAATGTCTTCAAAATGTGATCACCTCTCCTATATAGTCATGTATGCAATATGGAATTACTAAGAAGCATTTTAAAAGATTTTACCTCTCTTTAGGGGCAAGGACTGTCATTTTACTACATGTTTGTACTATGATCAAGAAAATCGGGCCCTGACTTGATGGAGTCCTCTATTATTATTATTATTATTTATTATAGTTAATAACAATAGATTAGACAAAAATAATAATAGATTAAAAGTATGTTTTCAGGCAATAATCATTCCAAAGATGCTTTTGTACAGCGAAGACAAGATTGTACAAAAGAGAACATTGTGCAGGTGTTGCATTATACATCAAGGATAAATACACTTATTCTGAGGTCCACAAGGAGGTGAGATGCAGACCAGTTAAAAGTCCTGTTTAAAGATAATAGGGATGACATCATGATAGGGGTTGTGACGGGTTCGGTCACAGAGACCCCCTTGGGACTGTTACCCAATGTGCTGAAACTACCTCTGAGCCCGTTTTCCACTGCCAGCTTGGGACTCCAGAACCCTGCCTTGTTAAGCCAGACATGCTAGTCTTCTGCAACACAGACCCAGGTCCCAAAGCTGCAGACTTCAACCAAAAACTGCTCAGCAAGTCACCTATCTCCAGCACCCAGACACCCAGAATGGAGGGATGGAAGCAGAAAGGCTAAGCACAAAACGAGTTACACATAGCAAGAGACATAAAAAGCAATAAGAGAGGTTTTTTTTAATACATTGGGAGCAAGAGAAAGATGAAGGAAAGTGCAGGTCTTCTACTTAGCAGGGAAAGAGAGGTGATAACTAATAGCAGCAATATGTAGGTGTTTAACACCTATTGTGCTCCAGTTGTCACTAAAAAAGTTAATGGTGACCAGATACTCAGCCCAAGTAATATCAACAACAAGGGGGACGGAATGCAAGCCAAAAGATGGAAAGAACAGGTTAAAGAATATTTAGATAAATCAGATATATTCAAGATGGCAGGACATGGAGAAGTTAATTAAGGAAGTAGCTGAAGCAATCCCAGAACCGTTATCAATTATCTTTGAGAACTCATGGAGGAGGGTGAGGGCAAGCATAGTACCTGTCTTTAAAGGGGGGAACAAAGAGGACCCAGGGAATTATAAACTAGCAGTCTAACTTCGATACCTGGAAAGATACTGGAACAAATTATTAAACAATCAGTTTGCAAGCACCTAGAGGATAATAGAGTTATAAGCAACAGCCAGCATGGATTTGTTTAAAAAAAAAATCATGCCAAACTAAACTAAATTCCTTCTTTGACAGGGTCACTGGCCTAGTGGATGGGGGGAAGCAGTATACATGACATATCTTGATTTCAGTCAGGGTTTTGACCTGACAGTCCCACATGACATTCTCATAAGAAAACTAGGGAAACATAGTCTAGATGATTTATTTGGGCATAAGCTTTCGTGGGTAAAAAGCGGGGGTTCAGATTCATCTGAAGAAGTGAGGTTTTTTACCCA
>NW_020664373.1:7091681-7116617 GCF_002925995.2 Terrapene triunguis
AGACTCAAAGTGCTTGGCTTGTTTAGCCTAACCAAAAGAAGGCTGAGGGGAGATATGATTGCTCTTTATAAATATATCAGGGAGGGAGAGGAATTATTTAAGCTCAGTACCAATGTGGACACAAGAACAAATGGATATAAACTGGACATTAGGAAGTTTAGTCTTGAAATTAGACGAAGGTTTCTAACCATTAGAGGAGTTAAGTACTGGAACAGCCTTCCAAGGGGAGTAGTGGGGGCAAAAGACATATCTGGCTTCAAGACTAAGCTTAATAAGTTTATGGAGGGGATGGTATGATGGGATAGCCTAATTTTGGCAATTAATTGATCTTTGATTATTAGCAGTAAATATGCCCAATAGCCTGAGATGGGATGTTAGATGGGGTGGGATCTGAGTTACTACAGAGAATTCTTTCCTGGGTGCTGGCTGGTGAGTCTTGCCCACATGCTCAGGGTTTAGCTGATCGCCATATTTGGGGGTCGGGAAGGAATTTTCCTCCAGGGCAGATTGGCAGAGGCCCTGGAGGTTTTTTGCCTTCCTCTGCAGCGTGGGGCACGGGTCACTTACTGGAGGATTCTCTGCACCTTGAGGTCTTTAAACCACAATTTGAGGACTTCAATAACTCAGACATAGGTTAGGGGTTTGTTATAGGAGTGGGTGGGTGAGATTCTGTGGCCTGCGTTGTGCAGGAGGTCAGACTAGACGATCATAATGGTCCCTTCTGACCTTAAAGTCTATGAGTCTATATGCATGAAACGAACATGCCTAGAAGACACAGTAAGTCCTTCATGCAAGAGTGTGGACGGTGAAGGATCTTGTACATTTGCTCCAAAATCCATGCCTGCCAGTCTCTGGAGAGTGAGGCCCTGTGGAGTGTGGTGTCCAGCTAACCCCCCACATGTTCTATTGCCTGGGTACGGACTAGCTGGCTTTTCTTGAGATTGATTAATATACCCATGTTACTGAAGGGTGTGTACTGTCAGTTGTGTGTCCTTGACTGAAGGAGCTGTTTGTCAGAATGTCGTAAAGAAAAGGGTATTGATGTCCCTGTTTCTAACATAGGAATGTCACTCTTGCCACCAAGACTTTTGTGAATACAACTGCAGGAAGTGGCAATGCCAAAAGATGAGTGCTGTATGCAGACTTCAGGTACTATCTATGGTCTGGAAGGATAAGGATGTAGAAACATGCCTCCTTTAGGTCCACCGAGGTTAGGAAATCTTCCTGGGTGATAGCCGCCACGGTGAACTGAGTGGTTTCTGTTTTGAACTTGTGGGAGTGAATCGACTTGTTGAGTGTCTTTAAACCACCCTGTCCTCCTCCTGATTTCTTTGGAGTATAGAGTATCAGCCCTGATAGCTATCCTGGTCTGGGACAGGCAGTTTGGAGGAGGTGATCAATTTGTCTGAACATAGCCTTCCTCTTGGATGGGTTGAGGGAGAGGGGAGACATCTGGGGCACGCAATCATTTTGAATTCTAGGGCATAGCCCTAGCAAATGATGTCTCACCCATTTGTTCATAGTGGTGGTAAATCAGGTGTGAATGAATGAGACATGTGCTCCCTCAGGGGAATGTGGGAGGGAGGGTGGCAGAGGTTGCTTTTAAGGGTGATCCTGGACAAGGAGTCACCTCTGGATTTATTGTACCTGGCTTTACCTCATGTATTCTTAGAGAATCTGTCACCTCTCTTACCATATCTGTATGAAGCTCCATATCCCTGAAAGGGCTCCTAGGGCAGAAAGACAGCTTCAAAACTGTCTTCTGAGTTTTGTTATTAACAGAGGAGAGAGATTTTTTTGTTTTTTGTCTGGTGCTTCAGAAGTGGCTTTTTCTCTTAGTCCCCAAAAAGTTTCTTTCCCAAGTATGGGTTGCTACCAAAATCTGTTTGGCAGAAATATCTCCCTTTCATCCCCACAGCCATAATTTCTACTTGTTTCAGCACTGGACACCATCTGACCTGAAGGCATCAAGGCAGGCGTCTGAAACTAGAGCAGATGTTTGGGAAATTTTCTTTAAGAGGACCCCAACCCCTTGGCTCTTTTCACCTTTGTGGGGATGTCAGAGAGCAGGGGCTTTGCATCAGCAAATACTGCTCTTGTGAAAAAAGTGGCCACTGCTGAAGTTCTGAGGGCTGCTGTTGGCCACTTCATAGCCCCTTTGGAGGGCTGACTCCACCTTTTCATCATTGATATCTTTGGGTAGGAAGTCCCCTTCGATGACTGTGTCCTCAATGGGGATTGACAAGACTGCATCCATTTTAGGTAGAGCTATCAAGAACACGTTTGACTGGTGGACATTGTAGAATTTTTGCTCAGATGCTTTGCCTTCACTGGGTTTTCCCATTTCACCTTTGCAACCTTAAGCAGGGTGGCTGGGATGGAAATGTATGGGCCAGTTTTACAGTCTTTTCGAAAATATTTTCAAGTATTTTCTGTGTCTTTGACCTCCTTCTCATACTTGTCCTTTCCGTCCAAATGCTCAGGGAAGATATCAAGAAAAACAACTGCCTCTCTCAGAATAGATTCAAATAATGTGCAGGGAACAAGAGTTCCAGGGATCTTCTTGGGTTTCCTCTGCCTTGGATTCTGAAAGTTTATCCTCTTCTGAGGAGCGGTGACTAGACTTAGAGGATTTTGTTACTTTATGTCTGTGTTTGTGAGCTTTACTCTGCTTAGAGGGAGGACTACCAGGAGAGAGGGCTGAGGATTTGTAGTCATAAGAGTCCAAGGAAGAATACCTATGACTGTACTTTATACCCTTATGTCTTCTGGTGCGTATGATCACCTCATAGGGTTGGGTGAAGGAGGAAGAGACAGCTCCTTGGATAAGCTGTCTCTCCTATGAGTTATGACCCCATAGGGATCTGTTCCTATACTTTTTGGATCCTTTTTTTCTCCCACGTGAGCTCCAGGGAGAAGGGGGAAGTGGATGAGGAATGGCTTCCTATACCCCATTTTTTCCATTGGATGCTGCTGGGCTGGGATGACTCTAATATGGCCACCCAGGAGGCAGTGCCAGGAGCCTGTTGTAAAATGGTTGCCTGTGGAATGTGAGCTTCTTGTGCCAAAATGGCTTCTGTAACCCTGCTGCAAAGGGAAGAGAGAGCACTGACGGGGAAACTGAAGAACGGAGAGGGTGATCTGACTGCAGCACACCCAGGGTGGGTGTGTCCCCTGGCAACACATGTAGGCCCCTGTCATGGTACTTTGGCTGGTAGAGGGGAGGAGGGAAGGTAACCAGGGCCCCATGGGATTTACCCTGCACTGGATCTACTGACTGGAGCTACTGGGGCCTCCACATTACACCCTCCAGGGGTGAAACACCCAGTGATGGGGTCTGGTCCATGTCAGTGGCCAGGGATTGAGCCCTCCAGGCCCTTTCTTCAGCACCTTGCCTTTCTGGGACTCTTCCTTTGTCCATAACTGCTGCTGTGCTGTCCTGTTGGGGAAAGGCTGGCAGCCTGGTATGGTAGCAAGACTGGAGAAGCAGAAGGAACACTTTTCCACTTCAATACACTTTTGCCAAGGGTGCTGAGCACAGGGTACAGACCCTGCCCTTTCTCTTCTTTTTCAGCCATTACCAGGGACTAGTTTGCGGGGGAGAGCATGGTAAAAGGCTTCACAATTGCCTACAACTCTATAGGGTACATTGAAATGGCCAATAACCCCAACCTAAAAAAATAAATAAATGGAGAGCTGAGGAAAATAGGACCTGGAAAAAGAAGAAAAAAGTAATTGGGTGATGGACAGCATATAGTAGAACAGATTCTTAGCCTGCTTCACCTTTGGCAGCAGAGAAAATTCTGGAGAGGCTCTTCAGCTGTAGGAGGTATCTGGCAAGTCCACCTAGCCAAACAAAAGCATCTGACTGTGCCTCCTATAGTATGGGGGAACTGAAGAACCCATCATGATTGAAATTTTGGACCCATCTTCCACAGTGAGAATCTGTTTAACAATAAAAATAATTAATTAAATATATACATATCTTTCTCTGAACTTCTTGAGGATCCATAGCGCAAATATGGCATCAACTATGCTCCTCCCTGGCTTGAATCCATACTGACCATTCCAAACTTCAACCATTCCAAGTAGATGCTTTTCAATAATCTTCCCCCATACTTTCATAGCCTGTGACACCAGCTTATTTGAGCAAAAATTAGCACACATTGTAACATCTGCTTTGTTTAAAAATAGGCAATCAAACTTTTATGCCATTCATCTAGCATTTTCTCTTGCTTAAGAATATCGTTGAACAAACTTGTCAGATACTTGATGCCTTCACTTTCCAATGACTTCACCCCACCAACTGATACTTCTTTTTTCCTTTTTCCTTTTCCTTAGTTCCTCTGCAACCTCTTCCTCATGTATGGAATCTATCCCGTCCCAGATAGGTTTACATATTGTTAGTTCCTCCCTTGGGATCTTCTCATTCATTAGCCTTTCAAAATAATCACTCTAAACTATGTTGGTTCATTCACCATTTGTTTGCAGAATATTATATTCATTTCTAATATAAACAAACTCATTCATATCTTTTGCCATTTTATCTCTTTCCTTGGTGAGTCTATAGCTAGTCTTTTCTTCATGCCTTTGTAATCAGTTACATAACTCATCATAAGCCATACTTTTAGCTGTTGCAACACTTCTTTTGTCCTCCTTTTTTGGCCTCTGTATATGCCATCTATCACTGCTCAAGCCACTGGCCTGCTATTTTTTGAAGGCTACCTTTTTTTCCCTCAGCAGATTCTTTAACTTGAGGATTTCGGCATCAAGTCTCCTTTCTTGTCAGTTTTCAGAATGGAGAGAGGTAAATAGTGGTGTCCCCAGGGGTCTGTTCTGGGACCAATCCTATTCAACATATTCATAAATGATCTGGAAAAAGGGGTAAACAGTGAGGTGGCAACATTTGCAGATGATACAAAATAACTAAAGATAACTGCAAAGAGCTACAATAGGGTCTCTCAAAACTGGGTGACTGGGCAACAAAAATGGCAGATGAAATTTAATGTTGATAAATGCAAAGTAATGCACATTGGAAAGCATAATCCCAACTATACATATAAAATGATGGGATCTAAATGAGCTGTTACCACTCAAGAAAGAGATCTTGGAGTCATTTTGGATAGTTCTCTGAAAACATCGACTCAATGTGCAGCGGCAGCCAAAAAAGCGAACAGAATGCTGGGAATAATTAAGAAAGGAATAGATAATAGGACAGAAAATATCATGTTGCTTCTATAGAAATCCAGGGTATGCTCACATCTTGAATACTGTGTGCAGATGTGGTTGCCCCATCTCAAAAAAGATATATTGGAATTGGAAAAGGTTCAGAAAAGGGCAACAAAAATGATTAGGGGTATGGAACGGCTTCCGTATGAAGAGAGATTAATAAGATTGGGACTTTTCAGGTTGGAGAAGAGATGGCTAAGGGGAGATATGATTAAGGTCTATAAAATCATGACTGGTGTAGAGAAAGTAGATAAGGATGTGTTGTTTACTGCTTCTCATAACACAAGAACTAGGGGTCACCAAATGAAATTAATAGGCAGCAGGTTTAAAATCAACAAAGGGAAGTATTTCTTCACACAACGCACAGTCAACCTGTGGAACTCCTTGCCAGAGGATGTTGTGAAGGCCAAGACCATAACAGGGTTCCAAAAAGAACTAGATAAATTCATGGAGGATAGGTCCATCAATGGCTATTAGCCAGGATGGGCAGGAATGGTGTCCCTAGCCTCTGTTTGCTAGAAGCTGGGAATGAGTGACAGGGGATGGATCACTTGATGATTACCTGTTCTGTTCATTCCCTCTGGGGCACCTGGCATTGGCCACTGTTGGAAGACAGGATACTGGGCTAGATGGACCTTTGGTCAGAACCAGTAGGGACATTCTTATGTTCTTACTCTTTTTGGCAGTGGTTTCATCATTCCTAGGACTTCATGTGCCGTTTCCAGCAAAGTTAACTTTAGTTTGAACCAGTAGTCCTCCACACATCCCTGTCTACACATTATTCCTGGTTGGATAGTTTTTTCATTCCCAGCTTTAAGTTTCCACCACTTAGGCTTTTCTAGTGTCTAGGGATTCAAATGCTTTGGCAGTCTGCATTCTGAAGTCCATAAGAAGTCTGTGCTAGCTCACAATGCACTTAAAGGTATTACTTACACAAATATATATATGCATGTCTAATTCTCTTAAACAACTTTTTTTTCTGTTGAATTTAGCAGAGCTTACTATTTGCAATAAATAAACTGTTGAGATGCCCACTAGTACATCCATCAGGAATGTGTTTCATCAAGAGATTAACTTATTCTTTTGGTATGAGAATAAAGTTCTGCTAATGAATTTTACCTCTCAATCTGCCAACTCTTACTTCAAAATCCAGTGAGAAGATTTTGATTAATCAAAAATAAATTCAATCTTATTAATGCAATTAGATCCATTTCATTTCCAAAGTTCAAGCAGCATATGAGATGTTTGTAAATCCAATGGCCTTTAAAAAAGTGACTTTTTGAATGGTCTAACTTTGGAAAAGGCATTTCATGATACAAATAGAACAAGAGTTTGTACTTTTTGGCCTGGTCTCATCCAGACCTAGCAAAAACAATCGAAGTATGATGAAGCTGCCAACACCCCAAACTGTTCTATTCTGACTGTGGATTTTCTGCTTATCTGCTTCCTCTTCTGAAAAGCTAACTCTTGTCTCACCAGAATCATGTGAGCTTCTGGGAGTAGTCATGTGAGAGCTGGAATTTTTTGTGTCTGCTACCTTGGAGAATTGCTCCAGGACATGGATTCTAGGATATATTTGAGAGTGAAGGCCAAATGCAACTGAGCTAAAATGGGGGCACCCTTTAGAAGAAGAATTGGCATATAGGACTGAGTTGGACGTTGAGTTCTGTGGATCAGTTGGCTTAAAGCAGAAGGGGACAATTCTGCAAACGGTCATGAAATTCCATCACAGTATAAAGTGCCAATGCTCCTGGGCCCAGCCCTAATCATGGCACAGCAACTACAATCTGAATATATTTTTAAATTTAGAGCGTTCTTGACTCTTGCATGCAGTTTGAATTGCCCACTGACTTGCTGGTATGATTTCCCATTTCTC
Organism: Terrapene triunguis; assembly: GCF_002925995.2. Taxonomy (NCBI): domain Eukaryota; kingdom Metazoa; phylum Chordata; order Testudines; family Emydidae; genus Terrapene; species Terrapene triunguis. The sequence continues at coordinate 7,098,787 of NW_020664373.1, forward strand.
CCTATTTTGTTTTGCACTCTCGTGCTTGATCATACAAGGCCACGATAAAAATGGAATTTACCAGGTGATGAATAATGGTAAACTCATACTAAAACAAATGTTGAGGGTCTTAGTCACTGCTCTATCCATAACTCTGCCAGATAGATTGATATAACAATATGGTTTTATGGTTTACACTCAACTTCTATGACTGCCTTTCAGTTATATTACTTTGCCCCAGCTGCCTAACATACATTAAAAAGACCCTTCGGCTACAGTGATTATATTCTGACCTTTTAAAGCTTACTTTCAGAGTAAAGATTTTTATCCTGTATTACAGATAATTGCTGACTGAGCTTAATACAATCCTCCCAGTGCACTGAAATGGAAGGGTCTGTGATTTCTGTGATTTAATAGATCAAGTAATTTGACAGGTAAAAGGGGGTGGGGGAGGCTACGGTAACTGGATCTTTGCTATTTGGTGTATTTTAGGTTTCCTACCTAGGTGCAGTTTGTAGTCTCTGCTCACAAGCCTTGATGGACTACTTTGGATTGTAGCTGTCTGTGATGTATGCTAAAACACCAAAATTCAAGGGCAGATTTAGGATTTTAGGGGCAAAAAGGCTGTCTGCTACTAAGCTTCTCAATCAATGAGGTTAGAGAAGGAATAGAAGGTGCATTAACCCCATGCACCAACCTCCATGTAATAACCCTTTTTCCAGTAGCCATACCATGTATATGGCTAGCAGGTGTTTCAAATGGAAAATAAATTTGATAGAAACCATGGCACATTGATCTGTCTGCTGCAAGTCTATTGGTGCAGTGTAAGGTAGTGTACTCACCACTCGCAGTGCCCCCTTCTTGAAACTTCCTTTTTCTTCTACACTCTCAGCTCAAACAGCTTTTCCACTGCCACGCCCACCAACTATAAGCTTAGGGTCTCCTTGTTCCCCTGCCTGGTATCCTCTAACATTCCCCAATCTACCTGAGTGTTTATGACTTGAACCCAGAGGCCATCTCCCTCCATAGCCACCCTCTGTTGGGGTCTCCATTCAGGAACCTGTCTGCCTTATTACAGCACTGCTTACTGTCTCCTAGACCTTATGTCACCCACTGTTTCATCATGGAAGAAGTGCCCCCCCAGTTGTGAGGGGAGTCCTCTTTTTTATAGGGGTTTTTCTTTCAAGACCCCTCTTGCACCCTCCTATTCCTTAACCAGATTGTACATGGGGGTACTCCCTCCTGGGTTTCCTCTCTCATCCAGCTTGCATAGTCATTGTAGCCCCATGTCTCCTTACACTGTCCAGAGAAATCCTGATGGGGAGACCATATCTGCATGTTCTGGAGCTCTTGCTAAACTCACTTTATCATCTCAGTCACCAACAGCAGGTCAGCCATGGAATCCACCTCCCTCATGGTTATCGCCTTCTGCTGCTCTAATGTCACTGCTGTTGTTGCAGGATCCGCATGACTTCCTCCATGTCCAAATTGCTCCTCCATTCCAACTCCCAGGGGGCGATCCTGTCTCTTGTGGATTTCTCTTACTCTATTCATGATGGGAAACCCTGTCCTCAGTCCTCCTTCTTTGTTGGGCGGGGACCCAGATCCCACTTCTGGTACCAGTTTGTCACATGCCTCAGTTACCCTTTTGGCTATATAAATCAGTCTTGATTCAGACTTTACCTTCAAAAACCCCTTGTTTAGGAGGAGTTTATTCATTAATAACCAATAAACTTGCAAAAGAAATAGTCCCAGGCATCAGTTTCCTCTTCACAGGAGTCATCATCTTCTTGTTGTCTTCTCTCATAGGTAAATTGCCAGCAGCCCCCACTTAACTGCCATAGCTGCTCTGCCTCCATCCACCCTGGGGTTTAGTCTCTTGTTTGCTATTCCTCACTGGAGAGCTTGCCTCTTAGTTAACTGCTCCCTCTTTAGGGCGTCTCTCTCTTTGTCAACACGCTTCATCTTCCTACTCCCTTTACAAGAGTCAGGATCAAACTGTAGACTCTCTGGTCTAGAGACAGATACCAGCTCTCTTCCTGGAGCTTACTGACCGAAGCTCCCCACTGTCTCCCTTCCTCAGGGACACCAACCATTCTCTTGGGCCAGTCACTGTTCCCACAGAGGCCTACTCCTCCTCCTGTGGGTTCCTCCAGCCAGCAACAGCCACAGGGCTTCTCTAGAGAGTGCTTCTCCCCTCCACTGGGCAACTTCCTCTTTATACTGTCCTAGCAGTCTCCTAACTCAGCTTCTCCATTTCTAATTAGCTAAAGGGGCACCACCTTGAGCATCTGACTGCTCCCAGATATTACGCACAGGGGACAGTTAGACTCTTATCCTTCCTGAAGGGGCACTGGCCCCTTGACAAGCATATATCCTGTATGTACTAGTTATGCTGGGCAGCGCTGAAGGATACTACCATCCAATGATCATTGAGTACAGGGATGAGGGTTAGTGGGATGGACAATGATAAGGGACAAGGAACATTTTAATACTATTCCAGAGTCAAAATTAGAGCATCTGGGGCCTAAACAGTGTTCTGCATCTTTTGCCACCATTGCCTCTTAACCTATTACATTGCATTAGCTCATTGGCTCAAAAGGTTAACTCAAAACACTTGCATTTTTAGTATTTGTTTTTATTCCTGTACGGCCTAAAGGTTGCAACTATGATTGCAGCCCGAGTGTGCTATGAGCTGCATAAACTTATAGTAAGAGGCAGTTCTGGCTGCAAAGACCTAGCATTCTAAACAGAAGAGGCAGAGAGAGGAAGTAGTATTGCCATCTCTATTTTCAGATGGGGAGCTAAGGCACAGAGAAATTAAGTAACCCTTCCAAGGTCACACAGGAAGTCAATGGCTGAGGCTGGAACTGAATGCAGATCTCCCAGATCCCAATCCAGGGCCTTCCCCATGAGACTAACCTTCTTCTCTTAGTTTAATATTTAAATGCTAATGATACAGCACATACAGAGAGCGCGCTCACTTTTTACTGACAGATAGGGTGACCAGCCAGCAAATGTGAAAAATCAGGAAGGGGGTGGCGGGTAATAGGAGCCTACATAAGAAAAAGACCCCAAAATTGGGACTGTCCCTATAAAATCGGGTCATCTGGTCACCGACTACATACATTCAAAGGATATAACACACGTAGCAGCCAAAATGTTAGTGTTATCCTTTTATTATGAGCAAAATCCACACTAGAGGCCAACTGAGTATTTACAAGCCTAACTTCTTAAACTGTATTCCTAAATACCAGGTGGAGTATGGTAACACAGGCTTTGCACACCAAGACCTTGTAAACACCATCGTAGAGGCTACTTTTGAAAACCTGATACAAAATGAATGGGGTTAAAAAGCATGTGATTTAGTGTAAACCAACAAAAGCCAGCAAACCCAGAGTTGAAATCTGAGATAGCAAGGTTGTGAAACATAGATTTTTAGATCCTGTCTTGTTTAGTTCCTTCCCACTTTATTACAAAGGACTTCTGCATAAAAATATTCTTGATAGATCATCTGCTTGGGCTGATGATTCCTGTCCCTGCCAGCCAAGGAAGGGGAACAGAGATGTTAACTGATTTATTCTCTCTACAGAAATCCTGCTGGTATTTCTCAGAGGGGCTGATAAGGGAGGCACATTCTGGAGCACACCTTGCTGCTACTCTGAACAGGAAGAATGTGCACCTTGGCTGTTGACAGGAATATACTTATTGGTTGGCTGGGGGTCAGGAAAGCTCCTTTCTCCCCACATGCCCACACACAAAACCACAGTCCAGGCTCCATTTGACATGTGGGTCTTAAGCACTATGTAGTGAGCCTTTCTTGGTGCGTATGCATAGGGAAAATGGCTTCTATAGCTTCTCTCCCTTTGTAATGCCCCTAGAAAAAAAGGATTTATCCCTGTGACATCACATGAGGAATAAGTAGATGAATTTTTAAAAAATCGTGATGTCATGCTAGTGTTGCTGGTAACTAGGCTGAGCCAGATCAGATGAATTATAAAACACAAACCTTCAGCCAAGACAAACTGATCCCAACATTTTTGAAATTCAAAGAGTTTGATTTTTTTATGTTCCTTTAATTTTTGCATTTCTTGAGCAAGGGGAGAGCAAAATGGGGTGAGAGTGAAGAGGCAGGGAAGGTGCTGTATTGAAAGCCCTTGAGAGGGAAGCCCTCTGTTAATCCACTGAACAGCAACAGCCACAGACAGGGCCGACGAGAGGAGGGGGAAGCCGGTACAAATTACCGGGGTCTGAAAGGTGGCCCGGGGCCCGGCTTCCCCCCCATCTCGTTGCCTTACTGGGGCCCGGCGGTCCGGAAGGGGGCCCAGCTTCCCTGGCTTCCCCCCTCTCGTCGGCCCTATTTAGCTGGTCCGCCCTTGCTGGGGGCCCGAAAAAAATTTTTCACCAGGGTCCAAACCTGCTCTCTGCGGCCCTGGCCACAGAGTAAGTGTCCCTGCACCATCCCATCAACATACCTGTCCTGTGTCCAAGAACCCACCTCAAGGAACCAGGTGGTAGTTTGGTTTCTTTGCCCCCTCATTTCTTGCCCACTCTTTGCTGGGATTACTACCAGGCATGATTTTGAAATGTGGACCTGTGACTAGGCAGACAGCTGATTTCATAGGATCACCAACTTGCCATCACATGATAACCCTTATTCACTACCAGCCTGGGCTGGATTTGTACTAACAACCTAGAGTTGAAAGGCCATGTATCCTGTGCCTCACCAGTCCCCTGATCACCCATTTCCAGGCAATCTTTATTTTTTCACTGGATAGCTTAAGTCAGATCCTCGGTATTTGTTTTAATAATTTTCTGTCTTGAATTTACAGTTTGCTCCTGGCATCCATCCTTCCCATGTATTCTCTAAAAGAACACTAGCTGGCTGAATGTTAAAAGCAAACATTTTAGTGGCACACCCCCACAGTTTTCAAAGGCTGAACTTTTGTTTCATCTATGATGTTATACAACCCCTATTTCCATGGCAAATGTACAGCCACAGGCTTGTCAAAATGCATGGTCTATTTAGCAAAATTGTTGAGACACATAAATGCCATATGCAATCTCTATAATCTACTCTATAAATATGTTTTTAAAAACTGTCTTTTCCTGCTCTGATTAGGTCTGTCTTTTGGGCACTTCAATGGATGTATTCAGCATCAAAGAGTGATTCCAGCCTGGCTCTCCATAAACAAGAATACATAGTTCAGAAACAATCACCGTACCCTTTTATATTTTTCCCTATCTTTTATAATCCTCCCTTATATATGGTATTTGTTCCCTTCCACCCACCCACACTTATTTATCATGTATTCAGAAGCTTTTCCTATTGGGTTGTATAATTCACACACCTGTTTGCACTTGAAGATAGAATAATAATATTTTGAAGCTCAAACACATTTTATCAGTGGGTCTCAAGTAGCTGTGTAACCATCAGCTACCAAAGCCCCTCAACTCTGCAGCAGCCAATATGACAATAGTCATTGTACACGTGGGGTGACAGAAACAGAGGGATGTGTCTAAGGAAAGGGAGGGAGACCTCCTACCTGATGAAGTGGCAGAGAGTCAAGAGAAGGCATGTACAGATGAAGTTTTGTGGGTCTCTGCCCCACCCCTAGGACTCGAAAGGAGCTCCCTTCATTGCCAGGGAGGGGAAGGGAGAAAGACAGTAGCAGACAAGGATGGATTAGGCATAGGTACCATAGGCCCATGCCTAGGACCCCAGCTCTGAGTCAAATGATGAGTAGAGCTGATCAAAAAATGGTTTGTTTTTTCCTTGTGGAAAACTTCAAGTTTTGGCAGAAATTCAAAAAATGAAATATTTTGTCTGAAAACAAATATTTCAGTGAGGAAATACTGCCACTTCAGTGGTCACAGGCCCTTGGCCTGTATGTGGCATTCAGCACCTGCAACCCCTGCAAGCATAGGGGGCCTGAGGCAATGAGGGGGCCCCATGAGAGCCAGATCTGGCCCACAAAGACCTTCCTTTTGGCCCACCAGGCATCAGTTGCTCCATCCTGCTCCCCGCCTCGCCACTGGGGGCTCTGCTATATGGATGGCACTGCTACCTGGCTCCTGCTCCACCCCAGCCTCCTAGCGGTTCCGGCACTTGCGCTCCCCTGCCTGGCTGCAGTGGTCCCATGCTGACCTGCCTCTGAGCACCTCCCCCCACCGCCAATTTGAGAGACGCTCTGCAGCTGCGAGGAAAAGGGGCCACCTGGCAGCCCGGGAGCACAAGGACCAGAGCTGCCGGGAGCTTAGGGCCAGCTGGAGCCAGGTAGCAGAAGCCCACAGTGGGGAGCAGGAATGAACAGCTGGCATCCAGCAGGCCAAGCAGAAGGCCCTAGGCAGCAGCCCCCGAGCCTCCGCCCCTGTAGGCCATCGTCCAAGCCAGCAGGTGCTAGTGCCAGGCCTGGGAGGGGGCTGCTCAGAGGTGGGTCTCCACAAGCTGCTGCACACTGGAACTGGGCAGGGGAGTGCAAGCGCTGGAGCTACTGGAAGCCCGGACCAGGGTGTATCCAGTGATGGAGCCAAAGCTGGAGTAGCACAGCCGCCCAGACAGCAGAGCCCCGGTCTGGGAGCAAGAGCTGGGCACAGGCATGGGGAGGTAGGAATGGGATGAGCTCTAGGGGGAGTCATCCCCTGCTTCCCTGGGCCTCTCCCAGCTCCCCCATTGCCCCCATCTTCCTCCCACTACCAGCTCCTCTTTCTCAGGAAGTACACTGGCAGGGGCCCCAGAACTGAACTTTGCAGGGGGGCCCCACAGGACAAACACCGCCTCTGGTCCATGTCCCAGTCCTGTCTCTTCCCCATTCCATCACAGTGCCTCAGCCCAGTGAGCCCTGCCCTCCCCAGCTCCTCATCCCAGTTTCTGCACTAGGCTCCTTGTTCCAGGCTCCTTGCCCAGCCAGTTCCAGTCTTTCTCTGCCATCCTGGCTTCTCATTTAATATCAGTCTTGCCCCCTGCCCTGCAATGGTGCCACATCCCTACCCATTTCTACTGGTCTCCCCCCTCAAATGCCTTATCCCAATGTACTCCCTTCACAACCCACTCCTTCCTCCAGTCTAGCTCTTGTCTCCTCTGCTTTCAAGTCAGGTGGCCAGGCCTCCTCCTCCACACTGCCTGGGCTAGGCACCAGCAGGGAAGCACTTAAAGTACAGGAGAGACAGGATCCCTGCTCTCACTTACGGTGCCTAGTGCCACAGCGCCCTGCACTGGCCAACTGGAGCAGTTGCAGGGAAAATCCTGCTCAGGTCCCTGAATCCCTGTGCTGGAGCATGCTCAGTACAGATAGACTCTTTGGAGAACTCAGGCGCCAAATTCTAACAAATCTATACTGATCATGTCCAAACAGAGATTCTACATGTCTAGGAACTTGGCCGCATTTTGATGCTTTTTTCATGGAACAGCAAAGGGCACATCTGACATCATGGCAAACCCTCTACCAAATTTCAAGCCCTTGCTGTAAAGGCACTAGAGCATCTCAATGAAATGGGTTTCAAAACTTTTTTCAGCATGGACACAATAACATTTTTTCCCTAATCTCATTCTCAGAAATAGCTGAATGGTTTTAGCTGAAACTTTCAAGCAAAATTCTGAAGGCAGATACCCAGTATGGAAAATTTCATCTGAGTTAAAGTTTGGCAAAGTTCTAAACAACTGAAAGGAGTCTTATAATGGCAACTGTTTGGCATCTTAGCTACCAACTATCAGGGGGTAGTCGTGTTAGTCTGTATCCACAAAAACAACAAGGAGTCCGGTGGCACCTTAAAGACTAACAGATTTATTTGGGCATAAGCTTTCGTGGGTAAAAAAACCTCACTTCAGATGCATGAACTGCTACCAACTGTGCCTATAATAATAAAGGCCATACAGCAAATTAACCATCATCATTGGCGATTCCTCGAGGTCAAGGATGATCTCTTTCAGATGTTTTATTTTTCATGGGTCCTTTGGTGACTGAGGAGTCCAATCCTAGAGCCACAGGCTTGTTGGCAGACATTGCAGGTGGTGTTGGAAAACATGACTGGGCCACGATTGCTGCATGACAGTTGTCTTTCCTTTCTTTTCTGGTGTTTTTCTGTGACCAGGGCAAAGCAATTTCCCTCAAAAGTAGATGTTCCCTCTCTGACAAGTCTTCACCAGTTATCCCTATCCTGGGCTGCTGTCCCCCAGTGTGTGGTGTCGATGCCACATCTCTTGATGTTTATCTTGCAGGTGTCTTTAAAGTGTTTCTTTTGGCCTCCCCGTTTCCTTTCTCCTTTGGTGAGTTGGGCATACAGCAGTTGGTTTGGCAAGCGTACATCAGGCATGCGCACACAGTACCCGCTCCACCTCAGCTGGTGCAGGATAATCACTTCAAAACTGAAGATGTTGGCCTCTGAGGACACTGACAGCAAACTAGTGACAGAGCAAGGAATAGATGTAAGGAGTCCTGACTCCAAGTTTCTTACTCTGATGACTAGACCACACCAAATGACACAGACATGCTTACATAATTTGGGGGGGGAAGGTTGTTTAAAGATACATAAAAATTAGAGGTTGGTCTGAACTGGAATTTTGGATCTGAACTCCCCCACCTCATGAATGTGAGGAAATTTCCACTTAGAACCAGAGCCAAACTTCACGCTTGGGCCTTTCTCTAGCAAAATAAAAAATTAGCTGGCTGATGGGGGAACATGCACAAAGCAGTAGTATACCAGGGCAGAAAATCTATTTAAAAAAAAATCTAAGAGAAAGTGGCAATTAAAGTAGAGCAGAGAGGCAGGAAAGTTTCTTAATATTGCCATTAGTATAGACTTTTTGGCTAATAATCCTCCTCTCAACTTACCAGAAGCGGAGCTACTGGCATGTGGTGCTCTGCAGATGGCTACACTGCAGTGGCATTCGTACAGCTGTACACTTTGTAAGGGACGTACAGCTGTTCAAGGTACTGTTTTGCCAGCTTGCTAGACATCTTTGGGGAATCTCCAACTGTTGTTATGCAGAGAGAGGGAGAGAAAATAGTTTCATAATTTTCCTCACTTCCTCCCTGCTAAGCCTTGTTCTCTGTCACTGAGACAGTCAACCAATTATCTTTATGTACCCTTTGTTATCTGCTCTGATAGGCAGTCCCCAAACCTTGCCTGACTCATTAGGGCTGCATGAATACTGGGGGGAGAGAGAAGCTGAGAAAATGTCACAAATACTTCATGAATTCTAATGTGCCATTTGATGTGACCATGTTTTATATAAAATTCCTTTTTATTTATGTTCTCACAAGCTTTTATATAGTACAGTTTGTTTGTATGAATGTTTCTGGAAAATGAATTTAGGGTGCATAGCTGACCAGAAAATATTAGATTTGCTTTGCACACTGTCTATTCCAAGTGTCCGCTCCTGAGTGCTGAGACTAGACGGGTGGATCTGTGTGTGAGCATACATACAGACACACATAACTAATTGAAATCAAATGGTTTTTGGAAAAGGATATGTCCTTTCTGGAAATAAGTCAGTGACCGATGATCATGTTATGGAGAAGAAACGTATTAGTTCTCAAACAATTCATCCATATTCTGCTCCTCCTCCAGCTCTGTGTCCCACCATTACTAGCCATGTGTTCTGGCATTTGGTAATCGAGGAGGAGTTCATGTATTTAAATGAAAAGCATCCTCCCAGTATCGTATCATATGGAGAGGCAGATAAGTCTGTTGGTAGAAACCCTAATGTATAATTTCAAACTCTGCCTGAGGATTTAGTAGTGTGACTCCCCATTAACGTTAATGGGACTGAAATCTCACGTAAGCTTTTGAAAATGTAGAGATCTGTATTCACCTCCATACTGAAGCCCTTTATGGAGTAGGATACGTGTAAGAAATGGCCATCGTGTACTGCTTTCCACACATTTTGACTGTTGCCTTAGGCCATAACTGGGGAAGAAATAAGAACTAGTTCCAGCACCTGTGCCTTGGGTCAGCAAACTGGTTTCAGGGGGTCTGCAGCTAAATTCCGCAGCCCCCAGCCCCGGCACACCCCGCAGGCTCCAGTGGGGCTCAAGCCCTGTGCCTTAGCATGCCCTGCAGGGCTCAAGCCCTGAGCCCAGGTGACCCTCCCCGAGAGTCCCACCTCACACCTAAAGCCCGGAGCCCTGAATGGGGGGAGGCTATGCGTGGGCTTCAGGAAATACGCTATGAGAGTCTAGTTCAGCCACCATGTTGCTGGCTTGCTTCCTTCTCTCATCATCCGAGACGGCTATAACAGAATGCAGGTAAAAGAGAGCTGGAGACATACAATTCTCCCCCAAGGAGTCCAGTCACAAATTTAATTAACGCATTTTTTTTTAACGAGCATCATCAGCATGGAAGCATGTCCTCTGGAATGGCAGCCAAAGCATGAAGGGGCATATGAATGGTTAGCATATCTGGCACGTAAATACCTTGTAATGCCGGCTACAAAAGTGCCATGCAAATGCCTGTTCTCACTTTCAGGTGAGATTGTAAATAAGAAGCCCGGCAGCATTATCTCCCGTAAATGTGAACAAACTTGTTTGTCTGAGTGACTAACTGAAAAAGTAGGACTGAGTGGACTTGTAGGCTCTAAAGTTTTGCATTGTTTTGTTTTTGAGTGCAGTTATGTAACAAAAAAAAATCTACGTTTGTAAGTTGCACTTTCATGATAGAGAGATTGCATTACAGTATTGTATCAGGTTAATTGAAAAATACTGTTTCTTTTGTTTATCATTTTTTCAGTGCAAATATTTGTAATAAAAATAATATAAAGTGAGCACTGTACACTTTGTACTTTGCATTGTAATTGAAATCAATATATTTGAAAATGTAGAAAAACATCAAAAATATTTAATAAATTTCAATTGGTAGTCTATGGTTTAACAGTGCAATTAAAATTGCGATTAATCGCAATTAATTTTTTTAAGTTAATTGTGTGAGTTAACTGCACTCAATGGACAGCCCTAGTAATAATAGGTATTTCCTATAAGGAAACAATTTAGTTTTTCCAAAGTTTATAAGAACTTGTGGCCATTTTCAAGAATAGGTGCCAAAAGTTAGGGTCCAAAATCCTTACTTATGTGGGTAAATAAGTGGCCTAGTTTTCAAAAGGGCTGAGCAGCCAGTAACTCCCACTGAAGTGAGAGCTCAGCAGTTCTGAAAATCAGGCCACTGTGAAAATCTTGACTTTGATATTCAGGACAGTAGCACACAACTATGGTTTTGTTAAACCAATGGAGGGCTGAGAACAGGGTTAAGTGAGAGGCTGTTAGCTGATTTATCTAGAAGACTCACTGCAACAGGATTTATAGAGGCAAACAGCTTAGGAAGGCGTGTGCTACACACACAGTTGCCATGGTTTCACTGTAGGTGTTGTAATAGAGTCCTTCGTGGATTAGATAGCCCAGTGTTTAGCACACCTAGCGCTCCCTCATGGTTGGCCAGGCTTACAGTCATGATCCTCCTCTACTCAGAGGTACAGTGAGGAGTACAGGTGGTTCAAGTTTCTCCTGTAGTGCGGGCAGAGGTAGGGGAGTGTGGGCCCACTAAGCTCCAACCCAGGGTCCTAGACGGGTCAACAGTGTCTGGCCCCCAAAGGTGCCTGAGGGGGGGCTGACAGGGGGCGGGGGTGTGGATAGGAGTCAGGGCAGTCAGGGGACAGGTAGGAGGTGAGGTCCTAGGGGGCAGTTAGGGTGCGGGGGGGTCTCAGGAGGGGGCAGTCAGGGACAAGGAGAAGGGAGGCTTAGATGGGGGTGGGGTTCCAGGGAGGCAGTTAGGGGCAGGGGTCCCAGAGGGGGCGATCAGGGGACAAGGAACAGGGGGGTTGGAAGGGTTGGAGGTTCTGTGGGGGATAGTAAGGGGGCAGGAAGTGGGAGGGAGTGGATAGAGGGCAGGGCTACCCCCTCCCTCCCCATGGAGTGTCCTCTTTTTTGAAAGTTCAAATATGGTAACCCTAGAGTTACCCTTCCTAAGTCACTTCCTACCACTGCATTCCTCTCCCAGCTTTCAGTCCCAGCTATGGTGAAAAGAAAAGGTAAACAAACCATCAGCCCCTGCCAGGCTCATCAAACAGTCTTATTCCTCACAGAGGCTTCTCCAGCACTCTTGTCAGGCCCCTTCAGGGTAAGGCTGTCCTCCTTCCCATCCTCTCCTTTCTGAGCTGGGCTGCTCCCTTTACAACCCCTTCTCCAGTTGGAGCATGCTCTGTAGGGGTTGGGCTACCTGGGCCCAGTACCGTCCTTTAACCCCTTCCAGCCCTGTGTGGGGTTTGTACACCCCATCACAGGTGTGATTTTAAACTAATTTAAATAAACCAAAGCAACTCTCTGTGTGAATACCCTTACACCGATTTAAACTTGACGTGTATTGGTTTGACTAGCACCTGCACATTTATAAGTGCAAGATAAAGTTATAAATATAAAACCTATATATAAACACCCAAAGTAGTACCAATTTAATTAAATCAGTTTTTAATTTGATTCAAGATAAATCAGTGCAACTTGTATGTGTAGACATGGCCTATGTTTCAAAAAAACATATAAATATGAACAAGAATAGCACACGTAGTTTTAAATTATTTTAGATAACGTAAAGGCTATCAATCTTCATGCTGTAGGGTATAAACTAACCACCTACTATTGTAAGGAAGTACTCTTTCCACATTTAGGTCTATTATAGGTGTTTAATGCCTTCTGAAATAGCCTATATCACCAAATGCCAAAGAGAGGCTACAGAACTAAATGGATCGTTGGTCTCTTTCAATATGACAATTATGGTCTTATGTAAAACATAACAATATTATCATGATACTGGGACCAAAACAAAACTAATGGAAAGAGGAGAACAAGTAATCCCATTCCACCTGACCAGATTCTTTTCTTGTCATTAATGGAATGGGGGGTCACCAGTAGAGTTAGGTTTGTTAGCCAAATGAATAGTATTACAGAAGTCTTGTATGTCATATGTGCCAAATCTTGATTAAATCAATCTGATTTATATAAAAGATCGTTTTTAATCCCCAAAGTCAGAATTTTAGCAAGGATTTCTGAATCTAAATCTATCAGAGCAGGAGATCGGGTCATGTTCAGCTTTGGAATCTTAACATCAGGAAAACATCCTTGTGAGCTGTTACTGAATTCTTACTGCCCCATATACTTTTTAGGGTTTATTGAATTAAACTGCCTATATTACTTTCTTTGGGCTGGTCTACACTACCACTTAAGTCAATGTAATTTATGTTGCTCAGGGTGTGAAAAAGATACCCCCCTTGAGCGACTTAAGTTACATTGACCCAAATGCTGTCCACACCACTGACATAGCTTCCACCTTTGGCCATGGTGGAATAATTATGCCAATGGGAGAGCGCTCTCCCATTGGCATAGTGCATCTTCACCAGATGTGCTACAGCAGCGCAGCTACACCAGTGCAACTGCACCAATGTAGTGTGGTAATGCAGACTTGTTCTTTGTTTGTGTGTAGCAAATTCATGGATGGAACCAGAGAGTTTGAATTTCCTGATTGCTATGTATTTAAAGTCTCATCCATAAAGCTGCATTAATTCTGAATTTTAGTGCTGAATTATAAAATGTGGCTTAATGAATTAGTCCTGAGAACCCCTGAGGCACCCAACTGAGAAATGGGAGCCAAGTTTTGTTATGAATGTTTCTTGCTTCTCCACATCATGTGCTGTAGTAAAGTGGTCATCATGGGGTTAACTGGATTACCCAGAGTATTAGGGATGGAGACATCTTCCTTCTTGGGGTCAGATTATTGTACTTGAGTGGCTAGCCTGTGCTGCTGCCCATGCTGCTGTAGCTTTAATGCTATCATTATTCCAGCTAGCTAGCTCAAAACTAGCTCAGGTACATCACCACATGCCGCAGTCACACCTCTGATTGCAGTGTAGACATACCCTAAAATGCATTACTAGCAAGTAAGAAGGACAAACATCTCTACATCAAATTAAGTGAATATTACTAGTGTAAGTTCCTCTTCCACTCAGCAACTGTTGTGTGCCATTTCCTCTACTTGATTTATGGGAAGGGTTGGATCACAACAGACATGCAGTTAGTGGGGGGTGGGGTCAGATTATAAATCCTAACAGCTCTTCCTCCATACCCTCACTCCCTCTTCCTCACCAAAAGCTTCTTAGAAGCCAGTTCTAGTGCCCCAAACTAGTTTGTGTTTAAAGTATGTAATCTCTAAGATTAAAAGCAAATTTTACTAACAGATTATTGTTTTGAGCTCCCTTTTGCTAACCAGATACACCTCAGGGGAAAATAATTATTTGGCATTATAGCATCAGTCCCACAACTCTCCTCTGGTTTCTTCCTCTATTTCTCACTTATTTTATCATTTTAGCCAGAAGCATTCCTCACCCCAAAATCTGAGCAAAACAACCTAACCCCTATGTACTAAAGCTCACAAGCTTTGCAGGGCCAGTTTAGTTCTGCTTGCCAATAGGGAAAGTGATTCATTGGAGCTCTGCAATGCAGTTACAGCTGATTGGACTTTACTTGTCATAATATCCCAGACATTTAAGTAAAAAATGTTAACATTAATCATCAGTTGCCAGACTCATTAGACTATATAAAAATGTTAGTGTCTAGGTTTTTGGGGGTTTTTTGTATTGGTTGAATTACCTCCACCTGTATAAAGTAAGTCTATATTCCAGTAGTGCTTGCGGACCTAGGGCCAGCGTTATTTTATTAGAAACTAAACGGGTGCATTCAGACTTGTTTTAATCATATTGAGAAAGAAACATTTCTTTTATTCAAGCATTATATTACACAGAAGGAATATATATCCCCTAATAAACTTCTCATTTCTTTATTTCTCATTTCCTTACTTTTCTCAGTACTAGTAGACGAAAAATAGCTTAATAGTTCCCCAAATGAGAATGTTTTTTCCCAAGCCGTTTGCTGTGTTTCAATTGAAATCTTTGGAAAGGGAAATATGCTTTCAGATCATTAAAAATGGTTATGTTATTGCTTTTGCAGTAACCAAGAGACCACACTGTTAAGATAGATGTATAGCTGAATATATTTAATGGCTGATTGTAGGACACTAGAGATCATTCCAAAACAAAACCAGTCCAGAAACAAGATGAGGAGCTTTCTGAGACACTGATGTGAATTTTTAACAAATCTGGGAAATTCCAAAAGATTGGAGGACCGCCAGTGTAGTTCCTACATTTAAAAGGGTAAAGGTGAGATCACTCAGGGAACTATAGACAGATTAGCCTGAAGCTGAGCCCAGGTAAAATAATGGAATAGTTAGTTCAGGACGCTGTCAACAAAAATATACTTAGTCAGTCAGTATAGTTTCACAGAAGGTAGTTCTTGTCAAACAAACCTGTTCTCTCTCTCTCTCTCTCTTTTTTTTTTTTTTTTTGACAAGATTACAGATCTGGTTGCTAAAGGCAAGTGTGTTGATATAGTGTACTTGGATTTCTCCAAGACTTTTGCCTTTGTACCACATGACACTTTGATTAAAAAACTTGCTTTATATGGAATTTACAGGGCACTCTAGCTCACTGGCAGCTCTCCAAATGTAGCTACTAATGAGGAGATATCACTGAGTGGGGCCATTTCTAGCCAGATAGTGCAGGGACTGGTTCTTGGTCCAATGCTATTTAATATTTTTATCAGTGATCTAAATGATGATATAAAGTCTTTACTGGTAAAGTTTACAGGTGACACAAAGATTGGTGGTATAGTAAATAATGGTCAGGGCAGGTTACCGTTCCAGAGTGATCTGAATCACCTGGTTAAATGGTCACAATCCAATACAGTGCATTTTAATATAGCCACATGAAAAGTAGTACATCTGGAAACAAAGGCTGCAGATTATACCTACATGTTGGGAGATTCTGCCTTGGAAATCAGTGGCTCAGAGAAGGACTTAGAGGGCATCGTAGATAAGCATCTCAACAGAAGCTCTCAATGCAATGCAGCAGCATAAAGGGCTAATGTGATCCAGGGATGTATAAATAGGGGACTGTCAGTGATCTTGCCTTTGTATGCAGCATTGGTAAGATTGCTACTAGAATATCATGTCTAGTTCTGGTGTCTGCACTTCAAGAAAGGAAGTGGAAGTACTGGAGAGAGTTCAAAGGAGGCCACAGAAATGACCCAGGGGCTGGAAAACGAGGTTTATGATGTGAGGTGTAAGATAAGGTGGAGAGGTGACTCGATTGTTGTGTCTAGGTGCTTACATGTGGAAAAGATAGCTGATAGTGGGGGCGGTTTTCAGCCTTGCTGACACAGGCAGAACAAGATCCAGTGTCTGGAAGTTGAAGCTAGATAAGTTCAACCTTGGAATAAGCTGCAATTTCCTAGCTGTGAGAGTAATTGGAACAGTTTAGCAGCAGAGGCACTGGGCTCACAATCACTTGAAGCCTTTAAAATAAGATTAGATGTTTTTTCTAGAAGACATGCTTTAATCTAGCTTCTGGGAGAAATTCTGTGGTTTCTGTGTGCGGGGGAGGGTGGAAGCAGCAGGTGTTAGGCTAGATGGTCATGGTGGTCCCTTTTGGTCTTATAATCTGTGAATCTATGAATCCCCCTGTTCATTCCCTTCCTTCATGGGCCTTGGGGAGAACAGGATTGCCTGCTTTGCCCTCAATATTCTCCAAACACATGCAGTGCTGCATTAAGACAATGACTAAAATCATATCCCATGCTTCAGGGCTTTAACTGGTTGCCTGCAGGGAGCAGCAAGGATCCCCCCCTCCAATGCACAATTGCCCAGATGTATTCTGGGGTTGTGGGAGGGGATTGTTTGTTTTTTTGCCTTCCTCTGGAGCAACAGAGATTTGGCCATAGCTGGAGATGGGACACCAGAGGGAGAAGACCAGCACTCTTAGATAGTATAGGTAATCCTCTCTTTTAGATGCCTGGCTGGTGTGTCTTCCTCACATGCTCAGAATCAAACCGATCACCAGATTTGGTGTTAGGAAGGAATTTTTCCCCAGGTCAGATTGACAGGGACATGGGGTGTTTCGCCTTCTTCTGAAGCATGTATCATGGGGCATGGATCACTTGTTGGGATCATCTGGGCATGTCTCACCTAGTTAATTCCCTGCCATTGCGGTGGCCCCAGGCATTGGTGAATCCTTAGTCTCTCCTGTTCTCTGCCTGTGGTATACCTAACAGTTTAGTCTCCTGAGGACTGAAAAGCTTTAGTTTAACCAAAGTCATTGGGCTCAGTATCATGGTGCATGGGTGAAATGTAATGGCCTGTGATATACAGGAGGTCAGACTACATGATCTAATGGTCCCTTCTGGCCTTAAACTCTATGAAATCTATGAGAAGCTCAAGATGAGAGCACTCCATTGAGAAAGTCCAGCTCCTGAATGCACATTATGAGGGTAATTAACCAATGGAATACACTACCAGTAGATGTGGTAGATTCTTCATCACTTGGAATCTTTATATCAGAATTGGCAGTTTTGCCACTGACTTTAGTTAGATTAGGAGTTCACCCTAGCTGTTTTCTGAAAGAGATGTTCTAGTTCATCCACAAGTTATTGAATCCTATGCAGGAACTACTAAGTGAAGTTTTATGGCCTTTTTTATGCAGGAAGTCAGACTAAATGAACATGATCAACCCTAGGGTTACCATATTTTGAGCCTCCAAAAGGAGGACACTCCACGGGGCCCCGCCCCCGCCCCGCCCATGCTCCCGCCCCAACTCCGCCCCTTCCCCAAAGTCCCCGCCCCAACTCCGCCCCCTCCCCTGCTTCCCGCGAACATTTGATTCGCGGGAAGCCTGAAGCAGGTAAGAGGGGTGTGGGGGGAGGAGGCCCGCCCAGCACTGCCGGTCCCCGGCCTGGCCCCCGGCTCAGCACCCCCCGGCCCCCGGC
>NW_020664373.1:7117017-7182263 GCF_002925995.2 Terrapene triunguis
GGGGGGGCAGAAGATTGTGCAGAGAAGCAGGAAAAAGTCCAGGGAAATAGCAATAGGGTAGCAAGTAGGGAGCAAATAGACTGGAGTTGTTAGACATATTGTCCCTGGACTGGAACTCAGAGTAGTGGGGAGGCCCGGGTTCCCCGACCAGCTATGGGAAAAGCAGCAAGGACCCGGCCTTGGCTTGGAAGACAGTCTGGCATAGATGAGGACAGCTGATCCAGTGGGACTTTGAACCCCAGAAGGGGGAAAAAGCTATAGTGGCCTGGTTGGAGGGCCAAGCCATGAAGATGGAGCAACTGAGTTACGGAGAGAGAGAGGACATGGGATGTGTGAACGAGAGTCGGGAAGGGGATTCAGCTTGGGTGGAGCTAATCCCCAGAGCAGCCCATGACACCTTGCTACCGCAATATAAATAACGAATAAAATAATAATAAAGGAATGCTCCACTGCTGTAAATTGTCTCACAATGGCAGGATTCGGTTACTGGCTCACCACAGTATATAACTCCCCAGTCACACAGTCCCCTGTTCTTTAGAGAAGCCTGTCTGCTTTCCCTAATCTTTGCTGTGTCAACTGTTCATGACAAGAAGGTTCAATAGCAGGGGCAGATCCTCAGCTGCTGTAAATAGCCATAGCTCCATTAACCAGCTGAGGGTCTGCCCCCAGGTTAACAAATCACTGTTGGGCAAGGCAGTAGGGAAAGGACAAAAATAGGCCTGAAGCAATGCTACTTTGGCAGATAGAGGATAGGCTGGAAGGGATGATATTTGAGAACAGTGTTTAAGCAAAAGCTCCTATCACAAGAAAAGAGTTAACACAATAATGTAAATCTATTGGAAAGGCTGCATTGGTGTCACTTTCCATAGCACAGACTTCAGAGAGAAAGAGAGAGGAGGGTGCTGCAGGGAAAAAAGTGTGAAAATGGCTAGGAAACGTAAGCTATTCATTGAACTTTAGCAATATTTTAAAACTAAAATGGACACGCTCAAGTTCCATAAAGATGCATTAATTCAAACAGAACAGCAATTCATTGCTTTATAGTTTGCTTTTCCTTATCAGTACACATGGTTCCACCTGGCCCCAGAGATCTATTTCATAGTCATATGCTTGACCTGATGCACAATTAATATATAGAAAGTGTGTGTACTGCAGCTGACCTGCATAATCTACTTGCTAAGGACTCACAGGTCAGGATGATCTTCTGAATTGCCGGTTTATATAACACCACTGATTGGGGCTCTGAAAGGCTTTTAAAATTCATTTACAGTTTAGGAATGAGTCATATTGCTTCTTCATTTAATGTGGAGAAAAAAAATGCCTAATGACTTCCTTTGGGATATTATCATGTTCCGATGGAGGAACTGTAAAATGTATTCATGCTGATGGCGCATATGTGTTTTCTGATCTTCTTACTTTGGGGTAAATATAAAATCCCACTGGAGGGCAGTGAATAGTCTTCCATACCCACAGCAGCCATGGGAGAGCCATTCCTCCAAAACTGTTACTAGAAAAGGAAACATCCAATTTGTTAGAAAAAGAAGACCCTGACATATATAGCCTTGTATATAACAATACTGCTCCAAAAAAAATTTCTGTTAGAGTAGATACTGGTATAGCAAACACCCATAAATGTTAAACCAATTACTTGTGTACATGTACGTATATAACAGTGCTAAGCCAATTTCTGTGTATTTATTGGCACAACATTACTACACCAGAAACACTGATGTTACCTACTATTGGGTAACAATTCCTTTTCTTAGACTCATAGACTTTAAAGTCAGAAGCGACCATCATGATCATCTTGTCTGACCTCCTGCACATTGCAGACCATAGAACCTCAGCCACCCACGCCTGTACTAGACCCCTAATCTCTGGCTGAGTTTCTGAAGTCCTCAAATCATAATTTAAAGACTTAAAGTTACAGAGAATTCACCATTTATACTAGTTTAAACCTCCAAGTGACCCATGCGGTAAAGGAAGATGAAAACCCCCTAGGGTCTTTGCCAATTTGACCCAGGGGAAAATTCCTTCCTGTCCCCACATATAGCAATCAGCTACACCCTGAGCACGGGGGCAAAAGCTCAATATCCAGGTTTCGTAACCAGAGGATCACCTCTGCGTCAAGGGAGACTAGGCATTGCAAACTGCCTTCCAGATGTCTAATTAGGCACTCTTCCACCACGAGTTATTGTCTGCAACACTGCCCCACAGTCGCAGTGTGGAGAAGAAACCAGGCCAAGCTGGTGCATAGTTGCAGCAACTCTGAACAAGCCAGAGAGTCACCTGATGAGTCAGGTCCAGGACAGGGAGCAGGTGCAGCAATGGACTCCTGAATGTAGTTAGTTTGTGAGATTTTCTTTCCTACAAATGCTTCTAGAATAAGAATACAGTTCTCAGCTCCCTGGTGGTGCTGATCATCTGTGGAATGCAAAGGCCAGTAGCATTCTTGTCCAGGAGAGCATGAGCTCCCATAGCAAAGGGGTGTTGAGAGCTCAGCCATGGTGTCACACCCCTGTCTGCAGAAGTGGGATCCTTCTCCTGAATACAAGCAGACCTTCAAACTGGTGCTGAGTATTGTTTCCTGTCTGAAAATGTGGCATCGGTCAGCCAGAGATGTAATAGCTTGCAGCTGTAATAGTACTGGCATCTTGTCAAAGCTTTGGCACATACAAACTGGAGGTTGGTATCTAATTCAAGCAGACACTAATAATACAAGTAGCTGAATTCAATAAGCTAAGTGTGGCAGCTGCGCCCCGCCCCATACTGCGCCCCCCCATACCAGGACCAATACAGATATATAAAGGACTTAAGGATCTGCTCCCAGAAGGCTCCCAATAGTTTTCATATCAAGGCAATATGGGAAGAGATCTTTATTTTCAGGTATTCTAGGTGTTCTGAGGTCAATATGCCAGGCCATGGTGGAGTTTTACTCTCAAATATGTGCCAACTGGTTGAAATAGCAGTAATGGTCCTTGTACACAGATCGAGATGAGTCGATTTAGCAAGTTGTTTAGATGGAAAGTAGTTGCCACTGTCTTGATTTCATTAAGAATTAGTCTCCATTGCGGTAAGTAAGTGGTGAAAATGTCCACAGCTTGGCTGAGATTCCCTTCAATCCTACGGATATCGTTTCCAGCGTCAGCAGTACAGATGTCATCAGCATACACATACTTCTCAGCCTGTTTCAAGAAGGTCATATGTGTGTATATTGAACAAAAGGGGAGCTAAAACTGACCCTAAAAGGGGAGCTAAAACTGAAAGGCCATTGAGGAGATGTTTCAGGCAACTAAATTTTCTCCTGGACTTGCAGGATGAGGCTTTGGTTGCTAATCATTCCTTGGATGAACTGCACCATCAGTCTACAAGGGATAACTTGCAGCAGGTTGCCATAAGCTGGACATGCCAGACAGTGTCAAAGGCTGCTGTCAGATCAATAAGGACAGCACCAACTTTCTTTCCTGATACTTCTGTTTTTTATATTTTGAGTCAGACAAAGTATCCGATCTTGAGTGCATCATCCCCTCCTGAATCCAGCCTAAACACAAGGTAGCTGGGGAACAACTGCCTCATTAATCCACATCAGGATTCGTCTCTTCATCAGCTTGTAGGTAACACTCAGCAGAGAGATCCTTGGGTAGCTCTTTGGTCTCTCAACAGTTTCCCTGGCTTGGGAACAGCTACGCTTGCTTTGTGCCAGGCTTTTGAGATGCTACAATCCTGGGTACGATTCAGAAATCAAAGCAGCCAGCTTTTGGTGACTGGCCCAAAGTGAGAGAGAAACTGGTTGTGGATGTTATTTAGACCTGGAGCCTTGTTATGCTGTAATTGACATATAATGAGGTTGAGCTCCTGATCAGTAAAGGAGCCATCAGGTTCGTGTCCCCACTTGGAGCCTGCCATCTCTCAGAAGCCATCATTTTAACTACATGACTGAAAACTTTACCTGCATTAGGAGCCCTGCCATTGGCCACCAGCAGGGATGCAGTGGAGTTTGCTGTGACTGGGTATGTCCTCTTGCTCAGACTAGAATCTCCTCTGTCTATTAATATCTTGCCAGGCATTGTGGCTGGATTGTGTGAAGTTCAATTTGGAAACAGATTCTTTCAGTTGCTCTTGCCTGGTTTGATGTAGAAGGTGGAAAAGGCCTCTACTGCTGACAAAAACCTCCTCTTTGTTCTTGGTGGATATGAAGACCTCCTGACGACTGTGAAGGAAGCACAAGCTGAAGTGGTATGGCCATGTAACAAGATCATCTGGCCTATCAAAGATCATCCTCCAAGGGACAGTGCAGGGGAAGAGACGAAGAGGTAGACAGAAGAAGAGATGGATTGACAACATAAAAGAGTGGACAGGAATGGACTTCGCGGAGACTCAAACACTGACACACAATCGTCGGAGTGGAGACAATTGGTTGATTGCTCATCAATGATGGTGCCCCAATGACCAATGTGGTTATGGGAGTGATGATGATAGTCTAGTTGTATCGGCTGATCATCCAGAAATTAGTTGTTGATGAAATACCCGGGGTATCGTTTTCTTTGCAGCAACCAGAACTTTATCACAGAAAACTTAGTAGATGGAACTGTTCCAAATATCTGATTCTGGGCCTTTACCCACAAGAGACTCCACCTCGAATTGGAACAGATGCCTCCATTCTGCAGAGTTTTCTGGAGGCCACATGTAGTTGGAATTTGGATGCCCATTGTGATCAGGCATAGCTGATGCTGGGATCTAGAAAACAGATCTAGCACTTCATGCTTTATGACCGCCGAAAGGGGGTTTCCCAGTTATAGAAAAGGTGAAGTCAGGAGAAGAAACTGAGGTCTGCCTTTTGCCATAGGAAGGGGTTGGCTGCTTAGGATCATATAGATGGTGCAGGTTGACTGTCAATGCCCACTCCTCTAGCCTTACTCCATCCACATCATCATCCCCAGGGGGAATGGTGTGAATTAAAATTGAAGACTAAGGGTTCTGAGAAGATGGTAAGAAAGGAGTCAGACAGTTGGAAGATGGAGGTTTGTAGACATTGATAAGAATCAGGTCCTTCATTTTTACAGCCTACCATTCAATAATCATGTGGATCTGATGCTGGTGCTGAAGTTTCTGGAATGCTTTCCCTAACATAGGATGCCATCCCATATTGCCTGTGATGGAGATGAGGCACAACAGCAAAGCCAGGAATTGGTACTTGAGTGTCAGTAGTAGAATGTGTTTCCTGAAGCAGGGTGATGTGTGTTTCATGGTCTGTGGCCAACTGGAGGAAGATATGGAGGAAGTGGCCCTCTTGGCCACTTAGGGCAGGTCTACACTAGAAGTGCTGCATCGGCACAGCTGCACTGATGCGGCTGTAGTGCATCTGGTGAAGATGCCGTATGCCGACGGGACAATGCTCTCCCGTCAGCATAATTTCTCCACCTCTGCAAGAGGTGGAAGCTCTGTCAGTGAGAGAATGTCTCCCGCCAACATAGTGCTGGTGTGGACAGTGCTTAGATCGCTGTAACTTGTGTCGCTCTGTGGGGGGGGTTCTTTTTCACACCCCTGAGAGATGTAAATTAGATCAACTTAAGTGGTAGTGTAGACCTGCCCTGAGATTCCCTCAATATTGAGATACAACACCTTGAGAGCAGACCCCAGTGATAAGGTTTATAATGCTAATGGGGACCAATTGGATGATCATTCCGTCAGGCTGTATTTGTCTTTCACTTTTTACAATGAGAACTTGAGCTTACATTTTGCATTTACAATGAGGAGTACTTGTGGCACCTTAGAGACTAACACATTTATTTGGGCATAAGCTTTCGTGGGCCTGATGAAGTGGGCTTTAGCCCATGAAAGCTTATGCCCAAATAAATTTGCTAGTCTCTAAGGTGCCACAAGTACTCCTCGTTGTTTTTGCTGATACAGACTAACACGGCTACCACTTTGAAACCTGTCATTTTGCATTGAGTTGACTTTAGCTTTGCTTTTCGCTGCTTGCAGGGGATGCCATGTGAAGGCAGTAGACTTCCAATTGATGTACTACAACAAAGAGAACCTATGCAGCACTTGCTTGTAAATAACCTATACTTGCTGTTTGGAACACAAACTAATGATTATTTTTTAAAAGGGTAAACAACAAAGGAAGAAAAACTGATGTATGTGTTTCTTGATTCAACTCCTTACCTCACATTTACTTTTTTTTAAGAAAAAGTTTTAAGCAGAGATGGGTTTAATATCAAAGTGCTATAGCCACAATCTAAACATTTTGCAAGTTCAGTATAAAGGCTAAACTACCTGGAGGCTACATGGTTTTGTGATAAAGGCGCTAGCTTGAGATGCAGGAGGACTGGCTTCTATTCTTGGCTCTGCCACAGACCTCCTGCATGACCGTGGGCAAGTTACTTAATCTCTCTCTCTCTTTTCCCTCCACCCCCATTCCCAATCTGTGAAATGGGGATCATGATTTTGTCTTGTCTACTTACATTATAAGCACTTTGTGGCAGGGAGTGTTTTCTTTCCATGTACCTTCAAAATCACAGTGAGCCGCCGAATTTGATTGAAACCTCTACATAATACTGCAATATGAATTAAGAATAATAATTCAGAATTGTTTGAAGTAGTAGCAGTTTTTGAACATACAGCTTTTCAAATGATATATTCATATTCCAAATTCATACCGTGCTAGTGAGATGCTTACTGAGGTAACAATAAAAGACTGGTAACCAAAAGTATATTTTGTATTTGCAATCCTGAGGGAAAATATTTACACATCATCATCGTCTGTGTTTATAACTATTGTATGAGAGATTTTATTACCTTCCATGCCCAAGAAAAAAGCTTGAGAAGAGGCCACATTATCAGGGCCGAGTTGTAAGTTATTTGACCCCACGTGAAACAAGATGCCATGTCTGTTTATACTGGGACCGGAGGTGGAACCGGGCGTATACGATTTACTCTGCTTTTGAAAAAAATGCCGTGTGAGAGCGACCATATTACGCATAAGGACACAGCAGGTTATACAAGCTGTTCTCACTGACACTATGCTTGAGTATTTGTGATCCAAGAAATGGCATTTTCCAGCTTTCTAGAGTTGGAGCCCATTTTTTTCTTCTATGATCTCATATTTTGCAGTCGCTCTGTGTCTGTATTTCCATGAGCAGGTATTTGCAATTGAAAATTAGGTAGATGAGTGCGCAAATACCCAAGCTCTGTTTTCAGCTTTGGGGTTTTGTAGAGTCAAATGGGCACTCAGAAAAAATTAGAAACTGGTTTGAATTGATTGATTATTACATTCTAGAAGTCAGCTGTCTCTTCGTTAAACCACAATAAGTACCATTAGAAAATATATAACATGGAGCCTAATAAACTTTAAAGTAAAACATATTAAGGCCATTTTATTACTGGAATTGCGATACCATTTGGAGAGTGTCTTTCTGAAGACTACTTAAGGTTTAGATTAATTTTATCAATGGTGATAGCATAGTTCAGGATTGCTGGTTGCACACAAATACTATGGGTTAAACAGTTGTATCATCAGTAATTTCCTTCATGATAGGCAGGGCCGGCTCCAGGGTTTTGGCCACCCCAAGCAGCCAAACAAAACAAAACAAAAGCCGCGATTGCGATCTGCGGCGGCAATTCGGCGGGAGGTCCTTCGCTCCATGCAGGAGTGAGGGACCGTCTGCCGAATTGCCGCTGAACAGCTGGACGTGCCGCCCCTCTCCGAAGTGGCCGCCCCAAGTACCTGCTTGGTAAGCTGGTGCCTGGAGCCGGCCCTGATGATAGGAATATAATCAAACCAAATTTTGGAAAGAGGCATAGACCATAAACTGGACTGAGTTATTCTGGTACAAAATAAGGCAGTCACTTAGACTGCTGTGTTCAAGAATGACTGTCAAAAGGGGCAGAAGAGGCAACTAAATTATTCAAGACTTTGGGAGTAAGTAAAAAGTGACATCTCAATAGCTTAAAAAAAAAAAAGACGGATGGAGTTGCTCAAACTAGGGTGACCAGATGTCCCGATTGTATAGGGACAATCCCGATATTTGGGGCTTTGTTTGATATATTTCCCCAAATCCCCTCCCCTCCCATCCCCATCCTGATTTGTCAACATCTCTATCTGGTCACCCTAGCCCAAACTCAAATGGAGGATACAGCAAGGAACTGGGGCCAGATCCTCAGAAGCCTAACTACCTTTGAAGATCTGGTTCTTAGTTCATACAGCTAAAGATAATGGGCCTTATTCTTCTCTCTTGCCCTGCACCATATGTAGTCATTTATTCCAGTGCATTGTGGGTAGGAACCACTGTCATTCTGACTTTGTCCTGGTGTAATTGATTGCACAAGGTCCAGGGCAATGGAGATTCAGGCCCAATATATGCAACTTACTACTAATCCAAATTCAAGAGGAAAGGACTGGTGCTGAACAGAGCACTGCCACACATTACAGACTGAACAATTTAATAATATGGAAGGTTGCTGGAATACAAAACAAATAGCCAAATTAAACAAAAGGGGGAAAATAAGGTCAGCCAGAGGGATTTAGACTTTCACTTTCAGGTGACATTGTAAACAAGAAACGGGCAGCATTATCTCCCGCAAATGTAAACAAACTTGTTTGTCTGAGTGACTGACTGAACAAGAAGTAAGACTGAGTGGACTTGTAGGCTTTACATTGTTTTATTTTTGAATGCAGTTGGTTGTTTTTTTTTACATAATTCTACATTTGTAAGTTCAACTTTCATGATAAAGAGATTGCACTACAGTACTTGTATGAGATGAATTGAAAAATACTATTTCTTTTGTGTTTTTATAGCATAAATATTCGTAATCAAAAATAAATATAAAGTGAGTACTGCACACTTTGTGTTCTGTGTTGTAATTGAAATCAATATACTTGAAAATGTAGAAAACATCCCAAAATATTTAAATAAATAGTATTCTATTACTATTTAACAGGGTGATTAATCGCGCGATTAATCACGATTAATTTTTTTAAGCACTTGACAGCCCTAATTATTACCTCTAAATTACTGCCTTCCAATGTCTAAGAAAATGATCAACAAAACTGGCATCACAGTCTAACCTTTATAATTAGAGCCCTACCAAATTCACGGCCATGAAAAATGCATCACGGACCGTGAAATGTAGTCTCCAACCCTGAAATCTGGTCTTTTGTGTGCTTTTACCCTATACTATACAGATTTCATGGGGGAGACCAGCATTTCTCAAATTGGGGGTCCTGACCCAAAAGGGAGTTGCAGGGAGGGTCACAAGGTGATTTTAGGGGTGGGGGGGTCACAGTATTGCCACCCTTACTTCTGCACTGCCTTCAGAGCTGGGTGGCTGGAGAGCAGTGGCTGTTGGCCAGGCGCCCAGCCCTGAAGGCAGCACCCCCCCAGCAGCAGCGCAGAAGTAAGGGTGGCAATTCCATACCATGCCAACCTTATTTCTGCGCTGCTGCTGGCGGTGGCTCTGCCTTCAGAGCTGGGCTCTCAGCCAGCAGCCGCTGCTCTCTGGCCATCCTGTTCTGAAGGCAGCGCCACCACCTGCAGCACAGAAGTAAGGGTAATAGTACTGCAACCCCCCGACAATAATTCTGCACCACCCCCCCACGCACAACTCCTTTTTGGGTCAGGACCCCTACAATTACAACAGTGTAAAATTTCAGATTTAAATAGCTGAAATCATGAAATTTACTATTTTTGAAATCCTATGACTGTGAAATTGACCAAAATGGACTGTGAATTTGGTCGGACCCTACTTATAATAAATGGAAATAGTTCTCTCGAAGCACAGCCACCAGTCAGTTTCCCTTGTGCCCCAATGGCAGATGATCCACTGGATCCACTGCACCAACTTATTTAATCAGGTATCAGTTGTACTATCGTTAGAATGAGCAGATGAATATTCCATTGAAAAAATGAGGTTTATAGTGTTTACCTATCACATTTAATTATGTAAACACTTAATTTCTGCTTTATTTGTATGCTATTTTTTAAAAGACCCAATCCTTGCATTTTTTCTCCCATAACCCATTTGGCTGTGGAACACAAGGAAAAAATATGCCCATTTCTTTCTCTCTTTGCAATGAAATGGTGACTAATTTATTCATCTTTAAGGCCTATTTGCACACCTATGCCATATTTCATATGTGTACAATGAGATAAAGCGCATTGTTTTCTGAATTTGGGGTTTAATTAAGCCCACTGAATTTCAGCTCGTAGGCTACAGGGAGAGTCACAAGATCACTCAGACTTCTGTGGGTTGTGTTTTGTTGTTAAAAACCCTGAACAATTTCAACAGTTGTTTTTGAAATTAACATCCAACCTTTGAAAACAGAGGTTACTTACTGCATCAGTCTAGTAATAGACTCCATAGAAAGTAAATTGTTTCCTTTGGGTTTTTTCCTTCAGTCATACAGACAGGCTTCACAGCTGAGTATTATGACAAATACCATATGTTCACCTTCAGGCCACTGCGTTATTTGCTGGTAACTGCATTTCCTGATGCTGTAGTTATGCTGTGAAATGTAGATATGCTGTGCCACTTTCTCCGCACAGTGGGCTACCTTATGTCAGTTTATATTTATAGGCAACTTTTTAAAGTCAATGCCCCACGAAATGGGTAGAAATGCATGTAGATTCATTGTTCAAAATAGCAAAACATGAGGAATATTTGCATTGTTTAAAGAAATGACAAATAGCTAATACAGTAACTCCTCGCTTAACATTGTAGTTATGTTCCTGAAAAATGCTACTTTAAGCAAAATGATGTTAAGCAAATCCAATTTCCCCATAAGAATTAATGTAAATGGGGGGGGTTAGGTTTCAGGGAAATTTTTTTCACTAGACAAAAAACTATTTTACAGTATAACTTTTAAACAAACAGTATAACTTTTAAACAAACAATTTAATACTGTACACAGCAATGATGATTGTGAAGCTTGATTGAGGTGGTGAAGTTAGAGGGTGGAAGAGGGTCGGATATTTCCCAGGGAATGCCTTACTGCTAAGTGACGAACTAGCATTCGGCTGAGCCCTCCAGGGTTAACACATTGTTGTTAATGTAGCCTCACACTCTACAAGGCAGCATGAATGGAGGGAGGGGAGACAGCGTGGCAGCAGAGACACACACCCTGTGTGTGTGGGAGAGAGAGAGAGATGTGCATTGTCCCTTTAGGTACTCCCAGCTATCTTCAAGACACCACTGACTTCCTGAGGAAACTACAATCCTTTGGTGATCTTCCAGAAAACACCATCCTAGCCACTATGGATGTAGAAGCCCTCTACACCAACATTCCACACAAAGATGGACTAGAAGCCATCAGGAATAGCATCCCCGATACCATCACAGCAAACCTGGTGACTGGACTTTGTTCTCACCCACAACTATTTCAGATTTGGGAACAATTTATACCTTCAAGTCAGCAGGGCTGCTATGGGTACCTGCATGGCCCCTCAGTATACCAAAATTTTTATGGCTGACTTAGAACAACGCTTTCTCAGCTCTCGTCCCCTTACGCCCCTACTCTGCTTGCACTACATTGATGACATCGTCATCATCTGGACCCATGGGAAGGAGGCCCTTGAGGAATTCCACCGATATTTCAACGATTTCCACGCTACCATCAACCTCAGCCTGTACCAGTCCACACAAGAGGTCCACTTCCTAGACACTACAGTGCAAATAAGTGATGGTCACATAACCACCACCCTGTACCGGAAACCTACTGACTGCTATACTTACCTACATGCCTCCAGCTTTCATCCAGGCCACATCACACAATCCATTGTTTACAGCCAAGCTTTAAGATACAACCGCATTTGCTCCAATCCCTCAGACAGAGACAAACACCTACAGAATCTCTATCAAGCATTCTTAAAACTGCAATACCCACCTGGTGAAGTGAAGAAACAGATTGACAGAGCCAGAAGGGTACTGAGAAGTCACCTACTACAAGACAGGCCCAACAAAGAAAGTAACAGAATGCCACTAGTCATCACCTACAGCCCCCAACTAAAACTTTCCAGCGCATCATCAAGGATCTACAACCTATCCTGAAGAATGATCCCTAACTCGCACAGACTTTGGGAGTCAGGCCAGTCCTTGCCTACAGACAGCCCCTCCAACCTGAAACAAATCCTCACCAGCAACTACACACCATACAACAAAAACACCAACTCAAGAACCAAACCCTGCTACAAACCCCAGTGCCAACTCTGTCCACAAATCTATTCAAGGGACACCATCATAGGACCTAACCACATCAGCCACACCATCAGGGGCTCATTCACCTGTACATCTACCAATGTGATATATGCCAGCAATGCCCCTCTGCCATGTACATTGGCCAAACCGGACAGTCTCTACGCAAAAGAATAAATGGACACAAATCTGACATTAGGAATCATAACATTCAAAAACCAGTAGGAGAACATTTCAATCTCTCTGGTCACTCACTAACAGACCTAAAAGTAGCAATTCTTCAACAAAAAAACTTCAAAAACAGACTCCAACGTGAAACTGCAGAACTGGAATTAATTTGCAAACCGGATACCATCAGATTAGGCCTGAATAAAGACTGGGAGTGGTTGGGTCATTACAAAACCTAAACTTAATTTCCCCAATACTAATTTCTCCCTATTGTTACTCATACCTCTCTTACCACTTCAAAAGTTATTTTTCTTCCCTTCGTATCCTGCTGTTAATTGATTTATCTCGTTAGACTGATGTCACACTTGGTAAAGCAACCCCCATCCTTTCATGTATTTATACCTGCTCCTGTATTTTTCACTTCATGCATCTGATGAAGTGGGCTCTAGCCCACGAAAGCTTATGCCCAAATACATTTGTTAGTCTCTAAGGTGCCACAAGGATTCCTCATTGTTTTTGCTGATACAGACTAACACGGCTACCACTCTGAACACAGACACCACATTCTAAGTACATTGCCTTTAAAAAGATCAGGAACTTGAGACAGCAGCTGCGGCCAGCTCTCTCCATCCTGAGCCCTGTCCTGTTCCTGCCCCCACTCTATATGGAGATGGAGTAAGCAGGGTGCAGGAACAGGGGAGAGGGACACCCTGACATTAGTTCTCCTCTTCCCCCCTCCCCTGCACAGCAAGCAGGAGGCTCCTGGGAGCATCTCCAAGGCAGAGGGTAGGAGCAGCACATGGCAGTGGGGGGAGGGACAGCTGAACTGCCGGCAACTGATAGCCTGCTGGGCAGCTGCTGCACAGGGAACTTAGGGGAGCGGGGAGCTGATGGGGGGCTGTTGGTCCACCCTGGTTCCAAGCCACCACCAGTTAGCTCCAACGGGCTGCTCTTTCTGCAAGCAGTGGACAAAGCAGGCGGCTACCAAACAACGTTAGAAGGGAGCATTGCACAACTTTAAACAAGCATGTTCCCTAATTGATCAGCAACGTAACAACGAAACAACATTAACCAGGACGACTTTAAGTGAGGAGTTATTGACAGAAAATTGCCTGCTAAAACTTCAATACCTCTCTGTCATTATTCATTCATTTCTGTCTATAGTGCTTATGAGGCTAGTGTGCCACTAGGCAAGATTTTCATTTCAGTATGAAATGGATCACTGGAATGGACCACATGTCCAACATCATGAGAAATGTATAGCAATGCCATAGAGGATGTTGCTTGATTTGTTCATCCATTGATCTGTAATGTACACATGTTGTGCATGAATTGTATTTTGAGTCTGGGATGATAGAAAGTTTGCTATGGACATTCATGCAAGTGTACTGTTCTAAATTTTCAGTTTTTAGATGCTCATCCTTTTTTTCCCCCTTGGGCTTATTGGGTTTGACTGTTTTTATGTCCTCATTTTTAATGATATTTATTCGTTGTGTTCTGTGTTTCTGATATCTGAATACTATAGTGCACATTATATGATAGCTATGGATCCTATTGCCCACACACCACAGTTGATTCCAATAGGAGTTTAGCATGCAATAGAATTGGGCCTTACACTTGCTCTTCCTCATTCTGACAGTACAATCTATAGAGTCCTGATCTTCTCGGGGAAAGATGCCATCCAGAAAGAGCTGATGAGTATTTCATGGCTCACATTACTAAGTACATTGAATTGCAGAAAGGTACCTTTACTGAAGATTTGGAGGAAGTCTTTTAGCTCCTTCCCACCTTCAATTTTTTAATAGATTGTGTGGCCCGTGGCTCTACACAAACAAAGTCTGAGCTTTCTTTTTGATCACTGAATTATACGTTTAGTCATATGCCAAATGGGCCTTTCACTTGCCCTAGTGTCTGTAGTCAGGATTATGGTCTGGTCCTTGTGCTGCCATGGAGGGCTTTAGCTCCCTTGTCTTATCTTTCTCCACTGCTGCTGACTCAATTTTCCCTCCTGTATCGCCATCCTTTAGCAGCTACAGCATCCAAAGATGTGCTCACTTACGGACACCTGGAAGAATGGCTTGCTAGTTAACAGCTGGCTCTAGAATTATTATATTAGCATGACATTTTCTTGGGATGCCCAGAACCAAGGATGACCCTTTTACTTTTATGGCTTAGCAAAGGAGAGTCTTTCCAAGGTTAAGTAGGTGACAGCTCCCAGTTACCCCAGTCTGATAGCTACCCTAGGACTCTGCCAGCCTTTACTTTGCCTTGCAGGTAACATTTGGTGCACCCCAGTCCCCAAGCCCCCTTGAAGAGTGTTCCCTTGTGGTATCCAGCCCTTGTCATTGGACACTCACAGTAATTGCAGAACATATTTTAAAATTTTTATTAAAGCTAATGTTAAAATTATCTAATACACAGATTAAGGAAAGAGTGTCTATACATCTGGGTATAATGCATAAATTATCCAAAAGTATAAAGTTTGGTTTAAAAGTCATAATATTCATATAGTACATAAACAGCAATAGTCCAAATTAAGGTTAATAAATTTAACAATACAGTAAAAATATTAGCATCCAAATATCCACATAGCATCACTCATAAAAGTTTTAGTAGCTTGTGGAAAGCAAACATAGTAATGATTGTAGATTGTCCCTCAGTAATTGAGAATTTAGGATAGGTTGTCCCTCAGTAAATACAATCCATCAGAGAAGTATTTCAGTTACTTTCCTGACTTTGCTTCTCAATGGCACTCCAGCTCATAACTCCTGGTATTGTCGATGTCTGGTGATATGTTCTAAATAGACGTCCCTTGACCATCTGATGGCGTCTGACACCATGAGTTGGCTCATCAGCTGAGTGCAGCGCTGACCGATTCTGCATTCCCGCAACACTCGCTCATTACTGGGGTCCCATGCGCCCAGGACTCTGACAATCAGCATGTGTGTTTGAACCTCATAACCCCTAGCTCTCAAGGCATCAGCCAAAGGGGCATATTTGTCCACCTTTTGAGCTTGGGTATTGCAGAAGGCCAGGGTCCTGTTCTCAGAGGGAACTGTGATGTCCACCATGATGATCTTCTTCCATTCCTCTTTAATGATGATGATGTCTGGTCACAGTTGGCTGTCCAGAGTTCAAGGCAAGCTTCCCTGTAGGTGGTGGGATGGCTTTGACTAGGTGATATTGGATGGCATTGTGGCACAGCTGCTGGGCTCTGGAGTGGGGCTTGCAGCTGCGCAAGACATGGGGTAGTGTCTCATTGGCATAGCCACACTTTCTGCATTGCTTGTCCCAATTCCTGTGGCAGACAGCTCCCTGTTCAGTGGGACACAATTGAGCCGGGGTATCTGGATGAACCTCCAGTCGGCAAATCAGGTGAAACTGCCTCGGGGAGAAAATGGTTGATGGTGTCTCATTTACACATCACCTTGAAGATCTTGCCCTGGTCGGGCTTCTGTCTCAGGTTTTCCATTTACGGCCAATGGATGGCATCCATCAGGGTCCTCTCCAGCATAGTTCTACCTCTTAGAGTGATGACTGTATGCTCTGTATTCTTGGCCTGTGGCAAGACTCCTAGTTCCTGATGTTCCTTGCACCATGTCCAGTGGCAGCTGATACGCTTCTCCAGGCGTCGTGTAGCATTGCAGGCACGAGTCTAAAGTGAAGCAAAGTCTCCCCCATCTCCTCCAAATTCGCCTTCCAAGGAGCCGCTGAAGTAGGTGATGACATCTTGGTTGGAGGGGATCCTGGCAATTCGCTTCCTGATGACATCATGCATAGCACTCACTGTGATATTCCTTGCTATGACATCCGGGCACGTCAGAAGGTGGAAAGCGTGAGTGATCACCGCAGCGTCACACAGATCATGCATTCAAGGGACGCTGGCACTGTCTTGCTTGTGTGAGATGTACACCAGCTCATTACTGGCCCTCTGGGGAAGAAACATCCACTTCTTCACTAGCTGCCTCATAATGTTGTCCACCATGTTGAGCGGTACCTTCGCCATGGCAGATCCCCTCAGGCAAATGAAATACAGGGGATCAGGAAGTTATTCAAGGTGTTGATCTGCCATGGTGCCAGTAGGGAGGGTCAATCTTGGTCACATCCCGTAGGATCGCCGCAGTGGTATCCTCAGGTGTCTGCTGGACACGAAAAACTGTGGGCGTGCTGAGATTTTGGTAGTCTTGCCCATCCTCAAGTAAGATCATGGATTCACCCTGGATCTGAAACAGCATCACCTGGACCGAGTCCCTTCTACTGCCATCAGTATGCAGGGATGCGCATTTCCTAGCATTGAAGCGGAGTCCCATCCAGTTGGCAGCCTGGCTGGTGACATCGAGCATTTGTTGGAGACTCTCAGGGTTGTCTGCTCTGCATGTCCCTAAACCTCTGACTGATGGAAGCTGGGAATGGATGACAGGGGATGAATCACTCAACAATTGCCCTGTTCTGGTCATTCCCTCTGAAGCATCTGGCACCACCCACTGTCGGAAGAGAGGATACTGGGTTAGAAAAACCATTGGTTTGATCAGATATGACCAGTCTTATGTTCTAATTGCCAAGTCTGCTGTCTCCAAAGAGGTAGTATCACCAGCTTACTTGATTCAACTAAGAAGTCACAGTTATGATAAAACAAAGAGATGTTTATTAACAAAGATAGCGATTCAAGTGATACTGAATAAGGGTAGTAGAAACAGATATCGTTACAAATGAAACAAAAGTGTAACACACTGCTAAGACACTAAACATAACCTTAACAGGCTAAAATCTTTGTCTCAGATAAGTATCTCACCTACAGTAACCTCTCCGCATCACCAACCCTCTGAACCAGGATCCAGCTTTCGTGGACACAAAAAGCATTCTCCTTTGCTCCCTCAGCGAAGGCCCCCAAAAGGGTTCTCTTACCTCCTTGTTATAGTCCAGAAAACCTTTGAAATGGATTCTTTAGAAGCATACCCCCCAGACAAAGTTCTCCCCTGCTGATTGCAGATGCCAAGGTGTCCATGCTGTTTTTCCACCCTTCTGTTAATTTGCTTTTCCTATTGACAATATGCAAATAAAGCTTGCTTTGTGTTGGCTTTTCCCATGCTCTATTTGTATCGGAGACCAGGGCAGACAGGTAAATCAACATTTCTTTGTCAAGGAAAACCTTGTTTCTCAAATCTGCCTGGTTTGCTTGGTTTACATATATTTTCAGTATAAACATACATCTTCTTAATTGTTACCTGTACGTATATCACACAATGATTATGATGACCAGTATGATATAAGTTTTCATTTGATACCTTAAATGACATTCTTCATAGATAAATACCATGACATCAATGTGTTAGGTGTAGTGAGTTTGTCAGGCCTGATAGGAGTTGCTGTTACATGACAGTGAACGCTTTGCCTGTTGGCATTGAGGGGTTCTTAGGGTCACAATTAGACATGCACACTTCCAACTCAGCATAGACCACTTTCAACAAAGTCAAAATATATTATGCCCAACAAAAAAGACTGTGAAAAGGAAAAATGTGCATCATAGATGTGAAAGAAAAAAATCCATCTTGATTTATAGTCTTCCTGGGATTGTGTGTGTCTGGGGTGGGGGGAGGGAAGAAGGTAGCTAAAGAGGTACAGCTGGATGAAGTCCAAAAGTCTACATAATATTAAATGGTGCTGTCTGCATTTATACAGTGTCTGGAAATCCCTGGAGTAATTTCAATATTGCTCCCTCTCACAGAAAAATGTGCTGTAGAAGGAACAAATTCAGCATTGTGCTTTTAAGTAGTTACAGTAGCACTGTGCACATTGCTAGGCAGTTGTAAGTTAACATTTCCAGCAATAGAAACTGAAGTGCATCAAGCATACACCCTTAAAGAAGACTAAGGCCTGGTCTACACTAACCCCCCAATTCGAACTAAGGTACGCAACTTCAGCTACGTGAATAACGTAGCTGAAGTCGACGTACCTTAGTTCGAACTTACCGCGGTCCAGACGCGGCAGGCAGGCTCCCGCATCGACTCCGCGTACTCCTCTCACCGAGCAGGATTACCGGAGTCGACGGCGAGCACTTCTGGGTATGATTTATCGCATCCAGACAAGACACGATAAATTGAACCCAGAAGTTCGATTGCCTGCCGCCGAACCAGCGCGTAAGTATAGACAAGCCCTAAGAGTCAGATTCTGCTACCCTTGCTCCACAAGTAATTCCATTAATTTTCAATAGGGCAAGTCATGAGTAGGTTACTGCTCAACACGAGTAAGACTGGCAGAAATCCAGCCCAAGAAATAAACTTGGGGTGAAATCCTAGTGCTATTGAACTCTCTTGGAGTTTTGCCATGAGGCCAGGATTTCAGACACTTATTTATATTGCTGCTTACTACAGGTACTCCACAGTCCTGAAAACCTTGAAATCCCAGCTTTACTGAAGTCAGTGAAAAATTTCCCATTGACTTTAATAGGGCCAGAATTTCATCCTTAATGTTTGGATCAACTGGCATGTTTTAAAGGAATGCTCATGTTATCCCTTAGCTTTTTTTTTTTTGTCTGCACCATGTGCTCTGCTGCGTCTTAAGATACTTTATGTTCCTCATCACCTCAACTACAGGAGGAAAAAATTTAAAAAGGTAATATTCGAAAGGCGTGTAATTAGGTTCATTTTGATGCCTGGCAATGCTGGAAGTATCCAAGTTTATCTATCTAAGGTACTTACCTTGCCCCATTACCATAGGATCTGAACACCTCCATTCTTTAATGTATTTGTCCACAAAGCAGCCCTTTATGGAAGGGAAGTGCTATTATCCCATTTTACACTTGAGGAACAGAGAGACTGAGTGACTTGCCCAAGGTTAACAGTGACAAGTGACTTAAGATGGCTCAATTTTTCAAGTCCTTGACTCGAGGCAACTAAAAAAAGCCTGATTTTCACATGGTGCTGAGCACTCTCCCTCTGAAAATCAGGCTGCTTTAAGGTGTTAGGCAGGCACCCAAAATCACTAGCCACTTCTGAAAATTATGTCCTAAGGGACTTGCCCAAGGTCACACAGGAAGTCTGTGGGAGACAAAGGAAATGAACACAGATTTCCCATATCCTAGGCTCAAATACCAACCACTGAACTATTCTATTTTTCAAGCAAACTTTTACCTAATGAGCCATCTCCCAACAATTAATTGGACTCTAGCCTAAATGAAACCAATAGCAATGAACATAAACTATATCAAGTAAAATGGAAGCTGGAGGGCTGAAAAATAATTTGAAGAGCAGATAGCCTAAAATAGAAAAGCATATAATAAAAAATTCTCTACGTGTATCAGAAGTGGTAACTGTGACAGAATCAGTGGGGTTGTTGGACTCTTAGAGAGTCAAGGGAACAAAAAGGGAAGCTAAAGACATTGCAGAGAAGCTAAATTATTTCTTTGCATTAATTTTCACCAGAGACGATGTTGGGAGATGGCTCATTGTTCCTGCTAATAAAGATGAATCACTGTGAGACTGAAGTGTCCAAAGAAGACATGCTGGAACCAATTGCTATATTAAGCAATAATAAATTTAAAAGGAGGATTGGATAGTATTCACTCAAGAGTGTTTTAAATCCTTACTTCTTCCATCCCAGTACTAGAACACATCCATCCCTGATCTGGCTCCAACCTCTACATCAGGGTTTTGTACGAACTTTGGCATGAAGTCAATGAGTTACTAACAAAAACATACAAATTATTAAATCAGTTGACAGTACAGTAGCAAATATAGGATATCTGTAAGAGAAGTGCTGGGGCATGATTGTGGAAATTATAGACTAGCAAGTCTTACTTCAATCCCAGGTAAATAGGTTGAAATGATAATTAAAGGGCATTATAAAACATCTACAAGAAGATGAAGACATGACAGGCACAAATCAGCACGGCCTCTGTAAAGGAAAATCATGCCCCCAATCTACTAATATTTTTTGAATGTATCAACAAAGTAGCAGACAAAGAATTGGCTGACATAATTTATTTGGACTTTTAAAAACACCTTTGACAAAGTCCTGCACATGAGGCTATTAAGGAAATTAAGTAGTCACAGGGTGACAATTAAAATCACTGTAAAGGATTGGAAACTAGCCAAGGGTTAGAAAACGAGGAGTAGAAATAAATGCTCAGTTTTCATCATGGCAAAAGATGGGATGATTCAAGGATCCATAGGAAGAATGGTGTTTCATACATTTATTATGGCTGGCAAAATTTGCAGATGACAGAAAATTACTTAAATTAGTCCAAATTGGAATATTATCAATGAATGGTATGCCTTCACCTTGAATATTGTGTCCAAATTTTGTGGGTGGGTGTGTGGTGGCAGTGGCAGCAAGGGATCTCTTTTGTTGCCTCAGCATTTCTCCCTCGGGGGTGGGGGTGGGAGAAAGGTGCTGGAGTAAATCAATCTGATTTACAAGGTGGACCTCAGGGTTGGCTCAAGTAGTTCTCTAACCCCCACCCCAAACAACTCCCCCCACCCCCAAGGAAGTACATCTCCTTGCCCACACTGGAGCACTGACTTATTATGTTGGCTTCCAGTTACCAGCACTTCCCCAAACAGAAGAAAACTCAATGTTTCCCCTATAGGGAAGAGAACAGCCTGCCACCTAGAAGAAGCCTTTTCTCCTTGCTGCCCTGGGCAGGGGGCTGGGAGGCCCAAGAACAGCCCTGGCCTCTGTCCCTGCCCCTGGGGGCACGCTATCCAGGGCAGGTGGAAGGTCCGGGGCTCCCCACAGCAGCCGGGGCTCCCTGGGCGGCTCTTACTATGGCTCCAGCTTCCAGCCTGGCCAGAGGGCAGGGCCATGGGGGGAAGAGGCGGAGCAGGGGGCGGGGCCCCATGGCAAGGGCGGTTAAGGCTCACCTCAGCCCCCCACCAGAAAGAGGCTGGCACCACTAGCAGGGTCTGTGCTTTGCGACGGGAGAGCTGATCACCTTATCAGCTCCCCACTGCGAAGCACAGCCCCCGCTGCTACTGCTCCACACCTGCCCAAGGCTACTTTGCCCATGTTAAAAAGTAGGGGGCCCAAATGTTCTTTGTGCCTAGGGCTGCAATAAATCTTAATCTGCCTCTGGAAGTGCTATTATCCTCATTTTACACATGGGAAACTGAAGCACAGCGACCCAGATCCACAAAGGTATTTAGGCTCCTCACTTACATTGAAATCAATGGGATATCTATGGGATAGTCTGACATAGGGAGTCCCTTAATTTTTCCTATTGAAGCTGTTCCACTTTGAATTAAATAAAGCATGTGTAAGCAGAGTCAGGATGAGCTCTACCCTGACATCTGGTGGCGAATTATGGCGAGTGTGGAAAAGAACTCCAGGGGCTGATCTTGTTTGCATAGGCACACCCACTCACCTGGCATGAAACACAACAACTGAAAGTGGTTACTTTGGCTGGTGTGGGATCCCCAGTTTCTCTATTATTGGGGCAGGAAGAATAAAGTTTTGTTACCCTGATTCTGTGAATCAAGGCCAGTGGAACTGTTGTATGACAGAAGGACTGAGTGAGTCCTTCACCATTACCTAAGTAGCACTTGCTTGACAAGGGGCATGGGTTACAAAACCCAGTGAATTGAGAGAGGATGGGGACAGGTATTTGTACCTGATGGTATGGGCCCCCTCTGAGGGTTTGAAACACCAGTTGCACTGCCCCCTCTCTCCACTGTTGAATGTCAGAGCTAACTTTGATTCCCTTAGGAGTCTAGTTACAGGCTGCTGAGCTGAATTCACTTTGGGCCAATGGTGCACCAGCACTGGGGCTCCCCTACTATACTATGAGCTGAAATCGCTGAGAGCTGAAATCACAAAAGAGCTGATGTTATTAAGAGCTGAGATCACTGAGTGCTGTGTTAACTAGTGGGGGAGCCTGAAGCTATATTGCTCAGCAGCTGGCGGAGCAATTTGTGGGGACGACTGGAGGAGCAGTGAGCGGCGTGGAGCCTTGCAGGGCCGGTTGGAGTGGCCCAAGGAACGGCGAGCGGAGCTGTTTGCGGGGACGGCTGGAACGGCTCACAGGTCGGTGAGCGGAGCGGAGCAGCTTGTAGAGCGGAGCAGTTCGTGGGGTGGCAGGAAAGTGGACTGGCTTGTGGTGAAGGCTGCGGCGGAACCCCCACGGAGAAACAGACGGCTGGCCAGCCTCGGATCACGTAAGGTGCCCCTGAACACCCTGCGTGCCCCCCCCCTTTTACTCTGGGGCTGCACTGACCAGGGACAGAGACTTTGGGGGTTGTTGGACTTTTGGGACTTTGGGTGGTTGCTGGACCCAAGAGACTTTGGGGCTGTTGGACTTGGGGGACTCTGGGTGATTTTTGGGTTGCTGGATTCAAGAACCAAAGGGAAAGGACACAGCCCCATTTGCTGGGGTGGGTTTTGCTCATGGTTTGTGTTATGAATCCTGTTTGTGGTGTTTTTCCTATTTTTTGCTGATGTCGTTTACCTCATGTTATTAAACATTCTCTGCTACACTCAGACTCCGTGCTTGCGAGAGGGGAAGTATTGCCTCTTAGAGGTACCCAGGGGGTGGTATGTAATTGTCCCAGGTCACTGGGTGGGGGCTCGAGCCGGTTTTGCATTGCGTTATTGAAACGGAACCCCTAGATACAGAACCCGGCCCTTGTTGCTGCCAACTTAGATGGGCAGAAGGGTTACACATGATTAGGCCAGAGAGAAACAGAGTGAGGCTGATCTGTAGCCTGGTAGTTTGGGCACCTATTTAGGAGGTGGGAGAGTCAGGTTCTAGTCTCCCTACTCCAGTGCTTAATTTGCAATGAAAGAGGTGCTGGGGCTCAAGCAATATTTTACATGCACATCTGATTCAGCAAGCCCAGAGGTGCTGGGGCTATGAACTGTCAGGTGCCAGTGCTCAGCCCTGGAAAGCCCTGCCACAAATTAAGCACTGCCTTCTCTAATGACACTAATTATTTAGACACAATGGAAGGGCTTCAACAGGAGAGACCAGGGGAGCCCCCACATCAGAATATCCCATATCTCATTGGTTTGAGTATGCTCTTGAGCGGGATGAGAGCTCTAACCATGGGCTAAAAGTTTAAGGTGGGCAGTGGAATGATCGCTGGCCAGATTTTGAATAGGAAGTTGTCCAGCAGGTGGCCTCTGGATACACCTACCGGATTGGGTGCAACAGGTGAGACAGGCACTCTTCTGCTGCCTCTCTCCCCCAGTTCATAGATTGCTCTGGGAGATAGGCATCTGGATGCCTAGAGTGAAGCAGCAGTGCACGTGCCCAGAGATAGAAACGTAGGTGCCTAGGGAGCTTGTACAGCAAAAATTTAGGTGCTGAGTGACTTTAGGCACATACATTGCTAGATTGCAGCTGACTGAGGGTTTTGTGGATCACAGTGGTGCCTAAAACTGGGCTGCCTAAGTCTGATATTTAAGCACCTAAGTCCCTTTGTGTCAGCTCAGAACTGAAAACCTGCTACTATTATGACGATAAGCGGTACAATCTGTATTGGTCAATGCCAATTGCTGGGCGGCGGTTAATTAACCCAGAAACCTCAGGAAGTGCCAATGGCTTCAGGCGGATGAGTGACTGAGAGGGCAGTAGAACCCTTGATGGAGGCAATGCCATCAAAATGCCATCAAATTCACTCAGTGTTTTTGCCAATGACATCCACACAGGACAGATTGGTCCCTTCAGCTGTGGCTGATGACCAATGTAGGATTGGAGCCCCCAAAGGCAGGCAGATGGAAGATCTCTGCACTGGCAACTCCTGCAGAGGATCTGGTTCCAAATGTATCAACGCCCATCCTTCTTTTGGTCCAAACCAGTGAAGTCGAGAGGGAGACGCTGACTCATGGGCAAAGCAGTGCCTCCATATCAACCACCCAGGCTATTGAAGCCACATCACATGGAGAGGGCACTCCATCCTTGCTGGTAACATGGATTCAACACAGAAGGTAGCAGTTACAGGTTATAAGCTCTCACTTGATTGGCGCAGAGGAGGGTGCCATGGGTCATCTTCAACGGTGGGAGGAATCACTGCATTCCATTGGTCAGCCATCCCCGCCAGAAAGCTGGGCAGCTCCCAGACAGTTAGGTGCTGACCCGCCACAGCTGTCTGCTAATGGGGTGCATGGAGCTAGACCAAAAGTTGAAAGGCAGACGGAAACCTTGCACCTGGCAAAAATAAGAAACCAAGAACTTTCTGGCTTGGAAGATAGACTGTCAGGACCATGTGTCCAGGATTGATAAACGATGATGAACTACAATACACAAACAGCATACGGAAGTCGGATTTGATAGATTGTGAGCTCTACAAACTCAGTGTTGGCATTGCAGCACTACAGGAAACAAGACTTGCAGGTGCTGGTTCTGTCCAAGAGGCCAATTACACCTTCTTTTGGCAAGGTAAAAGCAACGAAGAAAATCATCTCCACGGTATCGGTTTTGCTGTGAGAAACAAGTGGATAAAGCTCCTAGAAACACCCATTGGGAAGTCAAAGAGTATCATCTCACTTAAACTTCAGATAACCATTGGCTCTGTGAACATCATTAGAGCTTATGCACCAACACTCAATCTAGCCCCGAGGAGAAGGATGCTCTTTGCATCAAGTCGTCCAACTGAGCAACTTTTCCTCCTCGGTGACTTCAATGCAAGAGTCGGCGCAGACAACAACTCATGGTCAGATTGCCTAGGACATTTTGGCACTGGCAAGATGAATGAGAATGGCCAAGGATTTCTTGAATTCTGCACCCAAAATCAAATGTGCATCACCAATTCGTATTTTACAGGAAAAGATCGCCACAAAGTGTCATGGAGACATCCACGATCAGGCCACTGACACCAATTAGACGTTGTTGTCACCAAGAGGAAAGACCTACCCTTAGTGCAGAACACTTGCACGTTTCATAGTGCTGATTGTGAAACTGACCACTCTTTGATTATTAACAAAGTGAAGATTACAGCCATGAGCAGCCAACATAGAGCAAAACCTAGGAGCAAGCCCAAAATCAGTGCTATTAACACCAAAAACCAGAGTGACAGACTGACAATATCATGGACAATCCTTATGGAATTAAGATAAATTATACTGAATTAAGTTAAACCTCATTGAATCAGGTTGATACCTTTGGGATCCACAGTGTTAAAAATGCAGTTGCATGTATGTTCTTGTGGAATTTCATGTTACTTCTCTCGGAGGAAGTGGGTGCTAATGTAATTTGTTTGGTTATCAGCCCTTTGAAGTCATCCCCTGGTGGGGTCTACATATACTAGTGCAAACTGGATTCTCCAGGGACCAACAGCTAAAAAAAGAATTTTGAATAAATAGCCTGGTTTAAAACTGGCTCAGGGCCTTCTTCTGATTCAGCAAACAGACAGGACCCCTGATTCATGGAGGGCCCAATCCTTAGGGAACGGTTGGGCCTATTGAAGCCCCATAAGACTAGGTGCTTGTTCTGAGATGAAGCTGTGATGAACTTGACACCACAAGGAAACTCCTGGGGAGTGGTGTTGATGGACTGCTCCTGCCAGAGCCCATGTTAGGGTTGAGGTGAACTCTGGTTTGCTTATTAGCAAGCATGTATATCCTTTTATTGTTTTGAATATGTTTTCTCTGTAGTGCTCTTGCCTTAACAATAAAATAGGCTTGCAAAAAAAGAGCTGTGTGGTAACTAGCTCTTTTTTTGCAAGCCTATTTTATTCTTAAGGCAAGAGCACTACAGAGAAAACCTGAGGGCAGTCACACTGTTAGTGTTAACCATCTCTGAAGAGAAAGTAAGCAGGCCTGCTTGGGCAGCCTGTCTCTGCCGGAAATAACATAGCGAAGGCAAGAAATTGTTCAGCCTGGAGATAGGTGTCTCTCTCCCTTCTGGCTGGGGGTCTCATCTCCAGAGAGGTGAGGGCTGGGGGAGATGGAAGCCTGAGGGTGGGTGCCCTGGCTGCAGGGCCGGCTCTGGCTTTTTTGCCGCCCCAGGCAAAAATGCCTCCCGCCGCCCCACCCCTGGCGGGGAGCGTGGCAGGGGAGGGCGGTGAGCCCGGCTGCGGGCCCGCTCTCCCCGGCGGCCAGAGTGCCGGGGGGAGGGCGGTGAGCCCGCCGCGGCTCTGCTCTCCCCGGCGGCCAGAGCGCCGGGGGGAGGGTGGAGAGCCCACTGCGGCTCCGCTCTCCGGGCAGAGCGCCGCGCCGCGCCGCCCCCCTCCAGGTGCCGCCCCAAGCATATGCTTGGTGGGCTAGTGTCTGGAGCCGGCCCTGCCTGGCTGGCCCACTGAG
Source organism: Terrapene triunguis (assembly GCF_002925995.2). Classification (NCBI taxonomy): domain Eukaryota; kingdom Metazoa; phylum Chordata; order Testudines; family Emydidae; genus Terrapene; species Terrapene triunguis. The sequence goes on from NW_020664373.1 coordinate 7,143,613, forward strand.
GGGAAATACAGGTGCAGATGCCTTGAACTGTGATAAACAAAAGAGGTCATACATCACAGTGCATGTTATAAGAGTTGGCTGCTTTGCCTGCTGCCTACTAGAGTATGAGTTGAGTCCACCAAATGGCTTTTACTTTGTAAACTCTGGTTAGGCTCTGATAATGGTGCCAAGGAGGAAAAGTCAGTGATTTGAATTTACCAACCTCCCCCAGACCATTAGTGAGGGAGATATAAAGCTATTCTCCTCTCTAACTGGGAGAGCAAAGAACACTAGTCTTGAATACTTCCGTAAGTGATACAAAGGGAGCTGTGGGGTTCCTGAGGCCTTTTTCTGCTGAAACCTATAACTGTGCCTACATTATGATTTCCCACTTTCGCCACCACTGTCTCAGCTCTACCTGTTGTAACGATTGTGGAAGTGTTAGTGTGGGATATGTTTTTTAGGAACACAAATCACAGTGGAGGCAAGAATTATCAGCATATTTTAATCAGGGGTGGGAGAGCTAATTTTAATATATTTCAGCTTTTAAAAAATATTTTACACAAAATATTTTGGGGCCAGTTAAGGAATTACAGAGCGCTGGGTCCAGATAGATTAAAAAACCTCTAAAAGCCATGATGAAACAACCAGTGTGTGACATTGCTATTTCAGACGATAATATGAGAAGTTAGACCACCTACTGCTTGCACATTGGCACTGCTGTAACCCAAATCCTGCAAAAAAACCCCACACAGAGCTTAGTAAAGTAAGAACTCTGCTTTTGTATCGGTTTGTTTTTGAACGATGCAACTGTATTTGAAGTTTTACCAAGTGAAGATGATGGTGTTGGTATTCAGCAAAGCTGAGTTAGATGCACATGGGACTTAGTTTTTAGAAGAGTATAAGGTCAATTTAACTATTTCACTACTGAACAAAACATACAAGGAAGTAGAAGGACTATCATTTGCTGTTCTACCGTGGGCTGGTCTATGTTAGAAAATGTCCTCATGTTCAAGCACAATCATGAAGAGCTGAGTTAGCTGACATGATAGTGGCCACAATAGCTGGCAGCATGTAGAACAGGGCAAAGTATTGACAGGCTCCCATCAGCTAACTTGATTCTCATCAATCCTATTTGGTCATGATAAAAATCCCTAGTGGAGACGAGCCCACAATTGCCATCTCATTTTGTTGTCATGAGAGGGTGGCGCTAAACACCACCAATTTCCCCCTCCCAATCTGCCCGTTGAGTACAGGAGACCCAGAATTGAGCCATTTGATCGCTCCTCCAAGCATTTTAGCTTGCTTGTTTGCCCCTCTAAGAAAGGGGAGCTCAGACTGATTTAGCTTCCCTATATCAGGGACTGGAGTTTTGTACAAGCAAGAGAGTGCAGGCCTGAGAACTCTGGTCTAGAGACATTGCAACTCTAGGTCAGAAACTTATGCCCAGGAGTTGAATACATAGAGTGAGAATTTCAGTGTACCGGTCGTGCCTTTCTGGAAGAAGAGGCAGAGCTCCCCCAGTAAATATCTATTTAATCCTTAAAATGGGTCTCCAGGCTTTGGAAAGTAGCCCAGATCCTATTACAGGGGTGGGCAAACTTTTTGGCCCGAGGGCCACATCGGGGAATAGAAATTGTATGGAAGGCCATGAATGCTCACAAAATTGGGGAGGGGGTGTGGGCTCTGGGCTGGGGCTGGGGATGAGGAGTTTGGGGTGTAGGAGGGTGCTCCGGGCTGTGACGGATGAGTTTGGAAGGCAGGAGGGGGATCAGGGCTGGGGCAGGGGGTTGGGGCATGGGGAGAGGCTCAGGGTGTGACCCCCAACCCAGCGCCCCCCCAGAGTGGGGCTGAGACGCGTGGTGCAACCCCGGACCCAGTGGCCCGGCTGGAGTGGGACCGCACCACGCGGCTCGGCCCCTGACCCAGCGCCCCGGCTGGAGCGGGACCAAGCCGTGTGGTGTGGCCCCCAACCCAGCACCCTGGCCAGAGCGGGGACGAGCCGCTTAGTATGGCTCAAGGGCCAGCTTAAAACGGCTCACGGGCTGGATCTGGCCCGCGGGCCGTAGTTTGCCCACCCCTGTCCTATTAACTGTCATGCAGCTCATACGTTTTTCACAAAGATTTGCTGGTTTCATTTCCATGTTTGAACCCCAAACTAGGAGAGCTTTGCCTATTTGGGGGCTTCAATGCAAAAGGTTTGTAGAACTCTATTTCCTGAATAATTGCTTCTTCCAAATCCTGGGACAAATTCCTCCCTGGTGCAGCTTCTTTGTAGTCAGTGCAGTTGTACCAGGGAAGAAGTCAGACCTTTTAAATTACAACAAAGACCCATAGCAGAATGTTACAATTTATCTTTAATTTTCATTACAAAGCACTTTGAGATTTTCAAACAATTAAATCAATGGCCGCATTGCACATACAATTTAGGGCATGAAAAGGAATACCATATTAATACAGACTACTAGAGATGTGCAAAGGGGCCAAGTTACAGTTGCTATGGGAACCATAACTTTGAATTACATTACTTTTGTGCAGTTAAAATCTCAGTATTAATGTTGCATTATGGTTTCTTGCTCTGAATGCAGAATTTATTTTAAATATGTACCACTTGCCTTTTTGGTGAGCATTTTCGTCAGAAAAGTGCTATAGATGTGTATATTTGCAAACAGAAAGAAGCTTTTAATTCTCTTTGATTTTTTCATAGTAAAATTTATTTTTCTACTTTCTTTCCCCTAGCAGCAGTAACCTTGCCAAAATGACCTTTATTGTTAACAGTAAGAATAACACATGACTTTCACGGTTGGTGGTCATTCAGTGGCAGAAAATCATGTAAAATATTGCTATAGAAGGTGTCACCAGGTGACCAGATTCTTTTTCTCGGTTTGCAAGTAAATGGTCAATCTTAGGAAGACGTGGTGTAGTGTTAGTTTTTGCTTATGCAAGGTTCTGGTAGAAGCAGATTGTGGGTTGAGGAGGCCGTGTGAGCAGCAGACGAGCTTGTTCTCTGCCTTGGTCTCTGACTGGAGTGAGTTTTTGAGGCAGCGTTGCTCTCTGGGAACCATGCACTGGGTGAGTTGAAATGTCTGAAAGAAGGGATTGCCTGCATATTGTTTCAGCTTCTCAGTCCCAGGACTGTATTTTACATTTTACCAAAATAAGTTACACTTAGAATATACCCAGACTCCATGTCACAGATTTCTCCTCCACTGGGAAGCTGACCTGCAAGGCCTTAAATGTGCTACCATTAAGCAGAAGGGTAATGCTGGCTTCAGCCTGAGACATTGCTTTCAGAAGAAGAGGCAACCATATGATACACCGATAGGCAACATAATCTAGTGCAGGGGACCGAAAGTTAGGACACATTCTGGTTTTGGTTCTACTGACTCATTGAGTGATCCTGGGCAAGTAATTTCCTCTTTGTTTCCATTTCCCCATCTTTCTGTGTATGTATAATATTTATGTATGTTACAACAGTGGGATTTTGAAAATGTGGGCTATCCCACTATGTTGCCTACTCTTCCCTCTCTCGCAGCTGTAGTTCATAGTGAGTTGGATAGAGTTGTAGGACTGAATGGTCAGGTAGTGGCCATCCAATTGTCTGGGGTTACAGTAGATGGCATGTCATGGTTTCCTAGGAGTGTGCTATTGGAGAGATGTAAACCCTGCTATTGGAGAGATGTAGACCTCTTGTTTGAAGTAGGAATGGCAATCTGGACACCATATTGATGAGCTGCCACTGGCACTCTAAGTGAACATGCAGCTTGTATGCCAATGTGCCTCAGCTGCTCTCTCTTATTTTCTGATCTCCAGGGAGTCCACCAGTATTAGTACCGCTTGGCTTGCACCTGCCAAATCCTTGATAGGCTGATTTTGGGGACCACAATCTTGAGTTGCCCTCACCCAATATGAAAATAGGCTGTGGATGCTGATCCTTCATGCCACTCCCATGCCCATCCTTTTCTGTGTGCTCCCTTCCTTTAGTACTTACACTCTCTGCACTCATCCAGCCCAACTCATTTGAAAATTTCATGCACCCCTCACTCAAATCTCACTTATGCCCTGGAACTAGCACTCGTGCGCATTTCCCCACATACAAGCTATAGAAAACAAATCTGTGTCCAAATCAAACTTATATTATTGTTGGCTGTAAGTAAGGTTTCATTATTGTAATATTAATAGATGCCGGAAGCTGGAATATACTCTTTTCCAGGCAAAGATATAGTTTTCAAGGAGAATTCAGCATCTAAAAGATTTCCAATCATAGTATATAAAGTAAGTCAAAAGAAGTCATTTCAAAGAATATCTTTTGATCCAATATGCTTTTTCCCTGAAGGTTTGATCAAGTTAACTGGTTGCATGAATTGTTACTCATTGTAGGAAGAGATGCTAAAAACTTCTGCCTGTCAATTCATGCAGATATACAGCATAATCTAAAAAAGCATGTGCAGTAACTGACAGCAATGAATACTGAAACAGATGAAAATCATGAATAATTCAATAAAGTGAGAAAATCACAGCTAAGAGTTAGTTCACAGGTTGTCCTATTTGCACTTCCTATAAAGGAGAAGAATTAATTACAGCTGGAACTTTTCCTGTGAGCTTCCACTTAATTAGGGAAAAGCAAAGGATGATGGTGAGATCACAAGTGCCTAAGAGCAATTGTACTTTTGAAATCTTTAAATATAAAATCCAGTGACTGGGAAGGAAAACCCACTAAAATGACATCTCTGTAACTGAAAGGCAAATATTCGTTTTCTCTGAAGTATATAGTAAACTTGACAGAGAATGATTGGTTTGCCACAGAAGCTGAAATGCAAAACAGATGCTACTGCACAGACTAAACAATCTGGTTAGCTCAGCAAGGGCCTGGTGCAAAGACAACTAAAGTCCAATGTAAAGAGTCCCAATAACATCAGTGGATGACAGATCATGCTACAGCCTGGTTCTTTGTGCATTTCTTATTACTGGTAATATTATGGAGAGCAAAGATCCACTCCATAATTCAGGTTGAAGCCAACTTCCATAATATAGTCCTATATTAGTCCCCCTATCGCTTTGGCCTGGAAAATCAATTTGGCCAGAAAGTCATTCTATTAGTTTGTAGAAAGCTTGAGGAGAATTTGTCAAATTGGTTTTGAATTGCAGGTTATCAAAAATTTACCCTGATTTGAATTTTTCATTTGTGTGTAATTTTTCTGTCTCTCAAACATACAAACTGCTACTTACTGTCCCTGCAAACTTTTCAAATAGTAAAATCTCCTTGAAAACGTAGGTACGAGCTATAGCTGTGAAAGCAGGTTTCAAAATTAATCTTGTACTGTTGCTCTGGATAGGCTGGGGCCCAATCATGCTCTTATTGATATCAGTGACAGTTTTGGGCTAGTTACTTCAGTGTTTTCAGGCTCTGGCACTGTGTGCGTGTGCGGATGTTGTCCTTTGTCACCTGGTTGCAATTTAGGAACAGGTCAGAGACTGACAACACTGCCTGCATCTCCCTCTTCTTCATCTTTGCAGGAGCAGGAGTCATTAAGGAAGTGTGCTGACATAGGTCTGTATCTGACTGAGACAAGTGCAAGTCTGGCATATCAGCCCCAATCTCCTAGCCATTCTGTCCTCCATACCGTCTGGTCAGATTCCGAAACCCAGCTTTTAAATCAGACAGGAAAATAAACTAAACTAAATGAGCTTGGAACTAGCATCTTGTGCAGTAATGGCCAAAGCTTTGGAAACACCCACTGTAGCTTTAATTAGGAAAGAGGTGCCAGATTCTGCAATCCTTACTCCTACAAGCAGTCCTTCTTTATTTATGTGAGTAGTTCCAATGGGACTTGTTAAATGAGGAGGGACAACTTGCCTGAGAAAAGGGTGCAGGACTGAGTCCTGGCAGTGTAGATTAGTTTGCTGGGAGATGTGATCAATGATAGATTATGAGGATCGAAAGAATGCTATAACTGTACTTATTCATGCCACTAGCAGAGAGATTTTCATACAGTAATTGCTCTCAGTTGCACCCTACTTAATACTGAAAGGGAACAAATTATTACTATTGTATAAAATTGTAGGCTGCTAAGATAAGGCTGGTGTGAATATCTTAGGGCCATATTGATACACTTTCTCATACAGAACAGTACCTTACTCCTAAACTGCTCTCACTGAAGTCAATAAGACGGCTCACTGTCAGTCTGAGTAAAGAGTCTTACAATCTAGTTCCCAGAGCCAGCACTAGGCATAAGCAGCCTAAGCAAATACCGAAGGCCCCATGCAGCTCCAGGGCCCCCCCATGAATTATTAGTGTTGGGGGGGGGGAAATATTCCTGCTTTGGGCCCCCAGTGGGTTAGCACTGCACTGCTAGTCTCTAATATTTTGGCAGGAACTGAACTGAAAGGGACCCTTTTAGTGGGTTTCTTAATGAAAAAACAGAAGAATCTTCATTTTGGAAAGAGTAATTGTGCAACTCTCTTTTGAGGTGACTTGTTAACATGAAGTAAGAGCTGAAATGTAACCAGTGAGATGGTGACCAATAAGACACGATAGATGGTTGGAATAGGATCTTGCTGCTCAGCCCACCAGTGTCAGTTGCAAAGAACAAAGATATTGCCTTTGGCGGCTGATGAATTGACACTATTGTGACTCTCTGTACCTCAGGGGAACACCCTACACCCCCATGTTCATCTTTGTAAAACGATTGTGTGGTATCCAGTGCAAAGTTTGTCATGTTGGGTGTCTTGGGAAGGCTCTTGATGCACTGAGCATGGTTGTTACAGTGATGTTATAGTAATTGTTACAGTAATGTTATAGTAAGGTTATAGGTTATAATTTCATGTATATAGCTATGAGGCTGAAAATGTATTCTCATGGCTTAAAATAAGCCCTGTCAAAAACTCTCCAAGAGCAGAGAGGCAGTTCACACCTCATTTGGGCAGGTATGGGACAAGCCTCACAGGAACAAAGGACACTGGCCTAGGCAGCAACAAAAGAATCTATTGGACTCTTGAGGGAGTCACCTCCCTTCCTTTGGTCAGTTTGGCACTGCGATGAGGTAATGCTCACCTGACTCCGAATGGGGGGCAAAGCCAAGAGGGAAGAAAAGACATGATAAAAGGGAGAGACATTTGCCATGCTCTTCCTCTCTCTTACATCTACAGACACCACACCAAGCAACTGAACACTGATCAAAGGGGAGAGCCTGGCTGAAGAGCAACCAGCCAGCCTGTGGTGAGAAGCATCTAAGTTTGTAAGGGCACTGACAGTGTTAAGATCAGCTTAGAATGCGTTTTGCTTTTATTTCATTTGACCAAATCTGACTTATGTTTTGACTTATAATCACTTAAAATCTATCTTTATAGCTAATAAATCTGTTTGTTTATTCTACCGGAAGCAGAACGTTTGGTTTGAAGCGTGTCAGAGACTCCCCTTGGGATAACAAGCCTGATACATATCAATTTCTTTGTTAAATCGCTGAACTCATATAAGCTTGCAGCGTCCAGTGGGCATAACTGGACATTGCAAGATGGAGGTTCCCAGGGTTGTGTCTGGGACCGGAGATATTGGCTAGTGTCATTCGGCTGCACAATCCAAGGAGCAGCTTACATGCCAGAGGTTGTGCGTGAACAGCCCAGGAGTGGGGATTCTCACAGCAGAGCAGGGTAAAGCTGGCTCCCAGAGTCAAGGATTGGAGTGACCTAGCAGATCACCGGTCCAGATAACACCAGAGGGGAATGTCACAACTATGAATAGTGCAATTGAGGTAGGCAAAGGGGTCAACCACACTGAAGATCCAGTTTATGAAGAAGCTGTAGATAATCTTCAGTAGTTTCAGACTGAGGCTGCTTTTAACATTTTTTTTTTCAGCCACTAGCTGAAGATTAATTAAAGAGACGTTTGTGTAATACAGTTTCCATTTCCTGATATGCAATCTTGACTGTACTTAGCCTAAATGGTACAAGTTAGCCATTTAATACGAGAGATTTTGCCCATAAAATGTACTTTCCACAAGCACTTGTTAAACAAATAAGCTATTTCACAGACATAGAAAAGCACCTGATTGACACACACTGTGCACTCAAGGAAAGACTCATCCTGGGAAGCTTTCAGTAATATGGCATTGAATACTGCGCTGTAGAAAGTGCAAGGAACAGAAATAATAGGCTTCATTAGAAGAATACAGAGCACCTCGATCATTATGATGAAAAGAACAGCTCAAGATATCTAGATGGATGATTTCTTATTGTTCGCATAGCGTTGCTGGCATTTGTGTTCTAGGCCTCAGAGGTATTGCCTCCATAATGTAACAGGAAAGCAAGCTTTAAAAGGCTGACACCGAGATACTGCCCATGAAGCTCTTTGGATAGTGCCCTACCTCCCTCCACTTCCCTCACAACCACTCTCGATAGCCCCCTTCTCCAACTGACCTTGCTTGTGCATATTCACATGTTAATGCTTGAAAGCTGCTGTGCTGCCTCTAGCTTTGTTGCAGCAATGTACTGCCTCCTTCACTAATGTGTGTCATTGTGTATGTGCTGTCATTGAATAGGCTCTGACTCACTGCTGTGAAGAGAATAGAAGTGGCACTCTAATATTATGGTGCAGTGAGCTAGAGCAAGGAGTTATCTTTTTAATTAAAATTCAGCATATAATGATTGTTAACATTATTATTCATTTGCAGTTCTAATTACCTAAGCATCTCCACATCCATGATTTTTTTTTTTGGCTCTTCCATATATTACTAGATCTTTGTGTAACTTCTAATTCTGAGAATATCAAAGATTTTAATATATATATATATATATATATATAATCCTTTCTGAGCACAAATAAGTTAATGCTCTGTAAACCCAAAGGGATTGCAGCCTAACAAGATATGTAGGGTAGGATTTGTTTCAGTATAGTTTTCAACCAGTGAATCTGCACTTTCATTGCAGTAGAGAAAGAGAAGCTGTTATTTTGGAAAAACAGCAAACATAAGCAAATGAATGCTGCAAACGTTCTTCTGGAGCTTCAGTCATTTTCTGGATACAAACTAAAAAAACCCCAACAACTATTGCTGAACGTAATTCACTTTAAAGTCAGTTGCTCCGGCTAGCTCACCCTTTTGAGTACTTCCATTCCATTTATTTCTGTATACAAATCTGGTACATTTACTTAGTGTAGCTGAATTTTAGATGATTGGACAATATCTCCCCTAATTAGACCCTTTCAAAATTAATTATTCCTATTCTATTATAAAAGAAGATTCATCTTCTGTAAAATAAATCACTACAGTTTCCTTAGTTACAGTACCTCTAATGGTTTACAGTTTAAAAAACATTAGTTTATGCTGCCTGGATTCTCTTGAGTTATAGGGAGAAAAAGGACAACATCACAAAATAATTTTACTGTGTAATCTGCTAGATATGCATCTTATTTAGCAGTTAGCGCTTTAGCTTTTTTCTCTCCCCACTCATTGTTTGACATCTTAGCCAGCCTCTGTTTTTTCCATCTTAAGTTTGAGAGCTAGTGACAAATTAAAAAGAATCTGAAAATGCTAAGTTATTTCCATTTTAGTAATTTTAAATTTGAAAATTAATTGAAATTTTTTTTTGTATAGCAAGACCCTTTATACCTCTTAGATAAACTGGAAATGTTAACATGTCCCATTTTTCCTACCCTCCAAGAATCTGATCAGTAGCTTTTCCATCTCTGCATCTGGGATCTTTAGAGATTTCCCTCCACCCTGTCATTTTACAGTAGTCATTTAAGTACAGTTTCCTCCCACTCTTGATTTGAAGTACATGAAACATTCCAGTATCCATGGAAAGGTTATTACTGTAACTCTGTATAAGTTCTCTTCCTCCTCCTGTAAAACACAATTGATGTGAAATGCCTGGCAGATGTGTCATCTCTCTCACACATCTTATCTATTTTGAACCATAACTTCCATGATTAATCAGAAAGAGGCCCAGAGCAGAAAACAGCAAGAGAGACCATTCTGCCGGTGTTCTCTTGTTAGTCATAAGGACATACATTTTTTTCTTTGGACGGAGTTTCTAAAATCAATGCAATTGGCTTAGATGTAATTCCCTGGATATATAAAAATATTATTTTAAACAGTGGATAGTTCATCAAAGCCACTTGCATGGACTTTAGAAACTCCATCCAAAGAAAAAAATGTATGTCCTTATGACTGACGAGGACTGGTGGGGTTACACCAAGAAAAAGGGGTTAGGGTTCTAATCCAGGCTTTGGCACTGGTTTGCTGCATGACCCTTAGTAAGTCTGTTATGCCAGGATTTTCAGACATGGTCTATGACTTTGGGTGCCTCATTTTGAAACACCTTGAGCCTGATTTTTCAGAGGTGCTGAGCACCTGCATGTCCCATTGATATGGATTTTGTGGTTGGCCTCTTAACACTAGGCTCTACTTGCCTCAAGATAGCCATCCAAAATCAGAGATTAGTTTAGATAGGATGACCATATTTTTGCAAAGGGAAAATGGGACAGTCCCAGGCTGGCCTGAGCCCGATCCCACCCTCCCCCCACATGGAGCTGGCCCAAGCACTCCCTGCCTCTCACTGGTGCAGGGCTGGGCTGAGGTCCCCCTCCCCCTGGGGCCAGCTGAAAGCCCCCTCCCCCCGCACCTGGGGCCAGCCCGAGCCCTTGCCCCCTGTGCACAGGGCCTCCCAAGTCCTCCCTGCATCCTGCCTGTGCAGGGCCAGCCTGAGGTCCCTCTCCCCACTAGCACCCAGGGCCAGCCTGAGTCCCTCCGCCCCCTGCCCGCAACCCCTCTTTGCCCCATGTGGGGGAGCTGGTCCTCCAAGTTCCCCCCCCCCGCCTTCCCATGCACAGGGCTGGTCCTCTGAACCCCACACCCACATCTCCCCCTCCCACAGCCCCCTTCCTCCCTTGTGCGGGGCTGGTCCTCCGAGACCCCCACTGCAAGCCCGAACGCAGCACTGGCTGAGCCCCTCCTCTAGTCCCCTTGTGCGGTGCCACCTGAGGCCCCCCTCTTCCTCCATGCATGCAGGGTGGACTGGTGGGCCCGAGCCACTCTCCCTAGCCCTCCCCCCAGTGCAGAGCTGGCGTTGCCTCTCCCCCTGCCCCCCGTGCATGTTCCTCCTCCATCAGTTGGCAAGAGCAAATGGGACAAATGCCCAGTTTTGTCAAAAAAGTTGGGATGGCTGGGACAGGACCTGAAAAAGGGACTGTCCTGGCCAAAACTGAACATATGGTCACCCAAATTTTAGAAAAATGTTACTTAAACCTCTCTGTACCACCTTTACCCATCTATAAAATGAGTATGACAATCCTAACCTCATAGAGGTGTTGTGTGTCTTTAATGTACAGGTAGTCCTCTTGAGATTTGGAGTTATTGTTAGACTGTTTAAGGTAGAAACATTGCTATGTTCTGCATTGTGAACAGCCTCAAACCATGCGCACATATCTTTTTAGACCATGGGGGAATTGGGGAAATGCTCCCCTCAGGAAATGTTTGTGATTTTTAATGAAAATGTGTTCATGGTATGTACTATGTATTCACTGTATGCAGGAGCACCGCCAGCTTTTCTGCCGCCCTAGGTGGCGGAAGGTCCTGCCCCGAAATGCCGCCCCCCACAGAGGCGGCGGAAGGTCCCGCCGCCGAAATACCGCCCCCCAAATTGTAGTGCCCTAGGTGACCTCCTAGGTCGCCTAATGGGTTGCGCCGGCCCTGACTGTATGTAAACATTCTACAGACGCTTATACATGATGGGTGTCAAAAGATGTCCTTAAGGTCTAAAAGGACACCTGTGTTCCATTTTCTTTGGCTCCAACAATGTTCTCTGGGTGAATATTCTTATACCTCCCTCTACTTACAGATGTCGACAGCCTCCACCCTTCAAATCTCTTCCCAGTGCATAGAGTGAAAAATAAGTCTTCAGCGGTTTCTGCTGTCTGCACTGATTTGCAACCTGTGTGAAAACTCTTGGGTATTTTTTTAGAGCCTCAAACTAACATCCTACTGTTGAGGATTGTAGATTCAACTCCATGAAGCAGAGGTGAAAACCAGCAGAGTTTTTAGGCTAGTAGTACAAAGTATAAAGGACCAGAGGAAGTGCAAGCCATTTGCGACCTTGGAGGGGAGTGATACAGAGGAAAGAGAGGGTATTTTGGGTATGGAAGTGAAGACAGCACAGGGAGCAGAAGCCATCCAGAAGATTCTGTCTAGAGGAAACATGGCAGTGAAGGGAGTGGATTGAGGGAGTCTGATCCATTATTATAAAAAAGACATAATTGTCCACTCTGGGGATTTTACATCTTTCTGGCCACCATCAGAGACAGGACACTGGACTAGATTGATCTTATCCTATCTCCTAGAACTGGAAGGGACCTTGAAAGGTCATTGAGTCCAGCTCCCTGCCTTCACTAGGAGGACTAAGTACTGATTTTGCCCCAGATCCCTAATTGTCCCCTCAAGGATTGAACTTACAACCCTGGATTTAGCAGGCCAATGCTCAAACCACTGAGCTATCCCTCCCCCGATCATTAGTCTGATCCAGTGTAACAGTACATACTGTACATTCTTCTGTTCCTATTTTGAAATCAGGCTTATAATTCCTTCTCAGAATGTTGGTGCTCATGTAAGCAAACCTAGCTTTGTTCTGATGCTTTATTAGATCACCAGAGCCCATCAAAGGGATTATACTGCCATAGTTCAGCTACCATTATTTTATGAAGTATCAGCTGTAGGCCTTGCTGGAGCCCTAACCGTAACTAAGAGTATGAAGCAGAATAGGCCTTGGCTGAACTGCTTAGGTGGTACCTGAGCACACCAACCCCTTGTAAAGATAAGGAGGGGATGACAGTGTAATGGATGAGGAGGTTTTGTGTTAACTAGCAGGTACAAAATAACCAAAAGCATACAGAATGTAATACATAATTTAGTTGTATCAATGTATACAAGGAGAGTGGAAGGAGGGGCATCTTTGTACTGGTCTAAGGGACAGCATCATGTTATGTTGATTGAGCAGGTACCTTGTCGCAGGCATACATGTGTTAGTGAACCTGTAGCTCCTATGGGGCACTAGTACATGCTTTGTCAACAATACATCAGGCCAAGTGCCTTCTTTACCAAACCGAGCCTGTAATCTTCCTTTACGAATAACATAGAGATCTGCTAAATCAGCAAGCTGCACTCTCTGCTGGGGCAAGTAAGCAGGAGCTCTTGAAACCAGCAGCAATAGCAGCACGAACAACGTATATCTCTATCTCCATATGTCTCAAACCCAAGTTACTGAATGAAAATACATTAAGATAAGGAACTTGAACCAGACATCAAAAAGTGCATCTGAAGAAGTGAGGTTCTTACCCACGAAAGCTTATGCTCCCAATACTTCTGTTAGTCTTAGGCCTGGTCTACACTAGGCGTTTATGTCGACTTTAGCGCCGTTACATCGACTTAACCCTGCACCCGTCCACACCACGAGGCCATTTAGTTCGACATAGAGCTCTCTTTAAATCGATTTCTGTAATCCTCCCCAACGAGGGGAGTAGCGCTAAATTCGACATGGCCATGTCGAATTAGGCTAGGTGTGGATGGAAATTGACGCTAATATCTCCGGGACCTATCCCACAGTGCAACACTCTGTTGACGCTCTGGACAGCAGTCCGAGCTCGGATGCTCTGACCAGCCACACCCCGGGAAAATTTGAATTCCTTTTCCTGTCTGGGCAGTTTGAATTGCAGTTTCTGTTTGGACACCGTGGCGAGCTCAGCAGCAGTGGCAACGATGCAGAGCTCTCCAGCAGAGATGGCTGTGCAATCCCAGACTAGAAAGAGGGCCCCAGCATGGACTGATCGGGAAGTCTTGGATCTCATCGCTGTGTGGGGAGATGAGTCCGTGCTTGCCGAGCTGCGCTCCAAAAGACGGAATGCAAAGATCTACGAGAAGATCTCTAAAGCCATGGCAGAGAGAGGATACAGCCGGGATGCAACGCAGTGCTGCGTGAAAATCAAGGAGCTGAGACAAGGCTACCAGAAGACCAAAGAGGCAAACGGACGCTCCGGATCCCAGCTCCACACATCCCGTTTCTACGAGGCACTGCATTCTATCCTAGGTGCGGCCGCCACCACTACCCCACCAGTGACCGTGGACTCTGAGGATGGGATATTGTCCGCGGCTGGTTCCTCCGACATGTTAGCTGACGGGGAAGATGAGGAAGGAGATGAAGAGGACGATGCAGTCGACAGCGCTTACCACGCTGATTTCCCCGACAGCCAGGAGCTCTTCATCACTCTCACAGAGATCCCCTACCAACCATCCCCCGCCGTTACCCCAGACACAGATTCAGGGAAAGGATCAAGCAGTAAGTGTTTTAAATATCTTAACATTTATTTATAACAGAACTTGCATATTTTAAATATTAACAATAGCTAAAGTGCTTTCAAGTATGTAAACTTTTATTTATAACAGAACAGGAAGATTTAAAATATTAACAATGGGTAAAGTGCTTCTAAACATGTAAACAGGAAAGTGCAACAAAACGGGAATCTGAACAAAGGGTATCATGATTATTGTGTCTTTGGCCGCTTCAATGTATAGTCCGAACCATTTTAAGAAAATTCAACAATGTCCGCTTCATGATTACACTGTCCAAGACGCTCCACTCTTTTGTCCCTCCAAGGGCACCTAACCCAAAAACTGGTCGATGTGTCCGGGGATAGAGGCGAGATCCTCCGGGGAGAACTCATAGGCCTCCTGCAGGTGTCTTTCCAGCCTAATTATCAGGTTCCTTGGCAGGGAGAGCTTATTAGGCCCCCCGTGGTAAGAAACGTTTCCCTGCCACAACGCCAGCAGGTATTCGGGGATCATGGCCTTGCACAGCATAGCAGCAAATGGCCCCGGTTTCTGCAGGCTGTCCCGAAGCATCCTCTCCTTCTGGCTCTCCGAGACCCTCAGGAGGGTGATGTCTGCCATGATGCCCTGCTTTGAATTAGGTAGGGGAAAGTTAGTATTGGGACTGCTTGCCCGTTCCTTTACAGAACTGCAACCGCCGGTTTACAGCCACGCGGTTTACAGCCGCGAGGGGCTGGGACAGGGGCAGAGTTCATGCTTGCAGGATTGCTGCCAGCAGAGACTCGCATTGCTTTCTATGTGAAAGGAGGCCAGTGCCACTCTTAAAGTTTTAAGCAGCCACAAGTCTACGGCTTACCATGTTTGCCAGCTAGACAAAGTCCGGTGTCCTGCCCCGCTCCTCAGCTCGCCACAGCAAGACCGCAGGCACTGTAGGCGAGGGCCGAAAATTCGACCTTGTCCTCAGTGCGCGTGTGATAGGTGCTCTGCATGGTCTTGTTCACAGAGAAAGACTATGTTCTCTGTTCACAGATACATTGATCTGTCTCAGGAATTCACTCCCTTTTTCCAATTCCCACAGCCACATCTGCCCAGAGGCTAGCGCACATTAGGTGGAGGAAGAAGAGGACACGGGAAGACATGTTTGCTGAACTAATGGGATGTTCCCGAGCCCAGGCAGACCAGCAGACACAGTGGAGGGAGAACTTGTCCCAAATGCACCGGGCAAACATGGAACGGGAGGAGAGGTGGCGACAGGAGGACCAGCAGGCGACTCAAACGCTGCTTGGACTAATGAGGGAGCAAACGGACACGCTCCGCCGCCTTGTGGATGTTCTGCAGGACCGGAGGCAGGAGGAGAGAGCCCCGCTGCAGTCTCTCTCTAACCGCCCTGCCCCGCCACCAAGTCCCATACCCCCCTCACCCAAAGTCCAAACACGGAGGGGCGGCAGGGGCCGTGAAAACTTTCACTCCACCCCAGCGGACTGCTATAGCACTAGAAGGCTCTCATTCCCCAAAATCTGAAAAGTCCTTTCCTACCCGCCTCACACAAGACCCCGTCCAAGTTTCACCCCCCCGTTCCATGTGTGGTTGTTAATAAAAAATACGTTTCTGTTCATTACTGTTTCCATCCTCTTCTTTTGGAGGAGAGTCTGTCTGAAGGGGGGGGAAGGGGCTTGGTAATTAGACAGGACAGTCACCTTTAGCAGGGGGCAGGCCCAGAAGCAGGGCACATACACAGTGCAGTGACTAGTTACCCTGGTCAGTCTGGGAGGTGGCTTTCATGTTCTGTGGGGGGGGGGGGGGGGGCGGGGTTGGTCTGTGACTTTGTGGCGGGGGAGGGCAGTTTAGAAACATCATTATCATCACAACACTAAACCCAGGTTTAAAACATTCCCGCGAAAACAGTAATGAAGACAACGGTGTTCATTAGCAAAACAGAACAGATTTTATTTTTTGGGAAGGGAGTGAAGGGGGTAACTGGGTAAAGAAACGGGGGCAAGTTCAGCTTCTGTGTCCACAAACTTAAAAGTCACTGGGTACCCTGCTCAGTCTTGAAACGGGCTTTCAAAGCCTCCCGGATGCACAGCGCGTCCCGCTGGGATCTTCTAATCGCCCGGCTGTCTGGCTGGGCGTAATCAGCAGCCAGGCTATTTGCCTCAACCTCCCACCCCGCCATAAAGGTCTCCCCCTTGCTCTCACAGAGATTGTGGAGCACGCAGCAAGCTGCTATAACGATGGGGATATTGGTTTCGCTGAGATCACAGCGAGTCAGTAAGCTTCTCCATCTCCCCTTGAGACGGCCAAAAGCACACTCCACCACCATTCTGCACTTGCTCAGCCGGTAGTTGAAGAGTTCTTTTTCACTGTCCAGGGCGCCAGTATAGGGCTTCATGAGCCAGGGCATTAGCGGGTAGGCTGGGTCCCCGAGGATCACTGTAGGCATCTCCACATCCCCAACAGTTATCTTGTGGTCCGGGAAGTAAATACCTTCCTGCAGCCGTCTAAACAGACCAGAGTTCCTGAAAACCCGAGCGTCATGAACCTTGCCCGGCCATCCGACGTTGATGTTGGTAAAATGTCCCCTGTGGTCCACCAGTGCGTGCAGCACCATTGAAAAGTACCCCTTTCTGTTGATGTACTGGCTGGCCTGGTGGCCCGGTCCCAGGATAGGGATGTGAGTCCCATCTATAGCCCCACCGCAGTTTGGGAATCCCATCGCAGCGAAGCCATCTATGATGGCCTGCGCGTTTCCCAGGGTCACTACCTTTGACAGCAGTACCTTCACGATTGCCTTGGCTACTTGCAGGACAACAACCCTCACGGTAGATTTGCCCACGCCAAAGTGGTTCGCGACTGACCGGTAGCTGTCCGGCGTTGCAAGCTTCCAGAGGGCTATGGCCACTCGCTTCTGGACAGTCAGGGCTGCTCGCATGTGGGCTGTCCCCTTGCGCTTCAGGGCAGGGGACAGCAACTCACAAAGTTCCAGGAAAGTCCCCTTCCGCATGCGAAAGTTTCGCAGCCACTGGGATTCATCCCAGACCTGAAGCACTATGCGGTCCCACCAGTCCGTGCTTGTTTCCCGGGCCCAGAATCGCCGTTCAACAAAATCCACATGCCCCATTGCAAACTTGATGTCCTCGGCGCTGGGTGTCGTGGTTTCTGACAGGTGTGTGCTACTCTCGGAGTTCAGGTCCTCACTCCGCTGCCGTAGCCTCCTCGCCTGATTTCTCTCTATCTGCCTCTGTGAAAGGTGGATGATGAGCTGCGAGGCGTTGACAACGGCCACAACTGCAGCGATGGTCGCAGCGGGCTCCATGCTCGCGGTGCTGTGGCGTCCGCGCTGTCACTGACCAGAAAAGTGCGCCAACTGATTTCCCGCCGGCGCTTTTAAGGAGGGAGGGAGGGCGGGAGTGACGATTGGATGACGACAGTTACCCAAAAGCACCCTCGAGACATTTTTTTCCCCCAGAAGGCATTGGGGGCTCGACCCAGAATTCCAATGGGCAGCGGGGACTGCGGGAACTGTGGGATAGCTGCCCACAGTGCACTGCTTCCAATGTCGACGCTTTCCCTGGTAGTGTGGACTGACAAAGTCGAATTACTGTCCTTAGTGTGGACTCACACGTTCGACTTTCTAATATCGATTGCACATATTCGATTTAACTAAAATCGAACTACTCTCGTAGTGTAGACATACCCTTAAAGGTGCCACAGGACCCTCTGTTGCTTTTTACAGATTCAGACTAACACGGCTACCCCTCTGATACTAGACATCAAAAAGACACTCTGAATCGTTAAGTAACATCAGGAATTAAACTAATCAATGGTATCTAACTTTTTTAGAGAAAGAGATTTTTAGTGTAACATGGAGAAAGCAGAAAGGAGGTGTTGTGAGCTAACTGACTTTAAACGAATCCTGCAGAAGCTGATAACCAATTTAAATGTTACTGTCACTCTTTGTTTTCAAAGCTATGATAGATATTGGTCAGCTTTGGTGCACCCATTAGCAAAAGCAGAATTTTGTTTTCAAGAGAAGATTCTCTAATATGAAGGTTTCTTTCACATTTCATATCTTAAAGAGAGCTCAGAATTTTAATTACATTTTTTAAACAGGTAAAGTTACTAAGTAATTCCTCCTAACAATCCTACTTTCCTTTCCAGTAAACGGTAGAATAGCCACTAGCAGACTGAATTCCGTTGAGGTTTTTATACCATTCTTATCACCATAGTATCTAAACACTGTCCATAAGTACATAAAGCAACATGACTATAATCTGTTACATGTGGTTCTTTCCCCCCGCCCCCCACTCTCACAGCTGGAAATTTTGTAGGATTTAAAAAAAAAAGATATATGGTCACTGTGCCATGTGTTTATATTAGGGAAGGCAAGGTCAAACAAGTGAGCCTTTTAATGGAATTAAAGGTGGTGAGGATTGTGGTTCTTCATTCATTCTGCAGTCTAGAACTGGGTCTCAAGAAAATTCAGTTTCTTGCACCAATGAACAGTACCCTTACAGTGGACCGTTCCATTGTGCCTGAGGACTGTTTTCATGCTGGAGCTTTAGGTGAATTTAGGTGCCCTGGGTCCATTGAGGATCTTGAAGTTAAGGATTAAGACCTTGAACTTGAGTTGCTATTCTATGGGAAGCCAATATAAGGAGCAGAGGACTGGTATGATGTGCTTGCTGTAGCCCTTGTTCCTGAGGAGACATGCTGCAGCATTCAGTACTAGTTGGTGTTTGCTTAGGGTTGATGGCTTCATGCCCAGTAGATAGTATTGTTGTTGTATGGCCAAGAGGTGACGAAGGTATGTATTAGTGAAGCCAGGTCATCATCCATCAGGATGGGAGTGCATTTCTTTTTCAGCTATAGATGATAGTCGTGCCTAAAAGTAATATGTGTTATGTGACTTCTTAGCAGCACCAAGGAGCTGAGGGTTATTCAGAGACTGTGGATTGACATGACCAGTTGTTACCTGCATGCATCTTCAGTCAAACAGGGTTGCATCTGTCTGCAAGCTCCTCAAAGTGTTTTCCTTTGCAAACCAGCATAATCTGTATTTCACTCAGGTTCTGATTAAATCAGCTGTTCTTCATCTATGAGCTGAACTAGTCCAACCACTAAGGGTATGTCTACAATGGAGCTGAAAGGTGTGAATTCTGGCTCAATAAGACATAGTCATACTAGCGCTGTTCAAACTAGCGCACTAAAAATAGAAGTGTCGCTGTGGCAGCAAGACCAGTGAAAGAGGCTAGCTGCCTAGGATGGAATATATACCTTCCAACTCTAGTGCTGACATACTCTATGGCAGATTAGTGATAGGGGTATTGTTGTACAATGTGAATAACTATGAGTTGCCACAATGAATGGCAATGAACAGTCACTGGGACAGGAAAAGAATGTGAGAATGACTCTATAAACTGGTGGTTAGAGCCCTCATCTAGGATGTGGAAGGTCAAGTTAGTGAATAGTTTCTAGTCAATTGAAACTGTGTATTCAGCAGATAAACTATCTGCAAAGTTTTGCTCACCTCTATTCACAAATCTTTGGTGGACTGTCCTTTAGTGTCCAATACTTCTTTAGGTGTGTATGAGATGAACTCAAGGAACGAAGGTTGTCTGTTTGCTGGCCAGCTTATGGAGATTGGATCCATACAGCCTGAAAAGTATTTTCGTATGTGGTTGCTTAGGCCCCAAGCCTAGAAGTTATCATGCCTGCAGCAGTCCACCTGTGCACTCCGTATAAATGGCAGGATTAGAGACTTTATTAGCTACCTAATTTGAAAAAAAAAATGCTTTAAAATAATGGTAGATATAGTATATTATAAATTACAATGAAAATGTTTAGATAACACATCCCAGTTAATATCTAGTACGTTCATATCTTCCTCATTAAACAATCACTAATAACTGTCCACTTAATTAAAATGTTAACCCTGTGTAATGGAGCCTAAAAATGGCTGGGTCTGATTGCCATGAGTAGCAATGGTTTGTTCTTAGTGATTCACCCACATCCAATGCAGTCATTTCTGTGGTGAGCTTCATATTGTTAAATGATCTTCCTTACACATATTAGTGAGGGTTGTCTTTATTCAGTGCAGTATGGCTTTACTTAAAAAAACAACAACTAAAAACAACCCTATTAGTATGTGTCTTTGTGAGCAAAGGTGACCACTTAGCAAATCCCTACTCATTTCTTATGATAAGAAAAGAAAGCAAAGTTAGCAATTTATGTAACGAGCAATACTATTGCTCTCATTAAAACCTGCTGCAGTGTAATTTAAACAGACCTAACAAAATGGCTGCTATTTCATTTTTGGGGTAAATATAATATGGTGCCTTTTGTATCGCTTTAAAGGAACTAAAGTTGACAAAAGGTATTTTCTGCACTTCTGTGGCATTTAGTGAGCATATGGAATACAGCGTTGTTTGAAAAGTGCTGACTGTAAATGGGAGAAGTTTTTAAGTATCTGATCTACTGTGCGCTTTGCTTTTCTTGGAACATACAGCACTGCATTTTTGAGACTTCTGTTAAAATACCAATACTAGTAAAAGGCTTTTCATTTCGGACTAGATACCGTGCTGAAAAGAGATATAGGGTAACGGCTGGGACAACAGTCATGCTTCGCCCACATAAGCCTTCTATTCCTCCTGATATTTTAGAGAAACAGTTGATCTTCAGACATTTATGAATTTGATTAATAAGGGAGAAGGCATTCCCTGGCATTGTGTCCTTACATTCCTGTAGATAGATGTCAGTACATGCTGAAAAATATTTGCCTGAAACCATCATTCAGAGAAGGTCAGCTCTTTGGCTCTGGCTTTCAATTCTCCCCCTCCCCCGACAATATCCACAGTGATGTCCATCTCCCTTTTTATATTTCTGTCCAGTTATCCTGCCCATCAAAGGAGTTAATAGAGAAAATGGTTCTGCCTCCCAGTACTCAGGCCTAGTTGTTGGAGTGGAGTTCAAACCAGATTAAGGGTCGGGATTGGGCCAACAGGAGCACTGGAACTGAGGTCTGGGGACAGGCTGGGATCAGAATTGAAATCAGAGACTTGTAGACAAGCCAAAATCAGTACCATAGCTGGAGTCTAGGTGCAAGCCAAAGGTCGAAGCCAGGTGGCCAGAGTTCATGGACAAACCAAATCAGTACCAGAGCTGGAGTCCAGATACAGGCCAAAGGTCAAAGCCAGATGGTCAGAGTCCGGAGAGGTCAGGAGGTGGAGGCAAGGCTGGAGCAGGTCAGTAACAGGGCTGGAGCAAGGTCAGAGTAGGGCAAGGACAAGCCTGGAACAGGGCTCCGTCAAGGCTGGGGCAGGAACAGATAGTGGATCAGGAGCAGGCTGGGGGTCTAGAGAGTCTGTTCCACTGCAAGGCAGCAGGAGGGCACCTGACTGGGTAGTGCTGTTGCACAGACTGACTTGCAGCTCTATTCAGGGATAGGCTGCTGTCACGCACCTGAAGGCTGAGCTACTGCAGGCTCTGTGGAAAGGAAAAGTTAGTGCACGTGAATTGTTGCCACATGTCTGAGTGATGACTCACTGCGTCTCTGTTGGAGGGGCACCTACTGAAGTGCTGGGGATGGGTGCGTGTGGGTCATCCCATTACTAAAGGCCCTCCCCCTTGGCTTCAGGGGAGGAGCCACTGGACCCAACCATCAACTAATCAGAGGGACTACCAATGAAAAAACAGGGATGGCAGTGAAGGCACAGGGACAAAATCAGGGATCCAGTAGCAGACACTAAGCAGAGAACCTCAGACAGTGCCCGCTGCTCCTCAAAGGCATTCAGAGAGGCAGTGGACACAGCTCAGAGGAACTCTGCCTGGAGATCTGACTTCAGGAGGGATCAGAAATAGGCCCCCACAGTCACAGAGCACCCCCTCCATCCAGCTTCCTCCACCTAGTATTGTGGATGGCTACCTTGGCCAGCACCTTGGCCAGCACCAGGAGGAAGCTAACAAGGAGGTCTCGCAACTTAGTGGGGCCATGGACAGGGTGTGCATAAATCAGGAAGTGTGGGGAAAAGTACAGCCGGAATCTCAGGAGGAGGTTCTGAAGGAGCCAGAAAAGGGGCTGCAATCTGGCTCACCCAATATCAATGTGTGCCAGGGTCTCCCTCTTGCCAGAAAAGGAGTAGGTGTTGGGGAAGGTGGTGAACCATGCCAGGTACACACCCACGCTCACGGATCCATGAAGGAGCCTCTAACTAATATCCCCAGTGGGCCGTGGGACCAGAGTAGAATATGGACTTGCCCACTGTGGTTCCTTGCCTTCCTAGGGTAGTAGGATGTCCCGCCAGTTGGAGTCAGGGCATGACACAAGGGCATGGAAATGAACGATGTGGAGCACAAGCCACATACAGATGTTTCCTGGGCACAGTTTGGAGATGTCATGCAGCCAGCTCAGTTACGTGTCAGGAGTGGCCAGGGAGGCTCGCGGGCAGGGGCCCAATGACAAGGTTCAGAAGGCCAGGGGTGATGGGTGGGCTGGGAGCACCCTCCCTCAGGATGCCATTGGAAGGGCAGGTGAGCAAGCAGCCCTGGTTTGGCTGTGGGTTTGCCTAACAGATTTAAACAAAACAAAGGTTCACCTAAATTGTCATTAGAAACTCAAACTAATTCTTCAAGAGTAAAAAAAAAAAAAAAAGAGGGGGTGTGACCTTGACCTTATTTTGGTGAGAGGTGGAGCTTGGAGACCAAGGGCTAGATCTGATATGGCCCCTTTGTGCCAAATAGAGGATGTGCCAGGGCATATTATGGGCCAAAGAGGTAGTCAGGGCATTTTGGCCTCTGATCTTTGATTGCATAATGGCCTCTTGTAGGGAAATTATCAACCCCCAAACTTATGACAATTATATGATTTAATATGCAATTATTAAGTAACAAAATAATGATTCATTGTTCTTATTGTAATGTAACTAATAGGAATGCTAGGAAATGTATAGATGCCTTCATAACAGAAAGCTATTTTTACAAAACCGGAAAAGCCTTTGTCAGCTACATATTGATCACTCACTACATTTCATCCTTAGGGTGTACATATTTGAGGGGATTTATTCTTCCAAACATAACAGGATGAAACCTTTCCTTGGTATTGGAAGCTTAGCAAATACTTTAGTTTAAGTGAATAATGAATGTTTGGTAGTGTACACACTGCATGAAATAACTTCAGATATATACCTCCTTATAACATGCGTGGTTTTGCTTTTAATTATAAAGGTATCCTCAGCTGTAAACAATAATGACCTTTCCAGCCAGCACCCAGTTTTTAAGGATCCTTATAATAATGGTTCAGATTGAGATATGCCACATGGAAACAACATTAATCATGGTGCTCTACAATCTTCCCAGCACAACGAATAGAGGCCAACCTGATATTAATGTCCATGCTGATATTACTGGATCTGTCTGCAGTAGAACTGGTTTCATTGAAAATTTGATTGTTTTTTCATTGGGGGAACCACAAAATTTTTAAACAGAAATTTAGGTGGAGTGTGAGGAGGTACAGGCTGCAGTCAGCAATATGCTGTACATCTCATTTTTAACAAACCCAGACAGAGCTGTTTCTCAGTGCCTGGCAGAAGTAGGGATCTGGATGAAAGCCAGCTGGCTTAGTCCAGGAAAACAGGAATGATTCTGCTTGGAAGAGGAAAGCAGAGTGAAGACTGTCAAAGCAAAGTCTGCTCCATCAGTTGAAGGTGTCTACCCTTCTATCATCAAAGTAGTTTGCAGCATTGAAGTTTATTGGACTACCCACTGCTCCTGGGTCACCAAGACTACAGTAGTGGATAGCAATGCCGCCTTTCATCACTCATTTGCCAGAAGGTTGGGGAAATTCCTTTTAGATGTAGAGTCCTGATGTGAAAATCCACAGCTCTGTTACCTCAAGACTGGATTATTTCATTGTACAGTATCTGAGGCTAACCTTGAGAGCCATTCAGAAGTTTCATCTGGTATAGCATGACTGCCCACTTTTTAGGCTTAAGTTTAAGCACATTTTCTGAACAGGAATCCTTTCTGAAGGAGGCTTTGGTAGGCTGCATTCTTCTTAATGACGGTTGCTCCAATGTCCAAGTATGGTGTTAGGGCACATCGCAGCCTCTTTTTGGATGAGAAATTTAAAAATCAAGATGCTGATCACTTGTCCAGTGGCAGTTTTTTTGCAAGACTTAAGGGTGGCATTCTGGACACGTTACTATTTGGGTAACTGCATTCTGCGGCCTTAAGTTCTCCCTGCACTTTCAATCAGATGTGATATTATTCACTCTGAAACTGTTGTGTGTTGTTAGCTGCTGTCGCTCTCCAAAGGAGGCTGCTCTTTGGGACTGAGTGAAGTGATTCCTGATTGTAAAGCACTTGGGGCTCTTTCAGAATGAAAGGAGTTATTATTATTATTGCAGACATTGTTATAAAGGAAATGGACATAAAATGCTGCAGATAAAATTGAGGTTGAACCAGGACTTTGATTGTTCTAGACACTTTTCATTGACAATTTTATCTTGTTTGAACGTAGCAGGGCTATAGTGGATTAGACTCATATAAACCTCTTTAAGGCCTGATCCTAGTCCCAATGATCTCAATGACAAAACTTGACTTTAATTAATGACAGTAGGATCAGGCCTTAGTGACTGTCAAGTAGCAAAACCCTCTTTGGCTAAAGAAGTAACTTCCACTGAGGTCACTGTCAATATAATATTGCTTATAAAGCATTGGCTCACTCTGGGGAGATAGGCAGGCATTGGCAATAAGAAAACTTGAATCTTTCCTGCCTACTGGGAAATGTGGTATACTCTTTCCTAAACTCACTTATTTAGTGCTGTTGTTAGAAATTACAGTGCCCCTTGTAGCTCTGCTTTGGACAGATATACGTAGTGAGTGGTTCAATAGTCAGCACGCACACAGGTCTAGTTAAATCAAAGATTCTGCAAATAGAGGATCCGATCAGCCCTCCCACAGGGTGGGAGGGATCTAGAGAGGCAGGACAATGCTGGGAGGTTCCCCTTGTGGACTTTTCTGTAAATTGTCCCTTCATGGATAAGTGGGTTGGCAAGCTATGGTATTGGAGGCAAGGCCAATATCACCCAACACCACAGAGCCTAGAGGCCCACAGGAGGATTCCCCTTCCCTTCCTCCAACAGATCTGACAGAAAAGGAGCTGTCCCCAGATGGATAGCCTCAGCATTCCCAGTGCACCATGCACCCCTGCTCCTATGTTAGCAGCATGGCTTTTGCAGAAACTGCACTGTCATTGGGTAGAACTTGTTAATGGAGATTACCCAGACGAGGTTAATACAGTGCCATATATTTTATATTCAAATTCAATACCGATTGTAACTTAAGATTCTTTCTACTCTTAGTTTATAGAGCAGGGTTTTTCTGATGATATTGGAAAGTCTGTATGAGACTTCATAGTTTACATCAAGATTCCTAATTAAGAAAAAAAACCTCCCTTTTTAAAATAAACTGGGAATCATCAAAAATACCATTTTGATTCTCATAAATACTGTATGAGCAACAGTGAAATTTTATCAATTTTGTGCTCTTTTCCAAAAGAATCATGTCGGAAACTACTTAATAGCTCAGAGAACCAGAAGGATTGAAGCAGATAAAATCACAGCACTTTTGTTTCACTTTTTTACAGTCAGAGAAGTAAGTGCCCCTCCAATAACTACTGAGGGATACGCACAAATAACCACATTATTTTTCTAAACTCTCTGTTGGGTTAGTTATGCACCCAAGTAACTTTACTTATGTGAGTAGTTCAAGAGAGCTGGGTGCATATGTGTTTGCAGAATCTGGCTTCTAGGCAGTTACCAAACAGGGATCACCATGCAGAAGTCCACATTGTTATCAAC
This sequence comes from Terrapene triunguis, assembly GCF_002925995.2. Classification (NCBI taxonomy): domain Eukaryota; kingdom Metazoa; phylum Chordata; order Testudines; family Emydidae; genus Terrapene; species Terrapene triunguis. Next base: position 7,169,762 of record NW_020664373.1, read on the forward strand.
AAGAACATTCTAGCCTTATATACTCATTGGTACTGTAGTCCTTACTCTGGTAACACTCCTCTGATTTTGTTCCTTCATTATGAGTCTCAAAACAAATGTACCCAGACTTGCCGTACTAACCTAAAGAGATAGACCAAAGTTTTCAAACCTGGGTGCCTAAAGTTAGGGTCCCATTTATTAGGCGTCTAAAATTAATTTAAGAGTTTAACTCTTGTCACCTTTGTTCAAACATTTTGGCCATAAAGAACACATCTATTCACAGGATAATAGTAGATTTCAGAGAAAAGGTGAGGGTTTAATTCAAACATGGCCTCCATTTGCAAGAACCTAATAAACTGTTCTCACAAGTTTGCATCTTCTGTGAATTGTCAGGAAAAACCATGACTGAGTTGCTTTTACAAAATTGAGCCTACAAAAATGGAGGACCAGTCTGAATATTGGTTCTTGAATTCCAATAATTAGAGCTATTGGGAAGAGTAATCTAGTTAGGGGCAGGGCAGATTTATCTATTTTTAGATTTTAAGATTTTAAAAATAAAGACACCTATCCAAAGCTTTAGGTGACCAACTATAATTAATAATCATAGAATCATAGGACTGGTTGGACCTCAAGAGTTCTTCTAGTCCAATCCCCTGCATTCAAGGCAGGACTAAGTATTATCTAGACCATCCCTGACAGGTGTTTGTCTATCCTGCTCTTAAAAATCTCCAGTGATGGAGATTCCACAACCTCCCTAGGCAATTTATTCCAGTGCTTAATCACCCTGACAGTTAGGAAGTTTTTCCTAATGTCCAACTTAAACCGACCTTCCTGCAATTTAAGCCCATTGCTTCTTGTTCTAGCCTCAAAGGTTAACGAGAACAATTTTTCACCCTCCTTGTAACAACCTTTTATGTACTTGAAAACTGTTATCATATCCCCCTTCAATCTTCTCTTCTTTTCTCCATACTAAACAAACCCAATTTTTCAGTCTTTCTTCATAGGTCACGTTTTCTAGACCTTTAGTCATTTTTATTGCTCTCCTCAGGACTTTCTCCAATTTGCCCACATCTTTCCTGAAATGTGCCCAGAACCAGACACAATACTCCAGTTGAGGCCTTATCAGGGCAGAGTAGAGGGGAAGAATTACTTATTGTGTCTTGCTTACAACACTCCCGCTAAAATATCACAGAATGATTGCTCTTTTTTTTGCAACAGTGTTACAATGTTGACTCATATTTAGCTTTTGATCCACTATGATCTCCCAGATCCTTTTCTGCAGTACTTCTTCTCAGGCAGTCATTTCCCATTTAGTATGTGTGCAATTGATTGTTCTTTCCTAAGTGGAGTACTTTGCATTTGTCCTTATTGAATTTCATCCTATTTACTTCAGACCATTTTTCCAGTTTGTCCAGATCATTTTAAATTTTAATCCTACCCTCTAAAGCACTTGCAACCCCTCCCAGAAAACTTTATAAGTGTACTCTCTATGCCATTATCTAAATCATTGACGAAGATGTTGAACAGAACCAGACCCAGAACAGATCCCTCTGGGACACCACTTGATATCCCCTTCCAGCATGACTGTTAACCATTGATAACTAGTCTCTGGGAACGGTTTTCCAACCAGGTATGCACTCACCTTATAGTAGCTCCATCTAAATTGTATTTCCCTAGTTTGTTTATGAGAAGATAATGTGAGATTGTATCAAAAGCCTCACTAAAGTCAAGATATACCAAATCTATCACTTCCCCCCATTCACATATCTTGTTACCCTTTCAAAGAAAACTATTAGGTTGGTTTGACATTATTTGTTCTTAAAAATCCATGCTGATTGTTACTTATCACCTTATTATCTTCTAGGTGTTTGAAAATTGATTGTTTATTATTTGCTCCATTATCTTTCTGGGTACTGAAGTTAAGCTGACTGGTCAGTAATTCCCCGGGTTGTCCTTATTCCCCTTTTTCTAGATTGGCACTATATTTGCCCTTTTCCAGTCCTCTGGAATCTCTCCTGTCTCCCATGATTTTTTGAAGATAACCACTAATGGCTCAGATACCTCCTCAGTCAACTCCTTGAGAATTCTAGGATGTATTTCATCAGGCCCTGGTGACTTAAAGACATCTAACTTGTCTAAGGCCTTGTCTATACTACAGGGGAAATTCAATCTAAGCTACACAATTTGAGTTACGTTAATAGTGTAACTCAAATCGACATATCTTAGATCTACTGACCGCGGGGTCCACACTACGCGATGTTGATGGAAGAGCATCTCCCGTCAACTTCCCCTACTCTTCTCAATCCGGTGGAGTACAGGAGTTGACAAGAGAACGATCTGCGATCGATTTAGCAGGTCTTCACTAGATTCGCTAAATCGACCGCTGATGCATCGATCGCCGCTCATCAATCCCCCAGTAAGTGAAGACAAGCCCTAAGTAATTTTTAACTTGTTCTTTCCCTATTTTAGCCTCAGTTCCTACTTCATTTTCACTAGAGTTCACTATGTTATATGTCCAATCACTACTAAACTTTTTGGTGTCAATAATGAGCTAAAATGTAAAGAAATAATAAGTGATGGAATGGATAAGACGGAGTCTGTATGGGCAATAATTACACTGCGTAAAAGAACTACTAGAGCCTCCCCCGAGATAGTGCTTGGGGTGTGCTATAGACCGCCGGGATCTAGCCTGGAGGCGGACAGAGAACTACTTAATGTTTTTAGGGAAGTAAAAACTGATAAGAACTGTGTCATCATGGGGGACTTTAACTTCCCAGATATAGATTGGGGAACAAATGCTAGTAACGATAATAGGGCCCAGATGTTCCTAGACGTGCTAGCAGATGAATTCCTTCATCAAGTAGTAACTGAACCGACGAGGGGGGATACCATTTTAGATTTAGTGCTGGTGAGTAGTGAGGACCTCGTTGAGGAAATGGTTGTAGGGGACAACCTTGGCTCGAGTGACCATGAGCTAATTCGGTTTAAACTAAATGGAAGGAATAACAGAAATAATACTGTGACTAAGGTTTACAATTTCAAAAAGGCCAACTTTAATAAATTAAGGCAACTACTTAGGGAAGTGGATTGGGCTAACATACTTAGGGATCTAAAGGCAGATGACACCTGGGATTATTTCAAGTTGAAGTTGCACGAGCTGTCCGAGGCCTGTATCCCGAGAAAGGGAAAACAGTTAGTGGGCAGGAGATTTAGACCTAGCTGGATGAGCGGGCGTCTCAAAGGGGCGATTAAGAAAAAACATAAAGCGTACAGAGAATGGAAGAAGGGAGGGATCAGCAAGGAAACCTACCTTATTGAGGTTAGAGCATGTAGGGATGTGGTGAGAAAGGCCAAAAGCCGTGTAGAATTGGACCTCGTGAGGGGAATTAAATCCAATAGTAAGAGGTTTTATAGCCATATAAATAGGAAGAAAACAAAGAAAGAGGAAGTGGGACCGCTGAAGAATGTAGATGGAGTGGAAATTAAGAATAATCTAGGCATGGCACAATATCTAAATGAATATTTTGCATCGGTCTTTAATAAGGCTAATGAAGGGTTTAGGAATAGAGGGAGTAGGACAGAGGGGAATACAGGAGGGGGGATTGACATTACAGTATCAGAGGTGGAAGCCAAACTTGACCAGCTAAATGCGACTAAATCGGGCGGACCGGATGATCTTCACCCTAGAATATTGAAGGAACTGGAGAGAGAAATTGCGAGCCCCTTGGCGATAATTTTTAATGAATCTGTAAACTCGGGGGTGGTACCGTTGGACTGGAGAATAGCTAATGTGGTTCCTATTTTCAAGAAGGGGAAAAAAAGTGACCCGGGTAACTACAGGCCTGTTAGTTTAACTTCTGTAGTATGCAAGGTCTTGGAAAAAATTTTGAAGGAGAAAGTAGTTAAGGACCTTGAGGTGAATGGCAATTGGGACAAATTACAACATGGGTTTACAAAAGGCAGGTCGTGCCAAACCAACCTGATCTCCTTCTTTGAGAAAGTAACAGACCTTCTAGATAAAGGAAATGCGGTGGATCTAATATACCTCGATTTTAGTAAAGCGTTTGATACGGTACCGCATGAGGAATTATTGGTTAAATTGGAAAAGATGGGGATCGATAGGAAAATCCAGAGGTGGATAAGGAACTGGTTAAAGGGGAGACTGCAGCGGGTAGTACTGAAAGGTGAACTGTCAGATTGGAGGGAGGTCACCAGTGGGGTTCCTCAAGGTTCGGTTTTGGGTCCGATTTTATTTAATCTATTCATTACTGACCTCGGAACCGAATGTAGAAGTGGGCTGATAAAGTTTGCGGATGACACAAAGTTGGGAGGTATTGCCAACTCGGAGAAGGATCGGGATATTCTGCAGGGAGACTTGGATGACCTTGTAAATTGGAGTAATAATAATAGGATGAGATTTAATAGTGAGAAGTGTAAGGTGATGCATTTAGGGATGACTAACAAGAATTTCAGTTATAAGCTAGGGACGCATAGGTTAGAAGTGACGGAGGAGGAGAAGGACCTCGGAGTCCTGGTTGATCGCAGGATGACTATGAGTCGGCAATGCGACGTGGCTGTGAAAAAAGCTAATGCGATCTTGGGATGCATAAGGCGAGGTATTTCTAGTAGGGACAGGGAGGTGCTGCTTCCGTTATACAAGGCGCTGGTGAGACCTCACTTGGAGTACTGTGTGCAGTTCTGGTCTCCTATGTTTAAAAAGGATGAACTCAAACTGGAACGGGTACAGAGAAGGGCCACTAGGATGATCCGAGGAATGGAAAACCTTTCCTATGAAAGGAGACTCGAGGAGCTTGGTTTGTTTAGCCTAACCAAAAGAAGGCTGAGGGGGGATATGATTGCTCTCTTTAAATATATCAAAGGGATAAATACCAGGGAGGGAGAGGAATTATTTCAGCTCAGTACTAATGTGGACACGAGAACGAATGGATATAAACTGGCCGTGGGGAAATTTAGGCTTGAAATTAGACGAAGGTTTCTAACCGTCAGAGGGGTGAAATTTTGGAACAGCCTTCCGAGGGAAACGGTGGGGGCGAAAGACCTCTCTGGCTTCAAGATTAGGCTAGATAAGTTTATGGAGGGAATGGTTTGATGGGATAACGTGATTTTAATCAATTAGGCAATAACAGCCATCGCTGGTAAAATGAGGGTCTGGCTAGAGAATCTTGCCTGTATGCTCGGGGTTCTGCTGATCGCCATATTTGGGGTCGGGAAGGAATTTTCCTCCAGGGTAGATTGGCAGTGGCCCTGGAGGTTTTTCGCCTTCCTCCGCAGCATAGGGCAGGGGTCGCAAGCTGGAAGATTCTCTGCAACTTGAAGTCTTTAGATCACGATCTGGAGACTTCAACAGCAGAGTTAAGGGAAAGTGGGGGGGTCAGCTTTTGTGGCCTGCATCATGCGGAAGGTCAGACTAGATGACCATATTGGTCCCTTCTGACCTTAAAGTCTATGAGTCTATGAGTCTATGAAACCAAAAAGTCATTTAACACTTCTGCCATTTCCACATTTTCTGTTATTGTTTTTCCCTCCTCATTGAATAATAGGCCTACCATGTCCTTGGTCTTCCTCTTGCTTCTAATATATATGTAGAATGTTTTCTTATTACTCCTATGTCTCTAGCTAGTTTAATCTCCTTTTGCGCCTTGGCCTTTCTAATTTTATCTCTAGATGTTTGTTTATATTTATCCTTTGTAATTTGACCTAGTTTCCACTTTTTGTAGTACTCTTTTTTTGAGTTTCAGATCATTGAAGATCTCCTGGTTAAGCCAGGGTGGTCTCTTGCCATACTTCCTATCTTTCCTATGCAGTGGGATTGTTTGCTCTTATGCCCTTAATAATGTCTCCTTGAAAAACTGCCAACTCTCTTGAACTGCTTTTCCCCTTAGACTTGCTTCCCATGGGATCTTACCTACCAACTCCCTGAGTTTGCTAAAGTCTGCCTTCTTGAAATTCACTATCTTTATTGTGCTGTTTTCCTACCTACCATTCCTTAGAATCATGAACTCTATGGTTTCATGATCACTTTCACCCAAGCTGCCTTCCACTTTTTTCAACCACTTCCTCCCTATTTGTCAAAATCAAAACTAGAACAGCCTCACCCTTAGTAGCTTTCTCCACCGTCTGAAATAAATACATTCCAAGAACTTGTTGGATAATCTGTGATATTTTCCCAACAGATGTCTGGGTAGTTGATGTCCTCCATCACCACCATGTCCGTGCGTTGGATGATTTTGTTGTTTAAAAAAAAGCTCATCCCCCTCTTCTTTCTGATTAGGTGGTCTGTAGTAGATTCCTACCACGACATCACCCTTGTTTACCCCTTTTATCCTTAATGCAATAAATAAAAACCCAGAAGTATTAAAGTAATCACTTCAACAGGAACTCAGTCGGACAGCCACATATAGATGCTCCTGAAGGATATATGAAGATGTAAAATAAGATATATTGTTCATCCTCTAAAGACCTGTAAAATCCGCTTTCAAATGGTATAAGGCTCCCATTTCTAGTCCTCATGGATAGCAAGATACTGTACCAGCTATATAAATCTGTTACTGCTGCAAGATTGAACGTTGCCTGGCCCAATCCATAGACCAGTGTTACTTTGGATGACAAAGAGTGGAGAATTCTGCATTTGGGTAGGAAAAAGGAAGGATTCTCAGGCAGGTTGAATTTTTTTTATAAACTGTGTGATTGAAGGAAAAGGGTTTGTGGTGCAGAGTTTATGGAATGATAGAGTAAGGCCCAATGGAGATGAACCAGTGGGCAGATGCTTTCAAAGAGACATAGCAAATGCCATTGTCAACGTATATGGATGGTACATTCATATGGTGACTTGCATTTATTATATACTTTTTTCATGTGTGTAAATATATATGGAGTTAGACACAGACTACTGTTCCAGATGTACATGTAATGTAATATATATAATATAAATAACATATTTAACATATTAATGGTTCATCTGGTACAGTATCCTGTATCCAGAGTGAGCTAGTGCTGAATACTTCAGAAGGAAGATATCAACTCCATACACAATTAGCTGTGCAGTGCTTTACCATGGGGAAAACTTCTACCTGACCACAGTTGGTGATCGATGTATGTCAATAAACGTGGACTCATGTAGTTTACCGTTACTGGACAAAACATTCAATTTTTCAGTTGTTTTGCCATTTAGTTCCGCACAGCCACTTACATAATGTTAAACAAATACATTGTTCTCGGTTGTCTGTGTAACAAAAATGCAAATGCAAAGGCTTTTGGTTTGTTTTTTGCAAAATATTTATAAAGAAACCTCTGAGTTAATGGAAGGAAATGGATACAGCTATGAAATAATTATCAAGACTATGATACAAAATCTAAACCTTCTGACAAGTTTCTTTAAAGGCTTTTTACAAGGAAAAACCCCTAACATACATATTTTAACAGGTTTTTTAAATTTATACAAAACTAATAGACAAATCCTTTGTGGGAAAGCAGTGTTTGCATTGTAATTCTCCATTCATCTTACTCTGTACTCCCACTCAGACATTAATTAAACCTTTATAGCCATTCAAACTAACATCTAAACATCCCAAGCCCAGAGTGGCTTAAGTACAGCCTCAGGCTATATCTGGCCCAAATCCACCAGAATGGCTCTGTGCCTAATCTTCTGTTCCAACTATTGACTGTTCTCAACCCCTTTTTCCTTCACTTTTATCTCCATTATCCTATGTGAATTTACTGAGTTTGTCCCACTTCAGTTTTGTCCATTGATGCAACTGATTTTTTTGTTTATGTTCAGTTTTCCTGTAGTCAACTTTACTAGTTATTTCAATAGTAATGTTTTCAAGCAACTTGCTGCATCTAGACAGTTAGAGTTTGGCCCTTTGACTTGTGGTTCCATGTGGCCTGTGATCAACAGATGGGTTGTGACACATGACCAAACATGTAGCCGACCTTTGAAACTAGATGTTGTAGTTATCTTCAAAGGGGTTGCAAATCCTATTTATTTTGAATTATGCACTCTAAAAATGTATGGTAGTATCCAGACAGGAACAGATACAATCTTCAGAAGAGAGGAAATTCTGGGCTAAGACTGCTATTGCATGCTTAAAGGCACGTGGGATCCAAGGGTTGGGTCCAATACAGCGGCCTGGTGTCTGACCACAAGGGGGAGCTTAGCCAGAGCTGAAACAATTTATATTAAAAAAATATGTATTTTAAACTTCCATTTATCTGAATGAGGCTTATGGTAGTGAAATGTTATAGTGGGGTTAGGAATATTAAATAAATCTTTGAGACCTGATTCAGTTTGATCATTTTGGGTCACAGGGTGAGATAAGGCAAATAGTTTCAAATGCAGATATGAAATGAAACAGCCAGTTAACAATCCCTTGATTGGCAGATACTCTATATCACTTTAATATAGTTAACTGTAATTTATATATTTATTATTTCAGAATAAGCTTATTCAATCATTAACACTCTTTTGTTATTCAGTCCAAGTAATGCTGTACTGCTAATAGCTGACAATAATATTGCTGGTGGTCAGCATATATTATTCGCGGTGAAAAACTTTTCTGCTCTATTCTTTGCTAAATATCATTAGCCCTACCATCTATTTTACACTGATTTTTTTACCAATAGTACCTTTAGAGCCAAAAAACTTCAGATTTACTCTTTTGCAGTTATAGACTAACTATAAGAAGTGCCAAGTGATTCCAAATTATGTTTTTAATATGATACAGCAAAATCTTTATACCTAAAACTAATATTGATGATAATGTTTATCTTTCAATCTGTGCTTAGCAAAATTTGGAGAAAAGAAGAGAGTGAGTACTGGGAGACCTATTGACCAAAAGCTATTGGCAGCCGCATTTAAGAAACTTATTGAATCTTATTTCCTAATCAAGAACAGAACATTAAATTTACACAGTAAGTGTCCTGAAGCATAAACAGCTGATTATTTTGATCTGTTCTGTTTGGAGTGGGGGGGGGGAGGAAATCAGATGGTGTACTTAGAAAATTCAATATTTATGACAATGTGGGCATTAATTCTGGAATCTGTCACACTGCAGTTTTGATATATTACAAAGGCAGTTGACACAGCAAGTTAAGGAAGAAAGCAAATTTATAATAATTTTGCTTACTTCTGGTAAGTTGCATGAAGTTATAAATAGCAGAATGTGGAGGGATATTTTCCCCTCTTGTCTTCATTCATTTCTGTAAAGATTAATGATGAAAGATTTAACAGAGCCTCATTAAGTGCCAAAAGGAATGACATATATGTTAACATCCCTTTGGGATCTGTGGCTCTGACTCCAAGAAATTAATTTATAACTCATTTTAATATGTTTGAGACTCCTTAATGCTCTTTCTTGCATGTTACAAGAAGGGTACTAGATATAAAATCTTGAAAAGAAATACAATAAATATCTAGCGGTTCCCTACAACATCCTATAGTACAGATGCTGTCGGGTTTTTTCCTTCTCTCGTTTCTTCTGTCACTTTCATCTTGCTTAAAATACACAGCAACAGGCTTTGCCAGTTCGGGTATACAATGCCCTCTTGATTGTAGCATATAATTAAAACTGGATTTCTATTGTTTCTCCACACTAATTTATAAAGGATTTATTTGAATTTGAGGAAGGAAAAAGACATCTGGCTTCTATTGCTTTGTGTGGGCTACTGCAACACAGAAACTAGTTATTTTTTAAACTGAATCAAGTCTAAAATAATTAACGTTTCTTACTCACTATCATATTCTGCCTTATGTGAAGAAGGTCACAAAAATCGTACAATGACACCTCCCCCACAAACATTGCAGTATCATAATTGTACATTGTACTATTTGGGTCCATTCCTGAGGAAACTGTAGCACTTTTTTATTAAAAGCAGAAACTTTTTTTTTCCATTCCAGTTTGTGTGACTTTAATTAAAAAACAAAACATAATGACTGTCACATTCAGTATACATGGGAGACATATTTTATAATAAAACCCTGTCTGTCTTTCCTAGAGTGTGCAGGAGATATATATATATATAAGAACTGAAGACATTTGTGCTGGGTCAACATCACCACCACAATGCATTTATACTGTGTCCTTGACCAGATCCACAAGGGTGTTTTACAATAAAACTCATTAAAAATGATCAATATTTAAGAACTGTTAAAAGCAGTCACAAATGTATTTCTTTAATGTAGTTCTAAATGGTGAAACAGACAGGGCAGTTTTAAAGTAGAGATAGAAAGTAAGTTTAACAATCGACCAGCATAATTAGAAAAAGCTCTGGCTCTCAATATCACAAGGTTATAAGTAGGACAAACTAAGTAGCCATCTGATTCTGACCTTAGTAAGCAGCTGCAAAACATATGGTAGTAAGCAGTTGGTCAGGTAAACTGGTCTATAGCAATTAAAGGTCAAATCCTCATCTCAATGCACAGCCTGAGTAAAACAGCTTGTCTGCAGATAGAAATGAAGAAGTCCTCTCTCTCAGGCAGAGAAGCAGTAATGGCGCTGCATGGTGGCTACCCGTGCAACTTCCCCTGTCCTGATCTCAAAAAGCCTCCTGCAGAACACAACTCTTGTGCACGGTGGTTGTGGACCTGCCTCCCACAGTTTGCCCTCCCCCAACACACACCCAAACAGTGTGTTTCACCATACAGTGAAACAGCAGCACCAGGTTACTGCATTCAAGGCCTTCTGTGGTTGAGAGATCCATGGGATTTACCCCTAAGTCTCTTGTAGGTTAATAAAATAATGTCTAAATCCATAAGAAATTTTACAGGACGCTAATGTACAAGTTTGGAAGTGGGAATAATATGATGGGCCAAAAATAAACATCAGAGGACAAATTGTCAGTTGAGGCAGAGATCCATTCAGTGTTCTTAGGCAGTACTAAGCCACAGCAGCTGGCAATGGTCACCAAGGAACCATCTACCATTCGGAGAAATCTGGGGAGTGATGTGCTCCAATGCCCCCTATGCTGGAGCTGCAGTGGGAGAGTGGTGTAGGAGCTGAGCATGACGACTCTGCCCATTGGAAGCTCCCCCACATTGGGAGAAATCATTTTCTCAGGAGATGAGGAGGGATTTCTGTCTCTGCACCACCAGAGCCACAACGTGTTTTTTCCCCCGCTTAATGCAGAGATGGGTTAGATTAGGAAGCCTGTTATTAGTTGGTATCCACAGACACCGGATAAATACATATTTAAATTTCAGCACTTGCAACAGTTAGTTATGGCACTACTTCAGTGTCCCAGAGCATGCAACAATCTCAGTCTCTGATTAGTGACGTATGCAGAAATGAGCCCAGAGTCTCACCCCTCTGTATTTTTGGTACTACGATGCGATTCCAAAGTGCATCCCATTCAAGGGATAGTATTAATTCCTTTGTTAGCATCCCACATAGGGCAGCAACTTTTATTTCCCAGAGGGCAAGTCAGTATGCCAGCCCTGTCCATGTCCTTTGTAAACACACAGCTTCAGAGCTCATTCTTATTTAGCCCTCATCTCATTATATTGCCTAAAAACAAATAATAGAAGAGTAACACATGTTCATTACAGTTGCAAAACATAACCCTTTGCCACCTGGAAGAGATAAACATGCAGAGAGAAGAGAAAAGGTTGCCCTTTTCTAAGTAAACTAAACTGAAAGACCCGGAGAATGCATCTTCTTGAGTACAGTTATTCGGAATGGCAGAAAGTAAATCCCAAAGAATTATGAGTGAATGTCCATATTTGGGTCCTTTTTCACAGTAACAGCACACATGCTAACCTCAACTTCAATATAGATAGGGAGTACAAATATGAAAAGAATATTTTTTAAAAATGCCTCCTGAACCTTTTGAAAATGCCTTAGGTCAGTGATTCTCAACCAAGGGTATGCGTACCACGAGGTATGCAGAGGTCTTCCAGGGGTACATCAACTCATCTAGATATTTGCCTAATTTTAAAACAGGCTACATAAAAAGCACTAGCGAAGTCAGTAGAAATTAAAATTTCATACAGCCAATGACTTGTTTATATTGCTCTTTATACTCTACACTGAAATGTAAGTATAATATTTATAGTCCAATGGATTTCTTTTATAATTATATGGTAAAAATGAGAAAGTAAGCAGTTTTCAGTAATGGTGTCCTGTGACACGTTTGTATTTTTATGTCTGATTTTGTAAGCAAGCAGTTTTTAAGTGAGGTGAAACTTGGGGGTACTCAAGACAAATCAGACTCCGGAAAGGGGTACAGTAGCCTGGAAAGGTTGAGACCCACTGCCTTAGGTGCACATTGTCAAAGGATACCTTGGGCGGGTTATTTTCAGCGCCTTATAGTTTGCCACATACAGTACAGCTATAAATAACTGTGCCACCTACAGTTTTCAGGCATACAAAATCATCTCATTTTTTACAGAGGTTTGGGCCTTTCCCGAACACGTGCTACTATCAGATGGGAATTCAGTGCGTAAAAGCTGAGATACTTTTGGGGAAGATTTGAAAAGACAGTTTTTTGCAGGCCTGTTTTCCAGCAG
>NW_020664373.1:7182273-7273648 GCF_002925995.2 Terrapene triunguis
ACCAGCCCAACTAACTTCCAGTCAGCTGTGCAAACCTATTGAAGAGAGGGAGGACGGTCGTGTGATTAAGTCACTGGACTGGGACTATGAGATGTGAATTTTATTCCACAAACTTTCCCTTTGAGTCATTTACTTATTCTCACTGTGTTTCTGCCACACTTACTCATATTGAGTAGGCCAATGCCCTCCAGTGGGACTGCTCAGGGTAAATTACTACTTACTATCATTCATATGGGTGAATAACCATTCCATTTAAGGAGGCTTCAACACTGCCCACATGTCAGGAATCAGGCCCTGCAGCAAAGTCAGTCTCCAAACAACCTAATGAGCACAGCTGGTCTGTTGTAGGCAGCCTGATTGGCTGCACTGCCTGATTGGCTGGAAGAATCAGTAAACAGCTGTTAGGCCCAGCATCAGCAGTAGTTTGGTGGCTGCTCAAAGTATTTGCCTATAGCTGTGATAGCTTCCATGTATGCTTGTTCCCAGCACTGCTCCTGCCTTGGCCCCAGCCTTCTCTCGCTCCAGGTAACCCAGTCCTGAATCTCAGCTCAGATTCCAGACTTCAGGCTTTGGCTCTGATCGTTAGCTCTGGCACCTGGCCCATGACCCCAGGCTTCAATCCCTGGCTTTCTACTTCTTCTTGACAAATGAGGCCTGACTCCTGATTTAACCACGAGGCACAACCGCCTACATCCTGGTTACTGACACCACCTTCTCTGGCCCTACAGAGAGGGGAAGGGATAGGAATCCCAGTCATACTGTGCAATCTTCTTGTATGGTCTGTGCCATGGATCCACCCTTGTGGTCCTCTCTTAATTCCTACCCCAATCTGTGCAGTGGTTCATTATCCCAAGAAGAAGGAAACTGAGGCACGCACTTGTTCAATGCTGGCTATGCCCATGTGCCCAGTGTCATTAGTGTTTAGTGTTTATTGAAGAGTCAGTGGAGTTACCTCCTGGATGAATCTGGCCCATTGTATCCCAAAGGGGCTGTAACCCTGGGATCTTGGTACATTCCCTTTTTTAATGTATTGGCTACAGAAAAGTAGATGATAACATCTGGAGAAGTGTTCCTGTTGAACTCTAACAGCTCTAAACTTAAAGATAGGTCATATAATAGCCATAGAACAGATTCTTTGTTTGTTTTTTAAATTAACTCTGATTTCTTTGTATTCCATGTAATTAGTTCGTTTTGCTCTAGCAATTTATGGGGTTTGTTAAAGCACAATTAAAACAAGACTAAAAAGAGAAGCCAGAAGAATAAATGGCGAGAAATCATTTACTCTCTGATCCAACAAAATTAATCTATTTTACATCCTGGAAGTAATTTCTTTATGCTCTTGTTATTATTTGCATACTTGCCATATCACATTGCATATAGACACTCTCCTAAAAAAAATATGAACAAAGATCTAAGCACTAATCTGTCCTGAATGCATGAGTCCAAGTTTCTGCCAAATTTCTGGCCATCAAGCACAGAAAGAATTGCAAAGATGACTTAGTTTATAACTACATATAAAGACTCTTGAGGCCACTACTTTGCTGTTCACTACAGTAGGAACAAGATCAGATTTATGATTAATGCATAACACAGTAATTCATTATGAATCACTCTGGTCCTGATCCAAAGATGGTAGAAATCAATAGAAAGACAGCCATTGACTTTCAATGGACTTTGGATCAAACTGGCCTTGCAGAAAAAATGCATTCTGTGAGTGAAAAAACAGAACATTACATTTGCATCACTTATTCACCAGCTGTTAAAAAGTAAATCACTTCACAAATGATGTACCAGAAAGGAAGGCTATTGTTATGTATATGAATGTGTACTTCTGCTTTCATGATTGTTCCTCTTTGTTTTTATTAAAATAATGGATGTGAATCTTTTGAAAGTGGTTTTGTCATTCACTCTATAATGCTGTAGGTGATATCCTTTAACTGCTCTTTTATGTGACACTATTGATGTTATCTAAATTATATTGAGGACCTCAGTGGTGACAACTGTGCTTCTTGTTCCCATAATTTTGGCAATGTCCTTGCTAAAAGAAAAGTTAATAGTGTGCAGCACTTTTAACAAACATTTGATAAAACCTTTATAGATTGCAAAGCATTTAGGGCCTTTTTCAAAGCCCATTTAAGTCATTTTAAACTTTTCCATTAACTTAAATGGTTTTTGGATCAGGCAATTACAATAACACACCTGCAATTCGAAAAATAGTTGCAATATTTGCATTTATCTGCATTGATATGGAGAATTTTGAAGAGGTGACAAAATACTTTTCACTTACATGCACCGTTTAACAAAAGTCTTCAAAGAGCTTTACAAATAATTTACTAAGCTATAAAATACCTTTGTGCTATACAGTAGGTGAATATTATTTCCATTTTACAGATAAGTAAGTTAATGCTCAGAGAGAGTCTGAGGAGTCCCAAATTCACCCAGAGCATCATTGGGAGAGCCGAGACTAGAAACCAGCAGTCCATCTGGTCTAATTCACTAGACAACAACATCTTCTTGACAGTGTTATATCATTCTGGTGCTGAGTTATTTGAGGAACCTACATAGAAGGTTTTCTATGTAGATTATTTGATAATTATCTGTAATTTTTAAAATATATATATAATTCATGTGATTTTTATGTTTGAAAAATATAAATATAAGGAGAAGTCTGAAAAGATTAGTTTTAAAAAATGGTAAAAAAATACAGTATTCAGGTATATTGATATTTTAATTTAAAATGTTAGTCATCAGGTGCTGAGACATATGTAGAAGAGGAAACATGCAACATTGTATTGTATATACAAACCTAAATTTTGAAAAGATCCATGATAAATGCCACTTGACTGAAGGTTTCTGCCCACATTACAGTGTGTGCTAGGAGAAATGCAGTGCAACAAATTAAAAAGATGATAAATAACTTAACAAACGTGATGCACCTGCAAGAGAGCTTTGTCACACTTAGTAGAAATATTAAGTGAAATGCCATGTACTGTTGGTCAGCACTTGAATCTGTGATGTTCCTAATTTATATGAATGACTCCAAGGAAAGCACTAACTGCGAACTGGTTCAACTTGCTGACAGCACAGAAACAAGAGGACTAATGATCTTCAGGTAGAATGCAAAGAGATTTAAAGCAGACATATAACCAGGCTGACATATATCCCCTGTCATTTAACACTTACAGATTGGAAGCGATAAAAATATTGGTCCGTAGAAAATGGCAAGTGCTGTATAAAATGGGTTCAAATAAAAACTGGGAGGTTTTGCGACAGACCTTGCAATAGAACACACAATAGGTCTTAAAAAAGAAAAAAAAGTCCTATGCCTTCTCCCTCCCACCTAAAGCATTAGCTTTTCCTGAGCTCAAAGTAGAGTATCTTGGATTCACTGGAATGCAAACCAACAATCTGATGTCAGATGGAAATAATCTATTCTTAGCTTATGTGCACAACCCAGTGAGATGAGGCAATGATATTCAAATGAGGTCTGTGGTTCACTAGATGAATTTAATTATTTCTGGTTTGTTTTTTGCCCTCGGGGCTACTTTTCGGTGGAAGAAATTCAATATTAGTACTTGGATGACTTGCAATATACAAACAACACTGCTGAGAGCGTACCAAAAGCTATGTTCAATTATAGCTTAGCTAAGATAGTAAGGACAATGAGGTGACATCTGTTATTCACAACCTTCAGCAGAGAAAACTAGGTTACACAGAAACTAGGAATAAGGAAGATGTTGAGATTAAGTATACTTACATGGCTCTTTGGAGACCCATAACCTAGGAGTGGTGTTCTCATAGAATCACTCTGGGAAAAGGTTAAAGGCTTACATTTTCAAAAGAGACTAGTAGTGATTTTAAGCCATGCTGAGGTGCCTGATTTTTCAGAAAGTAGCCGCTATAATTTTTTTTCGAAGTCAGACCCCAAAATTAAAGTTCCCCAACGTACTGGTCACTTCTGCAAATGTACCTAGAAAAATTCCTGTAATGATCAGCATGCAATGGAGACACTGTAAGGTTTTGGGTCTACCTCAGTAACAGGCAGGGAAGCAGAGTAAGAATTCCTGTGGCCAGTATTTTTACCCTTTTTTTTTACCCAAGAGTCATTGCACTATTTCTTTTTTTTTTTACCATAACACTGTTAGAGGAAGACAGCAAAATGAATACAGACTGGTTCTGGCAAGTAAGTTATCCCTAAGTGTAAGTGAAGGATTTTCCCCACAATAGTAGGGGAATTTCTCTATGTACACAATACCCTGACTGACCTGAGTGATGAAAGGATCACAGTCCCTGCTCCAATTAACTTTCCCCCAGTACCAGTCTGCTTTGACTTTCCTTCCCGGGCCTGTGGAAACAGGACATGCACCACACAGGGAGGACTGAGCCCAGGGGTTCCTGGGTGCTTACATCAGTCTCTCCATGGGCAATTCTGGGCAGGGCCGAGGGTACCCTAACTCCAGGATATTCCTAACGCCCTTTTTACCGTTTTAACCTGTGATCACTGCCATTCACTCCGACTTATATGATTTGTTTACATTCAAAACTGTTTCCTTGGGTACTGAGGAGCACAGTGTGGCCCGAGGCGAAACAGGCTCTGGGAGGGTCAATGCAGCTGTCTCTAAATCCCAATAAACTCTCCAGTTACCACAAATTGACAAGGGTGATGTCAGGCCTGGATGTGATGCTGCGGGGGGCTCTCCCTCAGGGGGCGTTCGGCTCTGTGCGACGGGACCCCTTCTCCACCTGCAGTTCTGGCCTCCCGTCAGGCCATGTCCACCTCTGGGGCCAGCACTTGATGCCCTCCCTGACTGCTTGGGGAGTGGAACCCATCTCTCCCTAGGCCAGCACGTGTAGCCCCTCTGGGCGAGCAGGAGACTCACCCCACTGCTGTCACCCCAGCACCCCCTTGCACTTCAGCTGCCACCTTGCCAACCAGCTCCTAGCAGCCTCTCCTCACGCAGCCTCCTCCCTGGCCTCCACCTGCTTCCCTCGTTCCCAGGGCAGACAGGCTGTCCCTGAGGGCAGGGACCCTGCTGAGCTGGCCACTCAGTGGGGGGTGGGGGGAAGAGGGCAGAGGGCAGCTGGAGGGGCCTGTGGCAGAGGGACCACTCAGCTGGGGGGGTGGGGGTGGAGCTGTGGCAGCTGGAGGGGCCATTGAGCTACACACAGATATGAGTGGTTGAAAAGGGAGCTCGACTGGACTCACCTTAGGCTTTCCCTACATCTTTCAGTCATTGTCATTCAGGTGTCAGTGCCCAGCTCTGCACATATACTTCTGACCCAGAGCCCAGTTTTAAACAAGTTTCAGTTTTTATAAGATGTGCTCGCCCACTCCCAGCCCACAGGAAAATAACGAAATAAAAACATAGCGTATTCAGCAGTTCGCACCCAGGGAGACTTGCCTTCGGGAAGTGTGTATGCTGCTTGAAATTGTTACTTGTTTTTCCACCGTTTGCACTGGGGGTGTGATGCTTGTCACTGCTGATGTAGCACCTCTGCATTCAAGCACCACAAGCAACATTTAACAAGGCGCATCCTCTTCCTGTGTGATGCTGCTGTGTCACATCAGCCTTTCACCTCCACAATGCAGTGACTCTTTATATTGTATTGTAGATGCCTCTGCAGCTCAATCCTCAAAAGAAATCAGTGTCCACTGAAAATGACAGATTGAGTGAATGATTGCCCCCAACTCATTATTTTGAAAGAATTTGGCTTGCCACTCACTAGGAAACCACGTGTGAGCAGTTTAACCTTGACCATAATTTGTTTCTCTTGGTTGCCAGGGCATCTCTGTGTCAGTGACAAGTTAGAACTGATATCAATCTGCAATTGGCACAAGTCTTCCTGTGTCACAATTCTATGACCCCATAGCGTTCACCTACAATAAGTGTCACTTTCTATTTGGAGGATGAAGTAAGGACTACGATCCTGCTAATTGTGCCTTAGTATTTGCATAATCTTATTTTATAAGAGAGAAAAGCAAGGTTTACCCATGCTAAGATTTTTCTCTCTGGGTACATCGGCACTAAGCTCCTCACTCCCCTTAGTAAAAACTGAGGTAAAGTATTTGTTTACGTGCTGGGTCCTGCCTAGATTATCTTTGATCTCCACACCAATCTGAGTGTTTAGTAGTCCCACTTCTTCTTTCCTTGTTTTCTTTTTATTTATATGGCTAAAGAACCTTTTACTATTGCTTTTAATTTCCTTTGCAGGTCCAGCTCTGGTTGGCAGTTCTCACTTCTTCCCTATCCTTTTTTACCTTTCCTTGCTGATACATTGCATCTTCCATTCTTTGTAGACTTTCTGCTTTGTCTTAATCACCTCTTTGAGATGCTTTTTCATCCAGTTTGGTTTGCGACCCTTCCCTATGAATTTTTCCCCCTCGCTTGGATGTAAGCTTCAGATAGTTTCTGCAACTTTGACTTAAAGTAATTCCAAACCTCCTCCACATTCAGATCCTTGACTTCTTCAGTCCAGTCCACTTCCCTAACTAATTCCCTTCATTTTTTTTAAGGTTTGCCTTTTTGAAATAAAGGACCCTAGTCTATCCCTCCATTTAGTTTAAACTGAATTAGCTCATGATTGCTCGACCCAAGATTGTCCTCTACAACCAGTTCTTCTATGAGGTTCTCACTACCTACCAATACTAAGTGTAAAATGGCATCACTTCTTGTTGGTTCAGTGATCATTTGATGAAGAAATCTATCAGCTATCATATCCAGAAATATCTGGGTTCTATCATTATTGGTAGCACCTGTCTTCCAATCTATTGCTGGGAAATTAAAATATCCCATAATCACACAATTTCCAGTAGTATTTATTTCATTAAAAATATAAAAGTGGTCTCTAACCATATCCAGATTGTATGGTGGGGTCTGTAGCATAGCCCAAGCTCTATCCCAGTGGAGCCTCTGTTAGCTTTGATTAGTATTAGTTGTATTTATTTAGAATTAAGCTTATGTTTAACTTCCTGTTTATTGAAGTTTATGGTTATATATATCCACTGATTTTACCACTGCAAAGTTATGTAAAGCATTTGACATGCTTAGAAATATGCATATGTTACCATCTGTTATCATAAAACCAATAAATAGAATATTTTAAAAAATGAACCTGATTTTCAGATATATTGCACATTTGTAATAGGTGTTATTACCACATGCATTTTTAGATTAGTGGGCAATGGAAAATAAGTATATTTTCCTTCAAACATTAAGAATCATATTCTTCTACCCTTCCTCATGCTAAATACTACCATTCTGGGACTACTCCCAGAGGAAGGTACTACTCACAGTGAGTAAAGGTGGCAGAATCTGCTCCTTAATTAGTGGAATGAATAATAGACACAACGGTATGTCTACACAGCAGCTGGGAGGTGTAATTTGCAGTTTGGGTAGATATACACTTGGTAGCTTTGATCAAGCTAGCAGGCAAAAAATAGCAGTGTGACCAACGTGGCTTGAGCTGAGTATGTACCTCGGATCTCAGATGGGACTGTACTTAGGCAGCAAACCCAAACCGCCACCCATGCCACTGCGACCAAACTGCTATTTTTAGAATACTAGCTCGATCAAAGCTAGCATGTGTATGTATGTCTACGTAAACAGTTCCCAGCTTAGGGGTAGTGGCAAAGTGAGTAATGGAAACAAGGGTCTGGACGTAAAAATTACCACATATAAGGTGGAAGTCAAACTCAAACAGTTTAATGAGACCAAATCATGGGGCCTAGATATTCTCCACCCAAGAATAATAAAAGAACTGGCACATGAAATTGCAAGCCAACTTGCAAGGATTTTTAATGAATCCATTAACTTGGGGATCATACCCTGTGACTGGAGAATGGCTAATATAGTACCTCTTTCTAAGAAAGGGGGGGGGGGGGAAATGTAAACTGAGAAACTACAGGCCTGTTAGTTTGACCTCAATTGTATGCAAGGTCTTGGAACAAATTTTGAAAGAGAAAGTAGTTAAGGACATAGACGTAAATGGTAATTGGGATAAAATACAAGAAGGTTTTACAAAAGGTAGATTGTGCCAGACCAACCTGATCTCTTTCTTTGAGAAAATAACTGAGTTTTTAGACAAAGGAAATGCAGTAGATCTAATCTACCTGGATTTCAGAAAGGCATTTGATACAGTTCCACAAGGGGAATTATTAGCTAAATTGGAGAGGATTGGGATTCATACAAGAATTGAATGGTGGGTAAGGAACCGGTTAAAAAGAACATTACAATGGGTCATACTGAAAGGTGAACTGTCAGGAGGGAGGTTACTAGTGGAGTTCCTCAGGGCTCAGTCTTGGGACCAAACTTATTTAACATTTCCATTAATGATCTTGATACAAAAAGTGAGAGAGTGCTAATAAAATGTATGGATGACACAAAGTTGGGAGGTATTGCCAATACGGAGGCAGACTGGAACCTCATACCAGAAGAGTTGGTTGAACTTGAAAACTAGAGTAATAGGCTGAAATTTAATAGTGCAAAGTGAAAGGTCATGCATTTAGAGACTAATGACAAGATTTTTTTGCTATAAGCTGGGGATTTATCAGTTGGAAGCAAAAGAGGAGGAGAAAGACCTGGGTGTATTGGTTGATCACAGGGTGACTATGACCCACCAATGTGATGCAACAGTGAAAAAGGTAGTGCAATCCTAAAATGCATCAGGTGAGATATTTCCAGTAGAGAGAGGAAAGTGTTAGTACCATTATACTGGTGAGATCTCCTCTGGAATACTGTGTGCAATTCTGGTCTCCCATGCTTAAGGAAGATGAATTCAAACTGGAACAGGTGCAGAGAAGGACTACTAGGATGATCCAAGGAATGGAAAACTTACCTTATCAGAGGAGACTCAAAGAGTGTGGGTTGTTTAGCCTAACCAAAAGAAGGCTGAGGGGAGGTATGATTGCTCTCTTTAAATACATCAGAGGGATAAATACCAGGGAAAGTGAGGAGTTATTTAAGTTAAGTGCCAATGTGAAGACAAGAACAAATGGATATAAACTGGCCGCCAACGAGTTTAGGCTTGAAATTAGATGACGGTTTCTAATCCTCAGAGGAGTGAAGTTCTGGAACAACCTCCCAAGGAGAGCAGTGGGGGCAAAAAACCTAACTGGCTTCAAGACTGAGCTTAATAAACTTGTGGAGGGAATGGTATGATAAGATTGCCTACAGTGGCATGTGGCCCATCTGTGACTGCTAGTAGCAAATATCTCCAATGGCTGGAGATGGTGCACTAGATGGGGAGGGCTCTGAGTTACTACAAAGAATTCTTTCTCAGGTATCTGGCTGGTGAGTTCCACTGACACCCTCAGGGTCTGACTGACTGCCCTATTTGGGAGTAGGAAGGAATTCTCCCCCAAGTTAGATTGCCAGAGACCCTGGGGAGTTTTCTTCTTCCTCTGAAGCATGGGGCTCGGATCACTTGCTGGGTTGAACTAGAATAAATGGTGGATTCTCTGTAACTTTAAGCCTTTAAATCATGATTTGTGGAATTCAGTAACTCAGCCAGAGTTACTATTATAGGAGTGAGTGGGTGGATGAGGTTCTAGAAGTCAGACTAGATGATCACGATGGTCCCTGCTGGCCCTAAAGTCTATGAATCTAATACTTCAGAAACAGTCATCATCTCACTCCAATATTTAGGGCTAGATCCTCAGCTGTTGTAAATGAATGGAATCTAGTTGAAATCACCAGCTGAGGATCTGGCCCTAAGTATTTCAGTATTAAGTATTAAGGAGACCTGTTGAGATAGATAGAGAGGGCAGTATGTGACTCAGTATGTGATAGTATCTTAGGCAAATCACTTGCTGTGTGTCAGTTTTTCTCTATTGTTAAAATGGGAATAGTACTGCTTATCCATCTTTACAGATCACTTTGAGAGGCGTGGATAGCCAGTACAAAGTGTCTGTATTGTAGAATTGGTTCCAGATGCGATCAAATTTTCTAATATAACTCCATGTATTGTAGCATTCTTTGCATCAAGCCATAGATCCATGATTTAACATTTAGGGTGTTTGTATGTGAGGGTCTTTTGGGTGTTGGTTGTTTATTTGTTTTGCTCAGATCCATTGATTGTCAATGTATCTTTTTTGACATAACTGCTGCTAAGAATATAAACTCCAATATTTTAAATGTTTGTAATAGACATTGGCATTTCTGAAGGTCACCATTTTGTTAATAGGACTACTCACAACAGTAAGCATTACTTTCAGTAGTGTTTCCATAAATTGTAGCACTGACAGCATGGATGCCCAGTATAAGACTGCAAACCAATATCCATCTTGCTTTAATGGTAGTTTAACATAATAGCACAGTGAAGATTCCCAGAGGTACAGCTACAATATACTGAACTTATAAAACTCTAGACAGAGTGGACATTGCCTGGAGGCATTATTTATAAACTATCTCCATGTACTGTAGCATACACTGGATACCCTGTAATCCATACAAGACAAATGATAAACACACTAACTCTCTGAACTGCAGTACATCCCTAAGAAATGCGGAGATCAAATACAGTTAGTAAATTGTGACTCCGTTTAGATAAACTGCTGTACAGCAACATGCAGCCATTCACTGTTCTCCTAACTAGCTTTGACTATAGCAGTATGATGTTATTTTTCTAAAGTGTTTTCCCAACAAACGGCTTAATAATTGCCCTAGCTACCCTGCATGATCAAACTATTTCTGAAAGGAAACGACTGTCTATGGAAATGCTACATAGCCTGTGTCATCAACACTGTAAGGTAAAGCTTTGTTCCCTTGTTATTTTCTATAAAGCAGTGGTGTGCATGCTTTACAGCTCCAAAGGCCACACTGGCAACTTACCAGCAGCCAGAGGGATACAACTCATTTACATACAACTTTAATCAGAGCTCACTTCTGCTACTATTTTATTTACTTTTATTCATACAGAGTTCTAGACGTGTACACATTGTGTTACAAAATTATAGGGAATCCTTCTCCTTAGAAGCTTTATTCAAGCCAGTGGAATCAAACTGGCGTAAAACTTGTGCAAGTGAAAAGAGGATCAAGCCCATAGTTTATGGGAATTAAACACCACTCGGCCTGAGCAAAGGGGACTTAAAGCTGCCCTAAAAGAGCATCTGAGGAAGCCCCTAGGCTGGTGTAGGGCTAGTATAGATGGGCCTGTACCAACCCTTGCCTGCTTTCCCAGGATAGGGATTGGGAGAGGCCATGTCAGGTACAGAAGGGGGCATGGCCAGTGTGTGCCGTGCTCTGGTGATTCCTGCCAGCGTAAAGTAACCTAGAGGGTCATGATAAGCCAGTACAATTTAGAGCAGCCCTGCCAGTATTCTAATTGAATTAGGGATGAGCCAGCCTCTAACTGCACCCAGGATCAGTAGAAGGATAAAGTGGCAGAAAACCACTTATTTCCTCTCTCTCCCCAGGTTAGGGTGACCAGATAGCAAGGGTGAAAAATCAGGAGAGAGGTGCGGGGGGGAATAGGATCCTATAGAAGACAAAGCCCCTAATATTGGGACAGTCCTGATAAAATTGGGATGTCTGGTCACCCTATCGCAGGTATGCCAATCATTGAGTGAGCAGATGTGAGGATTTAGCATATGGAATGCATCTAAAAATCAGGTACATAAAAAGCTAAAGGACCTGGTTTTCCTCTCATTGACACTGGTTTTACACCACTGTAACTGCATTGGGTCCAGTAGAGTTAATTGCAATGTATTCTAGTATAAGTGAGAGAGCCTAGTATAAGCCTGTTGTGTGGCACTGAGAAAACCTGAAGTCAGGAGAAGGAAAGGGTCCAGCTGGAGAAATATGATGGGGAGAAGACCTAAAAGTTTAGATAATCAGAATATTCAGGGCTTAATTGACGGGGGCTTTGGGTGGATCAGGAGACTGTATGGGATAATAACATTCAGCATCTTTCAAATCATTGTATAAAGGTTACCTAATTAA
The DNA here is from genome assembly GCF_002925995.2 of Terrapene triunguis. Classification (NCBI taxonomy): domain Eukaryota; kingdom Metazoa; phylum Chordata; order Testudines; family Emydidae; genus Terrapene; species Terrapene triunguis. Next base: position 7,194,213 of record NW_020664373.1, read on the forward strand.
TCCTTGAGGTAGGCAAGTGTTATCCCTATTTTGCAGATGGGGAAACTGAAACAGAGAAAGGTTAAAGCCTAAAAGACGGAGCCAATGTCCACTGAAGTCAGTGGAAAGATACTGTTTGCTTTCAATGGTCTTTAAATAAAACCCTACATTTTCAGATGTGGTCACTGATTTCAGGTGTCTAACTTGAGATATATTGTGTCTGATTTTTAAAGGTTCTGAGCATCCACATCTTCCCTTATCTTCAGTGTTCTGCCCTTTCGAAAATCCAGCCCAACGTTTCTCAAGTTGAGCTTCAAAAATCAGTTGCCACTCTTGAATAACTCCCTGTTCATGATTTGCCCAAGGCCACACATCAAGTCGGTATAAGAGCTAGGATTAGAATAGGTATTGCTGTCGTCCAGTCTCATATTTAGACCATACTGCCTCTCTGACGTGGAATCTTTCACTCTTACATCACTGGTTCAAACCAAACTAAGGTGGATAGCAACTGAAATGGGGACATGATGTTTAGCCTACATGCGATGAATTGTTCATAGCTACCTCTATGAAAAAAATACCACCCATATTTGCATCAACACCTTTGTGGCAGTCTCAGCAGAGAGGCAAAGAGCTAAACTGGTACAGAGACCAAACTACCTTCTCATGCCATGATGGTCCCTTCAGGCCATGGCATTTTGAGGAAGTTTTCACTGCTGAAGCTTGAACACATGTCCTATAAATTAAGTCTCTAGCGGTCTTAGTCTGGCATTAGATTTACATTTTTAAAGAATCCAGACCATTCTGGATCTTTACTTTCTCCATTTAGGGAATTTATGAGATTCTTAATATAATAACAATCCAGCAGGATGTCAACATTGCATTTTTAATGAGCCTTCCTCATAGTGGTTGCATAGATTTTTCCATGAACTTTCCCTCACCTTTCCAGCCACATACTCCTTCTTCCGTTGTGCTGCTCCCACTGGGGGTCTGTGTCAATAAAGTTTCTTTGGCCTGGTCCACAATTCTTTTGTTGAATTAAGCTTTACTAAAGCTTATTTTCAACATTTGCAGCACAACAGTAATTACACTACAGCTGTTTGCAGCAATCTGGTTCCATTATTGGGATAAACGACTCAGACTTGTAGTTTAGCCATCAAGTTCGTGATTATACTTCCTCGTAAAACAGCATGGTGGTATTTCTTTTCAGGAGCATTTGATTCCCTGATATATTCTGCTATCAGAGTTGTTTCATTGGAGTTCACTTTTCATATGGCATCACCAGGGAATGACTAGCTATTCTTTCAGCAGTATTACTCTTATTGCAGTATGTTTTAAAGTGAATATCGCTGTATCAATTCAATCAGGTAGGAAATAGCTGCAAGTTTTAAATTTGATCTATTTATCCTAAGTAATTGTAAATGTTATTCACTATGTAGGCCAAGATTTTAAAAACTGACTAGTGATTTTGGGTCAGCACCCACCCTCTGAAAATCAAGCCTCTTTAAGAACTGAGGCACCCCAAATCACTAATAACTTCTGAAAATCTTGCTAATTCCTGCGCACTGGTTCATACTGTGATATTCATTTGACAAAGATTCCATGCCTTACAGTGCAGCCTGTTTTGTACAGTCACTGAAAATACTTTTCTTTGATGAATACAGAGGGCAATGTTTTCTTATATGTAACCATTAATCCAATCAGAAGGAGGGAAAATCCAAAAAAATTACATAGTTCCATTATTACGACCACCAGACACCACTAGTGCATCATTAATATTAGTCTAAAAGCACAATGAAAATGACCATTGCTGTTTTATCATAAACTGTTGCCTTATATACTGTGCTCATAGTAATGCATATTATAACTATGTTTATTCAGGTTAATCTCAGGACATGTTTCAAGGTTAAGCTCCAAAATAGTTTTTAAATTGTCACTAAATCATTATGGCATGGGACAGCGGTTTTCACATTGATCCCCCTATGTCTGTTTTATCGACATGGTATGTAATGTATGTGTGTCACCGTAGCAGAAAAGGCAGTAGTTGACTCTTAAGTAACAAATGCAACATTAACAGTTTATTTGCTAATGTGGTTTGGCGCACTGAACAGGGTAAATCCTGAGCAAGAGATACTCAACAGGATTCTGTGAGACAGAGAGAGACAAAAGGCAAAGATTTCCAGCCCAGGACTGCTGAGTTCCGGGAGCAGTTCTCATTGCCGACAGCTTCAATCTACTTTAAATACAATGGACGTTTACGATAATCCATTGGGAATCTTTACTGTGATTCAGTGAGTAATCTAATACATTTGTACTTCATATTTTAAGTTAATAAGAACATAAATATTTAAATATATGCATACTTTGCAAGGGCAATATGTTTTAAAATATCCACACTCCTGTGCACTTAATGATAAAACATGTTTTGAAATGAGTTAGTTAAACATTGAGAAAGGTTTGACCTTTGAATTGAGCTAATCTAAGCAGAGCTTCACCAAAATTGTAGTATGGACAGACTGGCTAACTTGCTAAAAATGTTGTAGCACTGCAGAAAACTTCTGAGTTTCTTTTTTCACTGTGCATATATTAGAAGTTTGTTATAATGCTAGTTTTGGTGTGAACTATGTTTGTCTTTCTTAATAAATCTGACCCAAAAAGTATTCATTTAAGTATTCATTTAGCTATTGTATCAATATATTTCGATTTTGCACCTGGAAAATTCATTTGAAAAAAATGTTCCTTTAAAAACTGATTTCCTATGCATTAGTTTTGTTTGTGTTTAAAAAGTGATTTCCTATGCACTAGGAGTTTTGTTTATGTTTAAAAACCAAAATTATTTCACATATCAATTACCCATTGAAAAGATGTCACTGTATTCTATACACATTTGGGTTTGTTGCATGGGAAATTTATTTTCAAAAGATGTTTAAGTATATTGCATTCAAATGTCGTTGACACCGTTTTCTAGAACTTAGAGTATGGGACTGGGAGTCAGGATTCTATGGGACTAAGTTAGGAATCCTGGGTTCTATTTCCAACTTTGCCATTGACTCACTGTGTAACTTGGACAAATCATGTATCCTTTTTGAGCCTGTATTTTCCCATCTCTAAAATGGGTATAAAACACTAACCTACTGAACAGGGCTTTAATTAAGACCATCAGAACATAAGAATGGCTATGCTGAGTCAGACCAATGCCCCATCTACCCCAGTATCCTGTTTTTCAACATGGCCAATGCCAGATGCTTCAGAGAGAATGAACAGGTCAGTTATTGAGTGGTCCATCCCCTGTCATTCAGTCCCAGCTTCTGGCAGTCAAAGGCTTAGGGACACCTAGAGCACAGGGTTGAATCCCTGACCATCTTGACTAATAGAAGTCGCCAGTCCCCCTCTCCTATTTCATCATCTCTCTTCTTTTGGATCCTTCAGAGGACAATCCAGGGCTAGGAGGAGGAGTGGCAGGTCAGGGATAGGAAGGGGAACCAGTCATAGATTCATATCTGCCCCTGGCCCCACAGAAAAATCCTGAAATAAATTACAGAGCTGGTGGCTCTCCCATTCTCCCGGGATGGCGGGAGGGAGGGACTGCTGCAGGCAAAGGGAGTAATTGATAATGTGTCTCTGGTGAGGGATGGCAGCCCGTTAAGGTGACAATGGCCATGGCCTCCCATAGATCACTAGGGATCTCCTAGGTTTGGGGACCCCGTGGTCTGTTACGCAAAGCAAGGCAAACCCTACCCCTGTGAGGGAACAATGTGGTGGAAACTCTATAAGGAGATCCCTGCAGAAATGTATTGTGGGAGGGGATGATCTGAGTCGTACACATTTACACATCACAGTGATATTAAGTGTAAGTCTTTTTTAATGACTAGTTTGTAAAATGTTTTGTGACATCCCTGCCCCCAGATGATAAGCACTATATATAATAAGGGTAGGTTATTATTACATTCTTTGTCTTACGGTGTAGGTATGACAGGATGAGAAATGTTTGTTAAATGTCTTTTTAGGTGTCATTCCTTTAATGCATCTTTCAGAACAAAAGATGCACAAACTCCCTAAGCATTGGTTATAAGGGCTCTGCCGTGCAGCTGGGACTGTGCCGGAAAGCATGCTTACCATGCAAGTTCTTCTCCAGACACTAAATAACCTTGCAAACCTTGCACAAGCTTATTTAAAGCCAACAAGGAATTTAGGAGAAACACAGCACATGAGACTGGAAAGGAATACATTATTCAGAAATAATATGTTGAAGCCCTATAAGTTGCTGGAGGGACATGACGCTTGTGATCAGTGGTCAAGAAATGGGGCATGCCAAGGATAGAGAATGGGTAGGGAAATGAGGCCTCTTGAGAGGACAGGATGTCCTTGTGCCACTTACTGTACAGAACTGAGTCATTAGAGATGTAGGGTGAGATTTTCAAAAGCTCTCAGCACTGGCCTAACTCTGTTCCCACTGAAGCCGGTGTCAATATTAGCATCCAACTCTGCATCAGCATGTTGTTCAGGTTTCATTTTGGCACATGCTTCACTGCGTGCTCAATAGGCTGGCTGTGAAGTGAGCTTACAGGGGAGATTGAAGTCTGTTTCACTAGAAAATAACACTTGTGGCTTCTGTGCCTGGGCAGCCACTAACATCTCCCCTGCCCAGTCACAGAGTGATGTCTCAAGTGTTCCACTCCTAACTCATCGAGCACCATAAAAGCACCATTCCCTCAACAGTCATGCAAGGAAGATGACAAACTTCAACAATGATGGACAGCACTGAATGTGCTTTGGGAGCCAGTTAGTATCTCTTTGTGGCAAGAAAGGCTCTCAGAAACAAGCCAGTTTCAAAGGGAGTTAAAACTCCACTATTGGTTCTGCTAATTTTTTAACTTTTGAAAAATTCAAAGAAACATGTTGCCCAAATTAAACTAAGAAAGACCCATCTGACAGGCCTGGCATTGTAGCAAAAAGGGGGTGTATTATTCTTATAGTTCACAACGCAAGTGGGAAACAAACATACAAAAGACTTTATCACTATGATTCAACTGGTGAGGGGCTCCGTCCTCAGTTTGACATGCTAGTTAAACTCTCTAGGTAGGAGTAAAGTGGTAAAGAGTTAATGATGTGCTGGTTAATTCCACAATCAAAAACTTGTTCCCAGCAAAGCTGAAATGACTTGCTAGGGCCAAGGCCAACCCTGAAACAGTGAAAGGCGCTCCAAACTTACAAAAGGGGAGTCAAAGGTAGGCTGGCTTTGAGCCAGGTCAGCAATTGACTTGCCAGTCTTTGTTTAACTTGCATTGTGTTTACTATGATCAGGTGCCTACCTGGCAAGCTGTGATGGCAACACAGTAACACATTTAATGCAGTTTTTGCCCAGTTTAATACTAGGTTTCCAAAAATTTGCCCTGCTGGTCATGGAGCCTATTTTTGCTGCTAGTTAATATCTCACCTATTTAGGCTTTTATATTGTGCTTTTCACCATTATATGGAAGGCTGTGCAGAGGGTGGAATGACATTGGCTCTAATAGGCACAGTTAAGCTCTCCATCACAGGCCATACACATAGACGTGGTTGCACAGCTTGCACAAGTACTAAAAGTGCTCTGCCGGAGAGCTCATTTAGGTGATGTAGTTGGATCTGTGACCTTCTCAAACTTGTGGATCTTGTCTGTTCAACAGGCAGCTTAAATAGCTGACATCTGTCTAGAGTTAAATAAGCCACTTGTAAGTAATTTTGTCATGTTTATTGAGAGGGAAAAATTCTGACTAATTGATTCTGTCACTGCACTGTCATTGAATGTGGCCACAGGCCACCAGTATTGAAAATCTTCTCAGACCTTTAATTCAATGTATGGTGGCTGCTCTTAAGCTTTGATCTCTGCTGTTTTCCCATCTCTTGTCTGTCTCTGTTAACTAGACATTTGAAATCATGATTTTTCTAAAATCTACACAAATTGTCAAAAGGAAACTTGGAAAACAGGCAGGCAAGTTAGGTGTGAACAACTCTAGCAAATTGTTCCACAAGAGAAAAAGGTGGGTAAGACAACAGCAGGTGAGAATTTGAGATTCAGATTGAATTTGCTGCAAGCATTAGGCAGATATTAAAAAGCAGTTCAAATATAGCCAAGGCTGTCATAAAAGAGTGTGGTTACCATCTGGCTATAGTTTGGTGACTTATGTAAAATGAATTGGTGATCTCAAACATAGGCCACCATAATCCTGTTGGATGGTAACATCATGGTGACCTTTGAACTGGTGACCTGGACGTGAAAGTCTCAAAGTGGACACAAAAATACTATTACAGTTGTTACTAATCTCAGAGGCCAAGAAGTGAATAGCCTAGGTGAAGCCCTTCCATCATTAGAGGTAGTTCCTCCAGGTGTCTTGGCTGAGACTTACTGTCAGGGTAATGCAGGGTAAGTATTCTATACATCTCCTCTGGACAAAAAGATTTGTAGTATCCTTACCTGTCAAATCTAGGAACTTTCAGAAGCATTAAGTTAATTTGAATATATTTCTAAAATGCAAAGATAAAGTTGACTAAATATTAGACTGATTCACCAATCCATTGAAATAAGCTGAATTACACCAGAGAAAAAGTGCAATATTACAATAGTGAATCAGGCCCCTTGTTAGATTGGCAAACACTTTCTAGCACACTCTTTCCATCTAGAGGGTCTTCCTCCCCTCTCTTTCCCCAACCCTCAGCACTGGCCATAAAACAAAGCATAAAGAAACTAATTGGCAAAATCAGTCTTGAAACTATTTGAACTCAGTACTAACAGGGGCATAAAAACCCCAAGAGGTATTTTTTTCAAAAAGGGCCACTGATTTGGGGTGTCTCAAATTAGGTGCCCAAATTCAGACACTTTGGACCAAATTTTCAATGGTATTTAGATACCTAAAGAAGCAGGTAGGCACCTAGTAAGATTTTCAAGAGTATCTATGCAGGTTAGGTGCCTAACTCCCATCTAACCTTTTTAGGTGCTTTTGAAAATCCCACAAGGTGCTTAACTGCATCTTTAGGCACCCGAAATCAGAGGCCATTTTTGAAAATGTCGGCCTATGTTTCTCTGACTTTGTGAATGTTTTCAGTGGCTAGGAGGGAAAGCATTCTTATGGTCTGCTGCACTGCCAGAGACAAGGAGCCAGCCCTATGCTGTTACAGTATCTGATCTCTGTAAGGTAAGCCTCCTTCTGAAAGGAACTAATGTTACTGCCTAGTCTACTCTGTGTTCAACACTTTCTTTACTCAGATACAGGGGAAAAGATATTTAACTGTGGTTTCTCTCCCTCTGATTTTACTGACAAGATTAAACGAAGAAATTATTGCCTTGTGTTACAGTCCTTTATTTATTTATTTATTTTGCTCACAGTACATTTTCTGTTATTTTTGCTACCAGTGTCTTGAGTCTCAAGTATTTCAATAAATTTCATGTTGCAGTTGTCAGTTTCTTGCAGTGAAAGACACTCAGGTTGCATAAGATATAGTGTACCATACACTGCACGTGTTGTAAAGTGAACCACTGTATAATGAAATATTCACATAAATACACAGTACCAGAGGTCTTTGCTTCTCAGGTAACACTTAAGCAATATTATAAAGAGGAGTGTACAAAAAAATCATGAGGTTTTTTATGAATTGTACCTTTTCGTCTGTTTATGAAGAACATAACATTAAATGTATCCATTATTTGAATTCTGTCAATAATTCTTGATTTGCAGCTCATATGCAAGCTATTCATTGCAAGCGTTTGATAATTGAAGTTCAAGCTTTGTTTGGAGACACAGGTCACATGGTATTATTTCTGTTTGCTGAGTGGAGGCTTCTGGTATGAACATAAATTTAAAATTAATTCTCCATAAATACTGTGCAATATTCAATTCAGATTTACTGTTGCATGGACTTCCCTGCCAATAAATTCAATGCTAGAATATTCGTAAAAAGCAAGCACTCTGGAACAAATTCATTTAAAAATGCACTCACTTCTGGAAAATTCTTTTCAGTGTTTGCCCAGCTGTAATGATTAAAAGAAATCTGGCATTTATTTGCATATATGCTAATGGTTATCACAGTCTGCTTATGGTTTTCTCTAAGATAGCTGTTAGCCTCTGCAGCTGTAGTGACCTTGAGGCCCACCTAGCTTCCCAGATGGACAGAAACAGAGGCTAATTATCCTTCAACTGAACTTCACGTTAAAGCCTTGGTAGCAGTTTAGAGACACAGTACAACACTTTCCCCATTTAAATTGACCTCTGTTTAAGCAAAACACCTAGTTCACTGACATGCTGATAACTTACATTGATTGATGCATATTATATATTGCTCCTCCATTTAAATGAACCTATTTATCCAAAGGCTTTGGGTTACAGCTGTGAGAAATGTGCATAGTGTGGTCCAAATGCATTGCTTGATTTGGGCTTTTAGTATGGATTTGGACAGGTTTGCAGGTGCTCTTCAGCAACTGTAGCTGCATTTGGACAAACATAGGCAGAGTTTAAAATAAAACGCTGCTCCGTCTTGGGATACCCCCTTCCTTCCAAACGATCCCTCAGTTCTCCCTGCAGTCTTACGGGCCCTTCTTACCCCCACCCACATAGGTCAGCTAGCAATACTTAGTGGGGTTTATCCCATTCCTCGCTTAGCATACTTTTGGTGACAGCTGGCTAGCTCTCTTTCTTGGCTCTTAAGGAGGAGGCTATGTTACCAGCTCCTCTTGCATAATCTTCAGTGGAACATCACAGAGGCGGGCAGCCTGCCTGCCTCAGTTCTGCAGTAACTGGACACAGAAGTTTCTGCTTGGTCCAGCTGCTGCTATACTGCCAGTTTACTTCATTCTGGGGCCTGATGTGCCCAATCCTACACTATTACCAGTGCAACTCCATCTGTGGTAGCTTCAGTCAAAGTGCTAGTAGAGACTACACAAGCATTTACCGCCATGTCATCTAGTAGGTCTAGATGACAGGAACTTAAGAACATCAGGGGTTGGTCCTACTCCTCCTGTTATCAGATATGCACTTGTGCTTGTGCAGCAGGGAGAGATTTTTTTTTTAAAATGCCAACATAGACAAGGCCTTAGTGAGAGTGGGAGTGAAGTTTCTCTTAATGTTGTAAGTGCGTAGCTCAGAAGACACATAGGGCCAAATGGAGCTATGCTTATTTACACCTGCTGAGGATCTGGCCAGTGGTGGCTTGAACTGAGAGATAGCTCCAGGCATAGGGAGAAAGATAAACTTAAATATGTTGTGTTTGATAGAAACAGTTATTTAAAAGGAAGAAATATAAAACTAGCCTGGAGAGATTTGTTTGGCTTGTATTTGCATTTGGAAAGATGAGGAAAATGTATTTTAGTATATTTCAAACTTTGGGGGAGGGATAGCTCAGTGGTTTGAGCATTGGCCTGCTAAACCCAGGCTTGTGAGTTCAATCCTTGAGGGAGCCACTTAGGGATCTGGGGCAAAATCAGTACTTGGTCCTGCTAGTGAAGGCAGGGGGCTGGACTCAATGACCTTTTGGGGTCCCTTCCAGTTCTATGAGATAGGTATATATCCATATATTATTATTTTTTTATTATTAACAAATATTTTTGTCCCCCAAATGGCATTTTTGGTCTTAACTATATGGGTGAGATTCAGTGCTGCACTGAAAAACCCTGTATTATTTTTTCTTAACACACATGCTGAATCTAGAGCATCACAGCTTAATAGATGCTGACGACCTATGGAGAAAAAGGACAGGAACAACTGAGGTCTGTCCCACCTACCCACTTCCTCCTGCTGTTGCAGAAAGAAGTGGGATACATCTACCAGATGCTAATAGATGATCCCCGCCCAGTAATCTAGAGCAAGAAAACACACTGATTACCCTGCTAAGAACCCTGCTTATCTGAGAAAGAAAAAAATTCCCTCAAAGGCCAATGTTTCAAACCTTAAGCATCAGAAAAAATTGCTACAGTGTATTGTCATAATGATGACACATTATTAGTTTAACTAGTATCTAAGTGCCCTTTACAAACAAATCATTAATTTGAATAGATACATATAATCTGTTGAAGTGGATAAATTGGATGCTATGAGGAATTTGGTAACCTTATTCTGTATAAGAGAAATGTTATGCAATCTGCCACCATGAAGAGGAATATCATATGTATTTTGTATTAGTTGCTACCTCACTTACACTAATCCAAATGCCTAAATTCTGAACAGGCCTGTCTTTTTTGTTTGTTTGTTTTATTTTATTTGTTTATTTTAACCACAGTAATTAAGGAATCAATTGATTCAAAAAGATCTATGGTTCTCATCAGGGCCGGCTCTAGGCACCAGCAAAACAAGCTGGTGCTTGGGGCGGCACATTTTTAGGGGCGGCATGGCCGGCGCCAGAATGTCGCCCCTGCCGCCCCTAAAAATGTGCCCCGGCAGCCCTAGCTCACCTCTGCTGCTGCCGCTCGCGTGCCACGGTGCACGAAACAGCTGATTCGCGCACCGCTACTCGCCCTCCCTCCCAGGCTCTCAAACCTGGAAGGGAGGGGGAGATCCCAAGCGGCCGCGGCGCGCGAAACAGCTGATTTGTGCGCTGCTGCTCCCCCTCCCTCCCAGGCTTGAGAGCCTGGGGGGAGGAGGCAGGGCTGGGGATTTGGGGAAGGAGCGGAGTTGAGGCGGGGCTGGGGGGTGGGGTAAGAAAAAAACGGGGGGGGGGTGACAGCCAAAATTGATTTTGCTTGGGGCGGCAAAAATCCTAGAGCCGGCCCTGGTTCTCATTGCTGAAGGTCATGCATTTTGACTCTGCATCCAGTTGACCTAATCAGTGCAAGCCTTTTTAAAAAAATTCTTCAGTAGGTGTATCCCTGGACATCCATATAGAAATGAAGGCTTCATATAAATTAATTTCCCTGGTCCCCGAGAAGCTTTCTTTCTGATTCATAAGGGTCAAAAAAGGTTCTTCTCATGAAAACAATTTAGAAAATTCAAAGGTAATCCAATTCTAGGCTCTGTGCCATCCAAATGCCAGTACCCAGCAGGAAAAAAATCTCCTTAATCCTTTATTGTTTTTATAAGTACCTGTTTGCCAGGGGCCCTCCTCTTTTGTACTGAAGACACTGCATCTTATTTAAACTTTTTATTTTTCCCTTACTTTTAAAATGTTCCTTTCTCTCAGGTATCTATTAACTGTAAAGTTCACTTGATTAATCTCAGAGATTTTTTCCTCATGCCCAGCAATGGCAGCCACGGATTTTGCCATAAGGTGTCATATTCTTTATGTATCTTTTGGCCCTAGATAAATGTATCTGAGGGCAGTGGGAGATGGGGCAGAGTGGGCAACATGAATACCGATTTTAGTGTGGTAAATGCATAGCATTTTAGAGACAGGATTACTTGCATGTTCTGAATCAGGAAGCTTTCCTAGCTGGACTTCTCATGAGCTAAGTTCCCAGAACATCACTTCTTTTGCAACAATGGCTGATAGGGAAGGCATATCTTAGCAATTAATAACCAGCTGGTCACTTACCCAGCTGGCCAGTCAGTAACTAGAAATATCTGACCCGAAAGTCATTTCTTCTTATACAAACTTCTGTTTAATTAATTATCATTTTTATTTACTCTGTGTTGCATCTCAATTTATTGCAATTTATTTTACTATATTATATTGAACCTTTTGCTAGTTAGTACCTGGCTAGTATTGAAACCAATGGGAAAGCAGAATTATTACATTTATAATATCTTAATGGTTGCTTTTGTCCTTGTTTACTTGCACTGGAGGTGTTAGAATGGGCAGAATTTGTTCCATAGAATGTAAACTTAGACAAACAAGAGACATCAAATAAACTAACTGATAACCGAAAACACTTCCACAGGTAGGTTTTAATTTTTCCAGTTAACCCTTTAGTACCACATTCTCAGATAACCCAAGTGTATTGAGCCAAATGCTAGCTGAAAAGAAAACTTGGGAAAGTTAATTTTTTCGTATGTACTAATCTTCTCTTAATGAAACATAGCTTTTCATTCCATTAGGTATAGAATCTATGTATTCTGCTCTTGTATGACACTTCAGAAAGAGTTATAGATAGCTGTTACTTCATCATTACCACACTTCAGTGCTTCATTACATTAGTGCTTATTATCATTGACAATCCAAGGTATCTGAGGTACACAATATTTTTCCATATTTAGACTAGGACAATATTGCTGTCTCTCAGCACCATTCAATAACTGCTAAACAGGCTTTATTCATAATAGCACCCAATTTGGCCATCAGGATTACAAGAAGAATGGTAAATTCAGTTTTATGGTGCCCTCTTAAAGAGACAGTGAATTAATTTGAATATTGTAATGCACTAATTGTGAAGGAAGTATAAACATAAACTTACATTAGTCTGCTAATACCATCTGTAAGCAACCTGCTAGCTTGCTCTTTTACTAACAGAGGCTGTATCAACATGGGTGGGTGGTTTGAGTTTATTAATATTTATTCACACTTTTAAAGTGACCTTTTCTGATTATATGGATCAGAATTGCTATTATTGCTTCTTTGCTAATATATTATACCACCTTTCTGCTAGATGGTCAAAGACAGTTTAGTCTTTTATGAGCATCATGTCAGGATTTTTACACATTTTACTATATATTTAAATGTCTCTCCCTCTGCTATTGGGGGCAGAGGGAGAGACTGAACAAAACAGGCAGAAATGTACCTGTCTCTAGACATATGAAAGTAGTGTTTATTGCAATGCTGACTACTGCATTTTATGACTCTTTTTGTAACACTCATAATTTTTTTTCTTTTAATATTGGGAATCAGTTTTTAAAAAATTGACTAGCCCTTCAACTGACCTCTGACTTGCCCATCAGTCTTGGAACTTTCTGAACCATTTATGCTAATCCCTGCTGCTGTATGTTCCATATATTGGACTGGTGATGCCCTTGTGGCACTGTAAAGACAATGCTAATGTGTAGAAAAGCTTATATGCATATATTTTTAGTATGGTAGGTAATATATGCACAAATATTCTTATGTGACTAATAGCAGTGTTTTTCACAAAATCTGTACTGCAGATTGTACCTAAGTGTGTTTAGAATAAAAAAGTTAAATATATAAGGCAATGTATGTTGTAATAAGGTTGTTGATAGTTTTATCGAAATATTTAAATCACACGTACTTCCTGAACATTAGTGTGCTTTACCCAGGCTATTTTAAAAATAAGACTGAGGAGGAGTACGGCATTTGTGGAGTGGAAGAAGATGGATCGCCATGAACAAAAAGGTCGTGGAGGGAGGATTATGGCTGTGATACAGTAACTAAAGAACTATGGCATAGGACAAAGCACATTACAATTTGCTGGAAATAAGGGTAGTGTTCAAGAGGGATTAGATGGATGGGAATTGGTAATGGGATAAAGAGCATTTCACCTCAAGGTCACCTTTTGAATTCAACTCAAATCAGCACTGACAAAAGCTGTTACCATCTGCTGGCTTTTGGGTGGGGTGTTATGGGCATCCACCCCCACAAGCCCTGAGTGGGTTAATGTGTGCCAGAGGGGGCCAATTAACCTTATATGCTGCACCTGGAGGGGAACCAGAGCTTGATAAGGCAGATGAAGCCCAGGTGGAATAGGATTATAAATCAGGAAGTGAGAGAAGGAAGGGGCTACAAGGAGGAGGTTGGCACTCATTCCTTAGTGGGGGTGAGAGGAGATCCAGAGGGGGCAGTAAGCCCTGGGGTCCTGTCACAGACTGGGGATGCAGTAGCTATGGGGAGCAGAGGAATCTCTGGTGGCAAACCCAGAGATAAGCCAGGAGATGGAGGTGGGGTAGAAAGGAGACAGGGAAACAGCAACACGAGCTGAAACTGAGCAGACTTAGATTGCTAGCCATAGAGTCTATAGGCTGGAACCTGGAGTAGTGGGTAGGCCTGGGTTCCCCTACCAGCCACTGGAAAAGTGGCACAGGACCTGAAGACTTGAAATGGAGACTGTTTGAGACAATGTCTGGATAGCTTATCCATTGGGACTTTGTGACCCTGGAAGTGGGTGAGGGGGGGGGGGACTATATAGTGACCTGGCTGGAGAGCTGAGTCACAAAGAGGGAGCATCCCACGTCACAGAGAGAGGGGCCATGCTGTGAGCAACTACTGGAGGAGAGTGTCAGGTGGGTGAGAGCTAATTCCACCTGCAGCAAGTGGCCCCCTTCACAGGGGGTTTATGAGAAATGAATTGGTCACTTCAGTCTTCACTCAGTGTATGGATATTTACATTGCAAAACCCACTACTACATCTGGCATTTGTTAGTCACCCTGTTAGCAGTCTCGGGAGGCCTGGGAGAGAATGGGCATGGGAACTGAGACCAGCCCTGCAACTGGTCTCCATGGAAGGGCAGTGGAAGAAAGAGGAGAGAGGACCAGGTGGCTGATAATGGCCATATAAGAGTCATTGGCCAATCTCTTCCTAAATAAAGAAAAAGTGAACCCCTGGATCTACATTATAATTAAACCAAATATGGCCAGGCTTTGAAAAGTCAAGCAAACAGTTAACATTGCTTATCCAGTGTCATCCAATTATAAATAAACATTTTCAAATCTGGGTGCTTAAAGTTAGGTATCTGGATGAGTATTTAGGCATTAAATACACATTAAAGCGGCTTAGTGTTCAGAGAATCTGGGAGCTTGCAGCTCCCATTACTGGTGGGTTGAAGTTGATGGAACCTGTGGCTGAGCAAGACCTTGGAATATTGAGCCACTTCTGGAGGTGCCTAACTTCAGGCAGACAAGTTTGAAAATGTTAGTAAAAGTAAGGAGTAAAGAGGATCAAATGAACTGTAAAATAGGCCCAGATCCAGCAAAGCAATTAGGCATCTGTTTAAATTTAAGCTCGTGAGCAGTCTGTTTCCCAACAACCCAGCAAAACACTTGCCTGCATAAGTGTTTTACTGGATTTGAGCCTTAGAGTGTAGTTTTAAAAATGGGCTTAAGTCCCATTGAAAGTCAGTGGATTTTGTGCTCCTAAGTCACTTAGGCTCTCTTGAAAATACCCCTATTACCTTCCAACCAGCAGTCCTTATTCATGTAAAACTTCTGATTGGACTCAATGGGAAGCTTAGGCCAAGTTTTTTCCACTGTGATGTAATGGCAGAATTTTTTTTTAAAATTCATCCTGAAGAATGTTTAGCTAGTGGACTAGAAAACACTAAGGGAGTTTCAGCAATGAAAACAAGAGAAACTAGTAATCAAAAAGAAGTGATATAAATTATACAGAAATGTGCTTGGGATCTCTTAATTTCTATTATTTAGGCAGTATTGCCTAGCGGATGCTGCACTGGACTGGGAGTCAGAGGAACTGGGTTCTGTTCCTGACTCAGCTGATGACCTTGGGTACGTGACTTTCCTTTTCTGTGCCTCCATTTCTCCATCTGTAAAATGGGGATAATGATACTGACCTCCTTTGTAAAACTTTTTGAGATCTATGGATGAAAAGCTCTATACAAGATATTATTACTATTATTATTCATAATTCCATTTGCACTACTGCAAGTGGGCAGGATATCTCCAGGGAGAGGGAATAATGTGATTGTAGAGAGCAAACAGGATTTGAAAAATCATCTAATTAAACATTAATACCAAAATTCTTTCAGAAAGAGAGCTTGCTTCACACTTTGTAGGGGATGATCCATTTTGTAAATGTTTATATTCCCCATTTTAGCTCTTTAATGTAATTATTCAGTTTTCTAGCCTTGATAATATAAGTGATGATAAAATGTAAAGGGTTAAAAATGAAAGTCTCTGAATAGTATTTTGGCAATCTGTTAGGAGCTGCAATATGTATATATTACCCCGTAAATCTAAATTATTGGCACTTGCGAAAGATTATTTCCATTTATTTTGTTTTGTTGTATAATATGTTGTGGTGAAGGCAACAATAGTGTTAACTTGTGATGGTTCTAAAATTCAATAGATGATTAAATCATTTGCTATATACATTTCTAGGGTCAAATCCTAAGAGGTACTCAGCATCTCAGATTCCCACTGAAGTCCAGAGTGGTCTCAGATGCTGAGCATCTCCTAGGATTTTATACCTATATTCTTGGATAACTCCCCCCCACACCATCACACACACTTTATTTTATTCCATTATTGGAAACATTAACTGGAATTTATTTTTCTACATAAGTGTTATAATAGAGGAAAGATGTATGAATGTATTTCTACCACGTAAGATGGTTTTGCTCATAAACCTAATTCATACTAAGAATTTAACGGTGGGAAGAAACCCTCTGGATATAAAAGTAATCCATTCACTTTATACATGCTGTTTGGACCTCTTGGAATTAAAATGGGTTATCTTTATTAAACTTAATTCACTGCCGTTTTATGATTTTAGCCATTTGTTAAAAATATAGCTCTGTTAGCACGATGATTAGGTAGTGGTGGCTGGATGGTCTTGTGATTTGAGACAGGGATGGAATTCAAGAGATATGGTCTCGCAGTTCAAAACAGGTTTTGTCTGCATTAGTCCCCTGCAGGGGTGTGAATTCTAGTGCACACTAGGGTGTTGCACACTAACTAATTAGTGGGGACCCTGCTGGTGCTCATTAAAATTCCCTAGCATGTTTTAATGTACTACTGTTTGAAATGGGATTACATTTATGTGCACTCTAGGGAACTCCTAGTGCATGCCAGCAGGGTCCATATGGGCCAGTTAGTGCATGACATTCTAGTGTGCACTAGAAATTACACCCCTCTAGTGCAGACTAATGCACAATGTAAACAAGCCCTCAGGTAAGTTTCCCATCTGTAAGAGCAGATGACATGTATTGTGCAGGGTGCTAAAGTAGGGTTTTTTTAAATTTCTGCTTTCATGGGAGTTAAAAGATTCTGAGTTTCATGATTTTTTTAAAATCCTTACATTTCTGTCATTTGATTATGTTGCTTGTGAGTGAACATGACTGTGGATGGTTGAACAGACTTCACTGAGAGCCTTGAAAGCTGCAAAGTCTAATCCTGGGCTCCATGGGGGGTGGGGGGAGAGAGGGAACAAGTAGGAGCTCAACTACAGGCCATGAAGACGCTTGCTGAATAGGCTGAACATGGCTGATTAATATAAATTGTATATCTATATTATCTTCCATCCAAGGATCTCAAAGTCTTTTGTACATATCCGTGTGAGGGAGGTGAGAATTATTGTTTCCATTTTACAGGTGGGAAAATGGAAGCACGGAGTGTAGGTAATAATACTTTCAATTACTGCACGGGGTGTTGTGAAGACAAACTAATGTTTTAATAAGAACTTTGTGACTGTAAAGAGCCACAAAATCTATACATTAAGTTATTGACATAAATTCTCTCCAAGTCAGTGACAGAGCTGAATTAGAACCCAGAATTCCTGGCTCCCATTCCTATATTTAAGCACAAGACTGAGCATTCTCCCCAAAAGATGCACCACAGAATGCAGCTGAGAAAGCTAAACTGTTTTTTTTTCTTGCTGTTTATTGTCTATTTTGGTTTCTTTTAATCTATTTTGGGTGTCCTGGACCACAAACCTTTTAAAAGGTTTGACTGATATTTGCATAATTACTGATACAACTGAATTAAAACAGTTATTTGGAAAAGTAAGTAAATAAAGCACCAGACCAGTAGACTGCCATCAGGAGTTTTAATTCCTTGAGGCTGTCTACTAACTTCTTTTCAAAATGGGTGGTGGGATTGCTCAGCAGCTCTTCCCTGTCTTCTAGGGAGGGCTTCATGAATTTAATCAACACAGGCAGTGAATTGCATGGAAATTTAAATAGCAGTTACAGATGAGATTTGAACTACTCATCTCTGCTTTCCCCTAGGCAGTATGGGTATTTAAGAAGATAGTCTCTCTCCCAAAGTGAGTAATCATGTTCATTCTGATTTGGCACATTTGTTTTCAGATTACAATTCACTGGGCTCACTTCGGTGCGCACATTCTCCAATATGTGAGAGTGAACAGGTACAGAATAAGAGTTACACAATGCTTTATAGACAAACACTCCCTATGTATGACTGATATTTCAGGATTCAGCACAGGAGGAGTGACTGTGGCCAAAGGAGAGGGCCCAGAGTGTTTTAGATTTCTTGCAAAAGGGGCACAAAGAAAAGTAAGACAACCCAGTGAAAAATTTCCTAAAGTAGTGATTTTTAGATTCTTATTATTCTCTCTGTATCAATTTTTTTTAAATCAAATCTCATGAAAAATTCAAATACAACCCAAAATTTAGTTCTGTGTTTTGGTTGTTGCCACTTCAATGAGATTTTTACAAAGTAAAGGTTTAAGGCTTCTGTTAAAACAGAACTCTGTAACACAACCTTATCTATGGAGCTGTTATTGTACCCACAATACCCCAGAGCACACCAACTTCAGCAATATTAAATGTACAAAGTTCTTTGTAGCATTATTTAGTTAGTTAGTTTAACTAACATTTTTTGTGGAAGCTATTGCTTCTGTGCATCTTCCTCAAGTACAGTTAATCTCTCTCTTCTGGCCCACAACTAACAAAAGTTATTTTAATTGTCCCAGTTTTTGGGTGTCCAATTGGAGACATTTAGAAGGGATCTGACTCTCAGAAGATGGGTGCTTAGCACAAGCCCGCAAACTACAAGTCACTTTTGAAAGTCTTGGCCAGTGATTTTTTTGTTTGTTTGTTTTTTTTAAACCTTTCTTTCTACTCCTTCTGGTAAGAATATTCTTAATGGCTGCTTGCAAGAAAATTAGCCAAAGGAGACCTTTGATTGCTGGTATTGTTGCTCATTAGGACACATTCTCTCTTATATTTAATCTCCTTATGGAATAGTGTGGTTGAGGTTAATAGTGAGAACACTTAACTCAGCTACATTCTCACCATTAGGCTAATGGTGAGAGATGTTCATCTCATTTGTTCTAGATGGTGAATGTAGGAGGACAACTGTATAGTTGCAGCACCTTGTCTTTTATAGGAGACCTATAATATCTTTAACTGCTTGGGGAAAGTTTTTTGGGGGAGGAGGTGTTAAAAAATTATGTATGTAGGTGTTGTGATTTATAGCTCTGTGGCAGAAGAGCTAACTTCTTTGATTTCCTTTTTCATTCTGATTTATACTCCTTGAATGCCCCTTATACACACCATACAGACTGGCATCTGTGTGGCCTTCTGGCTGCATGATTCACAGCTTTGTGTTCTAGCCAAATGCACCAACACAGCTCATGACTATGCATTGTTGGCCAGCATTGTAACAGTTAGTGGCTTTCTGTGCCGCTGTTACATTTTACTCACTTAGACATACCATTTTACTCATCTCTGTAGGGAAGGGGTGCTCTGAATATCATGTTTCAAGTCTTTATTTTGACTAATTGTGCAACCAGAAAAGACCCATAACCTATTTTCACATCCCTCTGAATTCCTTGATTTTCTTAGAGATAAGGTAGGTGAAGTAATATCTTTTATTTCACCAACTTCTGTTGGTGAAAGAGACAAGCTTTTGAGCTACATAGAGCTCTTCAGGTCTTGCTGATTTTTTTACAGAGACATCAAAAGCTTAAGTGTCTTTATATTGCATTGACACTTTCCATAGGAGACTGCATAAGACTGGGAATTTATCTTGTCCTTCCCATCTTTCCCCAGTTAGAAACAAACCAAATTTCTCTCCAGGGATTTAGAACACTGCTTTTGGCATTCAGACATTATAGTGCAATATAAGAATTTAAATAAGAAAAAAAAGGTAGCATTTTGGCAGAAGGCCAGATGCAGAATTATGATCAATTATTTAGAAACAGAAGGATTTTAGATTAGTCATGTCTTCTCTTTTTTTATTGTTTATTTTAGTATCAGAGGGTGGCTCTCAGGAGTGGCAGAAGTGCCCTAAAAGTGTGTGTGTGAGGGGGAGCCAAGTGCCTGAACCATAGCCCCACCCTCGCACCACCCCTTCCCACCAAGGCACCGCTCCTGTACCGCCTCTCAAGACCCCACCCATCGCTCCACTTTTCAAAGGAGATTGGCCCCCCTTATTCTGGCAACCTGGTGGCTCTCCTTTTAAGAGGTGATAGGCTCCAGTCCACCTGTGACAAGCTTAACTTGCCTCATTAGGCGGGAAAATGATTAGTCACATGACCTTCCTGTCATGTGAAAAAACAGGCCAATCTGAGGGCTAAAAGGAAGAGGCCTGAGGGCAACTAAAGAGCTGCTGAAACTAGCTGCTTGAGGAGTTTCTGGGGAAAAGAAGGAAACCAGTCACAGGAAGGAGGACTGTGAAACCCTAGGCTTGAAGGGCGAGCTATGGGACAGGGAGGCTGGGAAAATGATATGGAATAAATTAGACACCAAGAGAAGGGGAATATTGTTTTTAAAGACCAGGGCTGTGACTGAATTATTCTGGGAGGTCTCAGAATTAAATTGAGGTAGGGTGCTTGCAAGGCTACCCCAGGCCGTGAATGGGGTGCCCTGGGAAAGCTCCTGTCTATATTTAGTTATTTTTGAAGAGTCGTTTTTTAAATGGTCGAACTGTATCATAGTACTAGGCAGGTTAAGGTATTGGAAATGTTAATTTCTTGCTTGTGAATATACACCTAAAATACTCCTTTATCAGAACCAAGACCGTGTTCTCACATGGACAAGTACTGTAAATGAAGATTGACAGACCTTAAAAAAAAAAAGGACAAAAACCGAGGAGTTCAGCATAGGGAAACCTTCACATAGCAGGATGCTTAAAACAATAAGCGAGTATCATTCATCAAAGCATCCTCAGTGCTCTTCAAAATACAGTTTGTATGGTTTGACGGCATCTTTCTAGTGCCATTACATCAGCAGCTTTCTTAAGAAAAGCCAAGTGAGAACATGAAAACATTTTTACAGCGCAAGTGAACCCAGTGGATGCAGGTGTTATATAACCTACATTTGCAATACTACCACATTGGTTGTAATCTTGTCAGATCTCATAAAATAAGCTAAGCTGGGTCTCATTGGTACTTGGATGGCAATCCTCCAAGGAACACCTAGGTGCTGTAAGTAGTAGTGATGATTAGAGGTGTACCTCTTGCCCTCTGAGTCAGTACCATGCTAATATGTAATGCCCCCGCATTATGCTGTGCTAATGGAGGTGTCAGTTTATGGTCACAATGGATGTCCTGTCCACATGTGGTTGTTAAAGAGCCCTTGAAAATCTTGGAGAAAGTAGAGTTCTATAACCCCATTGTCCTAGAGAAATTCTAGTTTGGATCATTACATTGTGCCTCCCTATATTCTCTCTGTAGTTTCAACTGAATCTGGTATTACTGCTCACTGTGGACTGCATGTCCACAGCTGTTGTGCAGTGCTGAACAGCAAACATGTTCCATCTCATATATAACTGTGTTTCAGTGCTAGGTCAAGTTGTGTATCCATATATTATCATAGCAGTGTGTGTGTGTGCATGCATGTAAGTACAGAAAGAATGCATAATGATGTAGCATGGCTTACAGACTTTAACAGTGTGAATATGGGTTAGCCTCATTATTTGAGTGGCCACCCCAAACTTATGCCCATAAAAATTTCATGCCACTCTACCGCATAACGTGTTCACCATTTGCTACACTTCACAGACTAATTATTTTAGTAATGTTTCAGAGAATTTATTAAAACTTTTGAAGCTAATTCTCCCCTTGTGTAGTTATTTACATCAGTGCAAAATGGGCATAAAATGCTACAGATCAGAATGGTAATGCTATACACTTGCTTTTTCTGGTGCAAATAACTACACAGGGTGCAGAGTAATAGAGAATCAAATCTTTTGTATCCCTTTGTCTGCAAAGCTAGGTAGAGCTGGCCAAAACTTAGGTTTTCTGATTAATGAGAGATTTTGATATTTTAAAATTTGGTTTCATTACAACTCAGACAAACCATATTTTCCCTAAATTTCTTGTGAATTGGAAAGCCTGGAAAAAAAATGGGAACCATCAATACATGGTGTTTCCAAAACAAAATATGCTCCCCAGGACATGCAGCTGCTAACAGAAATGGACAGTCTTGTCAGTTTCACCACTGCTACTGTCAATTTCAATCAACAGCTGCTGGGACTCCCAGGGTTTTGGCTCTGAGGCAGTCCTGCCATGTGGACTGCCTCTGGGCTGAGGACCCCCAGGTCAGTTCAGGAATCAGCAGCATGCTGAGCCAGCTGGCCCGAGAGTCTGGAAGCTAGACCCTGGAAACCCACCCCAGGACATCCCAGCTCCACGGCAAGGAGCCTGGAAGCCCTGGCAGGGCAGGATTGAATCAGAGCCACAGACACAGGGTTGCCTGGCCCTCAGGCAGTCCATATGGCAGGGCTACCCCAGAGCAGTGGGCTTTGGAAATCTGGGCTTACCAGCAGCCCACCAGCCTGGCAGATAAGTTCCACTGGAATCCTGGTAGGCAGGATTTGGTCTCAAACCTTGCTTGCTTTCACAAGACAATTTAGGTCCAATGCACCTGGCATTTTCCAGCGAAACTCTGTTTTACTGGAAAGTTTCCAACCAGTTCTAAAGCTAGGTGCTGTAATCATATAAGCCCAAATGTATAGGTCTTGAATAGGGGGAAACATTATAACTGATAAATGTTTGAAACCTCTAAAAATTCCCTAAAATAGCCCTTCTGTATGTTATAATGTCATAATTATGCGATCTGATATCATGGAACCTACAGACACACCAAAAAAAGCACTATGTATCCCATTGGAAAACTGTGACTCACCCATTTTCAATGCAATAAAATCCTTATTTCTGGCCCCGATGGGTTGTGAGATAAGACAATCAACCTGTCACTAATCCAGGCATATATATATTGCCCATTCCAAATCTGAGGTCAGTGTACTTCAGGGAGAACAAAGTAAAATATTTTGGACAGGTTGTACTTGGAAAAAAAAATCTTTAAAATAGAAGCACTTGCAAGTCACACAAGTGTCTGGAATGTTACAATAAATTATGATAGAGATGGAGCAGGGGGAGAGTGCAGCTGAAACAGTCAAAGGTGCACAAAAAATTTCACTTTATCACCTGGCTATGCAATTTATCAAATAGATACCACCATATATGTGGTGTGTAGCAGCTCCAGTAGTGAAGCGCCGAATGAAAAAGTTCAGTGAAGGCTTGGGTTTGAACACAAATAACCTTCTGTAACTAAAGGTTTATTGCAGAGGTTAACTTGGCAAAAATCCCCAGACACATTTCTTTCCATGCAGTCTTACAAGCAATGAACTCAAAAAATATAAAAAC
Source organism: Terrapene triunguis (assembly GCF_002925995.2). Classification (NCBI taxonomy): domain Eukaryota; kingdom Metazoa; phylum Chordata; order Testudines; family Emydidae; genus Terrapene; species Terrapene triunguis. The sequence goes on from NW_020664373.1 coordinate 7,217,383, forward strand.
AAAATACAAATTAAGTAGCATAGAGCCGTTGTTACCAGAGCTTACTGCCCTGGACCCTGGTGGTTACAAGTTTGATTTCTCTAAACTCTAGGAGTCAACCCACTTCTCTTACATATCCTCATTCTATGTGTGCTCTGCTTCACAAATTTAATGCTGCATTACCAACATTTTTGCAATATAGAGAGTCAGGAAATGTACAGTGAAGGCTAAAAGCTCAACATTTATCCTTTCCCCATTTGCTTTGTGGTTTAAAATAGTCTCTCTTTATAACAAATTATTTATCAGTTAATAAAATATATTACACACATATTGTAATTTCATAGCATTGAATGCAATACGGTATAATGAAAGTATTAATCGGACATGGCTTAAGTCATAGGGTGATCTCAAAACAAGTTAAGTTTGAAGAAATATTTTTTTCTGCTTTCAGTATACTAGAAATGCTGAAGTACTATAAGAAGAGTTATTCTGACTATATTTCCAACCCTGATTGAAAACAAAAATATCTGAAATCATGAAAAACACTGCACTTGTCAAGTTTTCAGCTCTGTTTGAGAAATTCAGAAGTGCTGGATAGTCCACAGACATTTCTGAGAATCATCTGAACTTTTCTATGCTTATCCAAACTGAATCCAAATTTGAGCTTTGTGAGATTCATCTGTCACTGATGATAACACTATGAATCACAGTTCAAAAGAAAAATGCCTAAGTATTCTGCTACAGATGAAATGTTGAGGGGAAATGTGTTAGCAGAATTTACTGAAGACCAAGATGTGAGCTAGCAGAGAAGTGAACAAAGAATGTAGAGTACCTTTCCCATTATTCTTCTATGCTTCTTGCTGAAAATATACCCCTTTTGTACTGTATGCAGAAAGAAAGGCAGATACTGTTCACCCCCAAACAATTGTGTGTCAGTTCAAATTATTCGTAGGACAGCAATACCTCATTTCATGCTTCTTACACCTTTCTCTCTCTCACTCTTTTGTTGTGACCCTTTCTGTCAGATGTTGGCTTTATAGCTAGCATGGGATTAACCACAGTATACTCCCCTTTCATGCTTGCCTTCTCTTTATATACATACAGCCAAGCTCAACACCAGAACTCTCCAACCCTCTGTGGTGGATGGCATATGCTCACTGTGACCTGGTTATGTAAGAGTTCACTTCTCCCAATTCTGACGCAAAGTAATAAGAAGAGGGGAAACATTGTTTCCAGAAATAAAACAGATTACTTTAATCCCAGCCCCACTGCAATGTCAATCATAATTCTTTTTTATCATTATATGTTAACCACTGCTGAAGGGAAACTAAAACAGCTAGTCATTTGTTTAAATACAATTACTGGTTTAACCTTAGGAAACAATCCTCCATTGTGTCTGTTTGTTTCTCCCACGCCCTGCCCATTTTCTATATTAAACTCATACGTTCAGATACAGCATGAGACCTCCTGCAACTACTTACTATTCATATTAAAACATTTTGTCTTATAGCTAGGTCTTGTCTATATGTAACTAATCTAGACAGCTTTACTGCAAGGTAAGTCTTCCTTCTTGCACAAATTTATGATTATTGCACTTTTCCAGGAAGATCTGTATTTTCTTCCTCTTTTTCCCCTTCTCAATATCAGGCTAATTAAGTGTCATCTGCTAAAGGAAAACGTTTTTTTTCCATTATGTATATATTTAATTTTTATTCTCTGCTTAGTACAGTGTCTCAGTCACATCTCAGATTTCTTTCTTTGAGCTACACTGTACTACAACTCTAGAGCATCACTTCATTAAAATAAAATAAGATTCAATCACAGTTGCTATTTACATGCTGTCCACCCCACACGAGGCCTGAAGGGGTAAATTAGGCCAATTGAACTATCGGCTGCACCTGTAGGAAAGCCAGGGAGTGCTAAGGCCTAATTTGTTGATGAAGGTCCAGCAGGGGGAGGATCTGGGCCAGGTTTATAAAGCCAGGAAACTAGCAACAGAAAGGGGCTGCAGGGAAGTAGTCTGCAGTCACTCCCTGGAAGAAAAGAGGTGTGTTGGACTATAGAGAGCAGCTTACAGTTACTCCCTGCGAGGAGGGAGTTTGAGCTGGTACACCCAGGGAAGGGGGGGGGGGGACCAGAAGCTGTAGGAAGGAGTCCAGGGAAGGAGCAACAAGGGTTGTGGGAAAGCAACCATAGTTGCCAGGTACAGGATCCCTAGACTGGAACCCGGAGTAGGGGTGGGCCCACGTTCCTCTACTGGCCACCGGGGTAGTGGCACTATCGGGGCAGTGCTGGATAAGACTGCCTGAGACTGTTTATGTGGAAGGACTTTAGGTAACTCCTGGAAGGGGAAACCACGTAGTGACCTGGCCGGATGGCTGAGTCACGAAGAGGAGGCTGCGGTTCCTGGAGTGAAAGGGGTCTGTAGAGCAAGAGGACCACGGGAGGGACACTGCCAGAGGAGGGTGCAACTGGCAGAGCTAATCCCCAGAGCAATCAGGAGGAGGCACCACCTGTGATGAGTGAACCCTGTCACAATGACTAAATATTAAGATCTTGCCGTCCAAAAACTACTACCCCGGTGTGGTTACTTCCAATAATTTTTAAATGTAATGAGGAGTGTCAATGGGGATGTTCATATTTTTAAATGGTGATTTTATTATTAATACATATAAAGGCAATCAAATAATAAGATCCCAATACTTACAAAATTCTGTTGGCATTTTCTATGTCCTCTTGGCAAGACAGCTGGTCAAACCCTGGAAGGCTTGTTGTTAGCAGTGGCTTTGATCTTGTGACACAGACAGAATTCATCCCACAACAATAAATGATTTATGGTGGTGAAGCAGTGGCACTAGGTGGCACAAGTTTCCGCATCATAGACTCTCTTGACCATCAGAGGAGTCTGGCGCAGCTCTCATGCCCAGGAACCAGTGTGAATAAAATCATGGATCGCTGTTTTTATAAAAATCCACCTTTTTATATAAATTTTCATTTTTCCAGAATTCACATTTAAAAAATACTTTTCTGAAAGACAGTAACCATCAGCATTTGATAATAATGTATCACCTAATATATCTAGAAATCTCAAAATGCTTGACTAGTATTAATTAATCTCATAACACTCTCTGAAGGATTAGTATGTCTGTTATAGATGAAAGAACTAAAGACAGGGAAGATAAGTGACTTGCCTTCATTTGCAACATCTAATTAATGACTGAGCCTGGAATAAAACCCAAGAATGACTCCCATGCTCTAGTTCTAACCATAAGACTATACTCCAATACTGTTATAAAAGACAATATGTTCTTAAAAGAAACATGGGAAATCAGTGCTCTATAAATTGTTGCACTTAGTCCCCTTATCTAAAGCAAACTAAGTACTGATCTATCCATCTTGGTTCTTATCAGGTGCTTTTCACCACAGTATCTGAGTGCCTCCCACAGACAGAACTAATGTACTATAGTGCACTCAGGTCCAACACATGCACTATATTTCCCCCTCCTCCTTAGACGGTGGTTGGAACACTCCCCCCCACCTTTTTTTTCTTAATATATATGTGAGAAAGAGTTCTCCTCTTCTCCTTTCTATCTTCTTTTCCGTAGTAGTAGTAGCAGCTGCTGTTGCTGCTTTTTGGGACATCTTGCATTTAGTTCTGAAGGCAGTGAGATCTGTGTGTGTTCTTACCTGCCTTTGGAAAGGAGTCCCATCTTCTTAGGCCAGTTGCAGAAAAAGCCCTTTCCCCCATTTGCATGGGTTTGATCCTTGATGTCTGACAGTCTCATTGTTCCTGTGGTACATAACTGCTGAGGAAGCTTTTGCTTCTCTAGTGTGAGGTGCTGTTTTAGGTAACTTGCCCAATAACATGCATGGATGGTCTTAAAGATGAGGCAATCTATCTTGAAATTAACCTGGTGTTCTATGGGGAGCCAATGTAGAAGCCCAAGGGTGATGTGCACCTAGTGTTTCTCAAGAAGCAGCTTCTCCATTTTGGACAAGTGGTTGTCTTTTTAAGGTCAGCACACTCATTCCCAGGTACAATGAATAGCAGTAACTCAGCTTGGAAGTCATAAAGGCATAGATCACTGTGGCCAGGTCATTATCCAAGAGTACAGAGCTCAGACTTTCTGCCAGTCATGTATGAAGGAGGGCATCTGTTTCTGTGTGCGTGACCAGAAACCATGAGGAATAAGAACACAGATTGACTTGCTTATGTTAAAAACAGACTCCCTTAATAACGGTAGATGCTATGGTGGTGGCAGCTACTCTTCTGGATGTTTTGTGTTCCCATTAGCATTGATTCTGTCTTGGTTGGGCTTAGTTGCAGTCATCTGCCTTTCACCCTGTTTCTGACCTTGGTCAGAAACAGAGATTGTTGGGTAACAATGCTACTAGCCCTGGAAGTGAGTGAGCAAGAACGCCTACTGTTGGTATTTGAGAGCATGATGTCTCGTGATTTCCTCTAATGTCTTTAAATGGATGTCGAGCAGGATGAGTATAGAGCCTTGATGATCTTCACAGGCCTGGTAGCAAAGGAGAAGCTGACCACCAACACTCTGTGATTGCAAGCCACAGGGGAGGATCTCTTCCAGCTCAGTGCTTAACCATTAACTTCTGCTGCTCTTTCAAGGCAAGATAATAGTATACTGTATTGATTAGTACTGAATGCTTCAGAAAAGTCTAATAATCTGTCAGTGCACAAGAGGAGGTCATCCGTCAGTGCAACCAATGTTGTTTCTATTCCATGTTCTATACCCTCAAGGCTCTACACAATCACTCATCTTGTTTGACATCCATTTAAAGACACTGGGGGAAATTGTGGGACATCATGGTCTAATACAAACAGTATGCTGGGGAAAAGTCTACAGGTGCAGAGGAGCAGGTGGTTTGGGTAGAGACATCCCTTGGGGATGAGTTTATTAAAAGGGGAACTCTATATCCTAGTAAAAAGGACAGGAAAGAAGTTGGTAAAGTACAGGCAGGAGCTAGTGAGGAACAGTCATGGACAAGAGTGCCATTTAAATATAACACATGAAGGCAAGCAACTGAATATTGACAAAATGTACATGGGCTTATATGCAAATGCTAAAAGTATAAATCCTAAAATAGGTGAACTAGAGTGCCTGGAATTAAATGAGGATATTGATATAATAGGCATCATGGAAACTTGGTGAATGAGGATAATCAATGGTACACAGTAATACCAGGGTACAAAAATATAGGAATGACAGAGTAGGTTACGCTGGTGGGGGGTGGCACTATGAGCATAGGGTCAAAGTAAAAATCCTAAATGAATCAAACGGTACCAATCTGTATGGATAGAAATTTCATTCTTGAACAATAAGAGTATAGCAATAGGAATATACTACCAACCACCTGACCAGGATGGTGATTGTGATTATGAAATGCTCAGAGAGATTAGAGTGACTACAAAGGCAGAACATCCAATAATATTGGAAGATTTCAACTATCCTCATATTTACTGGGTATATGTCACCTCAGGAAGGAATGTAGAAATAAAATTTATAGACACCATGAATGACTACAGCTGGGAGCAGCTTATCTTGGAACCCATAAGGAAAGAGGGAATTCTAGATTTAGTCTTAAGTGGGGCACAGGATCTGGTTCAAGAGGTGAATATTGCTGAACCACTCAATGACCATAATATAATTAAATTTAACATCCTTGTAGGGGTGGGGAATGCCGAAACCCCTCTACTATGGTAGCATTTTGAAAAGGGGAACTAAATAAAAATGAGGAAGTTAGCTAAACAGAAATTAAAAGAAACAGTCAGAAGGGTGAAATGCCTGAAAACTGCATGGTGACTACTTAAAGACACCATAATAAAGGCTGAGATTAAATGTATACCCCGAAATAATTTTTTAAAAAAGAGAACAAAAAATGCCACAATGGCTAACCAGCAGAGTAAAAGAGGTGGTTAGAGGCAAAAAGGCATCCTTTAGAAATTGTAAGTCAAATCCTAGTGAGGCAAATAGAAAGGAGCATAAACTCTGGCAAGTCAAGAGTACAAGTATAATACGGCAGGCCAAGAAAGAATTTCAAGAGCAACTACCTAAAGACACAAAAACTAACAGCAACACTTTTTTAAGTACATCAGAAGCAGGAAGCCTGCCAAACAGTCAATGGGGCCACTAAATGATCCATGTGCTAAAGGAACATTCAAGGAAGACAGGGCTGTTGCAGAGAAGCTAAATGAAATATTTTTATCAGTCTTCACTGCAGAGGATGTGAGAGAGATCCCCACACTTAAGAGATTTTAACGTAACACATCTCAAGAACTGTCCCAGATTGAGATGTCTGTAGAGAAGATTTTGGAACAAATTGATGAATTAAACAGTAATAAGTCACCAGGACCAGATGGTATTCACCCAAGAGTTCCGAGGGAACTCACATATGAAATTGCAGAACTAATAACTGTGGAATTTAATTAATAGCTTAAATCAGTCGCTGTACCAGATGACTAGAAGAAATCTAATGTAAAACCGATTTTTAAAAAAAGGCTCCAGAGGCGATCCTGGCAATTACAGGTAAATCTAAGTTTAGTACCAGGCAAATTCTTTGAAACTATACTAAAGAACAAAATTATCAAACATATAAATGAATATGCTACGTTGGGGAAGAGTCAACATAGCTCTTGGAAAAGGAAATCATGCCTCACCTATTTGTTAGAATTGCTTCAGGGAGTCAACAAACATATGGAGAAAGACGATCTACTGGATATAGTGTACTTGGACTTTCAGAAAGCCTTTGATGAGGTCTCTCACCAAAGACTCCTAAACAAACTAAGCAGTCACAGGATAAGAGGGAATGTGCTCTCATGGATTGGTGAAAACTGGTTAAGAGATAGGAAACAAAAGGTAAGAATAAATGGTCAGTTTTCACAATAGACAGAGGAAAATAGTGGGGTCTCCCAAGAATCTGTACTGGGGCCTGTGCTGTTCAGCATATTCATAAATGATCTGGAAAAATGGAGTGAACAGTGAGGAGGCTAAATTTGGAGACAATACAAAATTACTCAAGATAATTAAGTCCACAGCTGACTGCAAAGAGTTACAAAGGGATATCACTAAACTGAGTGACAAAATGGCAGATGAAATACAATGTTGATAAATGCAAAGTAATGCACAGTGGAAAATATAATCTCAATTACACATACAAAATGATGGGGTCCTAATTAGCTGTTACCACTCAAGAAAGAATTATTGGAGTCATTGTGGATAGTTCTCTGAAAAAATATGCTCCGTGTGCAATGGCAGTCAAATTAAGCTAGCAGAATGTTAGGAACCATTAAGAAAGTGATGGATAATAATACAGAAAATATCACAATGCCACTATATAAATCTATGGTACGCCCATACCTTGAATACTCCATGCAGTTCTGGTCACCTCATCTCAAAAAATATATTAGAATTGGAAAAAGTACAAAGAAGGGCAACAAAAATGATTAAGGATATGGAAGAGCTTCCATATGAGGAGAGATTTAAAAGACTGGACTGTTCAGTTTATAAAAGATGACTAAAGGGGTATATACAGAGGTCTATAAAATCATGAATGGTGTGGAGAAAGTAAATAGGGAATTGTTATTTACCCCTTCACATAGCACAAAGAACCAGGGGTCACCAATGAAATTAATAGGCAGCAGGTATAAAACAAATATAGGGAAGTTCTCCGTCACACAATGCACAGCCAATTTGTGGAATTCATTGCCATGGGATGTTGTGAAGGCCAAAAGTGTAACTGAGTTCAAAAAAGGATTAGAAAAGTTAATGGAGGATATGTTTGTCAATGGCTATTAGCTACGTTGGTCAGGAATGCTACCTTTGCTCCAGGTGTCCCTAAACCTCCAACTGCCAGAAGCTAGAACTGGAAGCCAGGGATACCCTTTTCTGTTTATTCCCTCTGAAGCATCTGGCACTAGCCACTGGTCTGACTCAGTATGGCAAGTCTAATGTTCTTGTGTCCTGGCCTGAAATTTGAATGGGAAGGGTCCATGATTTTTGTACTGAATAAGTGCATAGGCAAAGCCACAAATCAAAATTTGAGGAAATGGGAATTTTCTAGATCACATTTAAAATCTCAGATAAAGAAAAGTAAAACAGTTCTACTTCCCCAAATTGTCCAGTTCCTTTAATATGCTTCATAGTATAGCAAATGGCCCATTCTTGGAGCCAGTTAATGGAACTACACTGACTTACACCAGCTGAGGATCTGGTTCCTGAGATTTAAGAAAGATATACAGCTTGGTTTCACAAATTTCCAAATAGACACAGCAGTAAATAACAAATATCTAATCCCAAATAAATGCAGTAGCGTCATACTGGCCCCACAAGGATTTGGGCAGTTGTGCATACGAAGGGTGTCTGAGACCTATTTTGATTCATATAGACCTACAAAGAGGGTGTATATATGTTTGATTATTTGCTGTAATGATAATCCTTCCTGATGCATATGGGTCCACAAAGAGACTTTCTGAAGGTGAGACAGTTGTGAGGAGCAGTGACCAACTTTGCACCATAAGGGGCTACAAGGGTACTTTATTGTAAGTTGATTTCTTGTTAAAAGAAATGCAAATTTCAGTATCAAATTCAATATAGCTAGTCAGTCAGGCTGGTATTTCAATTTGTTATATTAATACAGTACTAATGCAAGGCAAAAACTATGCAAAAAGTTCAGTAAATGGTACTTAGAGTGTACAGCTTCTTGGATCTGGGACCATCTATTTATTCTAATTGTACAGCACCTCCCACAGGCCATGTCCATGACTGGGGTACCTCAGTCCACTGTAGTGAAAATAATAATGCAGAATTACATAAAAACTCCAAACTTCTAGCTAGACATCTCCACAGTGACTCATGGACATTTTGGACGCAGTCATTTGCTATTGAAAGATTATCAGTAATGTCCAATCTTTAAGACATTTAGAACAGGCAGATGAATCGGTCAATCTTATTGCACAGCCCTACAGAGGTGTGTTTTTTAACCCATATAAACATGAAATGAATAGCTTTAGCTGACCACAAAATGTGTCTACTAAAGCTGGTCAAAAATGGGATTTCTCGCTCTTTTTTTCCCGTCAATGTTTTGGAAATTTCTAACCAGCACTAGTGTCCACAACATTCACCATTCAGCAGCAACATGGCTTACAGGTGAAGCTTCCATTGCATCCTGAGCTACAAGGTTCCTACAGCTTTAAACAGTGGGGCAAATACTACAAGTGGCACTCTTGCTTCCTGAAACTAATAGACTGTGCACTTGTCTGACAAGTTGCTGAATCTGTTGTAGGTTTATTCACTCAGATTTTCCAATGGCAAATTCAGGTAAAGAAGCATATCACACACCATATCTGTCACTGCTTGTTCCATTAGACCAGGGGTGGCCAACCTGTGGCTCCGGAGCCACATGCAGCTCTTCAGAAGTTAATATGCGGCTCCTTGTATAGGCACCGACTCCGGGGCTGGTGCCAACTTTCCAATGTGCTGGGGGGGGGGGGGGGTGCTCACTGCTTAACCTGTGGCTCTGCCACAGGCCCTGCCCCCACTCCATCCCTTCCCACCCCCTCCCCTGAGCCTGCCATGTCCTCGCTCCTTCCCCTTTCCCCCCCAGAGCCTCCTGCATGCCACGAAACAGCTGATTGGGAGGTCCTGGGAGGGTAGGGTGACCAGATGTCCTGATTTTATAGGGACAGTCCCGATTTTGGGGTCTTTTTCTTATATAGGCTCCTATTACCCCCCACCCGTTGTCCCGATTTTTCACACTTGCTGTCTGGTCACCCTATGGGAGGGGGTGTGTGTGGAACTGATGGGAGAGGGGCTGCTGACATATTACTATGGCTCTTTGGCAATGTACATTGGTAAATTCTGGCTCCTTCTCAGGCTCAGGTTGGCCACCTCTGCATTAGACAATGAAAACTAAAATATTAAGACCTTTCAAAAGTTGATGCCATAATTTGCCAAAGAATGAACTAAGGGCTTGTCTGTATTGGGTTTGAAACACTGGAGTAGCTGCACTGATATACCTACACTAGAGCAAAGCCAGTCTAGCACTGGTACATTGTGATTTGTACTAGTACAGTTTACCTAGATTTGAAACACACAACCTTATAGTACAAAATAAATCTTAAACAAGTATTTTTCTGTTCTTTTAACCTGTGCATTATATTCCTGGAAAACATATTTATTTAAGGAGTTGAATAATCAATATAGAGGGAAATAACTTATTCAAGACATCCATCATTTCATGCATTTCACATTTCTTGTTAATATTATTGTAATTGTATTAAAGGAACACTCTTTGCCTTGTTATCATTTAGTTAAAATTCTCTCAGTATTGTAATTCTGAACAGCTACGTTCTGCAGGGATTATATTTTGGGTATTTTTAAATTACGTTAGTCTGAAACAAATCTGCAATGAAACATCTGTCTAGTCATTTTCTTGTTGTTAGAGAGGGAAAATAAAAACAATCCCCATGGTTTCAATTGGTTTTCTAACAAGATGTCACAAATTAAAATTTAAAATAATTAAACTTTAAAAGCAGTCTTTAATGGGAACTACTCACTTTTTATATTTTGTTTTCATTACTGGTTAAAACACTTGACTTTCAAAGGCAGCTGCTGAACATGTGCACTAGTTACTGGTCAGAAAGTTTATTTTTCATTTACATCTTCTCATTGAAGAGATATGGACAAACATCAACTATGGAAAAAATATTTCAGTGCAAGTCTATGGGGATGCTATTACAATGTCAAAACAAAATATCTTCCCTGCAAATTATGCTGCCATGAAAATAATGATTATGATTAAAAAGTGAACTGAAATTCTACCAATGTAGACCAGAGTCCAGGGTTCTCTGCTTCTGTTGTAACATTTCATGATCTCAGCAACAGCTATGTCATCCCTTTGATCAGCATGCAAGTCCTATAGAGCCCTATGCAATTACAAGTTACCCACCAAAGTCACCTGTGATACTTGCAGTCTAGGCAGATCTATTTAGGAGGCAAGTTGGCTTGGACGATAAGGTACAAAAGGTTCAAGGAAGAAAGAAGCTGGACACTAAGGAGACAGAGAGTAGGTATGGCAGTTTGTAACCACTAGAGACAATAGGTCATGGCAGCATTCTACATGTCTGGAGATATATGAGGTTGGGTAGACGTTAGCCACTAGAAGGAAGAGGACCTGGAGGGATTCCTCACAGCTAGAAGTTTCCAGTCAAGACCAGATCCTCAACATGGAAACTGTGAAGATATCTCTTCAGATCCAGCTGATCCAAGGGAACAGAGAGATGTATGGGACACACCTGTGGATGGCAGATTGGCCAAACTTTAGGAAAATCAAGCTTGCCCACAAAGAGTTCTCCAACCATCCAGGGAAGACAGACAATCCTTTGTTGGGGAGTTAATACTCAGAAGAATTGAAAGAACATTCTACAAGGACATTGTGCCGCCTTGCCAGAGCCAAGACATGAGACATCACTCTCAGACTGGGTAGGCTTTTGGAGTAAACGGGAAAGGATCCGTTGGTGATGGTTCATATTGGCACTAATGACACTGTGTCACAGAATATATCACAGATAATAGATGACTTCAGCAAACTTGGAAGCATGCTGAAGAAGACGGATGTACAAGTGATCTCCTGAGATCCTTCCAGTCCCACAAATGAAGAAAGACAGAAGGCAGAAGATTTTGGAATTGAACTGCTGGCTAAGTAAGTGGTGTAGGATGGAAAGCTTTGGTTTTGTGGAACATTGGTCCATTTTATAGAGGGAGCAGGAGAGGTATAACTTGTACCGCCTCCATCTCAGTAGAAAGGGGACCAATCTTCTTGGGGATAGGCTGGCTAAAGTAGTCAAGACAACATTTAAATTAATAATAAAAGGGGAAGGTAAAAAGAGGGAAGATAGGAGAATTCAGCATACAATTGAGATCTTGAGAACAAAATTAATCAAGGAACCAAAGAACATGAAGAGAAGAAATTCTTTTATGGCCTATACACCAATGCTAGAAATCTGGGTAACAACCAGGAGCAATTGGAATTGCTCATTTATGAGTATGAATTTGATCTACTTGGTATTACTGAAATCTGGTGGGATGATTCCCATTATAGGAATCTTATAACCTATTTAGGACGGATCAAGTTGGCAAAAGGAGAGGGGGAGTGGCATTCAATGTCAAAAATGGCATTACCTGTTTCTGAGTCTCTGATAAGCATTCAAGATCACTTTCTTTCAAATTATGGATCAATCTTCTAATAGATAAAGCACATGACGGGGGAATTAGCTGATGTCTGCTACAGACCACCAAATCACACTGGAGAACAGGATGACCGCCTCCTTACGTACCTATCTATAATGTCTAGGAAAAAAGCTGTGAGATCATGGGGGGACTTCAATTTGAGAGACATGCTGCCAATACTAAAACATCCTTTGAATTTCTATTTATTAGAGATGACAAATTCCTAACACAAAATGTTGCCTCCAACATGGGAGAAACTGTATTAGACCTCATCTTGGCAGATATAGAGGAACTGATTACAGAACTAAAAATTAAAATGATCATGACACAATCGCATTTATAATGTGCAAACAGAATAAAGTCCAGACCAGGGAACTACATACTGGTGCTTTAAAAGGGCCAATTTCACAAAGTTGAAAACAATTATGAGCCAAATCATCTAGGAAAAGGTATCTAATCATTAAAATGTGAACAATAATCAAATTATTTAAGAACACTTTACTAGATGCCGCAAAAGCTTCAATCCCACAGTTGAGGAAGAAGGCAATATTGGTTAAAAAACCCAACCTGATTTAGGGAGGAAGCAGGCAGGTATACAAATTATATGCATAACAAATGAAAGAAAGAGGAAGTTGATAGTATATAAATGATGAATATAAATCAGAAGATAGGAATTGTAGAAAATTGATAAGGGAAGCAAAGCAACACAAGAAGTAATCTATGGCCAGCACAGTTAAGGACAACAAGGAGGAGGTTTTTTAAATATAGCGGGAACAAAAAGAATCCTAACAATGGTATTAGTCCATTACTAGATGGAAATGGAAGACTTATCAATAATGCAAAAAAGGCAAAAGTGTTCAATAAATATTTCTTTTCTGTATTTGGAACAATATAGATGATGTAGCTATATTATGATAGCACTAATATCTCAGGAGGATATTAAACAGCAGCTACTAAATTTAGACATTTTTAAATCAGCAGGCCTGGATAACTTGCATCCAAGAGTTTTAAAACAGCTGAGGGCACACTGGATCATTAATATTGACATTCAATAAGTCTTGAAGTCTGGAAGAAATCTAATGTGTCAATATTTAAAAAGGGTAGACTGGCTGACCAGGGTAATTATAGATCTGTCAGTATGACATCAATCCTGGGCAAGATAATGGCATAGCTAATATGGAACTTGATTAATAAAGAATTAAAAGTGGGCAACATAATTAATGTCAATCAACATCGGTGTATGGAAAATAGAACCTGTCTAACTTGATATCTTTTTATGATGAAATTACAAGTTTGGTTGATAAAGATAATAGTGTTAATGTAATATACTTAGACTTCTACAAGGCATTTTACTTGGTAAGGCATGTCATTTTGATTAAAAAATTGCAAAGATATAAAATTAGCATGGCACATTAAATGCATTAAAAGCTGGCTAACTGGTAATGTAATTGTAAATGGGGAATGATCACTGAATGGGTGTATTTTCAGTGAGATCCCACAGGGATCAGTTCTTGGCCCTACTCTTTTTAACATTTCTATTCATGACCTGGAAGAAAACGTAAAATAATCGTCGATAAAGTTGGAAGGTGACCCAAAAATAACGAAGAGACCAGGACACTGATACAGACCAATTGGGATTGCTTGGTAAGCTGGGCGCAAGCAAACAATACACATTTTAATATGGCTAAATGTATACATTTAGGAACACAGAATGTAGGCCATACTTACACAATAGGGGACTCTATCCTGGGAACAGTGACTCTGAAAAAGGTTTGGGGGTTGTGGTGGATAATAAGCTGAACATGAGCTCCCAGTGCAATGCTGAGGCTAAAAGGGCTAATGTGATATTTAGATGAATAAATGGGTGAATCTCAAGTAGGAGTAGAAATGATATTTGGCACTGGTACAACTGCTGCTGGAATACTGTATCCAGTTCTGGTGCCCACAATTCAAGCAGGATATTGATAAATTGGAGAGTGTTCAGAGAAGAGCCACAAGAATGATTAAAAGATTAGAAAACATGCCTTATAATCACAGGCGCTGACTTTCATTTTTCCATGTGGGTGCTCCACCCTCGCTCAGCCCTGAGGCCCTGCCCCCTCCCCCGAGGCTCCGCCCTCGCTCCACCTCTTCCTGCCCCACTCCACCCCTTCCACGAGTGCACCTCACCCTCGCTCAGCCTCTTTCTACCCTTGCTCCACCTCCTTCCCCCAGTGCCTCCCACCCACTGCCAAACAGCTGATCAGCTGGGCCCACCAAACAGGTGATCAGCGGGTGGCTGGTGGGTGCTGAGCACCCACTATTTTTTTCCCCCGTAGGTGCTCCAGCCCCAAAGCACCTACAGAGTTGGCACCTAAGCTTATAGTGATACACTCAAGGAGCTCAATCTATTTAGCTTAACAAAGAGAAGGTTAAAGGGTGACTTGGTTAGTCTATAAGTACTGACATGGGGAACAAATATTTTATAATGGCCTCTTTCATCTAACAGAGAAAGGTATAACACCATCCAGTGGCCGGAAGTTGAAGCTAGACAAATTCAGATTGGAAATCTGGCATACATTTTCTAACAATGAGGGTAGTTAAACATTGGAACAGCTTAGTAAGGGTCATGGTGGATTCTCCATCACTGACAATTTTTAAATAAAGATTAGATGTTTTATCGAAAAGATATGCTCTAGAAAATATTTTGGGGAAGTTCTATGGCCTGTGTTATACAAGAGGTCAGATTGGCTGATCACAATGGTCCCGTCTAGCCTTGGAATATATGAAAAAATACACAAAAAGCCTCATTTTACACTTGTAACTTGCAGAGCAATTCACTAGGTATGGAATCAAGATAAATGACATCCTGGTTTTCCTAAATATTTCTACTACTATTCTTAGTCTCGGCTACATAAGAAGTGTTTTAAAGTTAAAAGGTTTTTCGTCTTCCTTAATTGGAAAAGCCAAAGATGTCCGATTTGACTATGACATTGCATTGCAGCATATGGTCCTGATGGTGATCTCATGTATGCCATATATGTATTTACTTATTTATATTGTTCACATAGAATAAATTTCTTAATTTTGGTAGCCATAAAATGAGCTGCAGAACCATGAAATAAATAACTTGTCCCACTTTTTACTGCCCCGCCTGCAAGCTGTCTACTCAGTTGGGACTCATCCTTACAATCCAAACTTATCAGTAGCTTTCTAACAGCAACCATATTTAATAAAATAATAATAATAATTAATAATAAATAATCTCCCAAAACTAGTTTCCTTGAATGTTCAATTTCTGTTCAGGTTACAGTGGCCTGAAGTCCATGACTGATCCATTTCAGACTATGACCAGTGGAAGTTTAAAGTCTGATATAACATGAATCATTTAGTGCTAGAAGCAGATGCCGCATTCCAAATGAGGTGTGGAATAATATAAAACATTTGTTTCTAGCTCTGGTAAATCGTGAGATATCAGACTATAAACCTGAATCACCCTGATTTATAGAAAAACTATTGTAGATATTTTTAGCAATTTTAAAAATTTATAAATACTACTTTTTCTGTCATTTCAAGGGCTGTACTTGGTAACTAAGGAAACCAGTGTTGTAGAAAGAGGCTTAAAAGAAATAGTCCCAGTAAAAATCTTTAAAACTCTTGCAAAAAAGTTTTAGAATAATTAATCTGTAAAGGAGTGGTGCTCAAACATTTCCCGTCACGCCCCCCACCCCCTTTACCAGTAATGGAATCTCTCCGGGGCCCCCCTTCATTACTGCACAGCCAAAGCTTCCTCAGCAGCGGAGCTGGGGCTAAAGGCAGAGCTGGGAGTGAAACGGGATGAAGGAGGAGCTGGGGCTAAAGGCTGAGCCGGTCTGGGGACGGAGAGTGAATGAGAGCAGAGCTGGACTGGGGCTGGAGCAGAATGCAGAGTGGAGCTGCGACTGGGGTCAGAGCTGATATGGGGGCGGAGAGGGCATGAGGGCAGAGCTGGGCCTGGAGGCGGAGCAGTATTGAGGGCTGAACGGGGTTGGAGGTGGAGCTGGTCTGGGGGCAGAAGTGTGGAACTCCCATCCTGCCCCCTGTGGGGGCTGGTCCCAGCCCTGCTGCGTGCCCCCCAAATGCTCGTCCACACTCCCCTAGAGGGCATAAGCGTATAAGGGACTTATTTACACTTTCTTTGCATTACCTGCATAACTCACTTATGCCTTCAATACTCAGGAATTAGCAGCAATCCCTTATTTCCTTCTGGGAATGGATCAAATGAAGAACAATATTGGGTAATTGTTCTTCTGCCTTAATAATTCTCTTGCATGGGGGACTGCAAAGTTCTGGTCTGTCATCTAACCTTTTTCATTGTGTAGGTGAGGATGCTGTGAGTGTTCATCAGGCAGTTTGGATTGTAGTGTCAACATCACTATGTTGATGACACTCAGCTCTGTCTCTTCTTCTCATCTGATCTAGACAATACTGTCTTTCAACGCTGGCCAAGATTAGGGCTGGGGCGAGGACTAGCTGTGTCAAACTCATTGCAAACAAGAGGGAGAAGATGCTGTTGGCTGTTGGAAGCTCTCAGAGGGGACAGCAGAACTGATATCCGCCCCCTTGATCTGCCTTACAAATTTTACAATAGAGTGGTCAAATAAGATTCCCAAATACTTTTTAATAATTGATCAGCTGCTGCAGCCAGGTGGTTTTGTTTGGTTGGTTGGTTTCAGTCTGTGCTTGGTGTGGAGATTGCAGTGCAAAGTGAATGAGAACCTCTTATAGTTACCTTTGATTTTGTCACCTCTAGGTAGGAGTACTGCAAGATGTAGTTCCTAGAGATACACCTGTTGTCCACCCAGAAACTTCAGCTGGTGCAGTATTTTGCTGGCTGCCTCTCTACTTCAGTGGCATGACAGGGAGCATAGGACACCTCTGCTTTGCACTATGCATCCAGTTCATTCCTAGATTAAATTCAAGGTGTTGGCTTTGGCCTAGAAAGCCCTGCTACCTTAAGCTTTGTATTCACTAGACTTTTTATTCTATATGACTGCTGTCAAGAACATAGTTGATGACAATAAAAATGTTGGAAGGGATATTAAAGCTTGTGCTTCTGGGTTTAAGACAATCTCTAACTATTAGAGACCAGGATGAGGATGACCTATATGGGGAGCAAATTATCTGCCTACTGTGGGGTTCTTACACCTTCCTCTGAAGCATCTCGGACTGGCCACTGTCTCAGACAAAATGCTGGACTAGATGGTCCATGGGTCTGATCTTATGTGGCAACTCCAATATTTTTAAAGCAGGAATGGTAGGCAATGGTGGGAGTGTTAGTATGGATGGGACACTAGTGTTTTTACCACCATGTTTTCTAATTTTGCTCAGCGCAGATTTAGATAACATGGTGGTAACAATTCTGGTAGCTATCTGACTTTGGTCTCTGCTAAAGTTTCCAACATTGCTACCACTGGTGGAGCTGTCCCATTTGCAGTAATGGACAATTTTTTGTTTAAGTCTAGTGTAGACCAGGCTTTAAAAACCTCTTCTTTTTTTTTTTGTTTTTTTACCCATTACACAATAATAATAATAATAATAATGTGAAGAAACCATGTGAGCACAGTGGGGTCCAAACAACCATAATTACTAAATATGCAGAGCAAGGCCTAGTCACATAGATAGACTGCTGCTTTGGCTGGTTTCTAAAACATGGAACACAGTGGGACCCCTAGAGGGCTCCTAAGCTATTTAAAGGGATATTATCCACTTCCTATTCTCTACAAGCTCTTTTCCTTTGGGTCTGTCCTGACAGTAGACATCAACTGGAAGTCCCCAATTTATATATCATGGGGTTGATGAAAGGGCTTGGTGAACAGGCAATAACTATGCAGTTCACTCCCCACACTGGTCTCACATAGGCAGAGGGTCTGATTCTCATTTACATTAAGGCCCCTTTGCACCACTCTGGAAGTATAAAAGGGCCTTAAAGTGGCTGTAAATATAACTAACACCAACAGTGACAGTTACACCCAGTTTAAGGCCCCTTTACAGTTCCCCAGAAATATATGGTGGGGGGAGGTAATGTGAATGAGATTGAAGCTCAGACTTTGTTAATCTTCAGGCAAAATTTTGTGCAACTAGGTAGCGTGGAGGGAGTGTGTGTGTATGTGAAGTTTTATTGAATGCATTAACTGGATTTGTTTGAGCTGTTTAACTGAGATTTATTAGGTCTGTTTAATGTAGCTTCCATTTTAAATTTGCACTTAAAGATGCGTTGTAAGTGCATTTTATAAAATAAAAAAATAACCCATTGTATCAGTTCCCCCTAGACAAGGGGAATGATGTTAATGCTTACTTCCTAACCCTAGAAGAGTGTTGTGAAAATTAATCAGTTAATATTTGTCAAGCACTTGACAAATGTTAAGTCATATATATTGCTATATTGAAGGTTTCCGACTTTGATTTTATTTTGAGTCAAGCAATATTAGGTGTTTTTTCTTTAAGACCCCAACTTGTAGATTAATGTGTTTACATGAGAATCTCACTTTCTTTAAATGGAAGCAAAGTTTCTAGCCTTTGTGGTTGCAGAGTAGGGTGACCAGATAGCAAGTGTGAAAAATCAGGATGGGGGTGGGGGTAATAGGCGCCTATATAAGACAAAGCCCCAAATATTGGGACTGTCCCTATAAAATCGGGACATCTGGTCACCCTATTGCAGAGAGGGGCTTGACAACATGATCCAAGTGCACTCTAAATGCTCAAAAAACAAAAGGCAAAGAAAAAAACCCAGAGTGAGAACATTTTAAAAATCTCATTATTTTATGCCAATCTCATGGCATTTGGGGGTCGCTCTCTCAATTTTCAAATCCTGGGGCTGGCAAATACTTGCTGCAATGTCTTGGCACAAAAAAATCTGAACTAATGCTATCTGCCTAAGTTTGGGCTTTACCTTACAGTCTTTATTCATGCAAAACTCCTGTTGATTTCAGTGGTCTGGCTCCTAGATTGTAAATACTTCGGGTCAGGTTCCTTAAAGGACCATGTACACTTACTGCTACATAAGTAATAATGAAAATAGTAACCTTAACCTTGCTGAAGCAGTTATGGATCTCTATGACCTTTAATTTGTATTTAGCTTTTTATTTAAACCTATGCCTCTATTATAATAAAACAAGATGATTTGATTTTAAATTCTGTGGCACTCCATTCCATTTTGCCTAGATAAGCCTCGACATCATATGATTGCAGACTCAGTGCTATGGTACAGTTTATCTCCTTTGCAAACAGGGAGCTTATTTAAATGCTATAAGAAAGAATGAAAGTGAAAAGAAAAATATATCAATCCATGGAGGATTGCAGCCAAATTGATCAGTCTAAACTAAACACTATACCAAGTGGAAAACTAGATATAAGTGTAATGTTGAGCAACTCTGGGGGACTAAAACTCCTTTTCAGCAACATAGATTTGTATCAAATTGTATTGAAGAACGTGAATAACATTATACATGAATGTTACAGCTGCAGTGGTATGGATTCAAGTATTCAGGGTACTAGAAAAGCAGCCAATTGTTCAAAGTTTGATTATATAATGCTTGCTTTTCTCAAGGCAATTTACAACAGGGTGATCAAAGCCACTTTTTCTCCTTTCCTCCTATTTTCACCTGAACTTAAGTGACATTATGACAGTCTCAACAACTAGGGATCAAATAGTTTAGGCAGGAATTAAGTGGCATGGTAGTTATGACACCTGCTGTAAATTTTAATTCATGTTCACACTGTAACAGCTTTTTGGCTATTTAATAATTTGTTTAGGGGAAAGGAAAGGGAATGGATAATCGACCTTGATCCATGGATTTCCACTAACGAGTAACCAGAATAAGTGCATGGTATGGAGATGGTGATTAGCTAAATTTATATTTATATTTGTTTTCAAAGACTATTTAGCGAGGTTTGAAACAATATTTAAACAATTTTAGCTTGAAGTCAATTGAAACTATGTTTAACACCATTTAAAGAAACACATTTCCTTGAGCAGAAATGAGTCCAACCTATACAATTGGAATCTGGGTTTAAGTCTCCATTTTGTACTCTCATGGTTAGGGGTTATTTTGATTTGATGGGTTCTTTACTAATTCCTGGCTCAATTAGTTTGGCACCTAAGTGGAGTGGTCAGACTTTCAATAGTGCTCAGCATCAACTAGCACAATAACCACTTATTTAGCTCACCATTTTGAGTTTTGGTTGGATTCTTTTAAAACTCCATTGGCCCAGCAGCATGTTACTTCCATTTCCAGTATCTTGCATTAAATAAAGTAGGCAATTCAGTAGCAATCTGAAGATAGTAAAATACTTGGCCATGTCATAAGGGTATCACTCACAATGCACTGAGATCCAACCTTTTCTAGCTCATTTTTATGAATTGCTTTGTTTTGTTTTGCTTCGTCATCTAGGTTATGCTGTAGTATAACCTTGGATTTTCTCATTAGCCATTTAATTAGGTAATGGACAAATATATGAACAAATACCCAAAGGATGTGTATAATTTAGGGGTCTGCTCACATAAGTTAGGAAAGTACAAATATATGCACGTACGTAACTTTGAAAGACTAACCCTGAAAAAAATAACAGCACATTGCTGGTATAGTACACACACAGATAACTGTACTAGTCTCTGTACAGAAAGTGAAGAAGACATTTATAACATCTTATAGCCATCTATACTGTACTCTTGGGGTTGACTCAAACCCACAGTCTCTGTAATGTATTCCATTCACTGTAAGGGAAAATAAGAGAATAGCTCCCTTTTCCCTTACCCTTTGCCCTTCTGCGGGAAAAGAGAAAAATCTCATTTAGAACCATATTCTCTAGTGCAAGTAGCAGTGACCTTCTTGGCAGCTTCACTGATATATTTTGGCTGATAAACTTGAAAGAGCCCTGAACCTCAGTCATTTTTGAAAACTAGAAGTGAACTGAAAATACCAATGCTCACAGGCCTTGGCTACACTTGCAGCTGTACAGCGCTGTGAGGTAAACCTGTCTTCGTACAGCTGAGTAGGGAAAGTGCTGCAGTCTGTCCACACTGACAGCTGCCAGCACAGTGGCGTGGCCACACTTGCAACATTTGTAGCTGTGTTGGGAGTGGTGCATTATGGGCAGCTATCCCAGCATTTATGTGGCTGCAACATGCTTTTCAAAATGGGGGGGTGGGTGGGGGGAGAGAGAGTGCTTTTTGGAGTGTGTCAGCACTCTATTTTGCAAGTTCCAAACTCCCGGCCCCCTGCTCATTCATTCACTCACTCAAAGCAAACAGCAAACTGTTTGCTTTTTCTCTGTGGTACGAGCTTTGAAACCAGCACTTCCACATTCCTGCAGCCAGTCACAACAATGGAGAGGATTGGCCACTTGGCAAGGTGATCAGTACAGCGCTGCAAGCGTTTACACTCACACCCGTGAGTCGTAGCCCCTCCGCTGTATCTCTTATGCTTCTCGGGGAGGTGGAGTACCCGCAGCAGTGTACCCAGGGAGATACAGCGCTGTAAGTGCCTTGCCAGTGTGGACGGGGAGTGAGTTACAGCGCTGTGGGCGGCTTTACAGCCCTGTAACTCGCAAGTGTAGCCAAGGCCAGACTGCCAGAGCCAAGTACTGACCTCTTGGACCCTACTGAAAACCTTCTCTCTTTTAACCATTGGAATGTGCCAGACACAGTGCAGTCAGCAAACACTTGTGTATTGGTAAGAATCTTTCTCCACCAGTTTTGGAAACAAAAATGGTTTTCTTTCTGGCAGATAGGGTGATATCCATTTAAGGCCTATTAAGTGTTACTGTTCTTTCAAGAAATATAACCACTGTTTAATTGTTTTTATTTTTACATAAATGTATAAGATACCTATCAATAGAAGATCTGGGCTCACTTCACAACATTTAGATTAGAAGCAAGTAACAGTGTCCCCAACAACCCCCACATAGCATATAAATTGCTAGTCTGAAAAGAAGAGAGAGCTGGCAGATGACTAAATGTCAGTGCTTTCCAAAAGCCTGTCTTCAGTAGAAAGCCTAAACAGAGTGATCTTACATTGTTCTCTGAAAGGTGCCAACCCTGTGAACTGATCAGCACAGATTGATCCTTATGCTTTGGAGCACCTCATCGACTCCATTTAGGCCTCCATATGGGTGTAATTGTCCACATGTGTGGATTACCATGCAGGATCAGGCCTAAAGTGGCCACACTAAATTCATGTAGTGTGATATCTCGTGGGAGAGAATTGAAGGACCTGTCCGCAAGTGCTCCCTACAGCTGATTCCCATGTGTGCTACCCAAGAGTACTGCAAAAGGTATGGGAATGAAGCATCTCTGAGTACTGGGATCTGGACAATTCAGGTCCCTGAATTTTACCCAGATTTGATTTTGCAGCCAAAGCAAAGTGTGGCAAACAGATGTGACATACTCTTGTCAGTCTGTCTAATGAGCTAGGCAAACAGATTCTGGTAAAAAAAAATGAACAAAGCCATATGATAATCAATGCCTAAATCTGCAGGTTTTTGGATCCTTGTCTATAAGGTATCTGCTGATGGGTCCTAGAATGCTTGTTTTCTCATGGCCTCAGTGGTTGATGTTACACCATCTATCCCAAACCATTACAGTGGTGTAATAAGGTAAAGAAATATTTTCAGATTTGGACTCAGGTTTTGGAGTATTTCAGTGTCAGTTGCAATGGATTCACTAGAATTGTGAATACTTTTTCCAAGAAGATTGTGTTCGCCTTGATTTCCATTTGTGGTTTTGGGCTCCCATCAGTCTTTCCATACACCCCGTGGGTGCGATGTTCCATCTGCTTTTTTGTTCCACATTATAGTGCTTTATTTCTCTTCTAGAAGCATTGCATTAGCCCAATTGAAATTAAAATCCCCAGTGCATCTTACCAGTGGTCACTTGAATAATCAGAAATGCCTCGAGCTGCAATCTGCTGAAGACTCCTTATCGTATTACTCAGTATGCTGAACAAGTAACTACCTTACTGTATTTATTCCTGCATTGAGATTTGTAGTCCAGTCTTACACCTGGAAGAAACAACATTCTTAATGCAGGCACTATAACACATTGCATATGCACACCATTTATACACACTGTTCAAGCCAAAACTGGACCCTGATTCACAGAACTGACTCTTCTGATTGTTACATGGGCAAGAATAGCACCTGAAGCACAATATTACTTTCCCAAGCTAAAAATAACTATCAATCTTTGTGAGAACTCATATATAATTCATGTTTAGAGATTTATTAATCCGGCTATTGAGAACAAGAATGGCATTTTTAGTGGATAAAAAAATGACTTGCATTATCCTTAGAGATGTGAGCCAAAATTTTCAAACATAGGTTCCTAAAGTTAGACTCTTAAATCCATATTTAGGCAGCTAAATAGAAGTGGCCTGACTTTTTTTCAAAAGTTGCTGAACACCCAGCAGTTTCTTTCAACACAAGTGGAAATTGTGGGTGCTTAACACTTCTGAGACTCTGGTCACTTCTATTTAGGTGCCTAAATATGGATTGAGGAGCCTAGCTTTAGGCACTTAGGTTTGAAAACAATGGCTGTGAGATTTTTAATTAATTTTGGAAAACCTGTGTGTGTGTATGCATGAACATATTTTTTACCTTGGGTCATTGATAGTTATTTTTGTTCTTTATCATGAAATCCTTATCCATTCCTTACTCCCTCGCCTCAGACCTGACATATATCCCTTATTAAGTTTACAAAGAGCAAAAAGCTTACAGCATTTCTTGTATACCACGGTAGTGCCCTATTATGACAGTGAAAATGAAAGAACATACAGTGTTTGTTAGACAAGTTAAAGAATTTACAAGCCACAGCTAAATGTGTGGTATGATGCTGGTAGGGAATAAACAGAACTGAATATTCCTGGAGATTTTTAAAATTAGTAATAAACAACCCACCTTTTTCCAGTTACTGGTATATCTCCCTTGTCTTCTGTCCCCTTGAATGGTCTCCTCATCCAAATTAGAATATCCCTTTTCATTTTAAAATCTCTCCTTGGATTTGATCATTTTAAAAGAAACATCGACCCACTGTGCCTGTTCCACAATCCTGAGTCCCCTCCCATGCCTTTCTGTGGGCCAAAAACTCCAGCTAACCTTTAGTCATTTGCCAATATGTCTAGCTTCCCGACTGGACAACATTTATAGTGTGGTTAAACATTGGCAATGCAAAAATCTGAAGCACAATGAAAATGGAGGGCCATAGTAAAACAACAGGAATTAAATACTAAAATAAAGAAGACAATGATATACTGATGGTATTATTCTTTTTCATACTTAATTAGTAAAAAAAAAAAAGTTGTGTTTTTTTTTTATCTTACCTGATGCTGCCACAGAACTTCCAGGCTGCCACACAATTGTGCTGAAGAAACCATAGGATCAGGTTACAAGATCTGTCATTTTTCAAGCAGAATATATAGAGCCCTGCCTATGATTGCATCCTTCCATTTTTCTCTCATTGTGACTAAAAAATAAAACAATGTAAAACTTTAGAGCCTAGAAAGTTCACTCAGTCCTACTTCTTGCTCAGTCAATTACTCAGACAAACAAGTTTATTTACATTTGTGGGAGATAATGCTGCCCGCTTCTTATTTACAAAGTCACCTGAAAGTGAGAACAGGCATTCACATGGCACTTGTGTAGCCAGCATTGCAAGGTATTTACGTGCCAGATATGTTAAACATTCGTATGCCCCTTCATGCTTCGGCCACCATTCCAAAGGACATACTTCCATGCTGATGACGCTCATTAAAAAAATAATGCATTAATTAAATTTGTGACTGAACTCCTGGGGGAGAATTGTATGTCTCCTGCTCTGTGTTTTACCTGCGTTCTGCCATATATTTTGTGTTATAGCAGTCTCAGATGATGACCCAGCACATGTTGTTCGTTTTAAGAACTCTTTCACTGGAGGTTTGACAAAAAACTCAAGAAGGTACCAGTGTGAGATTTCTAAAGATAGCTATAGCACTTGATCCAAGGTTTAAGAATCTGAAGTGCCTTCCAAAATCTGATTGGGACGGGGCATGAAGCATGCTTTCAGATGTCTTAAAAGAGCAACTCTCTGATGTGGAAACTACAGAACCCGAACCACCAAAAAAATAAAAAATAAAAATCAACCTTCTGCTGGTGGCATCTGACTCAGATGATGAAAATGAACATGCATTGGTCTGCACTGCTTTGGATCGTTATCAAACAGAAGCTGTAATCAGCATGGACACGTCCTCTAGAATGGTGGTCGAAGCATGAAGGAACATATGAATCTTTACCACATCTGGCATGTAAATATCTTGCTACGCTGACTACAACAGTGCCATGTGAACGCCTGTTCTCACTTTCAGGTGACACTGTAAACAAGAAGCGGGTAGCATTATCTCCCTCAAATGGAAACACTCTTGTTTGTCTGAGCAAGTGACTGAACAAAAAGTAGGACTGCGTAGACTTTCTAGGCTCTAAAGTTTTACATTGTTTTATTTTTGAGTGCAGCTATTTTTTTGTACATAATTCTACATTTGTAAGTTCAACTTTCATGATAAAGAGATTGCACTACAGTACTTGTATTAGGTAAATTGAAATACTATTTCTTTTGTTTTTTACAGTGCAAATATTTGTAATAAAAATAACTATATTGTACACTTTGTATTCTGTGTTGCAATTGAAATCAATATATTTGAAAATGTAGAAAACATCCAAAAATATTTAAATAAATGGTATTCTAGTATTGTTTAACTGCATGATTAATCACGATTAATTTTTTTAATTGCTTGACAGCCCTATTTATTTATATTACTGGAGTGCCTAGGAGCCTTAATCATGGACAAAGACCACATTATGCCAGGCGCTGCACACAGAACCAAAGACTATCCCTGTCCCAAGGAACTTACACTAAGACAAGAGACAACACCTGGGTGCAGACAGGGGAGTACAAGGGGACGATATTGGTGATAGGCAGTGGTCACAGCACAACAGCAGCATAGGTGCTGGAACTAGGGGCGCTGCAGCACCCTTTGCCTTGAAGTGGATTCCATCATATACAGGGTTTACAGTTTGGTTCAATGGCTCTGAGCACCCCCACTATAAAAATTGTTCCAACACTCCTGAACAGCAGCCTAACTCTTGTCAAGCCTTTTGTAGGCATCGCATCAAAGGAGAGTTTTCAGGAGGGATTTGAACGTGGATAATGAAGTAGCTTTGCAGATGTTTACATGCTAAATGCTTTCCTGAATCAGGGCCTTTGCCACTAAGAGAGCTATTGGCTCTAATAATCATTCTTTGTTCCACCTCTCTCTATTGTGTGCTGTTAATATTTCATACATATCCACTATAGAAAAAGGTAATTCTACCTTAAGTAGAAGATCATCTTATATTAAAAAGAACAAATGCATCATAGATTTCTTATACTTCCTTGCCATTTCTTTGTAAACATCACTGCTTAGCACCACAGTACCTTATTTATTGCAAGATTTTATCATACTTTGTGACTGAGTTCCTGCTCATTATCTCCATCTCATCTGTCTGTCTGCTCCAACCTGTGACCTCTTTTTTTTTAAATGTAAAACTCATACAGCTTATG
The DNA here is from genome assembly GCF_002925995.2 of Terrapene triunguis. Taxonomy (NCBI): domain Eukaryota; kingdom Metazoa; phylum Chordata; order Testudines; family Emydidae; genus Terrapene; species Terrapene triunguis. The sequence continues at coordinate 7,244,197 of NW_020664373.1, forward strand.
AATTTTCAGTTCATAACAGTAACCTATATCTTCTGCGCACCATTTCTTTTAATCAACCAGCTTGTATAGCATCTAATTATGAAACTCTGGCTTCAGCAAAATTATTGCACTTATTAGAGTGCCTGCTTACATTGGGCAATATAATACTGCATGTTTTTAGGCTGTTCATCAACCAGAGTAAAATTAAAATGTATGAACATATCCCTCTCTGGATTTCTTAGTTTCATAACTACCAAGAAAAAAATACTAGGTTATCTATGCTTGCTCAATTCTGCACCACTCTTGGCTTAATTTTGGGTGTTATGTGACATGTCATTTCCACCCGATTTGAAATCTCTTAGATTATGTGGCAGACCTGAAACATCATTTCTTGTTAGTGTTTAAGAGTTTGCAGGGGCCAAAGACCAACTCATGCCTGTTTAAAAATTCTGTTCAAGATGTAGTATTTAAAAAGACATATGTACTAGCTGGTGTTTAGCTTCAAGGAGGGTGAAGGAATTTCTTGACAACATTGGTCAATTTCTTCTCCAAGGACAGGGTAGGCCCATTACTTATTGGGGGTGGGGGGGAATAATAATAGACAATGTGGAAATGGTACAAGTGCTTATATGACTTCTTTGTTTCATCAAGAAGGTGGTGGTGATTGGATGTCTAACATAGTGAATGCCAGTGAAACTGAGGTAGGATCAGAGGCTAAAATAGGAAAAGAACAAGTTAAAAATTACTTAGGCAAATTCGATGTCTTCAAGTCACCAGGGCCTGATGAAATGAATCCTAGAATATTAAAGGAGCTGATTGAGGAGATATCTGAGCCATTAGTGATTATCTTTGAAAAGTCATGGAAGACAGGAGAGATTCCAGAACAGGGCAAATATAGTGCCAATCTATAAAAAAGGGATATAAGGACAACCCAGGTAATTACAGACCAGTCAGCTTAACTTCTGTACCCGGAAAGATAATGGAGCAAATAATTAAGCAATCAATTTGCAAACATCTAGAACAGAGGTGGGCAAACTACAGCCCGCGCGCCACATCCGGCCCACGGGACCATCCTGCCTGGCCCTTGAGTTCCTGGTCGGGGAGGCTAGCCCCGAGTCCCAGCTCACCGTGCCGCCAGCGCTCTGGGCGGCAGGGCTCCGAGCTCCTGCCAGGCAGTGCGGCTGTGAGAGCCGCCGGGTGTAGTGTATTAAATTGCTTCCCGTAGGAATGTGCTACTTACAGAGCACCAGGACTGGCAGCCGTAAGTAGTAGTACACCATAAGTAGCACATTCCTACGGGGAGCAATTTAATACACTACACCGGCATAGAGAATACACTTATAAAGTTTGTGGATGATACCAAGTTGGGAGGAGTTGCACGTGCTTTGGAGGAGAGGATTAAAATTCAGAATGATCTGGACAAACTGGAGACATGGTCTGAAGTAAATCGGATGAAATTCGATAAGGACAAATGCAAAGTACTCCATTTAGGAAGGAACAATCAGTTGCACACATACAAAATGGGAAATGACTGCCTAGGAAGGAGTACTGCAGAAAGGGATCTGGGAGTCATAGGGGACCATAAGCTAAATATGAGTCAACAGTGTTACAAAAAAAGCTAACATCATTCTAGAATGTATTAGCAGGAGTGTTGTAAGCAAGACACGAGAAGTAATTCTTCCGCTCTACTCCATGCTGATTAGGCCTCAACTGAAGTATTGTGTCCAATTCTGGGCACCACATTTCAGGAAAGATGTGGACAAATTGAAGAAAGTCCAGAGAAGAGCAACAAAAATGATTAAAGGTCTAGAAAACATGACCTATGAGGGAAGATTGAAAAAATTGGGTTTCTTTAGACTAGAAAAGAGAAGACTGAGAGGGGACATGATAGCAGTACATAAAAGGTTGTTACAAGAAGGAGGGAGAATAATTGTTCTTCTTACCCTCAGAGGATAGGACAAGAAGCAATGGGCTTAAATTGCAGCATGGGAGGGTTAGGTTGGACATCAGGAAAAACTTCCTGTCATTGTGGCTAAGCACTGGAGACCTAGGGAGGTTATGGAATCTCCATCATTGGAGATTTTTAAGAGCAGGTTAGAAGACAAATACCTGTCAGGGATGGTCTAGATAATACTTAGTCCTCCCATGAGTGCAGGGGACTGGGCTAGATGACTTCTCGAGGTTCCTTCCAGTCCTATGATTCTATGATTGTATATACATGAACATGGAGGAAATCTCTAACTGTCATAACATTTCAGAGAGTTATATGTATTTTGAGAAGGATAAACAAATGGATTCTCAAACACATGCACAGTCAACTCTAAAGATTCAAGGCTGACTAAAATGAATATAAAGGGTTGAAATATAAGAAGTGCTAGATAATTATTGATGAGTTCACATACTATCATGATCAACCATCACTGCCTGTGAACTTGGTAAGAACCAGATTCTTCTGATGAAATTGTATCCTTCACTGCCATTTTGAGATTGCCATCCATGCAGCAATATCATATTGGTTCATTGGTTTTAATACCTTTCTTATCTAAATACACAATCACCATACGATCCTTTATATTAGTGATATCATCATCTATTGTAGGAGAAGCACAGAACCTTTAAGCCCCCCCCCCCGCCTTTCAATTTTAAAAATCTCTTTTCTTTATTTTTACAGACTATGCATGTTTTCCTTTAATGGTTTAGAATTTCAAACAATTTACTTAAAAAAAAGTGTAGTTCACCTTTAAGATAGTTTTCAACTCATCTGCTGAAAAAATATGGAAGTGAGACTTAAAAGTTACTTACAATGGAAATTGATGGTAGCTTGGATCACAGCCCCTTCAAGAGGTTTCAAATAGTATCTTTGCAATGGGGCAGGAATTCACCTGACTGAAAATAAATTGTCTGGGACCAAGTTGTATTCATTATGTAGATAGAATAATGAACGTAATGGTCCATTTTGCTGATATAACTTGCACCTAGTCTCCTTCGCAGCCCAACTCATGTAGTACTACCGCTCTCTGTTTCTAACTTAGGCTCAGTGTGCCTCAAAAGAAAAAACACACGCAAAAGTATTTTGATAGCAACAAATAAAAAAGCTCATTTATAAAGATAATTACACTGCACCTTCACAACAGCATCCCTGGAACCAGTGCAATGTAGATGTTATGAAGAGGTAGTATTATTCACAGAAAATCTACTCTTAAGTCAGGGTGCAGAAGCATTATTAATTGCTGTCTCTGTTACAACAACATGCTTTATAATGAAGTTGAACTGTTGAGTCTCTTCTCTTTAGAAATACATCTAACACAAGGACACAGATATAGTCTCTGAAATTAGGGTTTTTAAAAGCCAGATATAGGACATTTCACTGTAGAATAATATAAAACATTGGTACATAGTGTCATGGTTAAAAATTATTATGTAAATAACTTGTCTTTAAAAAAGTAGCACACGGCAATAAAATATTCTTAAAAGGCCCATATTTGCTATTCTGTTATATGAATTAAAATACAGAGGGAAATGCAGCCAATAAGTGATGTTGACTTCCTAAACAATTAGAAATTTTGTCTTTTGGCTGATTATTTATGTTACATAAGTATTATGTATATTATGCTACTTTTGGTTGTTTGTTCTCATGCAATGTTTACATAAACCTTTACCGCAAATGACTAAAATATCAGGTGTGTATGTGTGAGTTCAATCTTGTCATATTTTGGTGACTACAGCCTGTAAATGATAACACCATATGTAGAACATCTAATATTAATGAATAAGCTACATGGATGACTTCTATTAAACAGCCCAAACCACATCTATTGTAGTGTACTCTCTGTGTTCATGCTGCTTCTGTGGCTGGAACTGGTATGTATAATAATATGCAGATTCAGCTCTGAGAAATGACTGCCTGGATTTATATTGTAGATGTAGATGCAAAATGTTCTAAAATGAAATTAGTTTACAAACCATTACCAAAAAATGATACTTTGTGATTTTGGTAGGGTTTTACATTCCTCTTTGTGTGTAAGTCAGTCAGGTTCCATAACTGTCAATGGACAGGATACTCAAGGAGAAGGTTCAACGACGATACTGAGAGCATTGGTAAGTTTAACTTGTGGAAACTCTGTGTTCTGAGCCTTTCCTCGGGGTTGCAGTAAAGTAACCCTGCCTGTTGTACTGTAACTCATAATTTGGAATGAATTCATCCTGTCTGGCACAAGAATTTATAACTTAGGGAACTGGTGACATGCATCAGCGGGTTCTCATGGTATGAATTGTTAAATTCTTGTTAAAATACTGTCACACCACATACTGAGCCATTGTTTGCTCTCTATATATGATGGATCACTTTCTTCCAAAGTTTCTCCTGCCTTGTTTCACTGGGTAGGTGAAGTCTGTCCTGCTTCCCTCTGACTGAGATGTAGTTTCACCCTCAATCCTCATAGATCCCAGAGGCATTACAGGAGGCCAAGTCCATACATGCAGAAGCTTTGTACTTATGCACTGACTCTGGAGCCCCAGTCTCCTTTTCAACCCGCTTGACCCACTCCCTAATAACACAGAGCTAAAACGTGGCCCTCATTTTGTGTATTTCAGACAAGAACACATGGTCTGATTCCTTGTTCATGGCTCTGCGTATGTCTAGAATAGGGATTCCATGATTTTGCTTGACCTCAGCTATGTCAGTTGATCCACGTTTGTCTCCCCGCCTGGTCTGGGACACTTGTACTGCTGCAGCGGTCACTACATTAGAAAAGAAAACGATGATGGTTAATAACCGTAGCAATATCCCATCCATCCATTCAGAATACTAAGGAATGAGATAACATTTTGAATTCATTTTCAAATTCCAGTAATTTCTTCCAAGGCACTTTCACCTTGGACCAGAGATAGCAAGGGTATAGAATTAGGATCCACCCACAATAATGGAATTGGGTAGAAAAATCAGATTATTGCCAGAATAGCACTAGTGAAATGGTGAGGGAGAGAAAGAAGAGAGCTGTGTGTGGTCAGTGTAACTGGACTAACAAATGTTATTCATTGCAGTCAAAGACAAGCTTTAGACATTTCTTTGCAGACAGAGACAGCAAGAGAAAGGCAATATTTGAGGAAGAGAGGGGAAAGTCTGATAAGTTTGCACTAGTTATTTGCATGGATGATTTCAGAGTAACAGTTTCTATTCATGTAAATCTGCATGAGTAAAAGGGAGTACACATTTTCCACAAAGTGTGATTGGAAGACATGGATTCTTTTTTTGGAGAGGTTTTTGGATTAATTGGTATCTCTATGAGATTTTCAAAAGAGTGTCTGTATCTGACAATAGGTGGGCTATGTAGTGTAATTATTCCCCAAACTCTTATGGATTGTGTCACTTTGCTATAGCATAATCTGTCTAGGACTATTTTTCATGCATTAATTAAAAAAAAAAGCTGGCATGAAATGTGATTGCAATTACACAAGAGCAGCATGTTACTTAGGTGCCTGTGGCTGGCACACGGACCAGTGATAAAATGTTAAGTAAATAAAATGCTTTGGCCAGAGTGCCTAATATGAAATTCCTTGCAATACAATTGTTTTAATTTGATACTTTTTACATTGTGGTTTCCTCTCACCCCGCACTTATCTGCCATTTCAGTCCAGCCATGTGGTGTGACTCAGCCACTCACAGTGCACGCTGATCTGGGAACTTCATCCTAACCAATAATAGCGGTCTGTGTAGCAGGTCTGGGGAAGACAACCATGGGGACACATGGGGAAACCAAATGGGGTGAGTGAGGCAAGGACTTGACAGCTGCCACTTGGGCTGCAAAAAAAGGGATAGGAGGAGCCAGGGTGAACACTTTCACCCTCCTTTGAATCTATAAAAGCATATAGCGTATCAATATAGCGTATTGAAATAGCTTTCCTGGCCATAAGCCTGCAAAATCAGTCTCCATCAATACTTATAACAATAAGAAGCTGCATAACTGGTGTAGATGGCTCCTTATCAGATGATTATCCTCCTCCTGACCAGCTTGTTAATCTGCCATCTCCCCTGTAGCATCTACATCTTGGTTCCTTACAAGATGATTTTTGTGGAAAAATTGGAAAGAGTCCAGCGGAGGGCAACAAAAATGATTAGGGGTCTGGAGCACATGACTTATGAGGAGAGGCTGAGGGAACTGGGATTGTTTAGTCCCCAGAAGAGAAGAATGAGGGGGGATTTGATAGCAGCTTTCAACTACCTGAAGGGGGGTTCCAAAGAGGATGGAGCTCGGCTGTTCTCAGTGGTGGCAGATGACAGAACAAGGAGCAATGGTCTCAAGTTGCAGTGGGGGAGGTCTAGGTTGGATATTAGGAAACACTATTTCACTAGGAGGGTGGTGAAGCACTGGAATGCGTTACCTAGGGAGGTGGTGGAGTCTCCTTTCTTGGAGGTTTTTAAGGCCCGGCTTGACAAAGCCCTGGCTGGGATGATTTAGTTGGGAATTGGTCCTGCTTTGAGCAGGGGGTTGGACTACATGACCTCTTGAGGTCCCTTCCAACCCTGATATTCTATGATTCTATGATTCAGATCATGAGACACCAGGCATTTCAGTGTCTGGTTCTTCATCCCCGAGTCTGCCTGGTTCATGGTTCTCTTTGGCCCTCACCACTATGCTGTAAAGCCACCTTTGTGTTAGGCTTCAAATTGTAAAATAGTCATTTGATAATTTGGCTCTGATCCTGAAAAAAATGTATGCATGTGCTTAACTTTACATTCTGTGAGTAGTTCCATCAGCTTCATTAGGACTATTTGGGACTCAGTGTGTGTAAAGTTAAGCACATACGTAAGCCTTGCAAGATCTGGGCCTTTGTTTGTAATACCTTGCTCCTTACTGTTTGCCTAGCCTTCTTTGCGGTTATATAAATAATACCTTTAAAAACTGGTTTTTAACCAGCTGAAATTGCATTATCTTTGTAACATTTGCCAATCAATAGAGCAGTGTGACTGGCAGGCACAGATTCTTCAATTACTTAAAGTTTGGTATAATTCTAAATGAATGTAAGTAGCATGTAGGAAAGCAATAAATGTTTTGATATGCTTAGCATAAAATACTTCATTACACATTTTAAAATGTGCAGCTATCACGCACACGTATGGTAGATCAGCAAGTGATTTTGTGCCAGTTGTTCAGTGTTCTCACAATGTAAACAGACAATCAATCATTCTTTGTTTCTGTTTTAAAAGAATAGTTTGAAACCTGAGTCACGCTGAGTGTTCGTACTGCCTGTTCTTTTTTGTACTAGTACCAGTAAAAGTTAATATAAAAAATGGTGCCTTGTTTTTTTTCTGGCTTTTAGAGTCTACCTATTGTGCTCTGTTGTCACTTGTGAAATTCCTGGTTAGTGTGGGGGTTGAGGGAAAGCTGCCCAAAAAGACTCGGACTCTGTGGGGTAAAGAGCATATCAGTTTATTTAGCAATTGAAATTGTGAAGCAGAGAAAAATACAGAGGAGGAGAAAATACATTCCCATGGTGGGAAATTCCAGGAAGCATGCCTTTATGTACATTTGTGGGTGAATTTTCCCAGTTTCCTGTTCTGCTACCTCACTAGAAGCCAAGGCCTTGATCCTGCAAATGGCTCTGAGAGATTGGACCCTTACATTCATTGGACGCCACTTGCTGGACTAGGGATCAAGGCTGTGTCTCTTCTATGTGGGCTTCTGGTATGCTATAACACAAGAAGCAGTTGTCCCATTTCCCAAATGCTTTAACAGGGAATGCTCTTAATTTAAACTAAATCCCCATGAAACTGCTTTGCAATGTTTTATCTTAACCAGTGTGACCCCTTTTCTTAAACTGTCATTTGTGTGGCTGATGCAAAAAGCATATCACAGCAGTGTGAGCAACTGATTACTGCCCACGTGCACTCCCTCTCCCTCCTAGCATGAGAATGGGACGGCCATACTCCTGAGCATACTTAAGAACATAAGAATGGACATACTGGGTCAGACCAAAGGTCCATCTAGCCCAGTATCCTGTCTTCTGACAGCAGCCAATGCCAGGTGCCCCAGAGGAAATGAACAGAACAAGCAATCACCAAGTTATCCATCCCCTGCTGCCCACTCCCAGTCTCTGGCAAACAGAGGCTAATAGTCATTGATGGACCTATCCTCCATGAATTTATCTAGTTCTTTTTTTAACCCTGTTATAGTCTTGACCGTCACAACATCCTCTGGCAAAGAGTTCCATAGGTTGACTGTGCGTTGTGTGAAGAAATACTTCCCTTTGTTTGTTTTAAACCTGCTGCCTATTAATTTCATTTGGTGACCTCTAGTTTTTGTGTTATGAGAAGGAGTAAATAACACTTCCTTATTTACTTTCTCCACACTTCTCTATGATTTTATAGACCTCAATCATATCCCTCCTTAGTCGTCTCTTTTCCAAGCTGCAAAGTCCCAATCTTATTAATCTCTGCTCATATGGAAGCTGTTACATACCCTTAATAATTTTTCTTGCCCTTTTCTGTAACTTTTCCAATTCCAATATATCTTTTTTGAGATGGGGTGACCACATCTGCATGCAGTATTCAAGATGTGGGCGTACCATGGGTTTATATAGAGGTGTCAAGGCTGGATCCCCACTTTGAACTTTAGGGTTCAAATGTAGGGGCCTGCATTGAAAACTTCTAAGCTTATCTACCAGCTTAGCTTTGGTCCGCTGCCACCATCACAAGAATTCCCTCCCTGGGAAGCCTTGAGAAACCTTTCACCAATTCCCTGGTGAACACAGATCCAAACCCCCTTGGATCTTAAAACAAGGAGAAATTAACCATCCCCCCTCCTTCCTCCACCCTCCTTTCACCAACTCCTGGTGAATACAGATCCAAACCCCCTTGGATCTTAAAACAAGGAGAAATCAATCTGGTTCTTAAAAAAGAAGGCTTTTAATTAAAGAAAAAGGTAAAAATCATCTCTGTAAAATCAGTATGGAGAATAACTTTACAGGGTAATCAAACTTAAAGAGCTCAGAGGACCCCCCTCTGTCTTAGGTTCAAAGTACAGCAAACAAAGATACACACTCTGGTAAAAAGGTACATTTACAAGTTGAGAAAACAAAGTAAATCTAAGACGCCTTGCCTGTCTTTTACTTACTAGTTTGAAATAGGAGAGACTTGTTTAGAAAGATGGGGAGAACCTGGATTGATGTCTGGTCCCTCTCAGTCCCAAGAGCGAACCACCCCTTAAAAACAAAGAGCACACACAAAAGCCTTTCCCCCCCCAAGATTTGAAAGTATCTTGCCCCCTTATTGGTCCTTCGGGTCAGGTGTCAGCCAGGTTACCCGAGCTTCTTAACCCTTTACAGGTAAAAGGATTTGGAGTCTCTGTACACAGAGAGCTGTTACCCTTCCCTTAATAGTTATGACAAGAGGCAATATGATATTTTGTCTTATTATCTATCCCTTTCTTAATGATTTCCAACATTCTGTTAGCATTATTGACTGCCACTGCACATTGAGTGGTTGTTTTCAGAGAACTATCCACAATGACTCCAAGATCTCTTTCTTGAGTGGTAACAGCTAATTTAGACCCCCTCATTTTATATATATAGTTGGGATTATGTTTTCCAATGTGCATTTATCAACATTGAATTTCATCTGCCATTTTGTTGCCCAGTCACCTAGTTCTGTGAGATCCATTTGTAACTCTTCGCAGTCTGCTTGGGACTTAACTAGTTTTACTAATTTTGTATCATCTGCAAATTTTGCCACTTCACTGTTTACCACTTTTTCCAGATCATTTATGAATATGTTGAACAGCACTGATCCCAGTACAGACTCCTGGGGAACACCACTATTTACCTCTCTCCATACTTACAATTTCCTAGACTAGATCGGGTCAACAGTCCAAGTTCAGCATGTGGTCTATGCTTAGTGCTTCATGTGATGGCCAAGAAGGCCACCAGGTCCCTCCCCTACCACAAAGGGAGAAAGGTCAGTACTGTGGGAGAGGGGTGACTGGTGAGCAGGAGTCCTTTGGGGACGCAGATGTTTTGTATAGGGGGGTAGGATCCCCCCCACCTCTCTCCTGCCTGCCAGGTGGATTCTGAGCTGGGCTCCTCCTCTTCCCCCTGCCCCACCTCATGGAATGGGCCCCTTCAAGAGGGTGCCTTTCTCTTACAGTGTATAGCACAAGGGCGCCTCTCCCCCCCGCCCCAAGGAGCAAGTGCCCCCTCCCCATCCTGGGGGTGTGTGTTCTCCATCATCTCTCCTCCCTCCCCGGTGCCTGCACCGCACGCGGGCTCCCGCTGTCTCCCCCGGGCTGCGTAGTGGGAAGCTCTGTTGCACGGGCCAGCTCCAGGCAGCTCGCGGTGGGGTGGGGAGCAGGCAGCCGCCGGCTGCGGAGGGAGCCAGCGTGCGGCGCTCGCTTCTCCGGCTGCGCCCACCCCCAGGCGGGGGAGACACTGGCAGAGAGGCTCCCCCTCCCCCTTGCTCTGGGGGGTACTGCAAGCACTAGCGGGCTCCTGAGCGCTGCCGCCTCCCGCCGCTTGGGCGCACAGAGCGGCGGGGGCCTGAGCTGAAGCGTCTCCTCCCCAGCCATTCAGCCTCTGAGTTTCCCCGGGCGGGGGGGCTGCCCACAGTTCAATGCTGCTGCTCCGAGATGCTGCACGCCCAGCTCCCGGCCGGAGGGGGGTAGCAGCTTCTGCCGCCAGCGCCTTCCTCCGCAAGGGCTGCTGCTGCTGGAGCCTCGGGCACCACCTCCTCCCCACCATGGGGCTGCTGCCGCTGGAGTGAGCGAGCGGAGGGCACAGCTCGCTGCCTGCATGGATGGATGTGTTCAGCTTTGTGAAGATTGCAAAGCTCTCGGGGTAGGTTGCTGCTCCCTTTCCATTAGCAGCCAGCCCCCCTTGTGCGCGCCCCGCTGCAGTGCCGGTCCCTGGCTGCTGACCCCCGGGGCGCCTTCCGGGGGGTGGGGGGCGGAAAGACCATGCCAGGGGGCTTTAGCAAATCCCGCCGCCAGAGCTGCTGCAGCATTCCACTTACCTGACACTGGGGCTGAGGTCCCGGGGTTTGGCTGGGGATGGCTTATGGCGTTTTCCCCCTGGCACCTGCTGTGGGATCGTGTAAAAAAAAAAAAAAAAAGTGTCCCAAGGCTGCTGCGAAGATAAAGCTGGTGGGGTTCTGAGTCTTGGGCTGTGATGAAAAATTGTTGTTGGTTGTTAATGGGCGATCAGTGGTTCAAACTGTTTGAAAATGTGAAGCCGGCGCTCTGCCTTTAGTTTCCTTTCAGGTTGCAAACAGCTGTGAGGGTGCTCTAGCCGGGGAAGTAGCTGTAGGCAACAGTTACTTACCCCTGTGGGGGCTGACGTGGAACTTCGGATAGGTTGGACAGATAGCAGAGCAGCATTTTCAAAATACACACCGTGATTGACAACCTCCCCAACCCAAACGCAATCTATTTAAGACTTATTGACTTTTGTGCTGTGAAGTATGGTGCTCAGCTTAGTGCGAACCACTTTCATGTTCTACAAAATCTCAGACACAATAGGGGTGATTTTTAAAGAGACGCTGTGAAATCATAATCAGATTGGAATTGCTGCCTTGTACCATTACACATAAGCCCCAGGGAGTAAATGAATGTGGTCTTTTTTTTAGCCCTTTCTTGTCAGGTGCACACATCTGGTTGCTTGAGCTGGTGTCTGATTTAAATATTTTTCCTTCCAAAGAATTTTTCTCTCACTGTCAACTGAATGCTGGCCTCTAGGTGTGGAAGGAACTGCCTCTAGATAGTCCCTAGGCCCAAGGCTACAGAGACACATGCACAATTTGAATTCCCCCCTCCCCCCAAAAAACATTTTCCCCATGGTTAAAAATAATGTGTAGTATTATTGAGAAAAGAGTTATGGGAAACCAAATTATTTCTCAAAGATAAGAGTATAAAAGTGCTATAGTTGCAGGATTTTCCTGATTTTGGTGCAGATAATCTTCCTAAAGGATTTAGCTTTGCATCAGAGTAGCTATGAGTGTTTTGAATTCTCATGGTTTAGTGGTTAGCACTGGCCTTTGCCATTTCTGAAGTGGAATGCCATTGGAGGAGGGGAGGGCTTGTTGCAGAAATGAAGCATATATGTTATTTCTGTGGCATACACGTACAGTACTTGTCAAAATGATTGTTCTATAAAAATTCTATAAAATGATTTTTATAGCAAGCACTGGGTGGACTGAAGTTGTGTGACGTTATAATCTGTGTTTACTCAAGCCTTTTGCCCTAAAATTTACCACTGTTGCTACCATGATCAAAAATCTACTTAAGGGAGTGCTAGTATAGAACAACCGCTACTATTCGAACTACATGGCTGTCTAACTTTGCTCAGAACAAGTTTACCTGACATGATGGTTAAAACACCGACAGTCTCCTGAACCTGGTCTACACCACCACTCCCACTCTTACTACCACTGGGGGAACTGCATCAGTGGTAACAATTGTGGAAAATTTTAGGGGAAATTTTATTTGGTATAGACAAGATCCTAAGGAGTAATATGGCATCTGATTTTTGTTTCAAGATATATTTAATTATTTAGCTTCTTTGTTCAGGATCCGGGATTAACAAACCCTTTCTTGCAGTAAATGTCACACTTGAGTTCAAATCAAATGGACAGAACAGGCAGTGGTTAAGGATCAGACGTAGCTCAAGACAATCTGCCAACCTAGGCAAAACTTCAGTGTGCACCCCCAACATGCTCAGAAATTTGCGGCAGAGCCCCCAGCATCTCCCCAGCTGCTGCAACCCCCAACTCCGGGGCAGAGGCTCACAGGGCAGACCCCATCTTGGGGCTTCAGAGTGATACCCCCAGATGGGGCTGCCCTTCCCAGTGGCCCTTTGTGAATGGGTTGGCACCAGCTGCCTAAGGCTCAAGAGAGGAGGGAACCCCAGTTCAGCACCCCTGAACAGCGAGCCACTCAGCTCAACCACAGTGGGACCTGGGCACCAGCAGGGGGCAGCTCCCACCCCATAAGGCTCTAGTTAAGGGGCAGCATAACCCCTCCCTCCCCCCAAATGAAGCCACCCGGGCTGGAGGTGCTGATCCCACTTGCACAGTGGACTCCTTCCCACTGGACGGAGTGGGGTTCTCTGCAACCTGGCCCTGCATGTTGGCCCCTGCATTGCCAGTCCCTGGCCCAGCCCCCCACACCCCAGCCTATCCCAGTCCACATCCCAGCCCACCATGTCCCCAGCAACCCACACACTCCCTAGTCTGCCCCTGCCTGCACCTTTCCAGATGAGCTCCTCACTGTTGGGCTCATAAATTGCGGGATGACAGCACCTTCAGAGCCTGGACATGGTGGTGATGAAGCAGTGGCCCCAACTGGGGCAGGAGCCAGCGGCTGCCTGGGCAGCAGGGCCTGTGGGGACCAGACGCGGAGCAGCAGGTGCAGACATGGAGCCAGGAGGGTTGCGGCACTTGTGGCCAATGCCCTGACAGCATTCGCCAGCAGCAGCCCTGAGCTGTGTCTGAGCTGTGGCCGTGATCTTACCCGCAATGGGGATGGGGAGCAGCTGAGGATGAGGCGGGAGTGCTTCCTTGGCAGCCTGGCTGGTGGCCACTTCGTGCTTCTCAGAGCCCCGGCTGGTAATCACCCCCTCCCCAGGTCATCTCCTGCCACCACCAATGGAGGGAACCTGGGTAACTTTACACTCGCAGAAATCTGCCGCCCTAGGCAACTGCCTAGTCTGCTCTAGCTAGAGTGGTCTCTGTTAAGATGTTACACAGAACACAGTATCATTAAATCAATAAACTAGGAATGATTCTTCTACATTTTAAGAGTCAGTTTAACTTCAAATAACTCTTTCTTCCCTAACTCCGACCTGTAGTTGACTAACAGCATACCTATTGCCATTACCCGGACAAAGCTCTCCAGCATATTGCTCTTTCTCTTCAGGCAAACCAAAGTTCTGTCTGCAACTGAATGACAGGTTTCAAAGCTCAAATCCAGCTTCATTTGATATAAGGACTATAAAGTTCAGATATTGGACTGAGTTAATGCTGTGCTTTGCAATAAATCAGTTTTATGTGGAGTTACTTTTTCGCTCTTATTTTCTGGTTATTAAACCACTTAATAGCGAACACAGGACTTAACTTTGCTGTTTCCTTGGTAACTGTTAGATATATCTTCCCATTTCTCTTTGTAGAAGAGAGTCTTATGGAGCAACCAGTTTCCACTGTAAGCCCTATTTTTAGCTCCTTCTGTATCTGTTTGGACCTGAAAACTGCCTGTTTTCTCCTAAAGGCAAAGGAAGGTTTTTCTGAAAAGTCTGGGGGGAGAAACAGGTCAGACTGTTCTTGATTTAGAGTCTAATCCTGCAGGACAGCTCACTTGGAACAAGGGTTGTCAGGATCTTGGCCATTACATAATGTTTCTTTGAGTTCCTGTAGGTTAAAAAAATAGCTTAGTTATCACTCATTCAAATTATCCATCTAGATAAATCTCCTTGAAAACCAATGCACAGGCTCTGTCTACTTGTAAGAAAGTAACTTTACCCATGTGAATAATCCCATTGACTATTTGAATGTATAATTGTAATAGTCAAGGTGAGTATTTCAGGTTTATGTTGGCCCCATTTGTGTATTATGGAAGTGCTCAGTAGGACTTCATAGTTGCAATAGGCATAAAATGGGACATAAACTCTGTCTTTTCTCTAGAAGTAGACAACCAGTTGATGTGAAATTATACACACAATTAGTTATCATGTCCTTCAAACTTTCTATGTAATTTTTACTCCCAGGGTACTGTCCATCTGTCACCCCCTTTAATTACCTTTCTGCATAAAGCCCTTTAAAGACTACCCTCTCACAGCAGAACCAACTGTTACATCAAACATCTATAGCTACTAGTGTTGGTGGGTGGAATAACCTGGTGAAGAAGGATGAAAGCGGGCAACCCTAGATGCTTCACAACAAATGTTCTGTTCGTTAATTTAGAAAAATGTGTAATGACTGACCTCAAATGAAAATCATAATATTCTTCAGATATATTGACTTCTCTCTCTCTTCCTTGGTAAATAAGGGCTTGACTAGACTTGGAAACTTACCAAAATAGCTATTCCACTCAGAGAGTTATTTCGAAGTATAGAGAAGCCTTAAATAGTGGACTAGTCTAGGTGGGGTATTGTGTGGTCTACACTGTATGCATGTGCAAAGGCCTGGGTAAATGTGGATGCATTGTCCATCTGGAGTGTGGGGTCTTTGGCCTGTACTGGGAGGATAAGAAGGAAAGATAATGAGATTGACAGTATGTGTTTAGAGGGCGGATGGTGTATAGAGAGTTTTGAGCCTTGTAGTAGTAATAGTGAAGGAGAGCATGATGTGAGGTGGGAAGTTTTGGGTGGGGGAGGGTTAAGGTGGTGATCTGTATATGGAAGGTGAGAGGCAAAATATTTGTGTCTCTAATAATAATAGGCAGTGAACTGTAAGAGTGGTAAGTGGTGGTTTGGAGGGTGTTTAGCTCCCATTCAAGGTCTATATTATCAGGATTTGAAAATCTACTCGCTGATGAATAGGAAGCTTTTACTGATGAGTGTGGGGATCTAACCTATTCCTCACAAATATGAGCTTTCATATTTGCAAAGCTAGCCTTCCAAATATTGTGTGAATGTGATTCAGTGCAGTGTTGTCCTCCAGAATCTGCTGACAAATAGCTCTAGTGCCTCTGCTGCTGTTCATAGCTTTGCCAAGCAGCAACATAATGAAAGTAATTAGAGACCAGTCACTTACATTGTTGCTGTTCATTATCCTGTGGGCAAGATTGTTTGAGACAAGAGTCAAGTCAGTTTCATGCCGCTGTTGCTTGTTGGGGTAACTGAGCAATGGCAGGCTTTGGAGTTAATCACAGGGAAGGAAGATCCACAAAATGGAGGTTGTAGGAAAACAGTAAGGTAGTGGAGACTTGTTCCATCTCACAGCAGCTAGGAGTTGTGGGAGAAGCAGAGAAATAGGGTACGTCTACACTGCAATAATAGAG
This sequence comes from Terrapene triunguis, assembly GCF_002925995.2. Classification (NCBI taxonomy): domain Eukaryota; kingdom Metazoa; phylum Chordata; order Testudines; family Emydidae; genus Terrapene; species Terrapene triunguis. The sequence goes on from NW_020664373.1 coordinate 7,260,156, forward strand.
TTATGGTATGGCTGAGGCTGGCCCAGTCAACTCACTTGGGCTCAGGGGACTTGGGCTGTGGGGCTAAGAATGTCAGTGTAGCTGTTTGGGCTCAGGCTGGAGCATGAAGTCTGAAACCCCGTGATGGGGGTGGGTCTCAGAGCCTAGGCTCCAACGTGAGCATGAATGTCTACGCTGCAATTTTTAGCCCTGCAGCCTGAGATCCACAAGTCTGAGTCAATTGACCCAGGTTCTAAGACAGTGGTCTTTTTATTGCAGTGTAGATGTATTCATAGAGACCCTACCCCTGGCAGAAACCACAAAGTTCTGGATAGGGGGGAAAGAAACCAAGTTTCTGATCTTTCAACAGCTTTAGTGCTACAAAGGAGAGCTTCAGATTTAGAGATGTCTGTCTTAAGGTTTTATACTACCAGCAATCACCACAATATCTGAAACCAGGAAAATTGGCTGACACTAGCCAAGTCCCAAGTGGACTTCCAGGAGTCAGATTTTTAAAAATAAAGGCCTGCTGCATGCAGGATGGCACCCTGACATAAACTCCAGCACTCAGCCTTTCTTCCCAGGTGCTGTGGTGTGCCTGGGGCTGCGTTTCTTACTATGATTCATGGACATCACTGGTAGAGCGTCTCTTGACTTTCGTATATACCTCTGCCTAGTTAGATATTTGTTAATTTTCCAGGCCCTATATGTAATTTAGGTTCTGCAAGGGTTTCCAGACTTGGAACCTGGTGGGCTGATCCAGCAGCTGAGGAAGGTGAAATTTCACTCCAAGCAATAGCACAGCTCCAGTTCTCTTCTCAGGGATTTCATTTATTAATAATGATTCAAAACAAAGTAACCCAAAACACTGCCCCTGTCTTGTCTTAATCCTTGTCTCTGGGGGTTCATGGTTCTTACAGCCCTTCACAGCTGGCTTCTGCTCCCTGTAGGTGTCCTTCTTGGGCTTTCTGCCTGACTGATGAGGAGAGTCCCTCCCATGGCCTTCCTCTGCCTAAGAGGCAGGAAGCCCTGTATGCTGTTTCTTGTAGGACATGGGCCTATGAGCAAGCATGTGACCTGCGATTATGGCTCCTACTTTTAAAGGAGCCAAGGGCCATAACAGGTGCACTGGGCTACAGGCATACACCCTCAGACCCAAAGCCATGTTACTGTAGTTTGAGGGTGAGCAGGTGTATAGTTGGCAGAGTTAAGGTTGTTCTTGGAATCCGCAGTGGGACATTTTATTGTGTGTGTATTTCTTTAAGCAGTTGGTGAAGATATCTGAATATTTATCTATCTTCTCTGGAAACCATTTCAGTACATTTAAAGGTTTAGGTTTTTTTAACTGTGACTTTCCTTAGCATGTTTATTTTTCAATTTCAGTGTTAACTAGCAACCTTCATTAAAAGATAAAGAAGATTTTTATCTGTCAGTAAAATGTAGGCTATATCATCTGCATACTATTTTTATTGTAAGTACTCTTTTCAATGACTATATCTCATAGCATGTGAGTTGTTTCTACTGTTTACCGAAAAATGTGTCAGTAATAAAGCATATGATTATCCTTATGCTCAAGGGAGGTAATTTAAATCTGGAAAATATTTTATTACTCTGGATGATAATTCAAAGACTATGAATTCATCTTTCCTTTCTTCTTTGAGAGGACCTGGCACTTTGTTCAATGAAAGATTTGACTATATGCATTTTACCTTATGTTTTATTATCTGCTATATAGTGGTGTTATATTTTATCATGTGTCATATATTATAAAGACATATGTCTGTAGTGACGACATTGTTATTACCATTGTATGTAATAATAAATCTCTGGTCTGGCAAAGGCTGGTAATTATTGAATCCTTGTATTATAGGCTGTCATGAACTTGTAGAATGGTCAGTGAATAAAGGCAAGACAGGTAGCAACCCTACCCTGAAAACTGAAATGTTCTGTCTTCAGACTAAGTAGAGCATGTGCAGGAGCAAAGTAAATTTCCATCCGCCATCCGGCTAATGTGCTGTTCTGGGAGGATGAGAAGGGAGCTCAGTTTCCATTCCCATGCAAGTCTTGGCCTCAGTTTTCTTTCTTTCTTTTTTTTTAAATGTACAGTGGCATGAACTGTGATATGGCTTTTGTGGTGTAGACACTTGTCCCCAAAGAACAGGACAGACACACCATTTCTTGAGGGAACCTGATTTAGGGAAGCACCTTTTTTCAGGAAGCGGACTTAAGCACATGTTTAACTTTAAGCATGTGCCTAAATCCTCTTGACTTCAATAGGACTTAAGCTCTACTGAAGAGGGATGCGATTAAGCATGTATGGAAGTGGTTTTCTGAATCGGAGCCTATAATTGCAGTAGGAGTCTCTGAAACTCTTTCTTTATGTGGAAAGTCTATATGGAACTCTTTTTTATAGGTTGATTATTACATAGATCAGTGTTTCCCAAACCTGGGACGCTGCTTGTGTAGGGAAAGCCCGTGGTGGGCTGGGCCGGTTTGTTTACCTGCCGCATCTGCAGGTCCGGCCGATCGCGGCTCCCACTGGCCGCAGTTCGCCGCTCCAGGCCAATGGGGCTACGGGAAGCGGTGCGGGACGAGGGATGTGCTGGCTGTGGCTTTCTGCAGCCCCCATTGTCCTGGAGTGGCAAACCACGGCCAGCGGGAGCCGCGATCGGCTGGACCTGTGGACGCTGCAGGTAAACAAACCGGCCCGGCCCGCCATGGGCTTTCCCTACACAAGCAGCGTCCCAAGTTTGAGAAACAGTGACATAGATAAACATGCAAGAAAACCACTTTGGGAAGCTCTTAATAACCTAGATCAGAAGTATTGCAGGAAAAAGTTGCTAAAATAAAGGTATTGTAAAGAGGTGTAATGAACACATATAGAACACAACTTGGTAGGGCAGACATGATAAGAGTCCAGACTGTATGAAATTGTTCTTCATTAACTAATGATTTAAAGGAGGAGTGGGATGAAGTAAAAACAGGAAGAGCTTTTCCTGCTAAGCAAAGGGATTTGTGAGGCTTCTTTCCAGAAGAGCAGGCGATGATAATCATTCTTTTGACTGTAAAGGGAATTGCTACAGGACAATTTAGGGGTTTCCACAACAGAGTTACAAATGGTTTTGGGGAAAAGAAGCAAGTATTTCAGGTAAGGAAGTATTTTATCATAACAATATTTTCAGTGATTACCAGAGTGCAAGCTATTCAATTTTCATTTTAGTAGCAAAGGTATTAAAGGGGCTCAACAGCTGTTAGTGTTAGTTTTTACTAACTACAAGGGGTTTTGGGATATAAGGCACAGTGGTCCTAGAAGAACAAGGGGTACTGGAGTAGAATAATGAGGCAAGAGGAGACTTGCATAGAATGAGAAGGAAGGCAAAAGTGAGAGAGTAACTACAGAGTGTATGATTGTATGTCAAAATCACATGGTGATGCTGGGGAATCAATCCTTTTTTGATTTTTTATGTCTCTTCAAGAAATTATTCTTTTTACAGTCCTGCATAAAATGTTGTGAAACTTTCCGTGAATGAGTCTCAAGGAAGTGTTTTGAATATATGATGACAGTTTTCACATATTCCTTTATAATGGACCATATCGTGATTAGAACAGTGATATTGAGAATGGTGTATTCCCTTCCAGTTCAGTATAGGCATATTAATCACTTATCTTTATAATAAATATTTCTTGTAATTTTTGAATGATACGGGTCTTTGTTATCCAGAGGATCTGCTAATCTTATATATAATAAGAGGAAACCGGTTACTTAACAAATTTTCTGTATTATACAGCCTAGATAAAGTAGATGGTCTATAAAGCCTTTCATGTTTTGCTTATGGATTTCCTGATTTCACTGGCTTTGGTTTTTGCTTGTTTTTTTAAATCTTTAATTTGTGTTTTATAGTAATCTGCTTACTAAAAAGGCCAGTATTGCCAAGTCCAAAATGCCCATTATTTTATGGCAGTAAACTCTGACAGAACTGCTAACAGCTGCCCCAATGGTGGAGGTCAAATTATGCACGTTATACATCTTACATCTGTTTATTTCCTTTTGTTACAGTATGTGCCATATCTGAAAATGGTCCATATCTAATAAAGTCACTGGGCCCAATTCAGACCAAATGAGACACTAATTTCATTTACTCCAATTCCTGAGTAACTTCATTGACTTCAACTTGCTCAAAGTAGAACCGTCTAAAGTTTGTTTTTCTCCAAATCATCTGCTATAACATAAGCCACTTATGTATAGTTCAAGTGTTCAGGGCTAATAGTAACTAACTTGCATACAATGCTTTCCTTTTCCTCATGGATTTGTGTTGAGCAGCAATGGAATTGCAGACTGCGTATTACATATCATGAAGAATATCCAAAATGTACACTACTGTATCCTACTGAGACTTCCCAGTTGTATACGTGAGTATCCATTTTAGGAATGGATATAGGTGTAACAGTTCTGCTGACCATATGCAAAAAACGAGTAAGGCTGTTTTACAAACTTTTTATGTAGCTTTCAGTAATCTATTGTAGGAAATGACCTTTCAATGAATGTGCAAGAACTAGGAGTAGATTAATTCCTTACCCAGTAAGGAACCTCTTTTGACAAGCCAGGTAATGGTTATGCATCTTCAGAAGACCTCTGCACACCTATATTACCTCTTGTTCTATGGCATTAGAATCTTGAGGAAAGATTCTATAGATGAAGATGGGGATGGAGGGAAGGTTAAAATATAGAATCATCTAAACTACAGATGGAAAAAGAGTCATTAGATCATCTAGTTCTTCCTGATTCTGAGTGAAATATATATTCATATTCAGCTTAAATATTCCTGCTCTGTGATCCTATTAATGACCTAGGACCCGAAAAGGCCTTTTCTGTGCTAGGGAAAATATGTGCTTTTTTAATGTGATATATAAAATTGTATAATTCTAACGCAGATAGGACAAGTTGTAGTTTTACCTCGATTTAGCTGGTTGAGGTGAAGGTTCACCTCAGCCAGTTAAATCAAGATACAACTGTAACTTTCCCTTTCCAGTAGAGCTGGTCAAAGATTTTCCATCAAAACTATTTTTCAACAGAAAATTGGGCTGTTGATTTAAACAGAATTTTTCATGGGGAGTATCTGCTTTCCTCAGATTATCAACTTTTTTGGTTGGAAAAAGCAAAGTGTTTTTGGCTCAAAAATCTTTGGTTTTCATTTTTTGACAAAAAAAAAAAATCACATATTTTCCATGGGGAGAAAAAATACAATTTTCCAACCATCTCTGCTGCATACATGTGATTTTTACAGTGTGTTGGGTATCACATGTTATCTGTCATGTTTAAAAAAACACACCTTCTTCCTTGTGTAGACATACCTTAAAGAGAGACAGAGTGACTACATCATAAAAAGTACTCTCTCCCTTCCTTGTACTGTACTGTTCAGTGTGTTGGCGCTGCGGGGTCCCTGGAAAAGAAGCAGGGAAAAGCAAGTTAGGGAATGTGCTGGTTAACAAAATCTTATTTGCATTGAGTGAATTTGAAGCAATCGGTCAAGAATAGCTGATCTTTATGTAAAGATTAGCTTGTTCTTTGTTCTAAGGGTATGTCTACACTACAGGATTAATCCGAATTTAGATAATTCGAATTTGGGAAACAGGTTGTATAAATTCGATTGTGCGCGGCCACACTAAGCACATTAATTCGGTTTTTAACCACATTAATTCGGTGGTGTGCGGCCACACTACCCCATTACTTTAACCACAGTAATTCGGTGGTGTGCGGCCACACTAACCCTAATTCGAATTAACAAAATCGATTTAAGCGCTACTCTGCTCGTCGAGGTGGAGTACAGAAATCGATTTTAAGTGCCCTTTAATTCGAATTAACTGGCTCTGTAGTGTGGACGGGTGAAGGGTTAATTCGGATTAACGCAGCTAAATCCGAATTAAAGTCGTAGTGTAGACCAGGCCTAAGTCTTTGTCTTTAGATCGCCTCTACATCCTTTCCTTTTTCACAGTAGCCTGTGATGATAAATACCTGTTTCACTAAACTCACCCATGATGGGGCATCAAGTGTTATCCCCCGACTCCTGTTCTGTGTCTCTGAGAAAATTAGTTTTCTGTTTAGTATAAACAGTTTTTTTTAAGGATCCTTTGTTTTTGCATTTTACCTCATTGAGGCTAGAAGCACACAGAGAGAGAGCTTTCAAAGGATTATTTTACATTGCTTGTACAGTATGAAGTTTCCAATTGGCAAAAAAGTCAGAGAGCTTAAAATCTCATAATTTTCAGCTTTATAATATGAACCAAATGCTCTGACCTGTAACTAACTTAAAGAACATGCATTCCCTCATAACAATAAGTTTCTGGTTATATAGGCTGTCTTAGTTATGTTCTCTAAGTTCTGGAGGCGTTCTAATGAGAAAATAGTGTCTGAACTAGAAAAAGGATATTTTATGGATATTACTACAGTTATACTTGTCATGATTATATGTTTCTGAAAACATAGAAAATAATCAGAGACTAATAATGGCTTGTTTTCTTATGTTGTCAGTTTCCAAGCTGAAAATGGATGTTTTGTGGCTGCATTAATTAACTTAAAATACTTTTAATCTTCTTTTAACAGTGTTTTTTTTATCACTTAAACAAGAAGCATATACATTTTGTAAACCCGAAGGAATGTTTAGGCAGACAGTTTTTCTATTCTAACCTGTTTCCTATATCAAATGGTAAATATTCCAAAGTGTCAAATGATAGGCAGTAAAAAGGTTGATATATTTATCAACTAGTTTTGATAAATAAAAATACTGTAAAAAAAATCCCAAACAACTCCTCTATGGAAAAGGTTTTAAAAAGAGCTCTTCCCTGAATTGTTCAGCAAAATGAATTTCTCTTTCTGCTTTATTTTCATTTAGCTATACAAATATTTGTGAAGAATGACTTGTCAGGAGATACGATTAAGAAGGTAGTGAAAAATATGCCAAATGTCTAGATGCTTATCCAATTGTCAAATTTGCAGTATAAGTTTCATAGAGAAGATAAGTTTGTATGCAGTAATCATGGAACAAGTGCCTTTTTTGCTCCTTGCTAAGAGCTTGATACAAAAAGATTTACAAGGTCAGAGTCTTGGAACTTAATATTCTACTTTCAACAGATACCAACTATCACATGTGGTTATTAAACACATCACATCTCTATTTGGTAACTTTCTGGTCTCTTGTAGACATAAATGTATAGCATTTTGATACCAAGGCTTTGCTACAGTGCAGTGGAGGTGGTGGTACGGAGATTTGGCAAGTCTGGCAATATAAAGTGAGAGTTGCGGATGTTTAACTAAGGAGTACAGGATTTGCCATAGTGTATGATTCACTCATTCATCAAATCTGGTTATCCCGCCTCTGCCAGTGGCCATTACTTCAGAGGAAATGCATAGACTTAATAGTTTAGTATGTGAAAGGGGAAAGAAGAAGAAAGTTCCTTCCATACCCTTGTAGATTATATGCTTATGCTTTGAAGCAAGGGACATTACTACACTTACTTAGCATGAATAGCTACGCGTCATTAATGGTAAGCTATTCAGCTCTTTTAACAATTCATCTCCACCTCATGACCTCCTGTATTGGTGAATTACATGGCATATGTGTACATGGTGGGAAGTATTTCCTTTTTCATTTGTTTTAAACTCACCAGGCATTAATGACATTGAGTTGATCTCTTGTTTTCAGATTGTTCCCAGAAAATGAACTAATCTGTTTGTGGGGTGTTGAAATGTTTCTTACACAAGACTAAATAAAACAGTGTTAGTCAATTCAGTTTTTAAAATGACTCATTCACTGACATAACCATTAGCAGTCTAATTAAAGACACAGTACCTGCCTTTACTGATTCTGGAGTTGATCCTATTATATATATTGTATCAACCAAAAACAGCTTGTGTTTACCAAATGATATTAGTTATTACTGAACAGTCTTCTCCCCAGTGTTCTTATTTCAGCTATTTAAGCTCACCCACCCCCAAATATACACCATTTCTTTCTCTTCATTGCCTTCTGATTTTCTAATACACTTTGTGACTTCCATTCTGCTCCATTTTATTTGCCCTTCATTTGTTTTTCACTCGGGAAGATTTATTCTGTCAAATCCCCCATTTCAATAATGTTACGTAATTGGGACAGCTTGTGAGTCAAGATTGCTTGGCAATCTTGGCTATGATATAAGTTTGTCAGGTTTATCCAGCCTTCGAAGCCACATCCACTGGCAATGCTCTTCCCTTGCATCCTAGAAAACAGTGATCCCTCTAGAGCACCAAATAGCCCCATTAAGACACATGTCACATGGAAGTTGTTAGATAATTGGAATCACAGCAAATAACTCAATGTTAGTTTTGTTTTGCCTGTTTATGAAGAAAGGGAGACATTTTGGCCTTTTCTCCATGTATAGTAGTTTTCATATCAGTCTCATGCTTCATTTTCTTTCTAAGAGCCCAGATTCACTGCTTGCTCAGTAGCAGGATTGTGGTAAGGTTTAATTAATGTTTACGCAGTTCTTTGGTATCCTTGAATGAAGGTAACTTCACTATTGAATTTCCATGTGATCTTTGAAAAAGTTTGGTACATAATGACAAATAGAATAGCTGCTGCTGGAGCCAAAAGTCTGCACAGATTTATTTCTAACTCTTCCCCTCATCTTCTCATTCATTAATTTATTTTGGTGAACTAACAGATGCCAAAATTTGTGTGAAATGGTCTTAAGTTCAGGTGTTGGTCTCACCCTCCTCCAACCAAACTTTGCTCACATTTCATATAGGCAAAATCACCTCCTTCTTGGGGTTTCTTAATTAATAAGGTAATTAATACCTCTGAATTACCTGGCATTGGCCACTATCGGAAGACAGGCTACTGGGCTGGATGGACTTTTGGTCTGACCCAGTATGGCCGTTCTCATGTTCTTAATAGTGTAACTGAAATCCCAGCCAAAGCTTTCTCCCTAAGTTGACTGTTGCTGCAGTTCTGCCTGTAGAAGTGTAGCTTCTTTGGCCTACAGGGCCCCTACCACCTCCCCATATCCAGAATGGATTTAATGTGATGCATTTGGTACAAATCTTCAGTAGACAGCAGTCAGCAACTTTATGCAAGGGTCTAACATCTGCTATCAGGGTTGTTCAACAGAAGAGCCATTCCCCATGATTTTGCATCTGCTTTCAAGTTTTGGTGGAATGCTTCTGATGTGACAGCTCCATGGTTGGCAGTCTTCTCTCTCAGCCTTCTCTCCTGGGAATGTAAAATTTGCATTACATATGTAGATAACATGATCTGTTTTCAAGCGTAGTTTGACAGTTGATTTAACCCATTTACCGAATATGCTGCATTAAAAAAGACAAACTATATGAACAATAGAACCCCGTTTATCAGACCCTCCCTTAACTGCCTCTCCGCATTTACCGAACAACCAGGAATCCAGGGCCAGAAGCGGGTGATCTGTCCTGTGGCTGCTAGCTGGTGTTGCAGCATCGCATTTTCCCATTCTCTGGTTTATCCAGAGTTTTGATTATCTGAGCTGGCCCAGGTCCCAATTAGACCAGGTAAACAAGGTTCTGCTGTATATAACATTATAGCCCTTTAAAATAAACCTAAATTAATCTCTGTTGAATAAATGGAATATGTCATCTGTGAAGGGTGATTGTGTTTCTTTCAATCTTGGGTAAGGTCATCATAACTCATGCCTACTGTCTCAAAAGTTAAGGCTTTTTCATTATGTGAATAAACCTAATAAATCACTCTCCATGGTGGGATTCCTTATGTTTTGGTACGCAGTGACTTATGTCTCATGTGTGGTAGCAAATGCTATAAAATATGACACAAATGTTCAAACAGTGATCATGGTAACAATCAACTGAATGGAAAACTCATGTGTGTAACTGTCAGTAACTGATTTGGTCTGTGGATTTGATTTCGCGATTAATAATTTTACTGGACAAGAATTTCACTGCTAAATACCCAGGACTTGATTTCAAAAGCAGAGGGTAATTTTGGGTGCCCCAGTTGAGATATCATCATAAAGGGGCTGGATTTTTATTTAATCCTATTTTTTTTTCAGAAAGGGCTGAGCATGTGTCGTCTGAAAATCAGGCGCTTTTAAGGTGGCTGACGTTGACCACCAAATCCCTAGTCAGTTTTGGAAATCTTGGCCCTAAATTTATAAATTTCTTGTTTGCCCTTATTTGTTATTCCAGATAATTATCAGATCTTATTTCAGGTTTTTTTTTACAAAGAGACAACATTCACACCTTGAAACATCTTGAAAATATGTACCATTTCCTTTATACCTCTGGTATTTAGACAGATGACTTCACTGTCCCTTGTGTCCCTGTAGTAATGCTGATTGATTGCAGTGACACTTGATGGTGACAGAAGAACTGATCATCTGCAGCTTGCCCAGCTTATTTCTGAATTTATCCAGGAATCTGCTCCACCGGATGGGAACCGCATAAACATTTAGTGGCCCTTCTTTCTTTCATTCCAGATTAAAATGCCAGCAAAGCTCTAGAAGCACATTGTCTAGAGTGTTTTGTTTGAAGTCTCCCTGTCAGTTATTTGGAAGGAATAATTTGAAGGACTCATACACACTGCTAGGTTCTAAATTAACTATAACCACTTAGACATCACTGTGGAAAGCTCAATGAAAGCTTCCTGTCAATGTAGAGTGGTGACCAAAAAAGCAAACAAAATATTCTGATGTGTTAGGAATGGGATAGAAAGTAATCCTGAAAATATTACAATGCCATTATGTAAATTGCTTTTATACCCTCACCTGGAATGTTGTATTCAGTCTGGTCACCATATTGCAAAAAAGATTTAGAAGAAATAGAAGGGTGACAAGTGCCAAAAATTAGAGGCATGGAAAGACTTCTATATGATATGGGATTGAAAAGATTAGGACTGTTCAGTTTAGAGAGGAGATGAATAAGAGAGGACATAATACATGAATAACGGAGGTAAATGGGGAACTCTTTTATTTACACTTTCTAATAATAAAGAATGATGGACATTCAGTGAAATTGAAAGGCAGCATATTTAACACGGATAGAAGGAAATAGCCTTACACAACACATATATAACCTGTAGAACTCTGCCACAAGGTACTAAGATAAGAGTAAAAAGTAGAAGTAAAAAAGAAATAGATATTTATATTGATAATGGAAATATCCACAGTTACATTGGATAGGATAAAATGTGTAAGAGAGATAAATCCATTCAGAAATCCTTATGCTTCAGGGCATAAGCCAGCCACTCACTGATCAGAGTTGGGCAGAAACTTCCTCTGGGCAAAGATTATTTCATCCATCATGGTTTAGTTGTGATTGGCCATATTGTATGTGTTAGAGAGAGACAAAGGGGTTGGAATAAAAATTCTTGAAGACATTTGCATTTTTTTGGTTAATTACTTTATTCATTAGTTCATCATATTAATCAATGCAAGGAGTTTGTAAGCCAACAACTGCTATCTACCTAGGTAGGTGGAAGGTTTTTTTAATTACATTTTTCTGTATGCTGAATGGTGCAGTATTTTATTTTTTTAAAATATAAACTGTAATCAAAGGTTTATAAAAGTCTATAGACTGATGCACTCTGATTGTTAATGTGTGTGGAGATATATATATCTAAACTTTGGTTACTAATTTGAAAATTAAATTGAGATAAAAAAAATCTCTGGATTTTGTATAATCTTTCTTAAGTGAACAAATGCTATAAAATGTTGAGAATCTGAAACTGGCACTCTCAGTTGGTTGACAGGTGTTTGTCTGCTAATTGTTGAAAACAAAGAAACAGAAAACCTTTTGGTTAGATATCTGCAGGATTTTTCTTACTGTAATGCAGACTTGCTTTTAATTTGGGAACTGTAAGAAATTTTATATCAGATGGGGACATTCTAAAAATCACTCTGTCCATTCAAGGAAACTTTTTTTTTCCTTTTTATTTAAATTCTTGCTTTGTAAACTCTTACCTGTTGTCTAGAGGAAGCCATAGATTTTTATGTCCCCTCCCTTTCCCCACCTTCCTCAAATGCCCATCACTGTAATCCAGCATCTCCAAAGATGTTTTGTAATAGACTGGGCAGTTAACAGTTTCCCTAAAACAAAACCAGACAAAATATTTCTAATTCCAAATTTGACAGTGCTCCAAAGAACATAGCTGTCATAATATTTGACTTCTTTTACCAAAACGAGTTAAAAAGGCTACGCTGCTGGAAAATCCGGCTTTCGGGAAAATAGATCCCTAGTGCAGCACAACATTCTAATTGGAAAGTAAGCGACTGTACAGTTATGTTTTTCTTTCCTGATTCTCTGATTCTTTGATGCTAAAATCAGTACAAATAAATAATCCAGGTTCTTACGGCTCTAGAAGACATTCTTAATTACAAAAAATAACCATAAAACGGATTATTATTTTATAAACCATGAACATCTAGATCTTTTTGTTGATAAACAAACGTACCCAAATATGAAAATTATTTTGATTTTATTGCCATTTTTCGTCTGTAGAAGTAATCGTGCTTGTAACAGCAGCATGTTTACCGCTTGGTGGAACAATACTAAAATTAGCATTAGGCCAGGTGTAAAATATGAACTTGGAGTTATTTGCATATGTTCTTTGAAATTTGATATTTAGTCTATCTCATACAGCAGTGAGATTAGAAACGTCACTTGCATGACCACTGGTGCCACTGCTAAAGGCTCACAAGGCTGCTTAGCTGTGATCATGTAAGTCAGTCACTTCAAAAATGAAATACTTAATGTCCCTGTCATGGGGTGGCCACCACCCAAGTGCCCCCTTGTGGTCAGGGGTGCCTCTGCAGTGCCCCATCCATATTTCCCCCTTCTTCAGGGCTTCTTAAAGAAACTTCACAGTCTTTCTCTTTCAATAACAGCCCTTCTTTGAGTCTGATTTTCTTTATTTACAAAGTTCTAGAAAGCAAACACAAAAAGGAATTTCCCCAATCACTCAGAGTCCCCAAAAATCTGTCCCAGGGCATGGCTCCTACCTCAGAGCCTGGGGGAACAGGAAAAGTTTCCTTCACAGAACCTCTCTTACCAGCCTGTAGCTGCCCTGCCCAAGCTGACTCCCTTGTGGCTTTTGCTTTCAGTTTTCTTATAAGGAACTAGCCGCTGGAGGTTCCTTTCCTGTGCCAGGTGTCTCTGGCTGGCTCATTTAGCAAGCCTGCTCCAGGCTTCAGGTCTCCTGCAGGCAGCTCCCTCACTCCCTCTGCTCTCTCACCATTCCATTAAAGCATATTGCAAGTTCTTTTGCTGGAGAGAAACACTTAAAACCCATCTGTCAAGTACTCTATTTAAAACCCAGCAACCAATTTACCTTCATAAAACACAGTGAGAAGTGTTCTGTGGGTTATAAATATTTATTCTTCCTGCTGTTTCTTCACTTTGTCATAGAATGTTTTAAAACAAAAACTGTTAGCCACTCTCTGTCTGTCTGTCTGTCTAGGCTCTGCATGGTTACCAGGGCCGGCTCCAGGCACCAGCC
>NW_020664373.1:7273748-7290761 GCF_002925995.2 Terrapene triunguis
TTTTTTTTTTTTTTTTTTTTTTTGCTTGGGGCGGCAAAAAAGTTAGAGCCGGCCCTGATGGTTACGTACTGTGTTTTGCTAAAACAGTGGAGGCAACACAAATTAACAAACCTTATTGGTGAAGGTGTGAGAATGATATCAAGAAGACTGATAGGCTATCATGGAAGTCAGGTGAGTGAAGTCAGAATGGCTTGGGCTCTTGGAAGCATGGGTGTGTAAAGCGTAAGAGGGAATGAGATTAGTGTTTGCCAAAGGGAAAAGGACATTGTGTCCAAGGAGGAATTACAGTCAAAACTAGGAAAAGTAGTGTACAGTACAATTCCAGTTCTCTGAATTCCCGTTATCTGAAACTCCTAGTTATCTGAATCCACAGTACGTCCCCCATGCAGCCCTATGTTAGTTAATCACTTGCTAATAACTATAATAATAGCTGTATCAGTTATTATAATAACAAACTTGAAAATCTGTCTCTTTCATCAACAGAAGGTGATCCAATAAAAGGTATTACCTCACCCACCTTGTCTCCAATATCCTGGGACCAGCATGGCTACAACAACACCGCAAATGTTAATAGCTTCTCAGTTAGCCTCTTTTTGCCTGTTAGTGCTAATCAATGGCTTTGTATTTGTGTAACAGTTTTGAAATTACCTGCAATTAGGGCTTGTCTACACTACTGGGGCTACAGCATCATAGCTGCGGTGCCATAGCAATTCTGCTGTAGCACCGTAGTATAAACACATCCTGCAGTAACAGAAGAGGGTTATCTGTTGCTGTAGGAACTGCACCTCCCTGAGCAATGGTAGCTAGGTTGAAGGAAGCAATCTTCTGTCAACCTAGCCGTGTCTACCCCAAGAGTAACGTCAGCATAGCTACAGTACTCCTGGGCATGAATTTTTCATACCCCTGAGTGACGGTAGCTATGTCAGTCTATTTTTTTAGTGTTGATCAGGCCTTAGTGAGACTTAATCTTACTGAGGACTATATCAATGAACCTACAGCTCAAAATAGCACTTCTGTTTATCTGAACAGCCAGTTGTCTGAAAGGTTTGGCTATCCCTCAGGCCATTTGGATAAATGGGAGTGTACTGTACTTGGCATTCTGCCTTTGAAATGAGACCAGGAGACTGAATCCCACCACAAATAACTTAAATTTAGTAACCCTGGATTTAAACTTAGTCTTGTTTAGCTGTGATAGTGTCCTTGTGTTAATGGGTCTGCATATTGTACCGCCCTCGATTCATAAGCAGGACTCCCACTGATATCTGTGTGCCGATCAAGAACAGTGAACAATCCTTTAAAGTGGAACTTAAATTTACTGCAGGTTTTTCAAATGTACAGTAACTCCTCACTTAACGTTGTAGTTATGTTCCTGAAAAATGTGACTTTAAGTGAAACAATGTTAAGCGAATCCAATTTCCCCATAAGAATGAATGTAAATGGGGGGGTTAGGTTCCAGGGAAATTTTTTTTTTTGCCATACAGTACAGTACTATAGTTGGGAGGTGCCCCTGCCTTACCCCACACAGGCACAGCCCACTAGCACTGGAGACAATGAGGCAGGCAAGGAGGCTGAAGGTGCTGTAGGCTAGGACAAGCACATTGCACAGCAGCAACGGCAGCTTCCCCTACTCTGCAAGCACCAGGGGCGGGGGGCTCAACCCTCGGCCCGTCCACGCCACCCCTTCCCCCAAACCCCCACCCTTAACCCGCCTCTTCTCCCCCCCTCTTTACTCCGCATGTTGCGTCCTTGCTCCTCCCCCCTCCCTTCCCTGCCTCCTGCCCACGGCAATCAGCTGGCTTGCAGCGTTCAGGAGACAGGAGGGAGGGGGGAGGGGGGAGGGGGGAGGAGCAAGGACACGGCGCGCAGGCTCCTCCTCTCTCCCCTGCCTCCTGAATGCCGCAAGCCAGCTGATTGCTGTGGGCAGGAGGCAGGGGAGGGAGGGGGGAAGTGCGCCGCGTCCTTGTTCTTCCCCCCTCCCTCCCCTGCCCATGGCAATCAGCTGGTTTGCGGCGTTCGGGAGGCAGGGGAGGGAGGGGGAGCCTGGGTGCCGAGTCCTCATTTCTCCCTCCTCCCTCCTGAACGCCGCAAGCCAGCTGATTGCCGCAGGGGGAGTAGGGAAAAGGGCGCTGATCTGTGGGGTCTGCCGGTCGGCCGGAGGCGCTGTGGGAGGGAGGGGGGCGTAGAAGAGCTGATGGGGGGCTGCCAGCTGTGGACGAAGCAGGCAGCCAAATGACGTTATAGTGAAGCATTGCACAACTTTAAATGGAGCATGTTCTGTAATTGAGCAGGGACGTAAGATCAAAACAACGTTAAACAAGAAAACGTTAAGTGGGGAGTTACTGTAATTTATTTAATGTAGAAGTTAGATTATATTTTAGACCATGTAGTATTTTTGCTAAGACTTTCATTTTGACGAGGTACCAGCTTTGTGGAGAGCTTATTGTAAAACAAGCACTTGATTTTTTTTTTGTATTCTTACGTAAGTTCTGTGCATTACCTTAGTATATTTACTTCTAAGAACCATAAGCAGTAATTCAGCCTATCTTTAGCTGGCAAATATTCTCTAGCAAAGGCATTGGTGATTAATATCTCTTACTTTGTAAATCAGTCACTCACAACTGTGGTCTGTGTTTTGGGAGAAAAGGTCTGTTGGCAGATATGCAAACCATTTCCTACCCAAACTAACCAGAATTTCAAGAACACTGTACAATCTTCCCTTAGCAGCATCTCTTGCATTTCAGTATTGGCCTCATTAGTTTATCTTAGGAGTACACTATATTAGAATGATATTTTGCACAGGATGGCTAATCAAAAAACAAACCCACAATCCTATTAGTAATTTGCATGTTTTGTTTTGCAGTTCTTTGTCAAGGTAGAAATCCAGAAATGTATGTTGGTAACTATTTGCTTTCTTACCCTAGATGTGCAGGTTATGATGTTATACTCATAGGCTTAACAAGCTTTTCTAGGAGACTAAAGCAGAACTGTCATTTTGAAGTTACTCAGTTGAAGGCTCTTTGAAATCAGTTTAGAAGGCTCCGAGACTATTTTTGTGCTCTCTTTAATTTTTAAGGAAATGTATTGACGCGATCTGCTGATGGTATTATTTATTAGAGGGAGGGAAGCCATAAGAAAATTGCCCCACAAGCCTGGCAGTACTTTAGGTGCAGGGATGTACCTGCCAAGGCACCAGAGCCCTGATAGACATTATTTTCGTTTGGGAACTGTGCCAATCGGAAGCCTCATCCCTAGAGATAAAAGGCAAGTGACTTAACCCATTGGTTATGAATAGCTTTCCCTTTCTCAGAGACTTTTTATTTCCTGGATAATTTATAATGCTGAATTTGGAAAAGACGTGCTTTCATTTCTGAGTCAGACTAATTTCCTGAGGGCGGGGAGATATGTTTCCCTAGAGCTGTGATCATGCAGGTATTGCATTGAGAGGTGCTACGTAAGGATAGCATTACAGTAAGGGTGACTCAGGTATGGTGTGGGAGCCACACGTTTTCCAATAGTACTCCTAATATGGTCCAGCGTAATTCTCAAAGACTATAGAATATTCCCATGTGCTGTTCTCTATAATTGCCATATCCACGCCTGAAAGTGGAGATGGCTAAAGCACAAATCAGAAATAACAGCGTGGTTTTTTTTCCCTGTAAAAGGGACTTTGGCTGTGGGAGACTTGCAATGAGCTGGCAAGCAAAGTTTCAGTGGCTTGAGGAAGAGTGATGTGTCAGTGAGACAGAACAACACTCCCGGAATGCCCGTGCCCCAAAGCCTCAATTCTATACACACCCAGGTCCACATGTCTAGAAAAGTTTGACCATCCCTGTATTATGGCAGTGTTGCATTGATGAGGACAAATCGTGGTGACACCGGTTAAGTCCTGATCCTTTGGCAGCAAAATGCAGTGTGTCCTGCATGTGATATTATTGTGATGATGGGCATGCCTCAGAATAGATAAAATGTAGTGTTATAAGTTTATACCAAATTATGATACTTCTGTGCAAGTAATTTGAAATTGAGTGCATTAAAGTCATAAAACACATTTTGTCTTATGAGGATTTATTGCTGTCAAGCTCAGTTGGATTAGAGAGAATGACTGATGGACGCAGTCTGGAGGATAATATTTACTATTGTTCATTACTTCACGTATAAGAGATGGTTAAGTGATTTTAATACTGCTTATGTGAAATCTGTAAAGTGAGTTGCATGGGACTGTAACATAAACATTCCCCAGTAGATGAGTAAGTTTACCTCATCACAGTGCTGTTCACATGGTTTCTTCAGCCACTGCCATTTTTTACTTGCCTGTTCTGCTGTTTGGGGTAGAAATGGGCAAATATATTCTGCAAATAAAACTCAAATTTCCTTCTCTGACCTGCACCTTTTATTCACTTTGCCACTAACATTTGGCTGAGTGAACTGTGTATTCACCAGAATGTTCTCAGAAAGCAAAAAGCATTGCAAGTACTCGCATATGCATAACATGAATAAATATGCATTCTCATCAGAAATGCACCCACAGCCTTTTAGAATACTCTTTGCAAATTGGAATGGGGAAGAGGGAAGTTTTGGCAGAGGAGCAGGAGGGAAAAATAAATGAAATGTTCAGCAAAGGGCTAGGAGATGTTGGATAAGGTGCTGTCATCTCCAGGAGAATTGGCAGAAGGGTTCTACCCCTGGCAGGGACATTCCCGGTCATCTGGCTCTGTTCCTGGCAATGAGGTGGGTGAAGCATTGCCTTGGCGCCTATTCCCTTTGGAACACTCTTTCAAGATGGCATCAAGAGATTTTTGCTCTGCTGCATCTTTATTATACTATATAGATTCTTATTCTGTGCCTTCCAGTAGTGCATTAGGCAACATGACTAACATCTGTCACATGTTTGTTCTCTCACCCTTTTCACAGGGCAAGAAGTGTGTGCAGTGCAGTGGGGTGTTTTGGGGTTTTACACACACACATGCGTGCGTGCACATGTTGTTATGAGTTTGTTAGAGATGGCAAGGTCAAATAAATGTGCCTTGCCGTGGGAGGGGAAGATGGTGAGTTTTGTGATGGTCCATAGTTCCTGTGAAAGTTCATTTCAGAGTCTCAGACTGGCACCTGAGAAAGCCGTCTTCTGTACAGAGAAGTTTTACCCCTATTTTAGAGAGTTCCATTGTGTCAGAGGAGCAAAACTGTTGACCACGGTCTTCATCCTGGAGCTTTAGTTGATCTTTTAGATATCCTTGGCCCAAGCCAAGTCCAAGACCTCGAACTTGATTTGAAATTCTGTGGGAAGCCAGTGAAGAGAGTGTTGGAAAAGTCTGAAGTGCTCATCCTTGCCCATAAAAAAAAATGATTTGGCATATCTGAAAAAGGAGGAGGCCCAATTGCTCTGAGAAGGCCCAATTTACTGTACACGGGATCATGATACAATAACAATGGGGAAAGGGCACCAAGGACAGAGGAAGGCACCAGAAAGGATGTGTGGGGGCCAGTGTAATATATGCAGAAAACTCACAGGATTATGTGGATGAAAGCACAAGTAGCAATATCTCTTTGATATTTAGTGTATGGCGGCAGCCACCAACGTGAAAAGGTAGAAACTTGGGGTCAGGACTGAAGGATTAAGACAGGTGGAGAAGAAACAGCAAAGAGAGTGGAAGTGATGAGAGATGGAAGAAAATGACATGGGGAGAAAATTTAAATAATTTATGCCTTACGAAGAATGCATTGCTTTTGTCTTATTCATAGTCAGACAGGCAGCCCTTTTAAGCTAATTACTGTAAATCACATCAATTGCACCATAACATACCAAATTGCTTCAACTTTTCCAAACTTTTTCTGGGAGATCTTGCCTCAGTAGTATTCTCCAGAAGAACAATTGGGTGAGGTAGCTTGTTCATATGAATTCTTTTATTGCCACTTTAAAAATGAAATGTTGGCAACTCTGAGGTAGGAAGAGTAATTCTGTCTTTGTTGTGGAGTTCTAGTCATTATAATTCTGGGTGCCATCACCTTTTTATTCTGGAGAAAAAAATTGAAATTAGCATGAAACAGCAAAGCAGGGAAGTGGGGACTGCGCTGTGGTGATCAGAGTCTTCTGTATCACTACCTCCTGGCTGCTTCTTTGTGGATACGGTGGCTGTGCAGGGCTATTCCAGATGGATACAAACAATTAAACAGCGTGAAACAGATGGGTTGAGAGGAAAAGTGTGTGTGTGTAAGCGGGTGGGGTGGATGAGGAAGATGAAACTCATTTTGCACTTAAAAATAAAAGCAACCCTCAGTTTATGGGGCCTAGTTGGCCCCTAGAGCTCTGCTTAAATTGTTCTTTTGAATCCAGGAATGGGCTTCTCAAGAGTAACCTGGACGGAGAGCAAGGGGACCCTGAGGAGAGAGGGTCAAGGTCCACAAGCATGAGCAAAGGCTTCAACCCTGGTAGATCTGTTCGCTCATGGGGGCTGTAAGTCAGAGATTTTACTTTAATCATGTGTATGTATATGTAAGTGCTGTGTGTCTGTGTACAGTATGTATGTAGATATATATACAGTGGATATACAGGATGATAAACAGTTTTATTTAATTATTTTGCCATGTTTTTATCATATTCTTGGTAAATTCCTTTGAACTAAAAAATTTCTATAAACTGTACTGAAGTATTTTGTGAATACTTTTGACATGTAGTGTAAATGTTGGGAGGCTGTCTGCACTAGAGATTTACCAAGAGTTAACTGATTGTCAGTTATCTCAAGGTAGCTAACACGTTTGTAAAGGCTAGCATGGACACTCTTCAAATGTTTGTTCCAGGATACAAATGTTTGTGGTTTACTAGGAGAAACAATATATGTTTTTCTTCTGGCACAAAGATTTGGGGAGTGTTCATTCTAGGCTTTGCAATGGTGTTATTTACCTCGAGATATTTGGCAATCTCGGGCACACAAGCTCTTATTGGCTTCTCAAGCACTTGATCCTCCTTTTTTCAGTGCTTTCACCCTTCTTTACCAGCACATTTTCCCTCCCTCCTCCAATCACCATGACTTAGTAGCACATTTTTGTGACATTCTCTATTATATCATGACATTAAGCAAATAAACATAGAACATTGGTTGGGGGGAAAATGAAGACAGATTTCTCTTTTCCCACTGTCTCTTTCTTTGTATTTTTTTTTATCCTGTGTTGAAATAATGAGGAACAACAAGGAATTTCTGTAGAAAGTCTATTGTAGTTTCAATTCCACCAGACATTACTTAAGTGACCTTCTATCATGTTTAATTTCTTACTGAATTGTAAGATTTGTTTTTTCATATACAGCTAAAATAATCAATAAAATACTATAAATTTGCTATTTTTTATGTTCTAGCAGATCATATT
Organism: Terrapene triunguis; assembly: GCF_002925995.2. Lineage (NCBI taxonomy): Eukaryota > Metazoa > Chordata > Testudines > Emydidae > Terrapene > Terrapene triunguis. The sequence goes on from NW_020664373.1 coordinate 7,281,108, forward strand.
AGTGTCAAAGTATTGTTTGGTTTTACAATTAAAACACAAATGTCACATCCTCTTACATTAGCAAATTTTCTTTTAAACTTTATTTATGCTAAAGTGATATGAAGTCGAAAAGCCTTGTTGAAAGTTACTAACAGACTAAAATTTTAGCTGGGTCTTAGCAGAAATGAACAGTTCTATGGCATTAATGTAATTATTTGTTATTTCTAACAAAACAAAATTTGTGTAATACCATCAGCAACCTTTGTATCTAATTTAAAAAAATTTGTACGGCTACAAAATGGAAACTCTCGTATTATTTAATACAATGAAACATAATTTTGTTCTTTTTATGTCATTTCATCCAGAGACCATGTGCGTTTGGCATGGATCTTGAAAAAAAGTGAAAATAAGAGAGAAATTAGAAGATTGCCAATGTTTTTTCTCATAAATTAACTTTTCCCATCTCCCTGTGTCATTCTGTGTTAAAATTGAGACTCGTGAACACTTGGTTCCTGATCCACTGACCTCAGTAGGCCTTTGACCAGGGAAATGGGAAAAAAGAGGGTAAACCTAGAAATCAAATAATGGTAGCTGCAAGATTTTAAGATGTACATTATGCTGGGAGAGAGGTCAGAATTAAAATGGATGCCTCTTCCTCCAGTAACACAGTTAGTAGGGGATGGATTTTCTTGTAAACATTGTCAATTACATGAAAAACACACATTCAATATTCCACAGTTCTGTTCAATTACAACTTGAATTCTGATTAATGGACACTGGACAATTTCCACACATAATGTAGTATTTTGGAGCAAATTTTGTACAAATAAGTCTTCTGAATCAAACAACTTTGCAATTTAGCAGTTTCATATTGTTTATGTGCAAGACTTTATTGCCTAATATTTGAATATAGTGTATGGATGGTAGAATTTTTCTTTCTACAAAGAGCCATTGGAACATTTAAGCACACTTTTTAAAGACCTAGCTTCCATTTAACTGTTACACACTGAATTTTTTTTCCTCACTATTTTAGATTCCTATGGTACATGCATGTAACTAAAAAGTTGTGTTCTATCATCATTCTCCTTTTTCTTGATTCGTTCAGTGATGCCCCCTTGCATTGGTTTACTTATCAAAGTCCCCGTTCATCAAAATACTTAGTTGTGTGCTTGAGTGCTTCACTGAACTGGGGCTAAAATTGTGTGTGTGTGTGTGTGTGTGTGTGTGTGTGTGTGTGTGTGTATGTGTGTAGGAATGGGGCATGATGAGTAATGGGCTGATTAGGGCCCTGATCCTGCAAACACACAAATGCTCAACTTTATCATCATCATTATGGCAAATCCCAAAGGGATGTGGTCTCTTTGCAGATTGAGCACCACCTGGATCGACCTTTGGCTAGATCCTTCAGGTGGTCTGTTTCTGTATATTCAGTTTATGTCCATCACTGGCAATCTTATTATGCTACCAAAGCTTTTGGCACCCTTGTGATTGCTGGCTGTGCAGCTTCATTTCTTGGTACATTAGCTTTGGAATTTGTTGGTCCTCCATTCTAATAATATATCCATACCAAGAAAGCCAGCAAATCTGAATAAATGCTGATTGTTGCCGGATTTTATGGGAGTTTAATAATATTGTTTAGATAATGAGTTATAGGCTTGCCAGTTAATCTGATCAGAAGATAATAAGGTTCGTGTCCCAGAATCAGGGTACACAGAATTTGCAGGGACCTTTGGGATGTCTGACAAGGAAACACACACTGAGAACAAAAGGAGCTTTAAGCCTTTTATTGAGATAAATGGAATAACAATCAAATTATCAATTACAAAAGCAGTAATATTGTTTTAGCAGTATAGGTGGTATTGTATACTATAAGGTTTCTCGATTAATGTATTCTCACCCTTCCTTGATAACCTGGTGATCAGAGAAAGGACCAGCCTTGCCTCTGGCCTACCAAGAGACTTCAATGGTCCAGATTCCTCAAGTCATGAGTGAGAGGTGAAGAACTTAGAAAAAGCTAAATCTAAAAGCTATAGAAAGACTACAGAAGCTAACTTAGAGTTTACTTACAACTAACAATTAAGAACTAACAATGACAAACTAACAATGAACTAGCTAAAACTACCCAACATGGTAGGTTGCCCCTATTATAGAGCCTGAGCCCTAAGTACCCTCCTTCCATGTCCAAACAACTTCCTGACACATAAAAATGTTAGGGTACACTTACTCTGTAGGCTGGTGTGTTCGTTCATATGAATGATATATTTGTAACTATTAGAGACTATTAGCCTCACCTGTTATTTCTGTTCTAACCGGTTGTTTCCATGTTCTTTGTGGTGTACCTGTTAAGTCTGAAAAAGGCCATGAACTTGGTTGGCCTTAACCACCAACTTGCTTTAACTGGCCCACTTACCTATGTGAAAGGTCACACACATATATACTGTATACTTTAGCTCATCACCACCTATCTAGGATAAAGCTCTTGATCATATATATGTTAACTTGCCTTAGCTTAACAAACAGGATGTTGCCTGTAGCTTCTTTTATTACAGTTAAAATACTCTCATATAAATTGATAAACCCATTATAATAACAAACCTATAATGTAACAAATGATCAAACTCATAAGAAAAGATACATATGCAAGCAAGCAGGAGAGCCCTAAAGGCTACATGATGGAGGCGGTTGCTGAGTTCAGCTTTGAATATCCTCATTTCTGATCTTGTCCAGGCACTTGATATGGGGCAGCTGACAAAGATGATGAGAATCAGAAGTGTCAGTCTGTCGCTCTTCAGCATTCCTCAGTGCCCATGTTTCACTTCCGTACAATAGAGTTGGCATAACCATGGTTCTGTAGACCCACAGCTTTGTGGCAGGTTTCAAAATATCTCCACAGAGGCCACTGAACGGTCCGAAACATAGTAGTAGCTGCTAATATATGCGTCCACATCTTTCAGACACCCTCCAACAAAGTCTGTGATGCTGCTGAAGTATTTGACAGTTGTCATGTGCTCAGTGTCCCATCCAGACAGGTTAATACTGAGCTGATTGTAGTCTGGAGCTGGAGGTTGCTAGATGATAATGACCAAAGGTGTAGTTTTATCTGGATTGATAACCAGACCAATGCGCACTGCTTCTTGCCTGACCAGATAGGCCATCATTTGCAGCAATTTACCAAACTGAGCCAACAACACAGTATCCTCGGCATATTCAAGATCTCGAAACAGAATGTTGTCCAGCTCAGTGCCACTGAGAGCTGCCTTTTCAAGCTTATCCATCAACCAATCAAAGTCAGTGTTAAACAATGACGGTGATAGAATACAGCCTTGCCAAGCTCCTGTGGAAATAGGAAACCATGTTGTTTATCTGCCATTGATTTGAACCTATGCTAAACTTCATGCACATGAGTAATTGCTCTGAACTCAAAGGAATGCTGCACTTACATAAATGTTTGCAGGATTGTGGCCTAAAAAAGAAAGCTTTTACTGTATTAAGACCCAAACATCTTAGTAGTCATCAGTATTGAAAATATGAAAAAAGTAAATGGTTCTTGCAAACGTAATACTGCAAGTAGTTCCATTAACTTCTATTGCCTTTGGTGCGCAGGATTTTTTTGTCTCCTCCAGGTACTAGGTACTCCATACTAGGTATACCTGTACCCGATATAACGCGACCCGATATAACATGAATTAGGATATAAAGCAGTGCTCCGGGGGGGCGAGGCTACGCACTCTGGCGGATCAAAGCAAGTTTGATCCTCCTCTACTTCTCCCCTTGGTCTGATATAGCCCTGGTTTATTGGTCCTTAGGGCATGCTGGAAGATGCATCTGTTGGGACAGGCTGCTATGGAGAGCAGATTCGGATGGGGTTAGATCTGGAGGGACTAGGAAGGGAGTTCTGTTGCCATTTAATTTTCTTTTTGTAATTTTCAGGTAGGGGATTTTCCTTTTTACAACTCTACAAAATATAAATCCATTGTTGAGCTGGGGCTAGATTCTCTCCTTGTATGTATGTGCTATGTGAAGTCAATGGCAATGGGAACCTTATGTGTTTATCTCATGCCAGCATTTTGGGCCTAGCTATTTACCATTCCATTGGTTCAATTGGGTGCAAGTGACAATTTGTAGAAAAACTGAGTTTGGATGAATAAAAGAGATGGTTAGAGTTGTTACTGGAGTAACCTGTCAAGCAAAGAGGACTGGTACCATATATGAATCCAGTCCAGATCATGCGATTGACTTACCACAGATAGGATTAAATACCAACATTGAAGCTAGTGGCACCTGCAGTACAGTGAAGTACAGAGAAATCTGAAGTGGGGCTCTGGAAAGGGAGCTCCCCCTCTGCACAGAAATATTTGCTGCCTTCACTCACAATCAACAGCGCCTATTGGCATGGTGGGGATGGAGGAGCAGATCTAGTCACATTATTTCTCAGCTGCCCTGAACTTAGTCCCTGGGACCAGTACTGACCCTCCCAGATTCTCCTATAGCATAGATATACCCTCTTCCAGAACTCCAGCCCTGTGGGTGTTCTGGGTCCACAGGTTAACTTTTCAAGGGCACGTGATAGGTGTAACACACAGACAGAATGAATTTTAACACACCATTTCTCTTAACTGCATATGAAATACACAGATATAAACAAAACTAATAAATCCCACACACATTTTTACCACTCTAAGGCTTCTTTGGGCTGGGGTCAGAGTCCTCTGGGGACATCCTTCTGCTGTAACACATAGCTTGTCTTAATCATGGAGCTTCTCTCTCTCCTTCAGGTCGCTTGCTTTGAGCATGGTTGCTCCTTCAGCTAACCTGAGCATCCCCTGCTACAAAAGCATGCCTGTTTCTTTCCCTGTCTCCTGCCCAAACCTTTCCGAGTCTCTCTGAGTGCTCAGAGTTTGTTCCACTACCAACACCCGATTCCTTTGTCCTGCTGCTGGTAATTCTCCATTCTCCAAACCCCAGAGCTGGAGGAAGTGGCTTCTCCCAACTCCAGCCAGCCTCCTTAGTAAACCAATTAATTGGTCAGAGTAGTTGCTAAGGTTAACTACTGTCAATTGTATCTAGTCTGGGAGAGATATGCTTACAGACTTGTCAGCAAAGGTGAAAGCACATAGACATAGAGACATTCCATGATACAGCAATTTTCCTAAAAGCAACTTCACAATGTTACTGAGAATTCATAAGTTGTACAGACAGATTCTGCAAATTGTCACAAAGCTACCGAGTTTGCGTTAGTTTCTGGGCAGAAGGGGAACATACAGAATGACACTTGTAGAATTAATCGAGAGGAGTAAACGGTTTAAGAAAAGGCTTTATTTTTAATTATAGACTTCATGTGGTATGTGGAGTGAATCATTAAAATGTTCTAATTTTTGCCGGATTCTTGTGAATCTTACCTTGAGAGCTCAGGCACATTCTTTTACTACTAAAACGATTTGTTGTTGTGGTATATTGTTCCTTATCTTTTTCTGTGTAAAGTGACATACCTTAATCATGCACTACTCTGAAATACAAGAAAGGGGAACTCAAAAGCAGGAGACAGTCTGACTTTTATATCATGTAAAGTAGATGCCAAAAATTTACTAAGGCCATTTGTGTCTTTTTACTCCAGTCTATAAATGTGCTCACTAATCATGACAATTGCTCTATTTCCTCCTACAGACAGGGAGACACATGCCCCTTTTTCTAGTGTTAAGGGAAAATAGATATTGCACAGCACTGAGATTTCACATTTTGTTGCAACTTTTAAAATCTATAAGACTTCCTCCTCCTCTTCTCCTCATCCCAGTATTTAATCACAAAAAATATAATTATTTGAAAATGAAGGGTATAACTAATCAGTTTTCTACCAAAAGATGGGTGCTACCATATATTATGTAAGGATCCACATACATTTCAGTTATAGCTCTTGGGGTCTGTTCTGTGAACATTAATGAGTTATTTATTCTGGTTCTCATATGCAGTAGAGCTTGCTCACTTTAATCTGCATTTGTTTAGACCCTGCCAAATTGCCTCTTCTCTTCTGTGCCAATATATTTTTTGTGTGTAATCCACATCCTGACTGATGTATTAAAGATCTCTAGAAAAAATGTGTACCATCTGTTTGTTAATGAATCAGATTCTATAGTGTGTTCATTACATGTACAGCAAGACTTTATAAATACAACTGCTATATAGTAGAGTATATGTGTTGAAATGTATGTCAGTAGGTGTAGAAAAGAGTGAAGTGGTAACTATTTTTTCGATATATTTGTTCCCTTGGTATGTTAATCCGGAGCTTTCAAATCTGAGTACATAAAGAGTTGACAAATTGATTCAGATTAACTAAATCTGATTTATTTAATTTTCTTGTGCATGTAAGCAGGGCTGAGGGACTGAGAACAGGGAGGTTGCTGCTTCTGGTATGGACTAAACAGCCTTTTTTTAATGCTCTGTGGAACAGCTAAAGATATCACTGGTTTGGGACCTGATTCTTCAGCCTTTAAATGAATAATAAATATTCTACTGACTTCAATAGCATTAGGCCTTGGGTGAATTAAGTCTGCATCAAGACTGTTAATGATGAAGCACAGTGTCTCAATTGCATATTCATATTTCAAGTACTGATGCAACATGACAGGATCAGAATACAGGAGTTCAAAAGAGACAGACTTTTCTTTGCAGAATTACCTCAATAACAGTTTCAAAGCTCATTTTTTGGCCTCAAGTTACTCTGACATTTGCTTTGCTTCACTCATTTTTCTTTTTTTCCCAGTAGCTTAAAATGACATTGTTATACTGTGTGTCTGTAACAAACCTATTTGCATAGGAAGCTGTGAAGCCTGCACTGCTAAAACACAGTGGTCTAGGTTAGGAACCAGAGATAGCAAGCTCTGAACAGGTGGCAAACATAGCTTAGCACAATATGACATTAATTTATACTGATGTATTTCACAATGGAATCTGGTTGCTAATTGAGACTTTAATGCAAGACTGTTCTCTGAGACAAAAACTGTCTCAGTCAAAGTATTAGCAATATGGAAAAGAATGTTTCCAAGGGATTTCCAGGCACAATTCAAATGAGCAAAGATATTTAAATATTTTTCTCTATATATGAGAAAGCATTATGCAGGAAAAAAATGTTAAGCTTTAATTTTTGGCATTAGGTAAAATTCAGGATTAATGTGGCTGAAGAGTATGACCAGGGTGAGAGAGGAAGAGAAAAAACAGTTCACTATTTCTGTTACTGTGTGAAGTAGAGGAACACAGTTAAACTGGAATGCTGAAAATTACTTTGTAATGAACTATTCACATTTTGAGGGAGATCAATCATAGAGATGACCATAGAAACCTTTTAGGTAACAAAGGTATCCTCATTCCAGAGTGGGCTTGTTTCATGGTAGATGTGAGTCCAGAATGAAACCTTGCATTTGCATTACCTCCGAACTTTGAAAAATTTAACAGCCAAACTGCAGGTTGTGCCTATCTCTTTTCTTTATGGTTTATTTTCCAGTATTCTGTCCAGTCTTGATTTGAATGTCCCAAGCCCTTGCGCTACAGCCATTTTCCTTTGGATGCTATTATACCATCTAATAGATCTTACTATCCCTCCTTTATGTCTTCCCATTTCTCTTCATATTGTGGTATTTACACACTTCAAATAAAATGAAATAATTTTAGTCTAGTTGCTGCATTCTTCGTACTAGAAGTGTTGCTGTATGCCTAATGGAACAATTTCCTGCAAAGCAATCAGGAAACAATTTAGATTCAGAGGTCAGTTCTGTTTTCTTCTGTCTAATCTCTTGGCAGATGGACACACATAGTACAGGTGGTGGTAAGAATGAATATCTGGAAGTGCCAACATAGGGATATAAAACATTTTATTTCAGGTTGGGAAGCATAGGTAATCTTGATGAGCAGTGTCAAGCTAACAGCTATACTATAGAGGAGATATGGGTATAATGTAAAAGCCTGAAGTGCCAGAATGAGGGTAAATTATGAGATGAACCTTCTCTTTGGCCCAAAATAATTATTTCTGAAATTAATAAATGTTGTCAGTTAGTGTTAGGTTCTGCAGTTATGACATCAGACAATTTGAGTGTATTTGTATTAAAACAATATTAAGACTAATATTACAGAAAGTTATTAGCAAAGTTAAATTTTAGCCACATTTAGTATTAACCAAAACTCATATTGCATCCAAGCCACACTTGTTCAAATTTATAATATTTGAAGCAATAAAAAGTTAAAATGTGGATTTGCTATAATGAGAACTAAAACCTGAATAAAAGCTAGCCGTCTGAGGAATAATTTTACTCCTATCCCCCATTATATAAAAACAAGTGAGATAATATCAGTGGAATAGCATGTTGTCCCAGGATAATGGTCTCCTGCTGCTACATAGAAAGGCTGAAATACTTAGGGGAATTATGTGTCGTGGAGAAGCCAAGATATTTATTTCCAATGGAGCAGTCACTGATCCTGTGTGAATTTATTACTAATACTTTATTTATCCTATCAGTACCAAATGATTCATAGAGATTAAGGTCAAAAGAGATGATTTAGGTCATTTAGTCTGACCTCCAGTATATCGCAGGCCGTTACATTTCACTCTGTTACCCCTACATTGAGCTCAGTAGCTTGTGTTTAAATAAAAGCATATCCTCCAGAAAGTCTTCCAATCTTGATAGGAAAACTGATGGAGAATCCACCATTTTCCTTGGAAGTTTGTTCCAGTGGTCAATCAACTTCACTGTTAAGGCCCAGTTCTTATTTATTTTAATTTGTCTGGCTTCAACTTCTAGCCATTGGTTCTTGGTTCTACATTAAAGAGCCCTTCAGTAACTGGAATTTTCTCCCTGTTGAGGGTATTTATACACTGTAATCAACTCACTCTCAGTCTTCTTTTTGATAAGATACACAGATTGAGCTTTTTAAGTCTCTCACAATAAGACATTTTCTGCAGACCTCAAAATGTTTTTGTGGCTATTTTCTGCAACTTCTCCACTTTTTCAACATCCTTTTAAAAATGTGGATTCTAGAACTGTTCACAATATTCTAGTATCAGTCTCACCAATGCTGAGATAAACTCACCTCCTTATTCCTACTCACTATTCCCCGCTGTGCTCCTCATTATTTATCACTCTGCGAATCTTTGTGCCATCCACAAGTTTTATCAGCAGTGATTTTATATTTACTTCTACATCATCGATGCAATATTGAATAGTGTCAGGGCTAGAACTGATCCCTGTGGAATGCAACATGCACCCTATTCAATAATTTCCCATTGATAATTGTTTTTTGAGATCTGTCAGCTAGTTTTAATCCATTTAACATGTTTTTTACTGATATTGTTTAGTGCTAATGTTTTAATCAGACTGTCCTCTGATACTAAGTCAAATGTCTTACAACAGTTTAAATATATTACATGTATGCAATTACCTTTATCAACCAAACTTGTAATTTCCTTGAAGTAAGTCAGGCCTGTCAGTCAAATCTACCCTTAGTAAAACCATGTTGACAACCTTAATTATTGGTTGGAATTTTTCCAATGGAATATTTTTCCATTGGAAAATGCTGATCTGTCAAAAGCAAAATGTTGGAGTGAACCCAATTTTTTTTTTTTTTTTTTTTTTTTTTTTACTTTTGATTCACTGAAATTTTTGGAATATTTCATTTTGGTTTGACCCAAAT
>NW_020664373.1:7290861-7305749 GCF_002925995.2 Terrapene triunguis
TCATCTGTTTGCCCATCTCTGCTCCCTTCATTATACCTTGACTGTTTTGTCTGATCTAACTTTTAAAGTTTCACATGCTAACTGAATGAACAGGCTAAAAGTAAAATTTTCAAAAGCACCTAAATGACTTAGAAGCCTAGGCTCTAAATCACAGATCTGGCTATTAAGTAAATACACTTAATGTACATGGGGTAATGCTGAAGCAAACTACTAACATACACTGTACAAAGAAAACATTGGTGACAAAATTATAATTTTAGCAAAACAATGCATCTAAATATCTAGTGCAATTGTAGGGAGATTTTTAAACCAGTGTACAATCTACAATATAGTTTCTGTGCAATAAGTTGGTATCACTTTGAAATATAAAGAGATCCCATAAAAGGAGTTGGGTATGTACACCATATTGTTAGCTTCATGGAGAGTAGCACCTAAAGCTAGTGTAGTCCATATAATATCCTCTATTCATAGAATATTAGGGTTGGAAGAGACCTCAGAAGGTCATCTAGTCCAATCCCCTGCTCAAAGCAGGACCAATACAATCTTACTGTAACCAATACATACCTCACTGTAACACTTTTTTTTGCTCCCAAAAGCTTTGTACAGGCTATTTTATATTTTATTTTCAAATAGATTGTCACTTTTTGAAAAGTTTTCACTTTGAAATCTTTAAAAATGAAAAGTTCCGTGATTATTATTCTGACCCAGTACTACTTACTGAGTAATGACACTGATTACAGATCTAAACAGATCTCGCAGAGAATATTTGATACAGTAACATGTTTTGGTTTCACATTTCCTCATCATTTTGAATCACCCCAACATTTTTGTCATTCAGCATAAAAATAGAAATAAATAACTTTGGGAGTAAGATTTCCAAGGAGCAAATACAGTATCTAATACAGCTCAGTTAAAATGGAGTCCTTATGACCCAACATTAGCTTGTTTATCGTGTCCTTCTACTTCGAAAAATGTCTGAAAATGACACCATCACAGTCTGTTTGTTGTGTCTCGGTGGTTTTCAGAACAAATTTGCACAAATTATTTAAGTAAAATGTTTTTCTAACAGTCCTACTTGCAAACTCAAATTGAACTGAAAGTCACAATGTCTTATTGCTGATTTATACATCATCATCCCTGTAAAAAAGATCCTGCAAGGCCATATTTTGCTACCCCATCTTCAAAGAAGTGGCACGAGTATAAGGAAGGGCAAAAGGCAGCATTGCAGTTGGAACTTAACCATTGTGTTTATAGTACCTGACCAGGAATGCAATCCAGTTCACTCTATCTCCACAACTGTGTTGACTCTAGAGGAGGAAAGTCAGCTTGATGAAGACATAGTAAGGGATAATGGAACATCACAAGGTAGGAGTATTTTCAGCAAGTGGAAAGAAATTAAAAATATTGATTAGAATTGTAGGTAGGTGTTACAGTTAGTGAAGGGACTATACCTATTCTGGACAGAAAACTGCGTGAGATCTGAGGCACACAACTAAAATTCTTGTACATGAATTCAAGGAGTCTGGGAAATAAAAAAAAGAGGACCTGAACTACTGGTGCAGGAGATCAAACAGTATATTATAGGAATTACAGAAACATGGTGGAATAGCACTCATGACTGAAATATAGATACTGAAGGGTATGTGCCGTTGAGGTGAGATAGGAATCAAGGTAAAGCATTTGGGGTGGCATTGTACATCAACAGAGCAGTGAATTGTAAAGAAATAAGTGATTATTTGGACAAAAGCGCCTGTTTGGGTCAAGGTCACTGCAGAAGGATTGTAAAAGAAGTTCTATTAGGATAGAGACTGGAGAATAAATGCTACTAATACTGGTAGCTCCAGTTACTCCTCGATGTGTTAGACGACAGTGTTCTTCATCACTGGACCAACACGAGTTGATGCAGTTTAGACTAGGTTCTGGTAAGTAGTAAGGAGTCATAGAAGAGCTGGTCATAGGAAATACCCTTGGATCGAGTGATCAAAACTTGATTCAGTTTAAATTAAATGGAAGGATAATCAAAACCAGGAAATGAATTATGGCTTTTTATTTCAAAAGGGAAGATTTTGGGAATTAGTTAATGAAATCAGCTGGTTTGAAAAGCTCAAGGACTTAAATGTGGAGGAGGCTTGGAAAATCTTCAAATCAGCTATACAAAAAACTGTCTGAAATTTGCATCCTAAGCTAGGGAAAGCCTCACACCCAACTGGATGAAACCCTTCAAAAAGGTTATTAGGCGTAAGCAAAGAGCCTGGAGGGAATGGAAAGGGGGATTGATCAGCAAAGAAAGTGACATCTTGAAGGTTAGAGACTGTAGGAATAAAGTGAGAATTGCTAAAAAAATCAAGCTGAATTAGCTCGTGCCAAGAAAATTTAAAATAAATGAGGCTTTTTTAGCTGTATAATAAAAAAAGAGAATAAAGAAGAATAGGATTAGGCCACTGTGGAGTGTGGATGGGAAGGAGATTAAAGTTAATCTGCGTATAGCCCAAAAACTAATGAATACTTGGTTTCAATAAGGGTGGTGATATGGAACATGGTCATGAAGGCGGATCAGCGTGTCAGGCTCCGACACGTTGCTCTGAGCGGCATGTTAAGGGTGCCGGGCCGGGGCCGAGAGGTTGGATAAGGGGTTGGATGGTTCGGAGGTTTTGGGGGTGGGGCGGTCAGGGGATGGGGAATGGGGGCGTTGGATAGGGCGTGGGAGTCCTGGGGGTGATTAGGGACGGGGGGGGGGGTCTCTGGAGGGGGCAGTCAGGGGACAAGGATCGGGGGACTTAGATGGGGGTGGGGTCTTGGGAGGGGTGGTTAGGGGCGTGGGTCTCGGGGGGGTAGTCAGGGGACAAGGAGCGGGGAGTTGGATTGGTCGGGGGTTCTGAGGGGTCAGTCAGGGGGTGGGAAGTAGGTGGGTGTCGGATAGGGGGCAGGACCAGCCATGTTTCCTGACTATTAATAATGGAAATGCTCGAGGCCAAAGCAAGTTCAATATAACGCAGTTTCACCTATAACGTGGTAAGATTTTTTGGCTCCCGAGGACTGCGTTATATCGGGGTAGAGGTGTATATAGAAGACTATTTTTAAAAATAAAACCAGCATTGTAAGAGGCAAATTAACTGAGGTATAAATCTTACCCCATTTTTGCAAAGCACTGCATTAAAATTAAATTGTTTCCCTATCAGTGAGGCAAGAGGGAACAAACATTTAAGGGTCAATAACCCATCTTAAAAAGCTGTCTCTACCGACGTGCTTGATCCTATTAATTGATAAATTAAATTTGCAGTTATAGTTCATCTCAGGATTCATGTGAGATTTCATTAACTATTTTTGCATAAACATATCTAGTGAGTTTTAACACAGCATATATTATCACTTGTAAATATTTTAAGATTACTTTTTTCTTAATGTGGTGTAATGCAGTGAATCCCATGGTATGCCCCTCCTTCCCTCCTCCAGCCTTAGCTTTTACTGAATTATGTATTCAGCAACAATGAAGTGTCAAGGAAAAACCAAAGAATCTCTCAAGTTTTTTACTTTATTTCTTAGGGCTCAGAAAACAGACCAAAAATATGTGTGTTTTAGCCATCAGCAGTCACGATTTTTGTTATGGCAGAGATGCTACTTATGTTTCTTTTAACGTAGGGTTATTTAAAAGAAGTATTGAATAGAAGAAAGGAGATCAGAATGGAAACCCAAAAGACATTCAACTCAGATTCTTTTAACAGGAAAATTAGGATTAATACCATATTAAATACATCAAAATCGACTTAAATGAATGCTTGTTTAACACAGATTTATTGAAAAGAACACTTTCAGAGAGTACCAACCATTAATGACTGGGTAAATAATAGTAGAACCCCCATTAAACTAGTAATTGATAAGGGAATATCTCAAATAAATATGGATCGAAATATGATGAATATTCAAGCAGTTGAAAGAGAGGTAAATGAATGAAATTGTTTGTGCAGCAGTTTATATTAGTTCTTTATACAGTGAACCTCTTATGTAAGTATTTGATGGAAGGAATAAACTTCAACCTGTTAATAAAAAAAAGGTTTAAGTGCAGGAAGGCTATGTGCATAAGAGCGCTAAATGTACCCGAGACAAAGTAAGGTAGAATGGGCTATTTAAAATAAATAGGATGTCTATCACAGAGCTATTTAATATGTGCCAAATACTGGGAAACAAGCGGATCAAATGAAGAATAAGGGAAGGTCATCTGCCAAAGGAATTTAGATGAGGCTCTTTACAATGAGATAAGTTAATGCAAGGAATAGACTTCTGAAGGCAGCTATTGGCAAATCTAGTGTAAAATACATAAAAGAGGAGCTAAACAAATATTTGGAAGGGAAAATGATATATGACACAGCTGCTCATTTAAACGAATGAACAGTCTTGGATTAACTACTTGTTTCTCTTCTTAGCTCAAGAGTTGTATAAAGGTAAAATATGTTAGTGACTTTTACAGATATGGTTTTCAGTACAAACATTCAAACAACGTTGGGAAACTGGCAGTATTTTTGTAAGTGTTAGTCAATGAAATGTCAAAAATTGGCCATCTTTCTATTTGCTTGTACTTTGAAAATTGTACACATGTGAAATGATTTATTTGGGAACCTGATAAAAAGCCAAAAAACCTAGGTTATGGTGCAAGTCGTTTTGTTAATCTGTGTCAATGGTATGCCTAGATTAGGATAAAACACAGAACATGTTAGCTAGCACATTCTAAAACTGTAGTGTAGACTTGGCAAGTTGTACTTCAGCACATGGTAGTTGGTTATGGTGAAGTCTTGTCAAGTCTACACTAGAGTCATACAGTATGTTAGGTAGAACATGCAAGCTAACATGTTCTAACTTTCTTCTCTCTCTCTCCCTGTATCTTTTATCCTAGTTTAGACAAACCCTAGATGTATACTGGGAGTGCCAATGTAAAATCGTGATTTCCTTGACAGAGTGTTGGGACAATGATATTCCTGCTATGACAATACTTTCCCCCCTAGATGATCAAATGCAATGTGGTCTGCTTGTCTAGACAGATGTGGTGGCTCTTTGCTATCCACTATAAAGAATAAATTAAGATTAACTCCAGAAGTTTCAGCATTAGATCAGATTGAAATTAACATTGCTTTGGATATATAACTCTGGATATATTGTGTCACTCTCCTTTACACCAATAAAGTATAGGAAGCTCCAGTGGGCTTTTGTATCCTGACTCTGTGTAGTGTGATGCCAAGGCTGCTTGGTTCATTATTTACTCCTGGGGATTCTGTGCCACTGTGCATGCACAGAATTCATGTCCAGTGTAGAATTTTTTTCCCCACAGAAAATACATTCTGCCCAAGAAGTGCTGCATTTTTGCCCACCAAAGGCCACTGTGGTGCCAGTACAGCCAGCTGACTGGCAATAACCGCTAGCTGTCGGCTGCGTTCATCACAGCAGCCTTCCTGTGGAATCAGGTTAGGAGGCAGTGTGGGGAGGGGGTGGTCACAGACAGAGGTTCAGAAGAGCTAGTGGAAGGGACAGCCTGGGTCGCGGGCTCAGGAGTTAGTGGAGTGACAGCATTGAGCCAGGGACTGAATGGGAGGAGGGTTCCAGGGCCACATAGGGACAAGGGGGTAGGGAGGCTCCAGGGCCACATGGAGATGAGGGAGAGGGCTACAGGGCCACATGGGGCTTGGGACAGATGTGCCTGATTGAATGGGAGAGGCTCAGCATCAGCCAGGGTCTGCATGGGGGAGGCTCCCCAACTCTCTAACAGTCCCTCCCCCGGCCCCAAAGAAACTGTTCCATACTTCTCCCACCAACATCCAACAACACTCCAGGTTCACTCCTAGGCTGCTTTCCTTTCCCTCAGCTCCTCCATTACCCCCGAGTCCCCCAAACCTTTTCACAGCTTCTGAGGGGTGCGGGAAATATGTTTCTGTATTGTTGTTTAAATTAATTATTCAAAGTTCTGTATTAATATTCAGGGAATAGATTCCTTATTAGGCATCTTTTTTTTAATCTGTATTGTTACAGACATACTTGCTGGCAGCTTTTTGAAATAAATTCCCAAAATAATTTAAATTGGCATGATTATATTGGCAAATAAAATATGCAGAATTTTGCACTATTTTAAAATATTGTGTGCAGAATTTTTAACTTTTTGGCACAGAATTCCCCCACAAGTAATTATTGCTCTTTGTGTTTAATCTATCTTTCTAGGCATTTATACAATGTTTATTGCCATGGTATTTGAATGCCACATACCCCTTTGTTTTGAGTAGATTTATTTATTTGTTTACTTATTTATTCTGTAACATTATGAACAGGGTGCCATAAATGGCAACCATCTTCTATCTTCTTGGCCCTGGAATGTTATCTTTCACGTGATGCTGTTTTATGAACTGTTGATATAAAATATGTCAAGTCATTACTGGGTTTTTGACAAATGGGTTGTTATCATGGGCGGCGGGTGGAGTCCCCCTTCAGGGAGTATAACCCCCGGCTCCGCCCCTTCTGCCCGCACCCCCGCTCGGGCTGGACCCCCAACACCCCTTGGCCCCCCCCCATGGCTGGAGCAATAAGCCCCCTTCCCCTCCCCCCTGGCTGGAGGAGCCCTGGGCTGGCTAAAACCCCGAGGCCCCCCCCCCACCTGCCCAGAGGAGCTCCGACCCACCCTCACTTGCCCGGAGGAGCCCCAGGCCAGCTGCAGCTGCATTGCATCTCCCCTCTCCAGACCCCAAGCCACACAGGAAAAGCCACAGAGTCTCTTCTGGAAGACAAATCTGAGCTTTTGATATACCCCATGCAGGTTCTGGGGCAGCTGAGGCAGCAGTATCTGCTACTCAGCTTCCTGGGTTCATCAGTAATCTCTCTGGAGTCAGGGAGATTACTGATGAACCCAGGAAGCTGAATAGCAGATACTGCCTCCTGGAACCTGCATGGGCATAATAAAGCATAATAAACCTGGAACAGGCGCCCTGGAACCTGCATGGGCATAATAAAGCAAAAACTTCCCCACTCAAACTCACAACCAGCTCCGGCGTCAGGGGAGGCAGAGCCTATTATACCCCCGCACCTGGTTGTAATGTAAAGCTTTATATTATACTTTTTGACTGATGCACTCACACTTCATCCTGCAGTTTTGCGTGTTTCTGGGAGGATAAATGATGAAAAACGTGTCTTTCACCAACAGAAGTTGGTCCAATAAAATATATTACCTCACTCACCTCATCTCTAATACCCTGGGTGCATGACTACAACAACAGTGCGTAAGAAAAGTTAGATGCATTTTTAGTTAATTATCAGTGATAATAGTAACAGTGAATATCACCAACATTTGGTCAACACTCAAACTAGAGTTTGCAGATAACCATAGTAACAGAAGAATGTTAGATACTGTAGAGTGCATGTGTATACAAATTTTGTTCATACTATGCTAAACTTCAAAGGAAAGTGTTCTTTAGAGAAGCAAGTGGAAACAAAACCCCCATTTTTTTTGTGAAGAGGGAGAAAAATTATCATAATAACTGATATCTTTTTTGGATACTTTTTCATGTAAGTATTTCATCCTCATTAGATACAAATGGGGGGGGGGGGATGGGGGGCAATCTCCTCTATTCTGGGAAGAGGATGATTACATACAAAATGAGAAGTGAAATATGATAGATGATGAAACGCTGGTTATTTATTTAAGCTTTCATGAAGTATGGGATTAGGATCTTATATAATGGTTTTCATATTGTTTATTTCATGCATTTTCCTGAAGACAAGTGATTGTTAGGTTTCACTGTGAAATATGATTATATTTTCTTCCATATACATTTGGAATTATTTGTAAATGAGAGCAAATACATTAAGAGAAGTTTATTGAACTTGTTTCTCTCATGGTAATATTACAGATGCTGCCTTAATTGCTTGAAGAGATTAAATATATACAAATGAGCAGAAAAGAACAATTGTGTTTAAGGTTATAGAATAAAATGGAAATCTAAGTGCAGACATGTTGCTGAGGTATTATCTTATTATTATGTAATATCTTTTTGGATTCTACTTATCAGTGCAATTACGTAACCTATCCACAAGGCTGATGGATGCTAATTGTCAAGAGAGGATTAGGGCACAATTAGCAGAAAGTATGTCTTAAACAAACAAACAAACAAAAAGCAAATGTATTAAAAAGGATATTTTCTGAACCTGCTGAGCAAACAAACTGATTTAGCTTATAGTTTGCAATGTTTTTGAGATGACAGTATTATTATTCCCTTGTTCTGAATTATTGAGCTTGATGCAGAAATTACTGAGTGAAATTTTTACCTTTTTATGTTAGATTAGATAAATGTAATGGTTCCTTCTGGCCTTATTATCTATTAATCTATATCATAAGTAAAACAATTTTTACTTCTAGGCCAAGATGTTCAAAATTTATTAGTGATCTTGAATGATTCAAATTTTGGATGCCCAACTTGAGTGTCCTTAAATAGATTCCATTTTCAGAAAATCAAGCTCCATTAAGGTTACTCAAATTCTGAAAATCTTGTCTCTTAACTGTAAGTGTGTTATGAAATGCCATTTTCTGTACCTAAACATTTTTGGTTTTTGCTCCTTAATATCCCTTTAAAGTGAGTAAACAGATACAGTAGAACTTCAGAGTTACAAACTGATTAGTTAACCACATGCCTCATTTGGAACTGGAAGTATGCAATCAGACAGCAGCAGAGAGAAAAAAAGAAAAAGAAAAAAGAAAAGGCAAATACATTATAGTACTATGTTAAACATAAACTACTAAAAATAAAAGGAAAGTAGCATTTTTTTCTGCGTAGTAAGCTCTATTAAGTCAATGGTCAGTTGTAAACTTTTGAAAGAAGAATCATAACGTTTTGTTCAGAGTTATGAACAACCTCCATTCGTGAGGTATTTGTAACTCTGAGGTTCTACTGTACTGTGTAACACCTGCTCCAAAATTGTAGAATATGAAAGGTTATGATTACTGTACTGAGTTTTCATTTTCTTTAGGTAGTTGAACAATAATAATAGGGAGAGTACTCCTTCCAAATAAAGGAAGGAGTACTCTCCCTATTACATGGTCTCTGCTTTGTTGTTTGTTGTGCAGATGTGAAGTGGAGTTGTACATGTGACAGTGCCATCAATTGTGCACACCAAATGCACTGCAAAGAATGAAATTGCTCTCTTGTTCTTTTGGACTCCTTCTGTTTCTGTACCATAGCACCTGCTGTGTGGAAATCAGTGATCAGGAATGTTTCTGTTCTTTGGAACTTAACCCATTGGGATATCCTTTGCTGATGACAAATTTAAAGATGATGAACTCCTCCTTAACATACTCTGGCTCAATGCTTACAGGTATACTAACACATGTATGCCCGTGACAATGGAAGCAACTCAGTCAGTGGTGGGACTTTCCACTGCCCCCTAGGCTGGACAAAGGGTTAAGGAGAGGTATCTCAACATTTATAGACTGAGACAAACAATCTGGGATAAACAGCTTGCGTATCACCTTACGCGTTTCATGACGTTTGTTACCTCCCTTTGTACTTTCATCCTGATGTTTCAGACAAAACGTTCCTATTCATCACTTTTGTCAAACCATTTTATCGTGTGCTAGATTGGGGTGTTCTTGTGCTGGTCTGCTGGAATGTGTTTACATATTCAGTGTGTTTTAGCAATTCTAGCAATACTGGTGCCGAGTTCGTGTACCGGACACTGACTTGCAGGGCCTGACTGTTGCTCATAGTATAACTTTTGCTGACTTTGGTTCAGGCCTCAGACCTTGTACCAGACCCATGCTTCAGGCTCTCTCTTTCTACTATAAGCTCAGGGGAGGGCAAGTGGGCCTGAGGAAGTGGCTTTCCTCAGCCTCATTCTGTGAAGTCTCCACCACCATCATGCTTTCTGATCTACAGCGGCCAGGACCTGCTCAGGGAATTCAGTTCTACCAGGCCGGCTACTGCCGAGTCCACTTCTCTGAAGTCAGCTCTACCCACTCAGCTACAGCTTGGTTGGGTTCCATAAAGTCAGCTCCACTGAGAATGGGTCCATTTTGACACAGCCAGCTCTTCACAGGTTCTAGAGAATCTTTGAGTGGGAGAACTCCATGCAAAGAAAACATTTATTTGGAGGTTCTCTAATTGCTGGCAGAACCCTGATTTCTGTTGCTGAATTTGGGGTCAATGTTCACTGTCAGCTCAGAGTGAGCCATTTTCCCCATTTCCTGTTTTAAAAAAAGGTATCTAATATATAGTCTCTGAGTGCCCTTCCAATATTGAAAGTTATAAAACCAAATGCTCAACTTAGTAAGCTCGTCCCCTCTGCCATGCAACAGCTCTTAATCAAATAAGATTAAGACCCCCATACACTGGTTTATACCTCAGTTTCCCTACTAGAGATGAGTGAAATTTTTTGGCTGATTTTTTTTTTTGCCAGAAAATGCAGATTCAGGTTGACAGAAATAGTTTGTGAATTTGTGGCAAATTCACCAGATTGTTTCAGCTCAGAGAAAAAAAATATCCCCAGAAAGTCTAAATGTTTCATTTAAACATTTTCAAAACAAAATGTTTCATCTTTTGAAATGTTTTGTTTCAAATTTTACTTGATTTTTGTTACTTTTTTAAAATAAAAACCCCTCAAACTGTAAAGGACTGTCTGGGCTGGTGTCATCAAGACAATGACAGCCATGAGGCAACAGTCAGTGAGCAGGGATCGGAGCAATAGCTAGAGCTGGGACTCATAGCAAGTCAGAGTAATCCTAGGGTCAGAGACCGGAGATAGCACCAGATTGGAATCAGGAGGCAGCGTCAGAGGCAGGTTGGGGTCAGAGACTGGAGATCAGAAGCAAGGAGTAGTTTGGAGAAGTCTGGGTGGTTGCCCAGACAACTTCCTGGACAACCCCACAGGGTTAAATAGTGAGCATGGGCCAATCAGAGGACCATAGGATGCTGTCTCTCTAGACCGGTGGTTCTCAAACTTATTTGATCGGGCCCACCTTCTTTGTGTCTGTAGTCATTTACCCCCGCCCCCACAAGTACGTATATCACCACCCAGCTCTGAAGGCAGAGTGGAGTGCAGTGGCTGCAGGCTGGCCACACTGCTCTGAAGGCAGCGCCACGCCAGCAGCAGCATGGAAGTAAGGGTGGCAGTGTGAACAGTGATATTTGTCAATATCACTTTTCAGAGTAGACTTAGTGCCCCATTGCCACCCGTACTTCTGTGCTGCTGCTGCCGCCACCCTGGAGCTGACAGCCAGAGCCTTGCTGCCTCCAGGTGAAGGATTGGGGGAGGGGAGAAGAACTTGAGCCCAGGATGCCTTCCGGTGAGGGAATGTGGGTGGGGAAGGAAAGCCCGGGTTGCTTTATCCAGCTGTCTCCTTTATCCCCACCTCCTGGGTGGGCACGGCCGTTCTTCATAAGCCACCTGGGGCCAACAGCCAGAGCTCTTAAAAACCCCAAACCCCACACAGCTTGCGTCCCTTGACACATTCCTGCACCTCCCGTGGGAGGCCTGTGAGAACCGCTGCTCTAGACCCTTTGGGCAATACTTCCTGCGGCACCTAATCTCCACGGTGCTCTTGGGAGGTGGCTCTGCATTCCCTCCTAGTGGCAACGTGGGAATGTCAGTTGTCCTATGCTGTGCAGAGCTGAGTTCAGTCTCATGGATTCTTACATAAACAAAATGAAATGTTTTGTTTGACTCTCTTACCTCTTACCTCTCTTAAAAAGCCCAGGTGAAACAAACAGGCCCAGCTGAGTGCAGGTCTAATTTATCTTCAAATTATTCTTTGTAAGACATGAAGTTTTTTTTGTTTGTTTTTGTTTTTTGAAATTGGCAAATATGAGAACATATCATACCTAAGTAGTGGGCTCATATTGATCTCCAAGGAATGAAATCATACTGATCTCCTAAAAACAAGGAGGCTGTTCTCACAACTTGCGTGTCAATTTCTAGTATCAGTGGAAGGGTTGCCACTGGATGCCAAGTCATGTTTGCCACCATAGTCTTGTTCTTGTGTACTGTTCTGTTCCTAAATTCTACATGAGCTGTCTTTAGTCTGTGTTTTCACATGCTCTTTTTCTTCCCCATGTAAAGCCATGGGATGAAAGTCTGACTTGATTACTAGTAAAAGTGCATATAAGTTACTATATATATGTGGCAGAATTATTCAATAGAGTGGTTGGGTTCACTCTGGCAAAGCCGTTTGTTTATCAGACTTGTACTCCTTCTCTGGCTGCTCTTTCTTTAAGTTTGACTTGCATGTGTGGTGTTGTTTATGCTGTCTCAAACAATCATCTTTCTGAAGAGTAATGTGTATAAACTACATAGCATGTAGCAGAGGAAGTACCAGGGGGAAGTACCTATAAATTCAAAGACAGTGAGCTGTCAGATCTAGCTTTCAAGGCAAGGAGTTAGAGCCAAAGATTTAGATATCAGGGATTTTGTTACAGTGCAGAAAGAAGCCGACCATAATGTAAGTTTAATTTCAGAACAGCAACTGCAGCTTTTGATTTTTTTTCCAGGAGTTTCCATTGCTTCAATAATCTGTGAGGAAATAGTTTTTCAATGGCTATTCAAATATTTCTCCTTCTTTAATTTCCTTTTTTCACAAAAAATGGGGTTAGGAGCTTGAAGGATTTTTTTTTATCCTTATTGTTAGGCCTGGGAATATGTAGCGGAAGCATGGTAAGATTTTCTGTGGACTGAAAACTGTTTATAGCACAAAGCAACAAAGAGTCCTGTGGCACCTTAAAGACTAACAGACGCATGATGAAGTGGGTATTCACCCACGAAAGCTTATGCTCCAATACATCTGTTAGTCTTTAAGGTGCCACAGGACTCTCTGTTGCTTTTTACAGATCCAGACTAACACAGCTACCCCTCTGATACTTGTTTATAGTACATTAGCCAGAATAGAATATGTTGAAGAAGAAAACAACCTTTGTTGCCTAATATTGATGTAAAGAAATTCAATTTATATGTGTATTTTATTTTCTGTTCCTCCCCTTCTTGGGTAATTGTGCTGAACATTTAGTAAGTCCAAAGATTTCTCAGTCAGGACAACCATATGTGGGTGTCTCCAGAGTCTCAGACCAACTGGCAGTTGGCATCCTACTGTAGGACTGTGTCTTACCTTATTCTGTTGTACACCAATGACACAAACAGTCTTGTCTTCTTCCCAGGAGGAAGGCAAACAGATGCTATTTCAGCTAGATCGTCTTTATAATTCAGTTAACTAGCGCATCTGAGGATTCGTCCAACCTCACAAGTTCTGAAAGCTGCTTCATATGTGCATGTCCTGAGTCCATTAGGTTTTTGGGACCACAATGTTTCCATCACTGAAAAATATAATCAGCATTTTTGTGCTATTTTCTACCACTCTCTCTGCTAAAATAATACTAAGGGCCTAATGTAAACTGGCAAACTGGAATTCTTTCTTTTATCTGCTCCATTGTCTTTAAGTCGTCCATCTTGCAAAAACAACGTGTGAATTATTTACCATATTATTACCTATTTCTCCATTGCTTTGAACTCTTCTGCTTGTAAGTGAATGAAGCTTATAATAATGGGCAACCAGCTCAACACCTGTTGTCAGAGTATGCATTATTCTGAGATCTTCTCATTTATCTCACAATTGAACCATTTAGAAGGTGCCTAGTGCAGAAAGAACAAAGCCACCTCTCTGCCAAAATGCGATAAAAGTTTGGCCTGACATTTTACTATATGTGGAGGAACTTTAGACCTGGTGATTCTTCATCAAGACTTTGAAAAACATTCTTTTTAAAAAATAACTTTCCATCTACATATATTTTCTGTATTTCTTTGCTGCATTAGCTGTATGACAAAAGGATATATGTTTCTCAAAGTACAGTTTGATTCTGAAATGGGGCCAGATGTGACTAGGAAAAAAAAGCATATTCTTATTCACAAATCTTTCTGTGAGTTCAGAGTCAGATCTCCTGACTTTAGTGACAAAAATCCAGTTTTATCTCTACTTTTGTAAGCTGTTAAGAGCCAAACCAACTAATGTACTCCTATAGCTAATAGATGTTATTTACTCACCAACAGTATCTGTGCTCAGCTCAGATTTATCTATTCAGTGTGTGTTTGATAAGAAAAATATCTTCTAACCTTTTTATTTTCCAATGTCCCATAAGATTTTTACGATGAATTTATGTTTGTGCAAATATTTCTTGATTTGCAGAACCACTGGGGGCCCACTTAGGACTCTACAGTAAAACTACTGCAACACTGGCTCATGGTTTATGATTTATAAGTTGGTTTATGAATATTTGTCAGGTGCACATTTTTATTGCATTGAACGTGCCATATCTTATTTGCAAATGTATAGTCCTATTACAATGTATTGTTATTGTCCATTAACACATATTTTTTCAGTTCAGACTACTTTAATCCTATTTGCCATGATGCTACCCCAGAATTTGTTACATTTTTGATATAATTATGCCTTTAAATTAAAACACATCCAAAATATTGTTAAGCTGACCTGTCTGAATTTATAAAACACTCTTTGTGGTGATGCAGTTACTTCCAGTGCGTGAGAGTTTACACAAGGAAGCAGGGTAACTTACAGTAGTGATTTGGTTAAGAGAACACAGCAATAGTAATAATGGCAAGATACGCTTCTTCAGAATACAGTATGTGAAAAGTGTTCTCTAGAGACAAAAACCCCCTGCTTTTGTTCAACTCTGTCTCTTTACACTGGCATGCTCACTGCTGATGCATAAAGCTAGAGAAGTCAGTGTCACACAGAGTTACTGGGGGGGGTGGTTGACGATGGAGGGATCTGCGATTATGAAACAAAGAAACTGATAGAAGTATCAGAGTAGCAGCCGTGTTAGTCTGTATCCGCAAAAAGAACAGGAGTACTTGTGGCACCTTAG
>NW_020664373.1:7310749-7323125 GCF_002925995.2 Terrapene triunguis
GAGGGCTTTTTGGTCCTTCACCTGGGCCTCCTGTGAACTTTCTCTCTATCCATTCAGCTCCTGGCACAAAGACATAAATTACTTGGGAAGGAACTGAAATGCACTGACCTAAAATGGGACAGTATAGCAGTAACAAGAAGATGGAAATGCTGTTTTCAATTTGTATGTTATGTTGATTTATTTATAATGTGCCCATCTAAAGCTCTGGGCACATGTACAAAATGTTTTAATAAAGCACTGTGATGGGGCATCTGCCCCACACTGGCAGAAAAGGGGTTAAAAGCAGCCCTATAGAGGCTGTGCAGGAGGCAGCCAATCACAGAAGGCCTTATAGGAGCAGCAAATCAGGGCTGAGCTGGCCCGTATAAGAAGGACTGCAGAA
Organism: Terrapene triunguis; assembly: GCF_002925995.2. Lineage (NCBI taxonomy): Eukaryota > Metazoa > Chordata > Testudines > Emydidae > Terrapene > Terrapene triunguis. The sequence goes on from NW_020664373.1 coordinate 7,311,132, forward strand.
CAGAGCAGGGGCAGTCACTCCCTGGAACTTGAGAAGGGAGGAGGGCTGGCTGGCTGCCTTGCAGGCAGCGGGCAGCAAGCACCCTGGACCACACAGTGCTGCAGGCAGAGACCCAGAGAGCTAAAGGCAGCTCCTGGCAGGCTGCAGGGATCTGCAGACTGAGGCCCTGATGCAATGCAAGAGGGTGCTGGAGCCACTGAAAGAAGCTACACAGAGACTGCAGGTCCCTGTGGAAGGGGGGAATATGGAGTGTGGCACAGCCGGAGGACAGTGTCCCTGAAGAGGATGCCGTGGTCCTGGGAGTGACATGGGTCCAGGAACAGAGGTGACAGCGGGTGAGACACCACTGAAGAGGGTGCAGTGCTAATTCCTTGGACAGCCAGCAGGAGGCACTGCAGCGGTGAGTCACGCCCCATCACAAGCACATACAAACAAAGTTCTCCCTAACCCACCTGCAATATGAGCAATCGAAGGCAAAGTGAGGCACTAACAGTGTGAATACAGGTGAGTTCAGAGTGAAGGCAATAAAGTCGTAGGTAAAACCAGCCGATTATCTCTTGTGCAGTTATTGCTTTGGCTGTAAATGGGACCCCATTTGGATTCCATTCTCAGGTGCAGTGAGGGCTTGTTCAGGGTGAGCATAGGGGAGTTTGAAGTGCATGGGACCTGTAAAATAATCCCTTGCTTTATCATTGCATTAGCATAGATTTTTTTGCTTTTTATACGGTGCAGATGCGTGTGTATAATTACCCCCCCCCCCCCCCACACACACACACGTTAAACAAGACACTGGATGAACTTTAGCCTCCCTCTTGCGGTTTAAAAACCTACCCAAAGAAACTGAATTTGGACAGCATGTACAAGTTTTTTATGTTCTGATGGCCAATACCTTGGATTTGTTTTTAGTTATATTTGGAGCTTGATCCTCTGGTCTGATGCCTATTGTGTCATTGTGCATTGCTTTTAAGAATCTCTCAGTGATTTTAGATAGATGAATGCAGAGGTGGTTGTAGTAACTTTATTTAGAATATTTTGCAGCAGGAAAAGGCTGTTCATTGGCTTACAAAAATATTCCTTAACTTGCTCTTTAAAGCCAGCTTTTGATCTCCTAGTTGCCCTAACTTGTCTTGTATGGACAATCTCAGTATTTCTCATTTGCTGAACAGGTGAGTTACATTTATATTTATGTTGCCTTAGTTTGGTCATGTGATTGCACTGTTACATTAATGTTGAGGACTTGCTATTATGACAGTAATTTAGAAACATGCAGACACAAAAATCCATGTGTTTTGTGCACAGCTTTGCCTTCGCTTTACTGTCTCAGGCTTTGCCCCACGTGTGGGTGTGTATGTGTAATATATGTAATTATATTGTTGCTTTCCCTTCCCTATTACTTTTTGCATGTTCTATTGATTTGTGCCACATAAGAGACACGTTTCATTTGTCAGACTTCCCACCCACAGTTTGAGGCTAGAGCTTTCCAAATAATTTAGTTTCCTGAGAGTATTTGCTCAAATATCCATGTGTTACTTCAGGCTTGCTTGTACCCCTTTTGTGGTCCCTTCCTGTGAATATTAAAACAATTCAGTTTTACTTGCACACATGCTATTGGGTAGTGAACTTTAAGCTCATGACTCAAATATTTGCACAAGAAGTGGTGTGCTAAATATGAGATGGGACACTGCTTGACACAGCTTAGGGAGAGAGATTCAAAGATCCTTCACTGAAACCCTGGCACAGAGGCAGTTAAATGAGCCAAACAAGGATGTGGCCCACCCTTCACAACTGTGTCTGGATGGATTTCACAAGAGAGAATTAAACTGTAATTTTCACCTCACCAATAAATCGTTTCATTTAGAAATGTTGTCTTGTCCAAGGCCTTTGTGGAAGGAAAAGATTTAAAAATTAGGGAACTTTGGAAATACTCTTTTGACTGCTACTGCTTCTTGAGAAATTCAAAAACCCAGTGGTTTCTTGTTAGAAGAATTACATTTCTCTGATCAGGGAACAAAAGCAATACCACATGACTTGTGTGATTAATCACACGTAACCAAAACAGCTTGAATTTCAAATATAGTCTAACACAGTGTGGGAAAACTTTTTAGCCCGAGGGCTACATCAGGGTATGGAAATTGTATGGCGGGCCATGAATGCTCATGAAATTGGGGGTAGGGGTGCCGGAGGGGGTGAGGGCTCTAGCTGGGGGTGCGGGCTCTGGGGTGGGGCCAGAAATGAGTTCAGGGTATCAGAGGGGGCTCCAGGTTGGGATGCGGGGGAGAGCTCTGGGGTGGGGATGAGGGGTTTGGGGTGCAGGAGGGGGGTCCAGGCTGGGACTGTGGGGTTTGGAGGGTGGGAGGGGGATCAGGGCTGGGGCAGGGGGTTGGGGTATGGGGGAGGGGTATGAAGGGTCCGGCTGGAGGTGCAGGTTCTAGGGTGGGGCTAGGGATGAGGGGCTTGGGGTACAAGTGAGGGCTCTGGGCTATGATCGAGTGGTTCAAAGGGCGGGAGGGGGATCAGGGCTGTGGCAGGGGATTTGGCCGTGGTTGGCGGGCTCAGGGGTGCAGGCTCCTGGAGGTGCTTACCACAAGCAGCTCCCAGAAGCATGTCCCCGCTCCGACTCCGAGGCACGGCCAGGAGGCTCTGTGTGCTGCCCTGTCCGCAGGCAGCACCCCTGCAGTTCCTATTGGTCAGTCAATGGGAGCTGCGGGGGCGGCGCCTGTGGACAGGGCAGCATGCGGGGCAGCCTGGCCACGCCTCCGCCTAGTAGGAGCCGGAGCGGGGTCATGCTGGCTGCTTCCTGGGAGCCGCGCGGAGCGGGGCAAGCCCCTGACCCCACCCCCCCGGTTGGAGCGCTGGAGCGGGGCAAACTTCTGACCCTGCTCCCAGGCGGGAGCTGAGGGCCGGATTAAATGGTTTGACGGGCCGGATGTGGCCAGTGGGGCGTAGTTTGCCCACCCCTGGTCTAACACTTGGAGTAAACTGTATGAAGTCTCAGTACTGCCAACCCCAAGCATTTAAGAAAACAAAACAAAACCATGAATCAGTCCCTTCCCTTCTCCGTTCCTCCCCCCTGCCCCCACCCCCCAAAAAAGCCCCAGCAACATATGTTGATTAAATATCATGAGATTAAACAAAAAGTTAGGGTTCTTTTTATTTGCCTTCTGGTTTTTTACATTTGTAAGATTTAAGTTTTTTTAAGCTTTTCTTCAGAGCCATGATATCTAGAAACTTACTTCCTTAACAAAACCAAACCAAACCCCAAACAAACAAAAAACCAAACACCCGCTCCAAGGTTCTCCCAGGATTCCAGGAGCTGGTGCTTAAAGAAGAACACCTAATATTGCAAGGCTTGTGATAATATCAGGAGGATTGGCAATGTTGAAATCAATCTGAAGAATTAAACAAACCAGCACCTACCCGCACTAAAAAACCCCAAACACACAACCCCCCCCCCCCCCCCCACCCACCCCAACACTCTCCCCACCCCTCAAAAAAAATTAAAATGAAAATCCTTGTGTTTGAATTTGGAATACTGCTTAATTGATTTTTTTCATTTCTGCTGCTCTATCCACAGAGATTCTTGGAATACAATGCAATTTGCTCTTATCTACCTCCTTTTATCTGGTGCATCCTTAAGGCATTTTTTGGTTCATAAATAAATCCACATCAAAAGCAAAACCCTACTGAACTGCAGAAACCATAGAAAATAAATATCTTCAATTTAGGCTTTTAAAAGCACAGCTTATATTGCCCCTCCAAGAAGACAAAACATGCCACATTTTAAACATCTTCCTTTATCTAGGGTTTGCCAGGCGTTCTCCAGAGCAACTTTGCTAGATGCCATGCAGAGCTCAGGAAAAAAATAGATACCCAGGATCTAAGTAATGGTTCCATGCTACTTATGGCTATTTACTTAATCAATATTTTATTTTTGTTTGATTTTCATTCCTTGAGATTTGCCAAGAAATATCTCAGTATTTCAGTTGCATCCAGACATAGCTGCAGATGACAACTAGCAGGTAGTTTTTCCCTGGGAAAGCTGTCCAACTGGAGAAGCTCTTTTTGGCAGAAAAAATCAAGTACTTGGCTCCAGCAGTCAATGGGATGACATTTAAATCCCCCCTCCTCCCTCCCCCCCCCCCAAGGAATGGGAATGGGAATGCCAACCTTTGCTTTCTGTCACTATTGCAGTGTATCACTTCTAAGCAGCAAATGCTACCCTAAGTGACCCAGCTTCGAAGTCATTATATATATTTTTACAAATTTTACAGTGATTTCAGTGAAATGTCATATCCAGTATTTAACATAGATTTTTCTAGACCTGAGTGAGGATTTGCTTTCTTTAATCCATTGGCTAGTAGTGCAGATAGTAAAAGGCAAATTTGGGGTGTATTTTCAGTGTTTAGGTTTTTCTTTGTAAAGCTTCCAGTCATGTGAGATGCCAAACATGTATCTTAAAAGAATTATGTCATGTGACTGGTATAGCCTGAAAAGAGCTGTCTTAAATAATGTGTATAAATTACATTTATCATCCTCCTTTAGCTGGTAAAGTTCAATTTTCAGGATTGGATTTTAAGCTGTAGGCAGAAATGCTGGAAAATACATTCTCCCCCTGTAGGCAGAAATGCTGGAAAATATATTCTCCCCCCCCCGGATATCCTTTACCATTTCAGTTTTCCCCTAGGGACTAGGTTGTATGTGGATTCTTTCTCTATTTAGATGCTTCATTTAGGTCTCTTCCTCCCACCCCCACCCCCCCAGCTTAGAAGTGAAAAAGCTCTGTTAAGGCATATAGCCCTTTCCCTCGCTAATGTGGGAATGTTCCCTATAATCCAGTTTCAAATGAGACAAAGCCAGAGCCATACCCTCAGCACCTCTCTCTATTTTACTCCCTTTATGACTTCTTTTACTCCCTTTTGTTATTTCACAGTACACACATCCTCTTTGGAATGGTACATTACTTGTGGCTAGTCATAACTGGACTATTTGTGTAGGTTTGTCTTTGGGTAGAAAGGAATATGAAGTTTTTTGATATGACTTTCACAGAGTCTGTGTAGTGAGACATAAGAGAAAGACGTTATGATCTCTTGTTCCTGAAGTTTCAGACTGATTCTGCAAAATCTCCTGGTTTTGTACATTTTAGAAATCTTCTTTGATGTGTTTCAGTGTTCCAGATAAAGAAAATATTTCTCAAAGGGAACACTCTTTTTTTCCCTTTTAAATTCTACATTATATGGCGTGATAGTGGTGAGAGCAAAATTTCCGTTGACTTCAGTGGGACCAGGATTCAGCTGTAGTTGCCGGAGTCTCTGCCTTATGGGTATGGGAATCATTTCTCCCTCCCTATGCAAGAGTGGAGGATGAAGGGAATTCCAGAACTGCTGGAAGGGGAAACCCTAAATTCAGTGGACTGTTGTGTGGAGGGAAGCTGAAAGGCACAAGTGTTTGGGGTGTGTGTGTGTGTGTGTGTGTGTGTGAAGGGTGCTTACTGCTACAAAAGTTGAAGAGTGAGCAGGGAATATTTTTGGAATGCAGCAAAATAATCAGAGATCCCATTATTCTATCTACAGTTTCCCCCCCCAAATCCACAGTTTCATCTTCCCAGCTACTCTTTTCTCCCTCTCCTCCTATTCCTCTACCTCCCCAATCTGTTGATAACTGTGAATGATTCAGTTAAATAGGGCTTCCCAAATGGCTGTTTAATTTTCTCTTCTGACCCCCTGTAGTTTTTGTGGCAGCCCATGCATCATTTCTCAGACACACACATACACTCTCCTGCTTGTCACACTACTTGCCTTGCAATTCTACCCCAGCTGATTGCAGCACCCACTTGTGCTACCTGCGCACCCCCATAGTCCCCCATATTGCAGATTTAGGTGGACAGAGAAGGGATGTGCCCCTGTTCCATGGGCAGTGTGCCCTCATATAATAAATCTGAATGTTCTATGTTTTTAGTTGCACAACCCCCAGAGATGCTGCGTAGAAAAATGAGACGGTGATGCAACAACCATCACTCAGTATTTTCAAATAACCTGTAAGAAAAATAACTCTATCCATCGGCCCCAGACACAGCACACACCGGTGAGGGATCCCTGTTGCTCAAGTAAATTAAAAAAGCTAGGAAGCTCCCTCTGCAACTTTTCTAAATTGCAGCCATCTCGTCCCTAATCTATGCAGCTACTCAATAGGCTGAAAGCACTGAAGATGGAACTCGAGAGAAACTGTTTGTGGCACAAACTAATCCATAAAATAATTTTATTTTGTCTATACACTGATGGGTTCTTGGTTTACAGGATCCTCTGAGGAAAAGATTTAGGAAACATCATGGATAGCACAATTGATGATGTGCAGTGGCGATTAAAATAGATGTTGGGATACACTAATAAAGGAATAGAAGATAGTACAGAACACATTGTGAAAATGGGGTGCTCTCATTTGTGTTCTGTTTTGTTTGGTGACCCTTAAAATATAGCCGAGATTGAAGATGTCCATGAAGGGCAATGCAATAGCTACAAGAAGAAATTTAGATATGAGGTGAGAATCACATAAACTAGGGTGATTTAGCCTTGAAAGGAGAAGCATAATGGAGATTTATGTGAGGTGTTTAAGAATATAGTAAAAATAGATCATTCCTCCTTTAACAATGTAACAGAATCAGAGATCACTTGATGAATTAATAGTAGGTAGATATAAATCCAATAAGAGAAAATATTTTAAATCCAGCAATGATTTCCGCAGGATGAATTCATACGTTCTTTATAAAGCACTGGACTAGGCATCAGGAAAGTTGGATTCTGTTGTTGGCACTGCCACATTTCATGTGACCCTGGGTCAGGCACTCAACCTTTTTGCTTCAGTTTCCCTGTCTCTAATGAGCAATGGGAAATGATCAAATATGTTTTCTCATCTTGCGTTGGGGTTGTGAGGCTCAATTAATGTGTGTAAAATGCTCTGAGGTGCTGTCACATAAGATGCTGTAGAGATACCAGATATTAGCTGTAACACTAGTAATGTCAGCATATTGGTAATTCTGTGTTGAAACTCTCAGTAATGATGTACGCACCAAAATCTTGCAAGAAGGGAATCTGGACTACAGTACAAATTCTCCAAAGAAAGAAAATTAAAAGGTGAGGAAAAATTTTTCCTCACCTCTCCCTGATATTCTGTACCAGTCAAGAGGCTTGGGACCTCCCAAAGCAGTTAATCATTTCAGTCTGATCTGACTATCATTCAGCTACTCTCTGCAACAGCCGTAAAAGCTTCCACACATCTATTTCATAACTTTTAGCAAGATGTGGGCTGAAGCCCAGGAGATATTCTTCCAAATCAGTATTAAAAAGGCGTCTCCTCTTTCTGCCCAGGAAGAGCCTGCTGACTAGGTAAAGTGATTGTTAAGATACTGATGCTCCCTTTTCTGCTGCAGTGTAATTTCTCTGGTCAGTTCCCTAAGCCATCAAGGAATCTAAGAGAGGAGCCATGACAACATTTGGTACCAGGTTCAAGTCCTGTGTTGGAACTAAAGAATTAGCTACCAGTCCCAACTTATATCAATTGGCTTTAGGAACCAGGAAGCATTAGAGTACAGGCTTTTCAAGACTACACTCATTGAGCCTGTCAGCTGCTACTTGAACTCAAATGTAACAAGCTTTCAGGCCCAAGACTAGACTAACTTGCTGGAAATCCAGTATGACTGGCATCCTGGCTTCATTGTGCTCCATCCTCACTCTGTCCCATGAACTCACAGTCTCCAAATCCTACAGTGCATCTTGGCTGTCAATGGCTTCTTTGGCTGTATCAAAATAGAAAGCTTTCTTTGAAAGTCTCTTCAGGCTTGTGCACTTAACAACAAGGCCACGACTGCAAGCTTTTCTGCCTCCTTATGAAGTACTGAATCAACTGATGTATAAATATAGAGAAGAGTAAAGAGTAATATCAAACTATTTATTAAATCAAGGATTATTCAGTACCTGTGGTGTCCCAGGAACTCAGAATCTCTCAGATTATTATTATTTCACTCTTTTTGGTCAGGATTTGTCTCTCAAGACTCGATGATTTGTTTGTAAATTTGTAAATACAAACTGGTGAATATTGCAGCATAGCATGTGGCCCATCTGGCATTTGGGGGAATTGAATTGCCCATATGCTACTCCCTCCCCCCCCCCCACCGTAACAGGTTTTGTATTTTAATAATTGTGAAAGATTTGATCCTGAAATATTTTTAAGGATGTCTTTTTTTTTTTCCAGTAAAAATGAATGGGTGCTGCAAGTTTATCATCCAATTCACTAGGTCGTTTTTGAAGCAGGTTATCTGCTCTAGCAAATACAATATTGTGCTTGGAAGGGATTTGTTAACATGCTTGGTTTATTAATCCAAGTTTAATACAGTACCAGTTACAATTGCCTTTAAAGGGCTCTGACCCTCATGAAGGAAGAGAGCCATTCTGGAAAACATTTCTTGAGATAATCAAATACCTTCTGATTTAGGGTAATGAGTTATATGGAAGACAGAACAAAAATTCCCAATACCACTTCATTTTAATACATGTGTTTAGGAAAGTGTGCAAATTAGAGTAGGTCAAGTTATACTTATGTATGTGTATAGCCTGTAATTATAAAAGTATTTTGAAAATTGCAAAAACAAACAACCCCCTTCCCCAGTCCTACATCAATCTATTAATAATGTATTCATATGCTTTAAAAGGCATATATTCCTTATGTTCCATATGATAAACCACAAATAATATCAAAATATGTCACGTAAATTGAATATCCAAAAATCAAACTAGGGTGGATGCCTACCAGTGCGTAGTACTCTGCACAACATTTATAATGGGAAATTTTTGACCAATGACTCCAGAGAAGATCATTTCTCTTTTTATATATAAAAAAGTGCTATGGGATGTGTAAGGTCCACACAAAGCAAATGAGACTTCTGTTTTTCAGGAGTTATGTAAAAGGCACCCTCCAAATGCCATAGATCGAGAAACCACTTGTTCCAGTGAGCCATCATTTTCTTAAGAAAACTCTTGCAGCTCTTTTATTGAAATTCAAAGATGATGTTGTCTTGCAGTATTTTGGCAAGAGGAGATATCCGTGCCCCTGTTGCTCCTGAACTCTAACAAGAAATGTGGGTATTTGGAACAGCTTGCTGTACTACATCACTGTCCTGGGATTCTTTGAGGGGCATAAGCTTTAAGAATTAAGTGAGGCTGCTCTGGCATTGCCTATTACAAATGTGTTTTTATGTACAAGTAACTGAGAAATGGAAAAAATAGATTGGCTTGTCTAATGCTAATTGTGTGTGTGTTTGTGCCTAATTCATTGGTGAGATTGTTCAAGAATGTCATCAATCCATGTGCAATGATTGCACCATAACGATTCTGAAGCTGGTGCCTGCAGGGCCCTTCTGTCATCTACTGTGTAAGGACTGAGGGCAGCTCTCATCTGGTCAGTTGACTTCTTTGGAAGCTTTGCTGAGTTTTTCTTTGGTGAATTTGTGAGGCATATTCTTTTGGATTTTCCATTGGGGGGGGGGGGGGGGGGAAGATGGGCACAGTTTGGGTGTGAACGTTTCTCTCTTTTTGCAACTCCGTGGTGTGTCTCAGAGGTGTATTGCTGTACTGTAGGTATATCCTAAACCCTAGCAGCTGAGCCCTATAAATGGGGAACTGTATTCCACTGAACTGTGCAAAATTCAGATTTACACAGAATGCAAATACAGCAAGATATGAGTCCTTTCTTTGCAGAATGTTTTCATTGTTTCATACAATATATTTAAAATAAAAGGGTTATAGAATAGTACAGGTATGTAGCGGAAATGTTTTGATTTTTAATTTGACTTTGAGCACTGACAAATTTTATTTGAATTGTCAATTACTCAATAGCTTTCCTCACCACATTTCCTTCCTTACCAAATACAGTGTTCCAAGTGGCTCAGTCCATTTTATTGGACAGAGGCGATACTTGAAAGTAAAATCTTAAAGTACAGCTATTAGTATGTTCTGAAAAAACTAATAATTGTTCAACAGGTGCTTGGATAACTGGGATTACTGGGAACTTCCCCTTCCCTGGGGGACCTATGACTGGCCAACACTTCCCAAAAGATAGCCAACAGTGTCCATAGAGTTCAAGGATAGGCTGTAAAAAAATTAATGGAGATATCCTATCTCCTAGAACTGGAAGGGACCCTGAAAGGTCATTGAGTCCAGCCACCTGCTTTCACTAGCAGGACCAAGTACTGATTTTGCCCCAGATCCCTAAGTGGCCCCCCTCAAGGATTGAACTCACAAGCCTGGGTTTAGCAGGCCAATGCTCAAACCACCAAGCTATCCCTCCCTGTACAGTGGTATTGCATCCACAAGGCAGTCTAGTCCCTCAGGTGTCCTACAAAAAGCCCAGCAGCGCATAAAGCTGCCCTCCCTACCAGAAACCTCAAGGGAGATCAGATGTGGGATCCACTGTATGCCCCTGTCTTGTGTGAACCACCTGCAGCACAGCAAATCAAGCTGGCACAGGGAGGTATAGCTCTGGAACATCCCTGCACCAGTGGTAATGAATTGGGCCTATGAAGTGCACATATTTATAACTAGTACAACAACAAAAAACTACATTAAAGAACCTTCAAGTTGCAAAGTCCAGCACTCAAAAGTCACTTCCGCTGGTGTGTAATTTCAGTGGAGTTACTCCTGTCTTACATCAGGGTGAGATCAGATGCTTTAATTGTGGATATTGTTCCAAAGTGTGTGTGCCTGGCTTTTTGCTAGTTTTGTCCAGAGCTATGGATGGCAATAAATTCAAATTAAACATGCGGAAGCTGCCTTATTGATAGCAACTTCTGATAAATAACGCATACCAACCGCTGAGCCTGAGTGGCGTATCCCAACATCTTCATAATCAATCATTTGTCTTCTTTGCATGGTGGTTGTGCAAGAATGTGGACATGTGTTCAGTTGTTGTGGCAACTTGCTCATTTACCAGCCCTGATCCATCATAACTGCTCTCTCTCTTAAGGAGAAAAGAATGCATGGTTAAGCAGAACCACACTTTTAGTGAGATACTTGAATTAAATTTTTGAATTTGGAAATGTCACTAATTGGGCTGGTGGTTATTTATGTATGTATTATTTGTATCATTGTTGCATCTAGGCATCCTAGTCATGGACCAAGACCCCACAGCACAAAAAGTGGTACCTGCCCCAAAGAGCTTACAATTCTAAGTATAAAACAAGGCAGAGAGATATAGATAGAGGAATACAGGGAAACAATGAGGCAGTATTGGTCAGCATGGTAGGCAGGGGTCTCTGCACATAAGCAATCTCGCTGATGTCAAGTTTTCTTTAGGCTTCACATCAAAGGAGAGTTTTAAGGAGGGTTTTGAAAGAGGATATTGAGTTAGTTTTGAAGATGTTTATGGGGAGCTTCTCCTAATTAGGAGGGGCAGCATGGGGATAAGCACAAGGTGCTTATATGAAAATTTAACATGTGGATGATGAAGGCTATGACTTCATTTTAAATGTTTACTTCTCTGTGTTCCTTTCCCTCTTAACCCACCTACTAGTTTCCCAGTCTCATGATTTAGTTTAAAATATTTATATGGACAAGTTGCTTCACATTAATGCCATACACCAAGCCAGACTTTTCACTTTGGAATGGACTTCTAAAACAAATGTTTGTTCATCTGTTTTCTCCGAACTTAATTTATTGCTGATTGGGCTTAGGTCAGACTTGTGATAGTGGAGTTTAAGGATTTAGGGATGGGTTAGTGAGAGAATGATTTGAGATATACCTCAAACTATGGGAGACCAACTCATTTTACATAAACAAAGTATATGTTTGGGGGTTCTTTTTAGGCCCACTTAGCCTCCTGCTGTAGAAATGGAGGCCCAGCTGCTTGTTTCTTTCAGCTTTAGCAATCAGTTGACCCTGAGATCAGTTTAGATTTTTATGGCTGTCTTCACAAGAAACTTACAGTAGAACCTCAAAGCTATGAACACCT
>NW_020664373.1:7323525-7349003 GCF_002925995.2 Terrapene triunguis
CCCCATGCCTCCGGACCCTGCGCCGCCGGAGCAGAGCAGCTGGAGCCCGGGAGGGGAAGTGCCTGGCCGGCGGCTGGGGTCCGGAGGCAAGGGGGCTGCCCGAAGCCGGTAGCGCTCGGGCAGCTCGGCTCTTAAACAGAGCCGAAGAGTCAGGGGAGGAGCAGAGCAGCCGCGGGAGGGGAAGTGCCTGGCCGGTATTTTCCCGGACATGTTCGGCTTTTTGGCAATTCCCCCCGGACGGGGGTTTGATTACCAAAAAGCCGGACATGTCCGGGAAAAACCGGACGTATGGTAACCCTACCCTTTAATCCTTTTTCCCTCTGTTGCCAGTTGTATGTTGTTTGGCTTGATTGTTTTTGTGATCATATCTGCCCATTGAATACTGGTCTGAGCTCTTCTGTTCAGCTGCTCTGAGTCAGCAATGTTCATTCATGTGGTAGTGTGTGTAGCAAAAGTTACTAAGCCATCCAGTCCCCTCATCAGTTAGAAAATATTGGACATTTGATAGTGGTGTTCCATCTGTGAATGTTTGTCTTGTGAAGTGGTAGGTTTCCTCCTTATCCACGTAGCAGTGGCCAAACTCTATTCCCCCTGCAGGGGGACTATGAGAAAGTAAGTTATGCACCCAACTACCTTTCCAAGTCATAAGTGTAACAGCAAACAAACAAATGGACAATAACTACTTATTTTCCTAGTAATGTCAGCATTACATGATCCCTGTTGTAAAAGAGCTAAATATTGCTGACTTGCTGTTATTTTGAGAGGGATAGTTTTAAATGACTCATAGTTTTTAGGCACCCTTTATTGTTTGATCAGTCTTAGCCAAAAGTGTCTCATGAAGGCACATATCAGTTATTTCAAAATCTTCATGAAACTATCTCCTTTGAACACTTGGTTTGCATGTTGCTACATAAGGCTTAATGCGTTCCTTTATCATGGTGAGTGTGTTTTGTGGAGGTGTTGATTGCTCATAGTAATGCTTTCTGGTCCTTCTCCAGCCTGCTCCCTGGGTTGTGGAGACCTCTCCCACTCTCATTCGCTCTCACCCGCCTACTGAATGGAAGGCTAGCTTGTTTATTTTGAATGCTCATAAGAAAGATCACTTTCTGCCCTAAGTACGGCTCTCTTTGGCCCCCTGTTTACCTCTTGATGATGATATATTTACTTTGTCTGTAGATGTGCCTAGCCTTCTATGAATAATTTCATAACACTTAAATAATAAGGTAAGAGTTATGATGCATCTCTTCACTTCATTGGCATAGATGTTCCTTCTGTGGCATGCTTGTGCCATATTGCTAAGCAACACTTCACTGCTACCCACATTCTGTTTGTACTTGTTAGGTATTTCTAACATTTAATTTCATCTTTTTGAGTGAGCTGTTAGCTATATTTTTGCTGTCATGTTGAGTATGGCTCATTCAGAGGAGTATGGGCATTTTAATGGCACATCCTACATGATTGGCATTGGACATAAGTTCTTTTTATGTCCAAGGTCTGACATAGCATTTGCTTGAAAGTCAGTTCATGTTAATGCTATCCAAAACAGATTTGCTGTTGAAGAATATGCCAGATGATTGTCCATGTCTAAAGGCCAAATCATAGTTTAGCTAGGAATCTGAATTTCATAAACCCCATTTTTTTTCATTCACCACAATGGTGACATCCACACTGCATAAGAAAATCAGTGTAAAACTGAAGACAGCAACTTATCTTTTTCTTCTCCTTATCCCATCAACTGGGGTTGACTTGTCATGCAAACATACACCATCTTTGTCTGCCCAGGGCAGCACTAAGATCCACCTACTTATCTTTTTTTGATGCAATCCATCAATTGCTTCCTTGGCTTTGCTCGGTTTCACCCTCTCCTACCATGCTACCTTCGCCAGATTACCTTCATTCATCCTCGGCATGTGTCCAAACCAGTAAAGTTGTGGCAGTGCTTAATTTGTAATGAAAGATGCTGGGGCTCAACCAATTAGGTGTCGGGGCTCAAGCAATTTTTTTTACATTCATAACTGATGCAGCAAGCCCATAGGTGCTGGGGCTCAGTCGTAGCAAGCCCTGGCACAAATTAAGCACTGAGTTGTGCTTTCTGGATTTTGTCAACCACATCCCAGGCTTTGACTTCCATTCTGATTTGTCTTTCCATGTAACTCTTCTCATGGTGCGAAGACCTCTCCTCTTGAGCACCTGTCGGCATTGAACCTGCCCTCTCTTTATTGCCTGTGCGTCTACACCATACAGTATTGTGGAGCGCACCATTGTTCTATACAGTTGGGCATTTACTTTCAGTGGCATACACTTGTCAGATACAACACCTGAAATGTTATTCCACACTCTTCCATCACTCTCAAGTCTGGCCTGTGTCTCATGTTCAAGCTCGCCATCTTCTGTGACCCAGCTGTCAAGGTATTTAAACTGGTTTAGTCTCTCTCCATTAATTTCGATATCCAGTTTCCCTGTGGCACCTCTGCTGACCCCCATGCTCATTTTCATCCCATCCGTACTTAGGTGGTCATGTCACTGGCTTGCTATTTTCTCTAGAGCCTTCTTTTGAGGATGCCCTTATTGCTATGTTACCAATATATAGCAGCCTTCTCACATTTTTCCATTAGAATCTTCCTGCTGATATAGTCCATCAATCTGATAAATAGCTCTGGACTGAGTGCCAACATCTGGTGCATGCTTTCACTTCAAAGGGACCTGTCATTCCAAAACATGTTGAGATCACTTTGTTAGGTGATCTATATAGGGCATTCACCATAGTTATAAAATCCTCAGACACCACAGATACTTATTTCCTCAGCAGTGGTGTGAGCATCCTTCTGCCCAATTTCTTGTACATCTTTTCTAGGTCTAGGGCTATCCTTTTGGTGTTCTAGCCTCTTCTCTATCCCTTGCCAAAGTACAAACATGGTATCTGTGCTACCTCATCCTTCCTTAATGCCAAACTAGTCTTGTTTGAGGAGGGGTTCCACCATTCTCCTAATTCCTTCGTCCGGGGTAGGTTCCAGTTCCAGTATCTTATCATTCCAGTATTTTATTTCATGTTCCACAAATCAAGAAGAGCTCTTTTGATTGATTCCCCCCCCCGACATGCAAATAACTTAAGACAATTAGTGAGTGATTTATCAACCCATAACTAATGCTCATCTTGCAAAGAATTTTGCAATTGACTGAGTTATTTAAAGAGTGACTGAGGAAAATTAATTTGCCATGGTTGCTCAACGAGACCAGTAAAGGTTAAAAAGGAAAGCCAAGTCTCCAGCAAAAGAGAACGTTACTGAGAAAGAATACTTATTAGTTGTGCAGAAGAATATACTATACTCAGGGTAGATAAAAATCACTGATTTAAAAAAAAAAAAAAAAAAAACTTCCTGCATAGGCATGGCATTGCATAACTGTCCATTATAAATGTATAGTTTCCAGAACTGAACACTTTCAGAGACTTGTTACTAGACTAGAAGGGGCTAGAAGTAGGCAAATCCTACTTTTTCTTGTTCCCCATGTTTTAGAACATACATCAGAACATGAGGTGACTCTAACATTCATTAAGTGACCATAAGATTCCTGTGCAATAGAGTGAATATATTAAGAGATTTATATTGCTAACCATCTGTATGGCCAGACTGCATAATCAGGGAGATTGCCGATTATGCAAACCAATAGCATTAGTTAAAACTACATAAAATTATTCTAAAATAGGAATGGGGGAGGGGGACGAGGGGAAGACGCACTGTTTGCTTCTAGTCCTGCAGGGCTGAAACATGAAGGACTAAAACTGTCATTTTTAGGTCACTTTTACAAGGTTTTATAGCTCTTAGTTTTACACGTGGGATTCATGGTGCAGATTGTTAGCCCTAGAGTAGGTAGGGCACCTAGCTTTAAGGTGCAGAAAGTTACCTGTTGAAAGACTACTATTCATTTCTCAATTATTTGATTCACTTGTAGCTTCCCTCCCCCCCACCCAAAAGGAAACACTAAGGCCTCATCTACACCGAAAAGATCAACCTAGCTACATCGCTCAGGGGTGAAAAATTCACAACCCTAAGAGACATAGTTAAGATGACCTAAGCCCTGATGTTGACATTGCTAGGTTGATGGAAGAATTCTTCCATCAACCTACCTACAGCTTCTTGGAGAGAGGATTTACTACGGCAGTGGAAAAAACCCTTCCAGCAGTGTAGGAAGTGTCTACACTACAATGTTACAGCAGAATAGTTGCAGCGCTGCAGCTGTGCCACTGTAGTGCTTGTAGTGTAGGCATAGCCTAATCTTTCAGTAATAGAACCCAGACTCTGATCTTGCCAAATCCTGCAAGCTAAGCAGCGTGAGCCTGGCCAGTGTTTGGATGGAAAACGTCTGGGGGAAACCCAAGGCTGTGCAAGAAGTGATACTGGTGGATTATACCTCCCTCCGCTACCACTGAACCAGTGCCACAGCATGATGTGCATTGTGTGGTTGGAGGGGCAGTCTTTCTAGTGAGGTATAAAGCTGCTTGACCACTTTTGCCATACTAATGGTCGTTAGGGTTGCCAATTTTGGTTGGACATATTCCTGGAGTTTATCACATGACATAATCCTTAATTAAAGATTAATCTTTAATTCCTGGAGACTCCAGGAGAATCCTGGAGGGTTGGCAACCCTAATGGTCATGGGAAACTTTTTGCAATAGAACAATTTTTAGTTCAAGTATACAGGTCAAAAATGACTTCACTAATTACATCCTGCCTGTGTAGATTATACTGGCAAGTTCAGTTATCCTGTAGAAAGAGAAAAGGTGGGTGAGGAGCATAATGGGCAATGAGGGTGAGGTTTGGCAGTTGAATGGCTGCAGTGGTAGGAAAGGGTGGGATGAAAGTAGAACAACTACTAATGGTAATAGAACCCAAATAAAAGAAAAAAATGTCCAGATTCAAAGTTTCAGAGTTGGAAGAATAGGATAGACACTTAATCCATTCCATGATAATAATATGAGATTAATTAGTGTTGATACATGGATATGCAGAAGTGCGAAAGATATGTGACATCAACTAGATTCAGATATACGATATGAGTAGGTACCATAAGGGAATATGCAAGTTGAGAACTGGGAGAGATTGGAGGGAGGGGAGAGGAGAAAGGGGCTACATATCAAATAACATTTATATATTTAATATTAAATATGTCAGAAGACTCTTTGCAACAAACTGCACATCAGTTTAGTCATAAATTTTGAGATCATTTTAGTTTTTCTCCTATGTAAGACTTAGACATTAGGGTAAATTCCAAAGGATAACTTGTGTGTGTTAGCTAGACAGACTCCACTGTGACTCTTTAAAGTGGTTGTACAGGGCTTTAGCTCATCTCCAATGTGTTATTTATACTTCGCTATTCACGGGTGCCTTTTGATTCAATATTTTGGACATAATTCAAATTCAAACTTTAATTGTAGTTAAGTTCATAGTTTTAGGGGAAAAACAGGATCCGAAGACTTCATTTTACGTACATTGTTTCTTTTTCTGTTACAATAATAAGTGCATGCACAACTGACTTTCCCAATACTCTTTTATGTAGTAATAAAAAGACAAGGAGAACAAGCTTGTTTGGAAGTGAGTATTAGTCTGCTGAAGTCTGAAATGTTGAGTGAAATATAGCCCAAATCCAGGGCCGCCGAGAGCGGGTTCAGGCCCTGGTGAAAAAATTTTTTTGGGCCCCCCCCCAGCAAGGGCGGATCGGCAAAACAGGGCCGACGAGAGGGGGGGAAGCCGGGCCCTGGGCCCCCTTCCGTACCGCTGGGCCCCGGTAAGGCGACCAGAAGCGGGGGGGGGACCGGGGAAGCCAGGCCCCGGGCCCCCTTCCGGACCACCGGGCCCCGGTAATTTGTACCGGCTTTCCCCCCACCCCCCCTCCCTTCAGCCCTGCCCATATCCTCATTCCAAACTATTGCAACATTTGTTGTGATCCTTCCTTATGATCAGTTTAAAAATGCTCCTTTATCTTCAACTGGGCACCAAAATAACCTGAAACAATGGGAAACTTAGCATCAGATTCTTGTCAGTTTTTTTTTCTGGATTTGCAGATCAGAATCTGGCCCTAAAACAAACTCTTACTTCACAGCAGAAGCGTAATTACTTCAAGAGAAATCAGCTCTGCAGTGCTTAGCTTTTTATTGGTAAAATGGGTTGCTGCCTGAAAAAGGTGAAGTGTTTGAAACCAAAACCTGTCAGACACTGCAGAGAATAAATATGTAAATTTTTATGCTCTTTGAAATGATGAGGAGCTATGCCTTAATTCAGTCTTCCTGTCATTTTTATTGATTTTCATTTGCTGGAGATGCCCCTGTTTGAATATCAAAAGCAGATTTGCATTCACTTTGAATATTTAAATTTCTTTTATTGACAAACTTTAGCTTTTAGCTTGTGTCTGTTGTAGTAGGTTCCCCATGGACATTACAAAACATGTAAGACAATACATTAATATTGACTGAACTGCATTATATATATATATATATATATATACACACACACACACACACACACACACACACCAAAGTGACAGATTGCCAAATTAATATTGGACATTTCATTAACGTTTTTCTGTAAGATTACTATTGTGATTTGTGGAGTGCTCTCACTTTTTCATGGTTTTCACTCTCACTCTATAATAATAATTAATAATTTGAAGGTGCTTCCTGTTTATGAGATAATAAATGTGTTATTAGATTAATAAACTCTGAGGTAGGGTCTACATTAGAAAAACTACCATTTGCTAAGAATGGGTTCAGCTGCACGTGATTTAAATGCAAGCACAGACCAGGACAAACTACTTTCAGCAGTTTCAGAAAAATGATGCTGAAATTTGTTCTTGGTTTTAAATAGGGCTGGACTAAAATATTCAATTAACCTATTTTCTGTCAAATTTATTTAATCAGAATAAAATTTACAAAAAACTGCATCTTTTCTTCAGAAAATTTTCATTGAAAAACAGAATGCTTTAAGACCAAAATATGTCTGTTCTTGGTGGAAATATTTTGATGTGCTGTGCTGCTGTAGTGCCTCATGGGAATTCTAGTTTGCTTGCCTCATGGTCCCTATTTCCCTTTATGGGCTGAGTTCCCCAGCAGGACTACATCTCAGATGATGCTCCGTGGTCAAGGACTCCAAAGATATATTGACTCCCATCTCCAGGAGGAGAAACTGTAGAGCATCGTAGGAGAGGGAGACTGCCCAATAGAGGAGAATGGAAGCATGAGGCATCTGAACTACAACTCCTATGAAGCATCACGGCAGCATTTTGAAATAAAAATATTTTCATATTTGTCCAAAAAATCTAAGTTTGCAACAGGAGAAACCCAGCATTTTCAGCTCCAGTCTTAACCATGGTTATCTGTAAAAGGTAAAGTGCAAAAACTTTGTCCTGGATGACACTTACACTGAAACCACACGCAGCTGCACCTGTTGCTGACACATGCTGTACATACTCATTCTAGTGCAGAACAGACCTGTGGCTAAAGGCTTTGCCCTGAATAGCAGATAAACTCTGATGCTGAAGGCAGAGATGTTCATTAGTCCAGGATATAGTTATTACTAAGTTAACAGGAAGTACTCCTGAGCTGCTGCTGTTTTACAATGAGTCTTTAAGTATATATTCACATTTTAAATGAAAAGAGAAAAAACTTCAGAAAAAATGGACTGTCCAACCTACTGAAAGGTATTTTTTTTTAATTGAAAATTCTTTTGTAAAATGTGTTTCCTTCTTCCGTCTTCTCCCATGTATCTTATTCCACCTCTTCCTCCTTCCTTTCCTCTTTTCTCTCCCCCCCCCCCCCCCCCATACCCCCCCCTCTCCTTCTACAGGTCATCATGGTTCCTCTTCCCATAATAACTGCAGTCTATTTTGTTTATATTGTTTCAATCATGAATGGGAGGGACAGGCATCAGTTCTCCCTTTGTAACCAAACCGTGTAAACATAAATGACTGACAGTTATTGGGGCAAGAGCCCTGCTGATCTTGGCTCTGATCCACAACCTGTTGACTTCACTGGACTTTGGATCAGATCCCTCATGAGGATGGGATCACTGGGTGGGAGAGGGAGGGGAGGAAGCTAGGACCGATTTCATTTGTTTCTGTCAGGGTATTTTATCAGTGTTTATCCAATAAACACTGGAAAACACTAGAAATGGTTACTTGTATCTAAGGGCTTGTCTACATGGAGCAAATGCAGACTATGGGGTGTGATTTCTAAAGCACACTAGTGTGTTGGGCATGACTTGGTCTGTGAAGACCCTGCTGGTGTGCACACACTAGGGGACATAACATTAACATCATGCTGTTTGAAATGGTACTGTTAAAGTAAAAAGGGGACCATTACAAAGAGCTTACCATATATACTACTGTAATGAGTAATGTATGTTAGGAGCTGGGTGAAATCTTATGTGTTGGGTTAAAACCCCATTGAGGTTGATTGAAGTGTGAATTCACACTTCAGTTAACATAACTGTAAACATAAGCCTCTCCTAAGACAAAATGTTTATGTGAACCCACCCAGGAGCTTTTGGGTTAAGTATTGTTTTGGGTAGAAAACACACAGGCCTGGTCTACACTATAGCATAAATCACCATTAGCCAAACAAATAATCTTTTTCGTGTGTATTTAAGTGATTTATTTACTCAGGCCATTTCTACTCTTACAAGCTTACAGCAGCAAGGTTGTACTGATACAGCTGTGCCACTGTAAGGCTAGGTCTACAGTACCGGGGGGTGGGGGGGGGTCGACCTAAGATACGCAACTTCAGCTACGTGAATAGCGTAGCTGAAGTTGCGTATTTTAGGTCGACTTACCTGGCTGTGAGGACGGTGGCAAGTCGACCGCTGCCGCGCCGCCGTCGACTCCGCTTCCGCCTCTTGCCGCGGTGGATTTCCGGAGTCGACGGCAGAGTGATCAGGGATCGATTTTATCGCGTCTTCACTAGACGCGATAAGTCGATCCCCAATAGATGGATTGCTACCCGCCGATCCGGCAGGTAGTGAAGACGTGCCCTAAGATTGCTTGTGTAGCTACGTTATGCCAACAGGTAAGAGCTCTCCCATTGACATAATAAAACCAGCTCAATGAGTGGTGATAGTGAGAACGTCTCCCACCCACATAGCACTGTGCATATGAGCACTTATGCTAGGAAAACTTATGTCGCTCAGAGGTGTGAAAGAAGTTTTCCTGACATAAGTGCTAGTGTAGACCTGGCCTGAGTTATTTCAAGTGCATAGACACTTGCCCTTTGGTTCCTGCAACTTTGTGTGTGCAGACTTGGGCCTCTGACTTCTGAAAATCTGGCCCGCTATTTAATTTGTAGAGACTGAAAAGATGCTAACACGTAGCTCTTCTCACAAGTTCTGGCTGTCCCGTGTAACTGACAAGTAGCAGAGTGAAGCAGGTCATATTTAGTGCTGAATTCTAATTTGCAACAGAACCTGCATCTGTAAAGGCAACAACATCTGCTGTTTCTTGCTAAATATAATTCCCGTAGAAAAAAAATATAAATATTCATTTAAACATAAATCTGAAAAGATCACGTACGGAATCACAGCTGGTCTGATGCCTTCAGGAGCAAAAATGTATCGCCATTAGTTTCTGTGCATATTTTTTAGCTGACTTTTTTTAAAAGTTGCCTTAATATGCAACCATTTGTGTAAATAGTGTTTCAACTGTTGCTGTCGTCAACATTTTTGCATATCATTTTTATTATACTATGTGATTGCTGACAGCTTGTTTCTTTAGATAACTCCAGTCGGCTTTTTAACTAAGGCTTACTTGCTTAATAGACACTTTTCTTTTTCTCTTGATTGATTAAACTGTCATTTTAACTCCTTCAGTTAGTCACTAGACAGGGCCGAGGGGACGACAAGCTTCTATTTCTTTCTCCTTGTATATGTTTTCCTGTTCATTTTTTTTTTTAAACACCTCTCCTTTGAGATAAAGCTGTTTTCTCTGTTTTTACCATGGTGAGTTTTTCGTCATTCAGGCTAAATATTGGATGAGTCATTTGCTCCCCTGAATGCATCCAAACATGATTCAAGCCAAACATTGAGCCAAAGTTGATATATTCACATTTGTATATTATCATTTTTTGGCATTTGCTGTTCTTGTCTACATTGAACGAATTAAAAAAAACCCTGGGAAATATAAAATTATAGAAGTCCTTGAAACTAGTAACATTAGAAATAGCAATTATCAACAGTATTAGATGATGGCATTATATAACTTGCTCATGAGAATTTCTACGTTCTGGAAACTTAAAATTCCATCTCTCTGTAGGACATTTTCTGCTGTACTGTATGAAATCCATTGAATAGAATTGACCAAAAAAACTCAACAATAACCACACACTTTCTGCAGAACAAGAAAAATTACAAGGTTCCAAAATTGGACATTAGAGTTGGTTGAAAAAAGAATCAAAACTTTCTCAAAAAGTGTCTTGTTTTTTAGTCAACCCTTCAAGGATTTGAAATTTTGGTGATTAAATGAATAGAAATTTTAACTTTCCTGTCAAAATGTCAAATTTAGACTGAGACAAACAACAACAAAATCAAATTTTCATACACACTTTTGAAAATTCCTTTTTTGTTTAAAAATTTGAATTTTTGTTGCTAGCCCTGCTGCTATTTGGCATTGTAGGCAATCGGCAATGGGTGACTGGGCAACAAAATGGCAGATGAACTTCAATGTTGATAAATGCGAAGTAATGCACATTGAAAAACCATAATCCCAGCCAGGGACGGCTCTATGTATTTTGCCGCCCCAAGCACGGCAGTCAGGTGGCTTTCGGTGGCGCACCTGCGGGAGGTCCGGCTGGTAACGCGGATTCGGTGGCATGCCTGTGGTAGGTCTGCCAGTCCCGCGGCTTCGGCTTACCCGCCGCCGAATTGCTGCCAAAGCCGCGGGACCGGCAGACCTCCCGCAGGCATGCCGCCGAAGGCTCCCTGACTGCCGCCCCCACAGCGACCGGCAGGCTGCCCCCTGCGGCACGTGCTTGGTGCGCTGATGCCTGGAGCTGCCTCTGATCCCAGCTATACGTATAAAATGATGGGGTCTAAATTAGCTGTTACCACGCAAGAAAGATCTTGCAGTCATTGTGGATAGTTCTCTGAAAACATCCACTCAATGTGCAGTGGCAGTCAAAAAAAGCGAACTGAATGTTGGGAATCATTAAGAAAGGGATAGATAATAAGACAGAAAAGATCATATTGCCTCTATATAAATCCGTGGTATGCCCATATCTTGAATACTGCATGCAGATGTGGTATCCCCATCTCAAAAAAGATATATTGGAATTGGAAAAGGTTCAGAAAAGGGCAACAAATGATTAGGGGTATGGAACAGCTTCCATATGAGGAGGGATTAATAAGACTGGGACTTTTCAGCTTGGAAAAGAGATGACTAAGGGGGGGTGTGATAGACTTCTATAAAATCATGACTGATGTGGAAAAAGTAAATAAAAAAACTGCGTTTTACTCCTTCTCATAACACAAGAACTAAGGGTCACCAAATGAAAATAGGCATCAGGTTTAAAACAAACAAAAGGAAGTATTTCTTCACAGAATGCACAGTCAACCTGTGGAACTCTTTGCCAGAGGATGTTGTGAAGGCCAAGACTATAACAAGGTTAAAAAAAACTCGATAAGTTCATGGAGGATAGGTCCATAAATGGCTATTAGCCAGGATGGGCAGGGATGGTGTCCCTTGCCTCTGTTTGCCAGAAGCTGGGAATGGGCGACAAGGGATGGATCACTCGATGATTACCTGTTCTGTTCATTGCCTCTGAAGCACCTGGCACTGGCCACTATTGGAAGACAGGCTACTGGGCTAGATGGACCTTTGGTATGACCCAGAATGGCTGTTCTTATGGCATGTGCTACATTTTGCCAGGGTAACTGTCAGTTTGAGTTTCAATAAACATGCCTATAGGACTTTTATTTTTGGAAATGCTATTTTACTACCTGAATCAGTCTTGGGGCTGCTGTGTTTATCATTTGTGAGCCTTCTTCCTGATTGACTGGTATCTTGTTTGTTATGACAAGGTAATTGTTAAAGCAATGGTTCCCAAATTGTGGGTCATGACCCCAAATCAGCAGATGGCAATCCCTTTTGCTCTACAAAATGGCATCCTCCACACACACTGACCTCATACGTATGATGCGCATGAGGCCATGCTGTGTGGAGGATGTCGTTTTGCTCTCCATGCTATCTGGAATCCTTCATTAAAATGGGGTCGTGCCAGCAAAAAATTAGGGAACCCTGTGCTTGAGGATTCCTGAAGTTCTTTTTATTATTTAGCCAAGATGAGATCTGACAGAATTGAAATGATTACATTTCATGATATTCTGTTTATTACGGAGACCTCAAATTTATTAGTCATGAAGATTTCATGTCACTTCAAGCAACATTTGGCTGTAATGTCACTTTGGTCTGAAACTGTGTTTGATACAGTGAAGATAATATTTTGTTTCAGCAGTCCTCCTAGGAACAGATATCATAAAGCAGAAAGAATAGATAAACTTAACCCAGTTAAGAGTGGAAAATAAGCGTTCTCTATGAACAAAAAATTTGGCAACTCATTCTTAACTTAAAATTTTCGGTTGTTTTAGTTATTTGTATATATGATTTACAAAATATTTCATGGCTCCATTATTGGCCCATATAATTAGTGGGGTTTAGTGCTTTGTACAAGGGTTTGCCGGGGCTCGACCCTCTCCGAGGCAGCAGGGAGCCACACCGGCTCACTACACACTGGTGCTTGGGTACTTCGTCCGGCTGCAGGGTCTCCCTCGGCAGCCCTTGCGGTCCTGAAGACACAGTAAGCCCGACCCTGGCTCAGGGCGGGGCACCAATGCTACGTCAGGGGCTCAGGCCCTTGGTCAGGGCTGAGCAACCAGCAGGAGTACTTAGCCCAGGCCCTAGGTCAGGGCGGGGCAACAAACGCTGAGTCAGAAGCTCAGACCCTCAGTCAGGGCTGAGCACCAATAGTACAAAGTATTAAGCCCAGGCCCTAGGTCAGGGCGGGGCAACAATAGTAGGCCCAAGCTTCAAAAGGCCTGGGAGAGGGGGAGACTGCCACCCACGGGTTGGGTGGCAGGGGGGACGCAGGCCCTCCCACTCCACTGCGTCCCAGCCCGGGGCCCTAGCAGCGGCAGAAGGCCCGCTGCTTAGTCAGTGGGGATCCTGGCCGCAACACACTGACATAGGCTCTGGCAGTGCTGCAGCCAGACTGGGGTCGGCTGCCCCCGGGCTACTTCCACACTCCCCCTCGGGGCCTACCTGGGTCCTGGTGTCGGTCTCTGGGGGATCCAGGATCATGGCTCCTCCGAATAGCGGGCGCAGGGCAGGTCCGGCGGCTCCTCCGAATAGCGGGCGCAGGGCAGGCTGGAGACGTCTGGTCTCTCCGGCGGCTGGGGCCTGACTGAGCTGTGAGGGCAAGCTTTTATACTTCCGGGTCGCCGCCTGACCATCTGAGGGGCGGGCTCAGAGCTCCCTAGCTCCGCCCACTCCGGCCTCCGGATGGGCTCTTCCCCCTCCGGGGCGACGGGGAGCCACACCGCCTCACTACATGCTTTATTTTACATTTCTACAAAAGTATAAATTGAGATGCCATTGGTTCTACTCTGCAGAGGTCATCACGATTAGACCCAGGGAAATAACTGATTTTTGAGTTCACTGACAGTTCTGAAAAATTGGGAAGGAAAAAAAATCAGTTTGACCTGAACTGAACCCAAAATTTTTCAGAATTTTTGGTGAATTGAAAAAGAGAAAATTTTGCTTTGAACAAAAAGTTTCACTCAACTTAAAATGTCTGTTTTGATTTTGGGCCTGATTTAAAAAAAAAAAGGGAAATGCACAAAATGGAGACTGGGGGGGTACCCCCCTTTATATACAAAAGCCCCCAGTGTGTGAGCCTCAGGTTCAAATCTCCCCTTTTTGGAGCAGGGACTTGACCCTAGATCGCCTTCCCCTTCTCCCCCAAGGTGAGTGCCCTAATCAGGCTCCAGATTATTTCTAGGGTGAGTCTCTCTCTGTCTTCCCTATTGAAGCTGTTCCACTTTGTATAAAATACTTGAATAGTCATTGGGCCAGAGAGACTGAGAATACCACTCTGTAGCCTAGTGGACCTAGGAGGGAGGGGAGTTTGAACTTGGGTCTCCCATATCACAGGTGAATGCCCTTAATCACTGGGCTATTGGGTATAAGAGGCACTATAGCCCCACTCCCGTCGTCATCCTGTTTTGTGAATGGTACCTGAATCATCTAGCATAAAAAAGCCAAATGTTTCGTTTCAAGTTTCTAATTTTTTTTCATTTCAACCTAAACAGTTTGCTGAAATCAATATGAATTCCTAAAATGCTTGTTGACCTGAATCTGCATTTGTTGGTGAAAAAAGTTTTGGTAAAAAAAAATGTGCGCATTTGTAGTTGATTCTATTTGAAGTTAACCATGTGTCTGGGGGTAGAGTACGGAGGGGAAATGGGATGGTATAAAATCTCTCAATTCTTGATAGCACTTTTGATTGTAGCCATTAGTACTCACATTAATGTTACACGAACTAGGGATGCTTTTCCAAGTTCACTGTGTAAAGGAATTGCTGAAGATAAGTTGTGGTTAATACTAAATCATGCTGGTTGCAGCTGCTGTTGCAGTGAAATCACACAAAGATGAAGGAGGGCAGTTAAGACAGGAAATTCTGAGATAGTGGTGACCATACCAGTCCATTATGTTTAGTAGATGTTCATTCTTTTCAACATACGAATGCTGTGTATTTTTAATAGTGGCTATAACTTTAGCTGACTCATACCTTCTCCTCCTCCTATTAGAGCAATTTACTAGCAATTCTATAGTTAGAATTTAAAGTTTTCTATAGAAATTTTTTTTCACATTATCATAACACTGGTACAAATGGTTCTTTCTAAATGAAATTTCTCATGTTTTGGTCTTGATGTGAGATGTAATTTATTTTCTGCCAAGTCTGGGAATATTTTGTTTAGCCACTTTTAAATTATTAGCATGCTAAAAATAAAAAATGTTATGTTTGCTGTATTTTTGCTCTTAAATATATATATATATATATATATATTTTTTTTTTAACAAAATTGAGAGAATCTGAAACCTTGCCTGTCATAGGTCTTTAGGATATGTCTAAACAGCAACTAGACACTTGCGGCTAGTCTGTGCTACCTGACTTGGGCTGTGGGACTGTTTCATTCCTATATAGACTTCTGGGCTTGGGCTGCAGCCTGGGCTCTAGGACCTTGCAGGGTGGGAGAGTCCCAGAGCTCAGGCTCCAGACTGAGCCTGGAAGTCTACTGAGGAATGAAACGGCCCCCCAGCCCAAGCCCTGTGAGCCCGAGTCAGCCAGCATGGGCCAGCTGTGGGCTTTTCTTTGCTGTGTAGACCTAGGGAGTTAGTCAGTTTGCTTTGTTTAAACAAATATTTCTTGTTCAGTGATACAAAAATTCATTATCCAGATTGATATGTTGAGCATACAAATAAGATCATTTTATAATGTAGCTTTCTTTCTTGGAAATAGATTGTAATGATACAAAGTTAAACATAAAATGTCTATTGAAAGTTTTTGCAGTGACCACTTTAAGTTTTTATCCTGACCTTTTGGCAACATATAAAACCATATTGCACTACAGATATTTGGTGGTTAACCTTATTTTGTTGCTGTTCTTGTGTCACTTGAATGTCTGTAAATGCTCTTTCACTACTTACATCAATAGATACAAAACCTGTTTCTTGGCAATTTTATCTATACTGCCCCATTTAAGTCAATGGGAGTTTTGCTATTGACTTCAATGGAGCCAGTGTTTCACCGTTTGTCTCCATGACCAGAGTTTATGTGATCATCTAATAATAATAATCCCTAATTCTTATATAGTGCATTTCATCAGTAGATCTCAAAATGTTTTACCAAGTAGGAAAGCATCAATATCCTCATTTGACAGATGGGGAAACTGAGGCCAGTGGCCATCCTGGGACTAGACTTCAGCTGTCCATCTTCATACCTACAAGTGCTAGTAAGGAACTCTGTCCACTAGACAACATTGCCCTGATCAAGTGAAAGAGCCTCTCAGTAGAGCTGGGTGAATAATTGATTTTTCATTTTACTGGCAGCTCCAGAAAATCGGGGAGAAAAAAAATTGGGTTGAGCTGAAACTGTAAATTCAGCAAAAATTTCAATGAATCAAAAAAAGTAAATTGTTTTAGGTCAAACAAAATATTTTGTTTCCTGGCATTCTAAACTTTTGTTTTTCTTTAAAAAATAAATATATAAAAATAAAAATAATAAAAAAATGGAGTAGATTCAAAAAACGGGAGGGGGAGGAGTAGGTAAACTTGGGTTTTCCTCTCCTAGGTGAGTGTCCTAACTGCCAGACTAGGGTATTCTGGAGTAGGGCTCTCTGTCTCTTCTCTTGATGCTGTTCCAATTTGTATAAAATACTTCAGTAGTCATTGGGACAGAGAGAAAGAGACCAGCTTTGTGTCTCGGTTAGAGCACTTACCTAGGAGGTGGGAGATCCAGGTTTAAATCCCTACTCCAAATCAGGCACGGGGGAATGTAATGAAGTAGACTGACATGTTAAGGTTAGAGAGGGGCCAGAAAACCCCATTCTTGGAGCATTAGAACAAACAAAGTCTCAGGAAATGGCCAAAGCTGGAAGAGAGGAAGTGGCCCCATGGAATTAGTAGTTGGACTGGGGAGACCCATGTGTAACCCACATACCTCCTGGATGTGGTGCTCTGTCCCATCTAGTGGCACCGAGACCACTTAGATTAGTAGTCTCCAACCTTTTTACGCCCAAAATCACTTTTTGAATTTAAGGGCAACCCAGGATCTACCCTGCCCCTTCTCTGAGGCCCCGCCCCTTCCCCAAAACCCCGCACCACTCACTCCACCCCCCCCCGTCGCTTACTCTCCCCCACCCTCACTCACTTTCACCAGGCTGGGGTAGGAGGTGGAGGTTCGGGAGGGGGTGCAGGCTCTGGGCTGAGGCCGAGGGGTTCGCAGTGTGGGAGGGGGCTCTGGGCTGAGCCTGGGGCAGGGGGTTGGGATGCAGGAGGGGGTGAGGGATGCAAGCTGTGGGAGGGAGTTTGGGTGCAGGAGGGGGCTCCAGGCTGGGGCAGAGTGTCAGGGTGTAGGAGGGGGTACAGGGTGCCGGCTCTGGGAGGTGGCTCAGGGATGGGGGTTGGGGTGCGGCCTCCCACCGGGTGGCACTTACCACGGGTGGCTCTTGGTCAGCTGCACAGCGAGGCTAAGGCAGGCTCCCTGCCTGCCCCAGCCCCACGCTGCTCCTGTAAGGTGCACGCTGCCCTTCTCTGCAAGCACCACCCCCGCAGCTCCCATTGGCCACAGCTCCCCGTTCCCGACCAATGGGAGCTGCAGGGGCAGTGTTTGCAGGTAGGAGCAGTGCGAATAGGGAGACCCCTGCCCCCCCACCCCACCCCAGGGCTGCGCTGGCCACTTCCGGGAGCAGGATGGGGCCGGGGCAGGCAGGGAGCAAGCCTTCATGGCAGCCCCGCTGTGCAGCCGGAGATTGCGATCGACTGGGAGATCCTCTTGTGATTGACTGGTCGATCCTATTGACCGGTTGGTGATCACTGACTTAGGGAGAGATTTAATGAGTCTGCTCGACAGCCTTAGCTAACAGCCATATGGCTTTTTAGCTCCTGCAGTAGAAGCTCATCCACTAAGCTTCAGAGGTCCCAGGTTCAATCCCGCTCGCCGACGACCGGGGTCTGTCGGTGTTACACAGGCAACTGTCCTCTTAAGGGCCTGGGACCAGTGGCCCTGTACTGCAGCATAGAGCAGAGTTCCCCTCTGTGATGGGTTGCCCCCCTTGGGATGCCACCTGATATGCTGAGATACCACTGAGCCCACCTGTTCTGCCAGCCTGGGCACCCTTCTTACCCGTCTTGCTGAGCCAGGCTATTAAGCCTCCTCCAGCACACACAGGCAGGGCCACACCCAACTGGAGAATGACACAGAAATTGAGATCAGCTCTGGGAAGACTCAGCTTGAGGGGCTTGCCTCCAGCTAGGGTGACCAGACAGCAAGTGTTCAAAAATCGGGACGGGGGTAGGGGGTAATAGGAGCCTATATAAGAAAAAAACCCAAAAATCGGGACTGTCCCTATAAAATCGGGATATCTGGTCACCCTACCTCCAGCACTCTGGTGTCCACCTCCCTTGGAGTGCAGATCCAAAGTATATTATTAAATCTGCCCCTCCCTCAATGTGAAGGAAGGTATGAACAGCCTTTTACACCCCTTCCCCCCATTATGAATTGCACAAACGGGATTATATTTTAAACAAGAAATAAGTTTAACTACAAAACGTGAATTTTAAGTGATAGCAAACAGAACAAAGCAGATTACTAAGCAAATAAAACAAAACACGCAAACTAAGCTAGTTTCACTAAAGGAATTGGTTACAAATAGTATTTCTCACCCTAGATATTATTGCAGGCAGATTACAGAAAGTCTTGAAAGGCAGCTGCACTGATCTCCCTCTTGAGACCTCAGGTACTACTCACAAGCTAGGTGCCCTTCCAGCTTGGGTTCAGTCCTTCTCCCCCCAGTTCAGTTCTTGCTTCCAGGTTTTTTTCAGTGTCTCTTTGGGTGGGGAGGCAGAGGAGAGAACCCTGATGATGTCATTCCCCTGCCTTATATAGCTTTTGTGTATGGCGGGAACCCTTTGTCTCCCAGTGGAAGAACACTGGTCTTCCAAAGGGTGGGTCCAGTAGCAGGTGACTCAGACCCATGTCTCTGCAGGGCTGTGGCAGCCATTGCTCCTAGGCTGTCTGGAGTGTCCACAGGAAAACTAAGCTCTTTCACAGTCCATTGTCTTTGCTAATGGGCCATTAGCCCGGTCTGGCTTTTCCATTGTTGTACCTGAAGGGCTGGTTGGGGTTGACACCCAAAGTAACACATCTGAAATACAGATACATAGTTAATTTTCCTAACTTCAGGTACAGAAATGATACAGGCATACAAATTGGATAATCACATTCAGTAAATCATAACCTTTCCAATGATATTTCACATGAGCCATCTTGCATAAAGTATAGCTCAGTTATGTCATATCCCTATCATAAGCATATTTTCATAAAGAATATAGAGTGAAACGTCACACCCTCTTTCCCAGCTAATTGAGAGGCGCTCTCTGAAGGAGGGCTGCCTTCTTCCACAGAACAGGGAAGATGCTGACAAGAGAAGGAAGCCAGAGCCAGAAAGCTGAGCTCCCGCTAAGACGGGCTAGGAATGGTGGCTTGCTGAGGATAGAAGAGGAGCTCTGTGTCTGGCCGAAGAGCCGGAGCTGAGTATGAACTTTTGGGTGGTGGTGGTGGACTTTATTTTGAGGACCTTGAGGACTGTTTTGAACTGTTTCTATTATTTAACCAACCTCAGGGAGTGAGGAGGACCATGAGAGAGACCATGAGGAGGTCTTAAGGGGGAAAGCAGAGGCAGGCCACATTTGAGCCTCTGGTGCCCAGTGGTGGGGGATCAGAAGGTGGCTGCCCTAGTATAGAGGAATTGAACCACATCACCTGCATCCCAGGTGAGGTGCCCTCAACCATTGGGCTAAAAATTTTAAATGGGGTTGTGCTTCCTCCTCTAGTGTTTAGTAAATCTAGCCTGAAAAATCAGAACAAACTATTTTGGAAATGTAAAAAGAGTTTGTTTGGAAAAAAAAAATGTTTTTCAGTTCAACTGAACGTATTCACCAAAATTGACACAAAATTCACAAGTAGTTTCAGTTAACCCAATTTTTTGGGGCAAATAATCTATTTTTCCAAAGAATGTCATCCAGCTCTACCTCTCGGTATGCATAATTACAAGGGGTAGAGTTAATGTTCTCATTCATTTTCTTGCTTTTGAGGATAAAGCCATCAAATACTGCTTTTTTTGGGTGCATTTAATTGATGTAGTATTTGTAGTTTTGCAATGTAGTATCCAACTATGAGCTATAAGGCTATTGAATGGAATACCTACTTTCATATGAAATCCTAAATAAACAATCAAGGGTTTCTGAGAATGACATGATATAACCAAGAAAGTAAATACAGGTTGTCTGTCTGTCTGTTTTAAATCATGCTCGCTGCTCTGGTCTGAGAGCACCTTATGGTAGTATCAAATCCAAGAGGTGTGTCTAGCGTTGTTCACCCTTTTCCCCCCCTGTGTTGTATCTTATATATCTGAAGCCAAAAGCAGAAAGTTAGCAATAAAAACATTTAATTAAAACCATGTACAAAATGTATTCCTGCTGATTCGTTTTTTGCAAGAGTCTGTCCGTTATTATGCACAGGGAGAGCGTCAGAGTGGGAGAACAACACAGGTGGTTATTTTAACATTACAATTTAATTTCAAGCTTGTTCTGGAGAGCCTAGTGGTGTGATTGACAACATAGGTAATTCAACTAGCTGTAATACACTTCACTGTATTAGCATAGTAAATTTCTGCTCTTTTAAAAGGAGTTATTCACTTCATTAATCCAAATGTAATGATTATGATGTTGCAGTCATGAATATAGCCCTTGGATGACATTCTCGCCATGATCTGTCTTTTTTGGAGTTGCAGGTAAGGGCTAAGAGGAAGGGTGAAGTGGACAGGCTAGCCAGCCATGGGATTTTTCACCTGTGATAGAAATAATTGAAAGTATTGCATTCTGAAAAGTAAGGAGACCTGATTCCTTGTGCTTAGAAAATGGGTACATGGCAAAGGAAGGCTTATCTGTGTCTCCTGCTTATTCATTGTTGGGTGCCTGATATACCTAAGCTCAGCAAATATAAAAGAGAAGTGAAATTGATTTAGTGCTCTGGCTGCCATTTGATTTACCCGAACTATAAAGCAGCCCCACAAGGGACTCATTTATCTAGTTATATAAAATGAAATTAAAATAAACAGAGTTCTCACTTAACCTGCAAAGACCAGGAAAATTAGTATGAGTGCTAAAAGTTTGTTCTTAACTCTCTCTTGTTCTCCCTTGTGCTCACATGTTAGAGATCTGCTAAGAGGATCCATAATAGAAAAACATTCCCTCTTAAACACTAGCTTGCTGGCATCTTGTTCTCCTAAAGGGAGGAACTGAGCGTCTCCACCACTCACAGATCTAATGTCTCACTGCTTAGACTAGCCAAGATAGGCATGGATCTAAATCACTGCATATAACCTAACCACCCCTAGAACTTCTAGAGCCTTCGTGAGCAAAGCTGGTTGAAACCTTGGTAGAAAAGATGGATTTGTCCCTTACTGTCAAGAATCTGACAGCACAGAGGCTAATCAGTTTTGAATCTGAGCAAACTAACCTATGAAATAAATGGAAAACTCCTCAAAATGAGTAAAAGTCATGTCTATATAATCAAATGTAAACAATTCCTCGGGTCATCTTTGCAAAAGTACCTGGGTACCAGTGCCTACATGCTACAGTGATTGGCATGTTAGAAATGCATATGATTAAAAAAGTCTTCTTCAGCTATCCCTCAATATGAGGATGATGTCTGCCAAAGGGGTTCATTGGTGGGTTTTTAAGTGGCCGAGGAGCCCAATTCGTGACCTGCAGATTTTTCCCACAGAAGTGACAGATGTAATTTTGGAGTAGACATAGTTGTTGGCTGGACTGTTGTGCCCTTTATTTCCTCCTTTGTCTCTTCTCTGGTCTCATGAGCACATCTGTTCTCCTCAAAGTGAGCTGTGGCTTGGTGTTTGGTGTGGTGCCACTGTTCTGTTTCGCGCCAAGTCCTCCCAGTTTGTTGGGTTGATGCTTCCCTTTTTAAGGTGTACTTTCAGTATGTTTTTGAAACGCTTCCACTGCTCTCCACGTGCCCTTCTTCCCTGATTTAACTGAGAGAAGAGTACTTGCTTCGGGAGGCTCGTGTCAGGCGTACGTACACTGTAGCCAGCCCAGCGGAGTTGGTGTTTCGTGACCTGCACTTCTATACTGCTGATGTTGGCTGCAGAGAGAACGCTGATGTTAGTCTGTCGGTCTTGCCAGCTGATCCTGAGAATCCTCCTGAGGCAGCACTGCTGGAACCACTCCAGCCACTTGAGATGTCGTCTGTAGGTTACCCAGGTCTCACACCCATAGAGAAGGGTGGGGATGATAACTGTCTTGTAAACCAAGAACTTGGTGCCTGTTTGCAGATCCCTATCATTGACGACTCGTTTGATTAGTCTTCCAAAGGATGTGCTGGCACAGTGGATTCTGTATTCATTTTCTGTGTCAATGCTGGCTGTTTGGGAGAGGTGACTGCCAAGGTATGGAAAATGGTCCACATTTTCCAAGGGTTCTCCACTGGTGGTGATTTGTGGAGTACGAAGAGTAGTTTGTGCAGGTGAGGGCTGGTAGAGTACCTTAGTTTTCCCGATTGTTGAGAGAGAGACCCAGGCTGTGATAGGCATCTGCAAAAAGATTTAGGGTGCTTTGCAGGTTGGCCTCTGTGTGTGCAAGAATGACGCAGTCATCTGCATGCAGATCAGTGGTGCCAATTCTCGTGATCTCTTAGTAGACTACTAAAATAAAAAGATTCTGAAACCAATAAGGATTTTCCCCGTAAATTTTAATGTATACTCAACCCACTCTGAGGCTGTAGCTTTGCATGCTAAACATATTTTTAAAGCACAGTGGAAAAACAGTGGTTTATAATGCAAACATTTATGCAGTTTTAACTATGAATCAGGGCGGATAGTGAAGACAACTTGTCACTTATCCGTAGGACCTCTGCTTCATTTGTTCCAGGAGTTGTAAGTGTGTAAGAGGAACACCAGGAAGCAGGGGTCCTACAGATAAGTGACAAGTTGTCTTCACTATCCACCCTGCTTCATCCCCAGAGCAGCTCCAGCCTGTGCACTGAATGAGGCAGGATCCTGTGGGGATAAAAAATAACATGTGATCATGCAATTAAAGCTTGTATCATAACCCGTACGCACAAGGGGACTGAATTAAAGTGGCATAGGCAACTTCAGTTCTGGTATTTCCTAATTTTTGAGTGCTTGTTTTTGCAACCTTAACTTTCTTTTAACATGAGTTTTATTTGTGTATAATTTCTTAGGTTTTTAAAAGATTGGCCACTCAATAACAAACCTAAAAGTGGCAATTCTTTAACAAAAAAACTTCAAAAACAGACTCCAACGTGAAACTGCAGAACTGGAATTAATTTGCAAATTGGGCACCATCAAATTAGGCCTGAATAAAGACTGGGAGTGGTTGGGTCATTACAAAACCTAAACCTAATTTCCCCCATACTACTTTCCCCCTACTGTTACTCACACCTTCTTGTCAACTGTTTGAAATGGGCCACTCTCATTACCACTACAAAAGTTATTTTTCCTCCCTTGGTATCCTACTGTTAATTTAATTGTCTCGTTAGACTGACCTCACACTTGGTAAGGCAACTCCCATCTATGCCCAAATAAACTTGTTAGTCTCTAAGGTGCCACAAGGCCTCCTCGTTGTTTTTGCTGATACAGACTAACACGGCTACCACTCTGAAACCTAAAGATTTTGGGCATTTGATTGAAATTCATTTTGGTGGTAAAGGAAGCCCTTCTAAAGGACTTGTCTGCTTTTGCTCATAAACTATGACTTCTTTTATTTAGTGCTATCAGGAATGACTAAAACTGCTTGATGACACTAACACTAGCAATTGTATCGCTATAAACTAAGTTTGGTAGCCATGTAGTGAGTATGGCTACTGTGAAGCCATGTTACTAGTGATAGTGAAATACATTTATTTAGAAGGAATTAAAGAGTTATAAGCACACACATCCCTGTTTGACATCATTTTCAGCCCAACTAATTAGAATGTACTTAAAACCATAACTGAGCATTCAGCAAAATCTGAGGCACTGAAATGTACGTGACAGTCAGATATAATGTATGAGAACAGTGACGCCAAAGAATGTAAAGATTAACACACTATAAAGAACACTTCTCTGAAACAAGAGTGGTAGTGATTAGTCTGTTGTAGTCCCTAGTTATAAGTAATAACTACTGAAGAAACCTCTGTTCATAAATGAATCTAGTATTTTGTTTACCCAAAGGAATAGCATAATAGTCAGCCAATGTGCATGTACTGCTGCAGGTTACTCTTTAATGATAGTACATAGGAGACATAATTAACAAAATATTGCAAAGTCACTCTTTCCCCCATTTCTTTGCTTTCAGGACAGGTTGTCAGGTCACTGACTGAAGTACAAATTGGTTTTAAGACTAAGTAGCCTGTTTTATTAACAGGAGAGAGTGAGTGTGTGTGTGTGGGGGGGGGTTACGATTTGAGAGAGAAGGCCAAACAGGAATTCATATGAAAATGCTGCATTGAGAGCAAGAGCCACAAAAGAAAATATATTTTGATTTTTTTTAAGACCTCAGGCCAAGTGAAAGTTAATACTCGAATTAGATTTCAGAAGGAGCATGTGGACTGCTTGAATAGGTTCATTGAATTTTGTTTGGGAAGTAATATTTGTAGCACATGGGTCTGTAGAGCTGATCTGTGAGAAGCAGGCTATTCTCAAGCCTTGGTAATAGCCGGTTTAAAAAAAAAAGTGAAATAAAAAATAGCTGCTTTTACTTAAACCAAAATGTAAATTGCAGCCTTGTAGCATTGTTTATTGATGTCTTCACTCACTAAGAAATTAAACAGTCTGTCCCTATTTGAAGATATCTATTTGTGCTTCTGAACCATAACTTCCTGGCAGCTCCAAATGGAGCACTAAATTGCAACTTGCATGATAAGCATCTTCAGCGCTCCTGAGAACCTCACTCCTGGTTTATCTGTGTTCTAAGATAAGATGCAACTACTTATCTTTGATGTTTGCTTCAAAGTCATGTCCTTAAGAGTTTTCCCGTACTGAACACATATCCCTTTCTTGTGCCTCAAAAATTAAAGGCCTGTTCGCCCTGCAGGATGTAGCCAGAAGGAGCAAAATTCTGAGAATGACTCTGCAGAGTTTCTTGTGAAGCCCCTCCTTCGAGCTGTGGCGTAAGCCTCTTCCCTGGTATTTGCTACTTGGAGTGGTTTCTCTCCTCCCCTCACATGGGTTGGGTTTTCTTTTTGTGCTGCCTGGTGTTTCTACCAAGGTGATTTCTGGAGTATTAATTTAGATGGAATATATAGGCCAAAGGTGTTAACATAACCCAGTCACTCTCCAACAGTAAATGATTTTGAACAAGGTTTGGGGTTTAGTAACAAAGATTTCAGCCTTTTTAGTACCATGGCAAACACACCATTAAAAATCCTTATAACCTGTTATTAAAGATCCAGAAAAGAAGGAAAAACAATTGAAACATTTGAAATGTATAGTATTAAATAAGTAGGGTTACCATATTTGGAGCCTCCTAAAGGAGGACACTCCACGGGGCCCCGGCCCCGCCCCCAGAACCGCCCCCGCCCCAACTCCGCCCCTTCCCCAAAGTCCCCGCCCCAACTCCGCCCCCTCCCCTGCTTCCCGCGA
>NW_020664373.1:7349403-7375067 GCF_002925995.2 Terrapene triunguis
GCCGCCCAGCACCAGCGGCGCTGGATTTTGCCGGACATGTCCGGCTTTTTGGGATTTCCCCCCGGACAGGGATTTGAGTCCCAAAAAGCCGGACATGTCCGGGAAAATCCGGACGTATGGTAACCCTATAAATAAGGCATTTATTTTAACAACATCCCTTGTTCCCTCTCCCTTTTACTGGAAAGGATTTTTAGAAGAAAAAACAACAACCCTTGTCTGACATTTTTTTTAGATGGTAATAAGTGTCCTTTTTGGGGAAAGGAGAAGTTAGTTAAGATGAACTGGAGCGGTTAGTCTGATCCCATATCCTAGAAGACAAAACAAGACAAACCCACACAAGGATGAGAGAAGAGAATAGCAAAAATAGAAAAGACAGCTTCTGTCACTGGTGTTGACTTTCACTTGCACCCTCAGTGCTGGAGAAACACAGGCATAGTACACAGTTTTATCAGCTACTCTGAGACTAGGCAAACTTGTACCAGCATCAGGCTGTGTTTGGCATTGTTGGGAGTGGGAATTCATCAGAGACTCCTTGAGCTGTTCTGCTTCTCACTCAGCTCCCAGCCTCAAAAGCTCAAAACCGAAACTAGTCTCTTGGTCTCTGAGTCGGGCTGTGGCTCACCATTGGGCCAGCAAGTTGCTTGTCCAGATGACTCCATGCAGAAGCCTCCATATTGGCCTCAGCATGAGTTTCTGTTCCATTCTGTCTGAACCACTGACTTCAAGCAGGCAGGGAGAGTAGTAGCCATTATTGTATTCCAATAATTGTAGAACCCATTAGAGGCTCAGTCCAGAGTTCCAGGAGCTGGCAAACTACAAACGGGAGCTACACCTCCAAAGCCACTCCTCAAGGGAGAGGGGTTGCGGGTGGCAGTGGAGTGTGAGGGTGGTGAGCCTTCTCAATGTCACAGAGCCTGGGGTAATCCATGAGAAAGGCACCATTTAGATCAGTGGAAGCAGAAGACTCCCACGTGGATAGCTTCCTCTCTCTGTCCATTCACTGGTGCACCTCTGGTATGATCCATTTTATCATTAGCTAGGTTTTCCTATAGGTGCTCAGAAGCAGCTATGGAGGGTCAATACAGATTGTAAATGTTTTAAATCCGATCACAGTTTTTTTGTGGGTAACTTAGCACATCTTCTGAGGATAGTGTCACAGAGAGCAGATGTTTTCTTGGTGCTCTGTGCCTCATCCTTTAAACCTGAAGGAGTCCCAATGGTTGGGTTTTCCATTAATTGCAAGGTAAGGAGGACACAGCTCCCTCTAGGGAGCACATAAAGCTTTCAGGTGCTCTGGTCTTATGGTACTGAACTACTGTATATGTATTCCACAGAGTACCATATTTTCTTTTCTCAAGGGGATTAACCCCAGTATGTTAGTGTCACCAGGGATGACTAAAACTGCTTGATGGCACTAACATTAGTAATTGTATCACTATAAAACTAAGTAAGTGTGCTATGTAAGTTACTTTATGATGTTGTAGGAGTCCTCACAGTCCTTAGCTATGAGAAGAGCTATCACTCTTTGGCCTGGTCTACACTGGGGGTGGGATCGACCTAAGATACGCAACTTCAGCTACAAGAATAGCGTAGCTGAAGTCGACGTATCTTAGGTCAACTTACCTTGCGTCCTCATGGCGCGTGGTCGACTGCTGCTGCTCTCCTGTCGACTCCGCTTCCGCCTCTCGCCACGGTGGAGTACAGGATTGGGGATCGATTTATCGCGTCTACACTAGACGTGAAATAAATCGATCCCCGATAGATGGATCACTACCCGCCGATATGGCAGGTAGTGTAGACGTACCCTTTGTTAGTGAAGTCAGTGAATTGTGAAACAAAACAGGTCTTAATGATTAAGGTGTGTGTGTGTGTGTGTGTGTGTGTGTGTGTGTGTGAGAGAGAGAGAGAGAGAGATTTATTGGTTAAAAAGGAGACTGTCCAAGGAGTAAACAATGTTGTGGCTGTAAACTGCTTATATTCCATTTCCACTAGGTTTTCTTGTTTCACTTCTGTGGTCAGTGTTCTGAGACCCACATGAAAAAGAAATAAAAATAAGCCAGAAGAGAGAACCATTCTAAATAAATTCAATCTTTCCCATTTTTATTCTTACAGACTTCTCAGCTGGCATGGATTAACCTGTGAGACCTCAGGTTTCTTATTCAAAGCAGACTGAAAGTTTTTCTCCACCTGACAATAATCAAACCATTTCTATTGATTACGAGTTGTACCCTCTTGAACTGTGGACACCAGAAGTGCACACAGTATTCCAGCAGAGATCTAACCAATGCCAAATACACCTCTCTACTCCCACTCAAGATTGCCCTGTTTATACATGAAAGATCACATTAGCCCTTTTGGCCACAGCATTGCACTGGGAGCTCTTGCTCATCTGATTATCCACCCCACCACCCAAAAATCTTTTTCAGAGTCACTGCTTCCCAGGATAGAGTCCCCCATCCTGTAAGTATGGTCTAGATTCTTTGTTCCTAGATGAATACATTGACATTTATCCATATTAAAATACATATTGTTTGCTTGTGCCAAGCTTACCCACTGATCCTGATTACTCTGTATCAGTAACCTGTCCTTCATTATTTAACGTACGCCAATTTTTGTGTCATCTGGAAACTTTATCAGTACTGATTTTACGCTTCTGCAGGAATTTCTCACGGTCAGAAGCAGTGTATGTTGTTGCCCTTTGCAAATGAAGGAGAATTTTTTCTAATGCAAATGCATAACTTCATTGAATAATGGGGAGTTGTGTGCATGTACATCAAAGGGGCAATATAACTCTAAACAAAAATGAAAAGAAGCTTTCCCTGATGTGCCTCACTTTTTTCAGCATCTCTGCACCTGAACATATGCACAGTACTCCATAAAGACCAGGGACAGAGCATTAGTACAGCAGTGGTAGAGCTTAAAAGAAAGTACCTAATAATGTATCCAAAAAAAAAAAAGCATAATTGTAAAAATACAACCGCCACTTACAAAGAAGAAAAACCAATGACAAACAATCAAAGGAATGTTGTGAACTGAAAAATAACAAACTTCTGTCTGCAAATGTTGTGCTTGCTCTTGTTACAAGTAACATTAAAATTACTATAATTGAAAGAATTTAGAGAAAAATACTTCTATTTTCCATTTGTTTACTTTGTTCATTTGCAGCACTTTGTGGATAATCACTGTACAATCAGCCAGTTATCTCTGTTTGTGTGGGTTTTTCCATACGGCAACATCAGAGAGTAAAATGTTTGGGGAAAACAGGAAAATGTGAATGTAAAACCACAAAAATCAGGGAGTGGACTTGGGTATGTTTAGTATCTTGAGGCTGTTTTTATTTTTTTTTTTAATTTATGGTATTTTAAGATGATTTAGATAGTCAAGATTTGCCTATTAACTGAAATACCAGCAAGTATAGATGAATGTGGGAAAGTGGGAGTCTTGAGTTCTCCTGAGCATTTAAGTGCCATAAACCTGAATATTCTAAAGGCTCCTTCACAGTGTGCAGCTAAGCTCCTGTAATTTAGGATTGCTATAGGATTGAATCCTGAAAACTCCCACTCTAACAAACTGTTGAATATCTGAACTGAACTGGTTCCACTAATGGAGGCAGTTCAAGTAATCTGGGTTCTACAATATTTGCAGGCGCATCTGTTTGCATGTGCAGAACAGATAAATACAGGTACAAATTTTGAATTGCCTGTATAACAACCTGTCTTGTGGAAACAAATGCCAGGTTTAAGACATCCATAGAAAGAAAGAGTGGCCTTGCAGTTAAGGCATTGCCTTAGGTTTCAGGTATCTTGGTTCAGTTCTTTGCCCTGCGGCAGACTTTCTGTGTGGTATTGGGCAAAGTACTTTGCCCCTCTGTGCTACAGTTCCTCAACAGTAGAATGAGGATAATAATGGTTTTCCTTCTCCTACCTTTTGTCTTGTATATTTAGATTGTGAGCTCTTCAGAGTAGGGACTATATATGTCTATACAGCTCTCACCAGCATGTGTGTCACAATTTAATTTGGGTCCTGGAGCGTCTACTAGAATACAAGTAATAAACACAATAACAAAAGCAGTTCAGTAAAAAAGAATGAATGGATAGGAAACACTTAAAATTGCATATCCTGTACACTTCCCTGTAAAGAGAGCAGAGGATCTTAGTAGCAGCATCAAGTGTGTGTATTTGAAAAATGAAACTTTTAATTTTTTAAAATACAATACACTACATATTGTTTTAACACCTTTTTTACAGCTTGGATATTTTTCTTTAGTAATTATGTCCAACCCTAAGTAGCAAATATTAATTTCCATTCTTTTTCCTACCCACCTTCTCTGTTGTGTGGAGTGTGTGTACTGAAGCAAACTGATAACTGGGGGCAGGTTACATTCCTTTGGGGGTGATGAACCAGAGTGGAAAAGTCCATGTGTCTGGTAGTTAAGAACCCAGTGTAGATGTATTTGGGGAGACTTGGGCCTGGAAGGGCTGTTGAGGTCACCCTGCAAGGAGTAGGTAGGCTGTGGCAGCCAGGGTGAGACTTTATTCTTGCAGGATGGCTATCCCATCAGCTTTGTTATGGCATTAATAAAATTCACCTCAGTGGCCATTAATGATGCTCACCAGGATGCAGAGTACCATTTTAGTACGTTTAGAATAATGACTATAAACACCGAATGATCTGAAGCTACTTAATTTCTTTCTGCGGTTCTCAACTGGAAGGCAAACAAGCATGTCAAAATGAAAATGCCTAACTGAGGTTTTAGCTCTGAATTAGGGTCTGTGCAGAAAGCTAGAGGATTGGCCTGTGATCTTCCTAGGGGACATCTTTCTTTAGAAGTCTACAGCTTTGAATTCTGACACATAATTGACAATGTAAAAGAGGAGTTATGAAGCTTAAAATCTGGAGGAACTGTGTCAGCTGAAAGGTCA
The DNA here is from genome assembly GCF_002925995.2 of Terrapene triunguis. Lineage (NCBI taxonomy): Eukaryota > Metazoa > Chordata > Testudines > Emydidae > Terrapene > Terrapene triunguis. The sequence goes on from NW_020664373.1 coordinate 7,354,326, forward strand.
TTTGAACTGAGGGTGAGTTTGGGAATAAACATGTATTTTGCCTTTTTAAAATTATGAGATAATTATTGAAGAACATTAAAGAAGTGTGATTTATACCTCTAGGGTGACTCATTCTGACTATTTTTTTACAGATAGAAAGGTAGTGGAAAGAAATGGTGCTACTTGGCATGTTTTAAAATTCTGAAGACTAAATGATGGCAAAAATGGTTTAAAATGTGGGATAGCACACTTGGTTAGAGCAAAACATTTAAAGATCCATTTCTTTTAGGTGACTGGAAAGATGTTTGTGGAGAGTTTGGCACATTTGCTAGGATTATAAGTGATATCAGAGATAACTATGTGATGCATTTGCAGTGCCTGCAATCTGGAAGTTTTCATAGACACTATAATATTTCAAATTAGAGATGGAAGATCTATTATCTAGTCATCTAGTCGACACATTGGGTAGTGTTTCTTCTAGTCTAGTGCAGCATATTTTCTAGATCATTTTTCAATTTAATTTTAAATGACAGAAGCAGTGGGGCTTCATCCACTTATAAACGTGTCACACAGTTTTTCATGATACTCAGAGTGAAGTATCTTTAAGCTTACCCCCTTGTACTAGCTTAACGTGACACAGTGAACAGTCACATTCTGGGGAATGAGGAGTTGAGGGTTAGCAACAGCAGCAAACCCAGTCAGCTGTAGATGATCTGGCAGGCTCAAATCAACCACTGCCCTCTCAGATTGTATGTTTTCACTGCAATTTAAAAAAGCCGTGACTGGCCCATACCAGCTGACAGGCTCGGGCTCAGGGGCTGTATAATTGTGGTGTAGATGTTGGGCTCAGGCTGGAGCTCAGTCTTTAGGACCCTGCAAGGTAGTAGTGTCCCAGAGCTTGGGCTGCAGCCCGAATGTATACACTGCAATTAAATAGCCCCTCTAGCCTGAGCACCCATAGGCCAGCATTGGGTGTCTAATTTCAGTATAGACCTATCCATTGACGGCTAGGAGTGGAAGGGGATCATTCATTCATCCAGCTCATTCCAGAGGGGGCAGGGCTAGAGTCAACTTCAGGAATGGCGTTCTGTTGCTGAAAGTGGGAGCTGGTAAAAATTTAGGGTTGCCAACTCTCCAGGATTGTCCTGGAGTCTCAAGGAATTAAAAATTCATCTTTAATTAAAGATTGTGATTTGATGAAACCTCCAAGGATATGTCCAACCAAAATTGGCAACCCTACAGAAATTGGATATGTGGAGATTGACAAGTAACCCAGGAAGGCTAGGGCAGAGCCCAGAAGCAGAGTATTGGAGAACATGACAGACGCTTGGAAAAGAAGGATCTGAACCAGTGGGAATTTGGGCACGGCGGGTGGGGGGTTGCCTCCCTTTAAAGACTTGAACTTTGGGAAGGAAGGAAAAAGACTTTAATTGGATTTGAATAAGCTGGTGACACCTAATTAATATCTCTTGATCCTTGGTGTTTACACTATTCAAAAATTGTAGACAGTTGTCATGCTTCCTCTGACTCCATTAATCTTTGGTTAACCAAGCTATAGCATTCACAATTTAAATGAATGTAGTATTTATAATATTTGTGCTTGTAAGTGTAGGAAATACTGGATTAAATATAACTGCTTCCAAGTGGTACGTCTCAGTTTTGGTTGTTTGATTATACAACTTTCAGTCTTTACTTACAGTCGAAACCATTCAACCTCTTATTATTTTTTCTTACTCTTCTTTGAACTCTCTCCAAGTTGTCTGCATTTTCTGGAACTGAGGTGTCCAAAACACAAAATGGTGTTATCCCCATTTTATAACATGGAAAACTGAAGCACACATAGGTTAAGCTAGTTGTCTAGGTCATGCAGTTTTTAGCAGAGCAAGGCATAGAACCCAAATCCAATCCCCCAATCCAAATCTTTTGCCTTAAACACATTATTTTCATCTCCATATAACAATTAAGATATCTGACATCTACTGCATTCCTCATCCTCTGATTTGGTAATTCTATCCTTCCAATGTAATGATTGCAGTATAGAAAAAAAAACATTTCCCCTCCTCTTCCCGCTCCCCCAAAATGGTTATCAGATCTATTTGCGTAGTTAGAAATGACTGAACTAGTAAAGAGATTACTGTACAAGTGACCTATTTGTTTATCATATTTGAAGACTTAGGGTATGTCTACACTACGAGAGTAGTTCGATTTTAGTTAAATCGAATATGTGCAATCGATATTAGAAAGTCGAACGTGTGTGTCCACACTAAGGACAGTAATTCGACTTTGTCAGTCCACACTACCAGGGAAAGCGTCGACATTGGAAGCAGTGCACTGTGGGCAGCTATCCCACAGTTCCCGCAGTCCCCGCTGCCCATTGGAATTCTGGGTCGAGCCCCCAATGCCTTCTGGGTAAAAAAATGTGGCGAGGGTGCTTTTGGGTAACTGTCGTCATCCGTCAGTCACTACCGCCCTCCCTCCCTCCCTGAAAGCGCCGGCGGGAAATCAGTTCGCGCACTTTTAGATCAGTGACAGCGCGGACGCCACAGCACTGCGATCATGGATCCCGCTGCGACCATCGCTGCAGTTGTGGCCGTTCTCAACGCCTCGCAGCTTATCATACACCTTTCCCTGAGGCAGATGCAGAGAAATCAGGCGAGGAGGCTACGGCACCGCCGTGAGGGCCTGAAGTCGGAGAGTAGCACAGAGCTGTCAGAAACCACGAGCCCCAGCGCCCAGGACATCACGGTGGCAATGGGGCATGTGGATTTTGTTGAACGGCGATTCTGGGCCCGGGAAACAAGCACGGACTGGTGGGACCGCATAGTGCTTCAGGTCTGGGATGAATCCCAGTGGCTGCGAAACTTTCGCATGCGGAAGGGGACTTTCCTGGAACTTTGTGACTTGCTGTCCCCTGCCCTGAAGCGCAAGGACACCCGCATGCGAGCAGCCCTGACTGTCCAGAAGCGAGTGGCCATAGCCCTCTGGAAGCTTGCAACGCCGGACAGCTACCGGTCAGTCGCGAACCACTTTGGCGTGGGCAAATCTACTGTGGGGGTTGTTGTCCTGCAAGTAGCCAAGGCAATCGTCAAGGTACTGCTGTCAAAGGTAGTGACCCTGGGAAACGCGCAGGCCATCATAGATGGCTTCGCCGCGATGGGATTCCCAAACTGCGGTGGGGCTATAGATGGGACTCACATCCCTATCCTGGGACCGGGCCACCAGGCCAGCCAGTACATCAACCGAAAGGGCTACTTTTCAATGGTGCTGCAAGCACTGGTGGACCATCGGGGACGGTTTACAAACATCTACGTCGGATGGCCGGGCAAGGTTCATGACGCTCGCGTGTTCAGGAACTCTGGTCTGTTTAGACGGCTGCAGGAAGGTATTTACTTCCCGGACCACAAGATAACTGTTGGGGATGTGGAGATGCCTACAGTGATCCTCGGGGACCCAGCCTACCCGCTAATGCCCTGGCTCATGAAGCCCTATACTGGCGCCCTGGACACAGAAAAAGAACTGTTCAACTACCGGCTGAGCAAGTGCAGAATGGTGGTGGAGTGTGCTTTTGGCCGTCTCAAGGGGAGATGGAGAAGCTTACTCACTCGCTGTGATCTCAGCGAAACCAATATCCCCATCGTTATTGCAGCTTGCTGTGTGCTCCACAATCTGTGTGAGAGCAAGGGGGAGACCTTTATGGCGGGGTGGGAGGTTGAGGCAAATAGCCTGGCTGCTGATTACGCCCAGCCAGACAGCCGGGCGATTAGAAGAGCCCAGCGGGACGCGCTGTGCATCCGGGAGGCTTTGAAAGCCAGTTTCAAGGCTGAGCAGGGTACCCAGTGACTTTTCAGTTTGTGGACACAGAAGCATAACTTGCCCCCGTTTCTTTACCCAGTTGCCGTCGACTATCCTCTCCAATCACATACCCCCTTCACCCCCTTCCCAAAAAATAAAATCTGTTCTGTTTTGTTAATGGACACCATTGTCTTTATTACTGTTTTCGCGGGAATGTTTTAAACCTGGGACGCAGACTGTGGCGGGGGGCGGGTTTAGTGTTGTGATGCAAATGATGCTTCTAAACTCCAGGAATGACAGGCTCCGCGGTGGTGGACTGGTTGTTTCAACGGAGCCTGCCAGCCCTCCTGGCCGGGACTGCGTGTATGTGTCGGCTATGTGACTGTCTTGCAGGGGGAGGAGGGTTACAGATCCCCTGCTGCGCGGCTCTGTGATCCAGGGTAAGGACCGCTGCATAAGATCTGTAACTGCCCTCCCCCGCCACCAAGTCACAGAGCAACACCACCCCCCCCACCACACAGAACATGAAAACCACCTCCCAGACTGACCAGGATAACTAGTCACTGCACTGTATATGTGCCCTGCTGCTGCACCTGCCCCCTGCTAAAGGTGACTGTCCTGTCCAATGACCAAGCCCCTTCCCCCCCTTCAGACAGACTCCCCTCCAAAAGAAGAGGATGGAAACAGAAATGAACAGAAACGTATTCTTTATTAACAACCGCACATGGAACGGGGGGGTGAAACTTGGACGGGGTCTTGTGTGAGGCGGGTAGGAAAGGACTTTTCAAATTTTGAGGAATGAGAGCCTTCTAGTGGTAGAGCAGTCCGCAGGGGTGGAGTGAAATTTTTCACGGCCCCTTCCACCCCTCCGTGTTTGGACTTTGGGTGAGGGGGGTATGGGACTTGGTGGCGGGGCAGGGCAGTTACAGAGAGACTGCAGCGGGGCTCTCTCCTCCTGCCTCCGGTCCTGCAGAACATCCACAAGGCAGCGGAGCGTGTCCGTTTGCTCCCTCATTAGTCCAAGCAGCGTTTGAGTAGCCTGCCTGTCCTCCTGTCGCCACCTCTCCTCCCGTTCAATGTTTGCCCGGTGCATTTGGGACAAGTTCTCCCTCCACTGTGTCTGCTGGGCTGCCTGTGCTCGGGAGCATCCCATTAGTTCAGCAAACATGTCTTCCCGTGTCCTCTTCTTCCTCCTCCTAATGTGCGCTAGCCTCTGGGCAGATGTGGCTGTGGGAATTGGAAAAAGGGAGTGAATTCCTGAGACAGAGCAATGTATCTGTGAACAGAGAACATAGTCTTTCTCTGTGAACAAGACCATGCAGAGCACCTATCACACGCGCACTGAGGACAAGGTCGAATTTTCGGCCCTCGCCTACCGTGCCTGCGGTCTTGCTGTGGCGAGCTGAGGAGCAGGGCTGGACACCGGACTTTGTCTAGCTGGCAAACATGGTAAGCCGTAGACTTGTGGCCGCTTAAAACTTTAAGAGTGGCACTGGCCTCCTTTCACATAGAAAGCAATGCGAGTCTCTGCTGGCAGCAATCCTGCAAGCATGAACTCTGGCCCTGTCCCACCCCCTCGCGGCTGTAAACCGCGTGGCTGTAAACCGGCGGTTGCAGTTCTGTAAAGGGACGGGCAAGCAGTCCCAATACTAACTTTCCCCTACCTAATTCACAGCAGGGAGTCATGCCAGACATCACCCTCCTGAAGGTCTCGGAGAGCCAGAAGGAGAAGATGCTCCGGGACAGCCTGCAGAAACCGGGGCCATTTGCTGCGCTGCTCTGCAAGGCCATGATCCCGGAGTACCTGCTGGCGTTGTGGCAGGGAAACGTGTCCTACCACGGGGGGCCTAATAAGCTCTCCCTGCCCAGGAACCTGCTGATGAGGCTGGAAAAACACCTGCAGGAGGTGTATGAGGAGTTCTCCCCGGAGGATGTCGCCTCTATCCCCGGTTACATTGACCAGTTCTTGGCTTAGGTGCCCTTGGAGGGACAAATGACTGCAGGGTTTTGGGCACTATAATCATGAAGCGGACATTGTGCAATTTTTTGAAAATGGTTCGGACTATATATTGAGGCGCCCAAAGACAGACTAATCATGACACACTTTGCACTGATTCCCCTTTTGTTTGACTTTCCTGTTTACATGTTTTGAAGCACTTTACCCACTGTTAATATTTTCAATCTTCCTGTTTTGTTGCAAATAAATGTTTACATGTTTTAAAGCACTTTAGCTACTGTTAATATTTTAAATATGCCAGTTATGTTGTAAATAAATGTTTAGATATTTAAAACACTTACTGCTTGATCCTTCCCCTGAATCTGTGTCTGGGGTAACGGCGGGGGACGGTTGGTAGGGGATCTCTGTCAGGGTGATGAAGAGCTCCTGGCTGTCGGGGAAATCAGCGGTGCCAGCGCTGTCGACTGCCTCGTCCTCCTCATCTCCTTCTTCATCTTCCCCGTCCGCTAACATGTCGGAGGAACCGGCCGCGGACAATATCCCATCCTAAGAGTCCACGGTCAGGGGTGGGGTAGTGGTGGCGGCCGCACCTAGGATGGAATGCAGTGCCTCGTAGAAACGGGATGTGTGGGGCTGGGATCCAGAGCGTCCGTTTGCCTCTTTGGTCTTCTGGTAGCCTTGTCTCAGCTCCTTGATTTTCACGCGGCACTGCGTTGCATCCCGGCTGTAGCCTCTCTCTGCCATGGCTTTAGAGATCTTCTCATAGGTCCTTGCATTCCGTCTTTTGGAGCGCAGCTCGGCAAGCACGGACTCATCTCCCCACACAGCGATGAGATCCAAGACTTCCCGATCCGTCCATGCTGGGGCCCTCTTTCTATTGGATTGCACGGCCATCTCTGCTGGAGAGCTCTGCATCGTTGCCACTGCTGCCACTGCTGCTGAGCTCGCCACGGTGTCCAAACAGAAACTGCGCTTCAAACTGCCCAGACAGGAAAAGGAATTCAAATTTTCCCGGGGTGTGGCTGGTCAGAGCATCCGAGCTCGGACTGCTGTCCAGAGCGTCAACAGAGTGGTGCACTGTGGGATAGCTCCCGGAGCTATTAGCGTCGATTTCCATCCACACCTAGCCTAATTCGATATGGCCATTTCGAATTTAGCGCTACTCCTCTCGTTGGGGAGGATTACAGAAATCGATTTAAAGAGAGCTCTATGTCGAACTAAATGGCTTCCTGGTGTGGACGGGTGCAGGGTTAATTCGATATAACGGCGCTAAATTCGACATAAAAGCCTAGTGTAGACCAGGCCTTAGAATTAGTTCATTTCCCTATGTGGGCTTCACGAATACCCAATTTTACCTACTAGACCGTGTTTCTGTTCAAAACTGATGATTAGCCCTGACAGGGAATGTACACATCTGTTGTTGCCAACCTTGCTGAGTAAAAACCTAGTCTAGTTTAAAAAAAAATTATTTTCAGGCTTTATTGGATGTGGGAATCTTAGAGGCAGAGTGGGTTGCATGGGATGCTCACATGCATGCCAATATTCAGAATGCTTTCACAGACTGTTACTGTTTCTTAGCAATACTGGAGCGTAAGGTTGACTATGTGTTGACTGTGGTGTGTGTGTGTGTGTGAGTGTGGGTGTGGGTGTGCGCGCGTGCATACACCCACTGATTTCTTAGCTATGGAGTGCTGTATAAGAAAACTGTGAAAAGCATTTCTCCATATCTTGTTGCATTAGAGAAATCAATAAATTGCTACACTTTGCCATCCTTTCCTGTAACAGCAGGATAAAGGACAGGATTTATATGCTTCTGTTCCTTAAAAGAAGGCATGAATTGTCCTTTTGTCTTAGAACTGTGTTCCAATCAGAATGTTCTTGTGCTTGAGGTCTGATACAAAATATGATAGAAATAATGTATTGGGACGGATCTTTAATTTGTGTAAATCATCATATCTCAGTTGAAGTAAATGGAGCAATGACCGTCTATACCAGTTAAGAAGCTGGCCCAGTATCTGCACTTCCTGTTTTACCTAAATTATATAAAATCTGGCAAATTAATTTACTTCCTTAACTGGCTCATCTTTTAGCTGGGATGGCTAGCTATTCCTTCAGGTTTTGAACTGGAAATCTCTTAGTATGCTAAAGGCTTCTAGCTTGCTCTATCATCTAGTCAAGATAGTTTTATATATAATGCCCATCACCCTAGTATTTAATTGTTTATCTAGGTGGAGGCCACTCATTATTGCTGTCTGTTTAGGTACAGAATAGGTTTTGAACTTTTAAGTGTCCCAGTTGATAATGTTCGTCTCACAAGTACAAACTTTCATGTTTTCCAGGTGTATCACATCCTTTTGAAAATGCTTTAAGTCAAAAGAGTACATATAAATAAAAAAGCTCGAGAAGAAAACTTTAATTAAAATATCCTTTTTCTCTGTGAAGTGTACGTAGCTCACATGTGAAGGAAGATGCACTGTTTCCACAATTAGCATATGTAAAGTTTGATTGCCGTATAGATCTGATATTAAGCCTCAATTTAGACACTTAAAGTTACATGAGAACTTGTGGGCAGACAAGTTACTGCTTCCCTCAAGGATGAATGTTTTAGCATATTCATCTTTACTAGGTTTTTTTACTGTAATTATTTCACTTCTTTTCTTTTTTCTTGAACTCCATTAGATTAGCATCTTTCAGGTACTTAAATGAATGGTGCCAGGTTGTGTGGTAGTATAAAATAGCACCAAATATGTCAGTTATCTTGAAAATATGTACAATGATCTAATAATTTTTGGTCTTACCTCCTTTTCATAGATAATTACAGATACCCGAGGGTGCACTGGCAATTTTGTAAGTGACTATACCTATCATTATGTAAAATATACTGAAGAATAGCTGGCCGTGAACCAAATTGATGGTTGCCATTTGGTTGCCTTCTTCATCTGTTTCTCTGCCACATTAATTACACATCCATTGCAGTGTTACAACATTAAATCAACTCATCGTGATATGCTATCATACCACAACACAATGATGTGTCACACGCCCTAAAATTTATTTCAGGATTAATAATAAAAAATCTTGTACAATTTGAGGCTGGTAGCAACCCTGTTGTGTGTTCAGATCTGAATACACTTCAGAAATTATTATCCTTAATTTTATGAATCTACTGTGGAGTGCCTGTTTTAATCTGCCAGAAGAATTGATGAATCTCTCATGCCTAGTAGACTCAGCTTCTAAAAAGATTACATATAGGAGATTAACAACGAAATCTGCCCCAGTAGTTACTTCCATGTTGTAGTTGATGTCCTCTTGGGGATCACAGGGTAGATGGATGATACAGTACTGCATGTCTCTCAATTTAAGTTTTATTTCGTGAGCATAGGGTGGGGGCTGGGCCTCTGGGATTTCACTTGGGAACTTAAGATCTAGGTGGGAAGAGCTTCTGGATGCCTAGTGGCACTCAGATAAGGATACTCATGCTCCCTACCTATAGCAGTTTTGTTTATTTTAAATGGACTCAGATGAGAGGTATTTGGGCTTTCAGTCCTTTTTTGAAGGGGATAAGGTAGAGGGGGAAATCTCACAGGTAGTTGATATTTGTATTGTTCTATGAATAGTGGCCCTCTTTGAACATACCTTTCTTTTGCTGTTGACAAATTTTTGTTAAAACCGACACACGTGAACCAGCTGTTGACTGAAGAGGCTGCCTTTCACAGCACCACACATTTCAAGCTGCTGTGGGCTGAGATGCTCACGTGTACAAGTCTGACATGATTGGCTCAAAACAACCGCTCAAACTTTAAAAGAAAAGAAAAAAAACCCTCCTCATTTCCCTATCTAAACTACTTGATATACTGATCTGTAGTTCTACAGAGGTATTTGCTAATATGGAGAGGCAGGAGAGCATTGTAGAAGCATTACTGTCATAGTTGACATGGATACAGGCAATGTGTGAATGTGTAGGGAGTAGGGGCATGACATCCAAACACTGAAATTTCAGTGCGTGGTGGATGGCAGACATGATATATGTATGCCTGGGGGCAAAGTATTGGGTGTGTTGCCTGAGCTGTGATACCATTGCTAGTATGATAGTTGATGGATTTGTTATCTGCAAAATTACCATGGTTCTAGCACTTATTATTTAAACAGTGCTTACCATCCACATCAAATATGTCTCACTTAGTGCTTGGCTAAGTAATCAGTAAGATGTTTTGTTTTGAGAACATCTGTTTTCTTATGCCAGTCGTGGCTTACAAGCATGGACGCTTCCAGCCTATTGTTCCATCTGGAGCATAAAAGATTTGATTTGTGTTTTTTTTTTTTTTTTTTTTAAATCATAAACTGCAATGGGGATCCAACAAGTTTTGCCAAAAGAATTGTGTGGCATCTAAACAATTTTGTCACTAGCATATGCAGTAGTAACATTCAAGATTCCAAGAATGTGAGCTTATTTCTACATGTAAAATAAAAATAGGATATTCTTGGTATATTAATTTCACTGCAATCCTGAAAACAGAACATATTGGTTTTGATTGGTAGAAAATCAATTATAATATAAACCCTCATGTAACAGCTGTGTTTAACAAACTGGATAATGAGTAGAATCTCCTTTTTTACTGTTGTTGTTTTGTACACTATCTGGTCCTCCTACAGTGAGCAGTGTCAGTCTCTGTTTAATCCCTGACATTCAGTACCCTTACCTGCTAAAAGCATTAAATACCCTTTAATGACTTGCACTTTTCTCATCATTGTTTGCCTGAGTTTTAAGCCTGTGTACAAGGATACTGTCAGCACTACAGAGTGGTCAGGAACCTTTGGCCTTAAGTCAGTTGGTTATTTCCCCTGCAAGGGAGAAATGAAAGGATTTTCATATAATTATAGATACACAAAAACAACCAGGAGTCCTTGTGGCACCTTAGAGACTAACACATTTATTTGGGCATAAGCTTTTATGGGCTAGAACCCACTTCATCAGATGCATGGAGTGGAAAATACAGGAGCAGGTATAAATACATGAAAGGATGGGAGTTGCCTTACCAAGTGTAAGGTCAGTCTAACGCAGTGGTTCCCAAACTTTAACAACCTGTGAACCCCTTTCACTAAAATGTCAAGTCTCGTAAACCCCCTCCTAAAAATAAATGTTTCCAGGAATTTTCTCCTTCACCTGAGTATAAATTATAAAAGCAGTGATCTTGGAAATATAAAATTTGTTTTTATGACATGCTTATTACACACTATTATTATTATTTATCATTACAGTATTTTTATTACATTATGAAAACAGCAACACTCTTCCAAGATCTCACTTTCGTAGCTTGTATCGCTTTGAATAAGCCTGTTATAAGACAAGGCTCCTATGTTTCATCAAGGAGTATCAGATGTGAAAGAGCATGAAAGTATTTAAGGAGCTAACTCAAAGAGTTCCTCCTACACAAGCATTCAGGTCTTGAGCAGTCCATGCAAACAATGCACGTTACAACAAAGCTTAAACTTGTTCTTCGTAATCATTTTAAATACAATACTAGCTGCCTATTTAATTTTAGAAACAGCAAAAAATATCCATCTCCCTTTCCATTTCTTATAAGGAGTCTTGAAGTTTAAATCTCCTCAGTGTGATAGATATGTTTGCTTTGATTTGCTTCGCTCTTGGAAGTCTCTGGGCTGCTGGCCCTTATGCTGCCCGGAGTCCCTAGGACAGCTCTGTCTGCCATTAGGGAATTTTTTCCCAAGAACCCCCTGTAACATTTCATGAACCCCCAGGGGTTCACGAACCCCAGTTTGGGAACCACTGGTCTAACGAGACAATTCAATAAACAGCAGAATTGTCTCGTTAGACTGGCCTTACACTTGGTAAGGCAACTCCCATCCTTTCATGTATTTATACCTGCTTTAAATCTTTATTTCCACTCCATGGATCTGATGCAGTGGGTTCTAGCCCACGAAAGCTTATGCCCAAAGAAATTTGTTAGTCTCTAAGGTGCCACAAGGACTCCTCATTGTTTTTGCTGATACAGACTAACACGGCTACCACTCTGAGACCTATAGATACACAAGTATTCCTAGTATATCCTTTACTCACAATCTGTACAGACTGTAGCTTTGAACAGAGAACTTCCTTTGAACAGACTGCCTGCACTACCAGCCAACATCTGCACAGAACTATCCCTTACGACTATTCAACTCCACACGGCACTGTGCGGGTCAGGAAGTAGAGTGTGCCCTGTGGGCCTGTCAGGATGCGTTCTGAGAATTCAAAGGAATTTAAATGTTTCCCTGAGGCGATTTCCATCACTGTGCTCTTGTTAATTGCAAATGACAGCATTCCAAGAAAGATCTTGCCCTTTGATGAGGGTAAGTGACTGTCACAGAAACCATGTGCACTTAATGTTTGAAAATTCAGGACAGGGCCTTGGAGGCTGTGTTCAGATATACATATGACTGTGCAGGCCTGGGGAGGTTGCTGAGCCTCCTCTGCAGGAGACTGACTGGCTCAACAGAAAGCTTGAGAGGCGCATTACAAAACAAAATATAGTACCTCACAGGCTAAAAGTTGCAGCCCCAAATAGCGAGTACATGCTCACCTTTCATAAACCGTGAAGTCTTTATTTTAAATATCTATCTCCTCCTGCTCCATTTATGGGCTTAGATTTAGATACTCCACTTCAGGGGGTCATGGAGGTCCCTTGGGGGTCAAATACTGCAGACATAAATCTTGTGAAACTCCATTGACTTCTGCAGAGCTTTACGGAATGTCTATCAGTGCAGTTTGGCTTTCACTAGATCAGGTTAATTCTGAAAAGCTTAACTTTATTGTAGCTACTTTCTGAATAGATAGGAATTGTACGCCCCCATTTATTTTGACTAGGTATATCTATCTAAACTATTTCTATAGCTTCCCTCACCATAGAATTGAAGCACTATATTGTTTTATTGCCATATGTTTCATGTGGAAATTTAAGGTTTTCTTCTTGCAGGCCATTGTTCATTAGGATACATTTGCTGTATATTCATTCATTTGTTCAGCAGCCGAGAATTGTTTTTGAATTAAAACGGGGGAAAGTGTTTATTTCTCCAAATGCTCCTTTGTCCAAATGCTATGTGGAACCATTAAAAAGCTAGTATGGGGAATGCAGAAAATTAAAAAGATGTACAGTAAAAGCTGTTTTACCTGGCACTTCACCAACCAGAAAGCTCTCTAAACTGGCATTTCTGATCTTCATCGAAATGCCAGTTTATAGTCCGGTTGGCATGGGGTCTGCACAGGGTTGGGGCGTAGGAGGGGGTCTGGAGCGTGGGTTCTGGGAGGGAGTTTGGGTGCGAGAGGAGGCTTGGGGTGCAGGAGTGGGGGCTGGATCCAGGGGCCACCCACGAGTAGCGACCTGACCAGCTGCTCCTAAGTGGAGGTGCGGCAGGCGGCTCTGCGCGCTGCCCCTGTCCCGCCCTGAGCACTGGCTCTACAGCTCCCATTGGCTGGGAACCATGGCCAATGGGAGCTCTGGGGGTGGAGCCTGCGGGTGGAGGCAGCACACAGAGACACCTGCCGCGCCTCTGCCTCGGAGCAGCCAGGCAGGTCGCCACTTGCAGGGAGCCGCCCAAGGTGAGTGGCCCCTGGATCCGGCACCCTGAAACCCCTCCCAAACCCCAACCCTCTGCCCCGAGCCCCCTCCCAAACCCAAACTCCCTCCTCAAGTCCACACCCCGCACCCAAACTCACTCCCTCTTAATTAACCGGCATTTTTGACCTACTGGCACCCACTATTCCCCCAACATGCCGGATAAAACAGCTTTTACTGTATTATTGGTGGCTTGCATAATGACTATCTTTCAGTACTTTTTTTAGTCACCTCCCTCCTTACAAAAACAAAACAAAAACTCCAACACCCAGTATTCCAGGAATTTAAAGTTTAGGATTTACATTTGCATGCTGATATAATTATTTAAAGATAATACAGTTGCTGGGGATCTTTCATACTGTGAAACATTAAAATTCCAATTTTGCAAACATTTCAAGGGTATATACTAACATTTTACAAAACAAAAAATAATCAGTGGACGCAATAGTTCACAGTACAAGCTTTCAGTTGAGGATACAGCAAAATGACTTGTGGTTATATGCATGGACTAAAAGGTGTGTGTGTGTGTATTGTGACAAAGTTCCTCCTCTACCTTGGTGGGTCCTGCACTTATTGGCGGATTTGCTCGTTTCACAGATTCACCCTGTGGGTCAGGAAACAGTCCAGAGACCTTCTCCTCTGGTAGAAGCTATAGTCCAGGTCAATTCCTCCTGTGTTTGATCAGGAGTTGGGAGGTATGGGGGGAACCCAGGCCTGCCCTCTACTCTGGGTTCCAGCCCAGGGCCCTGTGGACTGCAACTGTTTAGAGTGCCTCCTGGTACAGTTGCACGACACCTACAACTCCCTGGGCTACTTCCCCATGGCCTCCTCCCAACACCTTCTTTGTCCTCACCACCGGACCTTCCTCCTGATGTCTGATAACGCTTGTACTTCTCAGTTCTCCAGCAGTACACCTACTCACTCTCGGCTTCTTGCACACCTCTTGCTCCCAGTTCCTTCACACACTTCCTCTTCCCTGGCTTGACTGGAGTGTGAGCCCTTTTATAGCATCAGAGGGGCCTTAATTAGAGTCAGGTGCTTAACTGCCTCACCTGACTCTTAGCAGGTTAATTGGAGTCAGGTGGTCTATTAGCCTGGAGCAGCCCCTGCTCTGGTCACTCAGGGAACAGAAAACTACTTATCCAGTGGCCAGTATATCTCCCTTCTGCTACTCTGCTGTTCCCAACTGATCTGGGTCTATCACAGTGTGTGTGTGTGTGTATATATATATATATATATATTATAATAATAAATAAATAATAAATTAATGGCAATATCCCATCTCCTAGAACTGGAAGGGACCTTGAAAGGTCATCGAGTCCAGCCCCCTGCCTTCACTAGCAGGACCAAGTACTGATTTTGCCCCACATCCCTAAGCGGCCCCCTCAAGGATTGAACTCACAACCCTGGGTTTAGCAGGCCAATGCTCAAACCACTGAGCTATCCCTCTCCCCAAAATAAGGGTATAGTGGACAAGAAGGTCAGTTACATTACCTCATCTTAGAGCAAACAGTAGACATAACAGTGGCTATTAGCAAATGCTATATAAAAATATATTTTTAATTTTTGTATAGTATCTCCGCTAACTTTTTTTAAATACTGTAACAAGAATCACTAGCCTACATCATGACAAATTATTCCTATATTAAAAAAATAATGCTAAGCCCCTTTCCTTCCAAAATCTTGAAATGGAACTCCCTGGAACTAAAGAACAATTATGTCATTTCCAGTAGTCTTGTGATTTTTTTTTTAAAGTAACTTTAAAATATACAGAATCGGAAACATTTTGTCAAATAGCATAAGCATTAGTTGTGTACAAAGGAAGAGGGGAGTAAAGTGTATGACCAAAGATACACTACTCTGCGTACAGTAAACTCTCTTACAGAGCACTTCAAGCACTTGAAAACCAAAAGGAAGATATAAAAACAGATCAACAGGTAGAACATATGAAAGAAGTGAAGAGGCTTAGTAGAGGAAGTGATACCAAAATATGCTAATACATTCAGCAGTGCGCATCCTTATAGGTAGTACTGGACCACAGCATTTTAGTTGTAAAGAATGTGTTCAAATGCTGTTTGACCATAGTGAACTACAGAATTGTATAATGTACATATACCGTTCATAGTTTAAACCAGCCATTTGTCTGATAGTTTTCTGTGGAGGGCGGAGGGTATTGGTGGGAGTAAAAAATTTTAATGGAGTCTTCATTTGTATTGTCTTCTGACTGTGGGAAATTGTTATCTCTGTTTTTTGATTATTGAAGACCTTGGGAGAGTGGAGTTAGTTTAGTTATATTTATGGTGCTGGGAGCTCTTTGGGTCAGGGGCTGTCTTTTCATGGATTAACAGTTTTAAGTTGAGAACAGCTACCATTATGTTAATCTAGTCTGACCTGCAACATACAGGCCTTGGATTCCACCAAGTGGTTCCTGCATCAAGCCCATAACTTCTGACTGAGCTAGGGCATATCTTTTACAAAGACTTCCTATCTTGATTTAAAGATTCCAAGTGAGGGAAAATCCATCACATCCTAGGTAACATTTTACAATGATTTATTATCCTCACTGTAAAACAAAAATTACACTGTATTTCTGTTCAGTTCTATTTTTGTTCTTTGTACAGCACCTAGCACAATGGGGCTCTGATCCATGCCTGGGGTTCCTGGGCATTCCTGTCGTATAAATAATAATGATGATAATTACACACTTAATTATCATTGGGGTACTCAGAGTTTTGTATGGGCATTTTTAAATGTCAAATCAAAATAAATATATGTACTGGCAGTTGTGTGTGGGTCTCTGCCTTCTGCTGGATGGGATCTTTGACCTTCTCAAATGTGTGTCATGAGCCTGAAGGCTACAGGCGCTAATGGAGACTCTCCTTTAGTTCAAATATTAGTGATTTTTGTTTTGGAGTATAAGGGTGAGACTTCTCTCTGGCTAAAACTACAAATTCCTGTGTGGCCACAGTGTGTAGCCCTTTGTATCCATGGATCTTTTATACTACATATTATAAATATCAGTTTTAAAGAGTTTTGTGTATACAATTGTTTGTTTGCTTTAATTTTCTTAACATTTGAAACTCTATCCCCCAGTTCCCAAGTATGAAAAAAAGGGAATTACCATGTCAGACTTTGCCTTGACCTGAAAACTCACCTACGTTCTCTGTCTCCTTTCCATTCTGGAGCCACCATTTACCATCCACATTTTTCAGACTTCCCCCCAGTCCACATACATGCATACAGCCATTATTACTTAGCCTTCAGGTGCACACCATCCTGCACTACCACTTTTGGTGCCTTACATCAACCTGGCCAGCAGGGACTCAGCTGACATCCTCAAAGTCTGAATGTGTCAACTGCGTGGTTTGGTTCCCATGGCTTTTGTGCCCCTTTCAACTGTAAGGCAGTCCTAGCCCAAGCCAGGAGTAGGCTTGTATGTATTGCAGTGTTGTTGGAGCCATGTCAGTTCCAGGGTATTAGAGAGACAAGGTGGATGAGGTAATATCTTTTATTGGACCAACTTATGTTGGTGAGAGAGACAAGCTTTTGAGCTACATGGAGCTCTTCTTCGTTTGTGGGAAGGTATTCAGAGTGTGACAGCTACATACAAGGTCAAACTGATAGTTTTGCATAAGTAGTCAGCACATATTCTAAGGTATCATTTAAGGTGAAGTGGCCAATTACAACCCCTGTAGTCGTAGGATAAAAAGTGGGGCTTAGTGGGTTACAGATAGTTGTCATAAGCCATAAATCCAGTGTCTTTATTAAGACCATGATTTTTAGTATCTAGCACAGTGATGAATTTAAGCCCCCAGATTCGTCTTTTGAAGGTGTTTTGCAGGTTTCTTTGAGGATGAGGACTGATAGGTCAGACATAGAATGATCGCTTTGAGAAAAGTGTTCACCCAAAGGGTGTTTGTCTTTTATCATTTTCCTGTGTGAGTTCATTTGAGCATAGTGATTGTCTGGTTTCACCCACATGGTTGTTATCGGGGCATTTAGTGCACTGGATGAGGTATCCTAGATGTTGTGATACGCATGTGTAGGACCGCTGGATCTGGAAAGGTGTGTTGTGGGGGTGTTGATCATTGTAGCAGTCGAGTTAGGTCTACAGGTTTTGTATCTGTTGTTCTGGCAGGGTCTGGTGCTGCTTTGAGTTGGTGGGTCCTGGTCTGCGGGGAGCTTGGAGAGGTTGCGGGGAGATGAGGGGGGAAGGTTGTTTGAAGGCTAGAAGAGGGGGTTCAGGAAAGACTTCTTTCAGGATGGGGTCACCATTGAGTATGGGTTGTAGATGTTTGATACCCTAGATGGGTTCCAGTGTGGGGTGGTAGGCAACAACTAGGGGTGTGCAGTTGAAGGGGGTTTTATTTCTGGATTGAAGCAGATTCTCTTGGGATATTTGGGTGGACCATTCCGTGATGCAATGTACTTCTCTGATGGAGTGTCCTGGTTTGGTGAACGCGATTTTGAGTGTGTTAAGGTGTATGTCCTGGACATTCTCCTATGTATGTAATTTGTCATGTCAGAAGCATGGGACAAATTCAGGCCATTTCCCCTTAGCTGTAGAAGTATTACCATTAAATGATGATCAAAAGATAATGAAATCATAATGAAATATTGTTCAGTTCTAATTACAAGTCTGCTGCTTCCTACTTTGTCTGAGTTTACTGGCTCCAGCAAAAACCACTGGATGTCTGTATGCACTGTGTAAGTGCTTATCATCAGTCTAATGTCAATATTCTCGAAGTTCCTATAGATCTCGGTATTAAAGAATGTGGCAAAAATGGCCATGTGCAACATTCAACAACTCTAGTTTAATAGGAGTCTTGTATTTTAACTCAGCAAAATTGTTGAGAGTTGTTCTGAAAATAGAGCCAACAAATAATTCCTTTTGTCACTATGTCATCATAGACATTTCAGTTTTTTATTCCTAATGATATATATCAGAGCGTCACCACACTTCACTAACTCTCCCACTTATGAATTTTTAAGAATAATAAAATAAAAATGGTAGTCTCTCTCTTTCACAACAGAAATGCAACAGCAGGTGCTACAATGAAGTCTTATGTTTTTACAAAACATACTACTTAACTTATGAAGCACTGTAAATAATTACAGCTAAATCACAGCTGTCAACACAAATGAGCAAAGTATACTTTGTGACTAGAATCTTTACATTTCTATGCTTTCTATAACTCATTCGCCAAATTCAGTAATTCACATTGGGTCTTCATATCTATCCGTTGCATAGATAAAATATTTCCCAATCAAAAGCTTAGATTGTTTCTGTTTCTCTGTGTCACCATGTACTCTAATGACATACAGTATGCAATAGTAACATTTATTTAAAATCTTATTTATACCTATGTTTCAATTAAAGCCATTTGTGCTGAGCTAAAAGAATGAACTATATAATTTATATTAAAAAGCAACATGTCAGAAGTTACAATGTCAATAACCACTGTTCAATTAAGTTAAGACGTTTATTTATTTATTTATTTTATTTTAAAGAAAAGATGCAGTACTTTGGTACATCCTTTCAATAGCATTTTAGAAGCAAAATTGTAAATCCTTCCTAGCCTACAAAGGCACTCAATCGCCATCCACAGTAGTCGGCAGTGGCGCACTGGCATATTGGTTACAGAGGCCTCTTATCTACTGTAACCTCTTGGAGTATATCTACGCTGCAATTAAAACCAGCAACTGGCCTGTAGCAGCTGATTCAGGCTCTTAGGGCTTGGGCTAAGGCTAGGGTTGCCTACTGTCTAATCACACAAACCCAAACACCCTTACCCCCCCCGCCACGTCCCTTCCCCGAGGCTCCACCCCTGCCATGCCCCTTCTCCGAGGCCCCGCCCCACTCACTCCATCCCCGCTCCCTCGGTTGCTCGCTCTCCCCTACTCTCACTCACTTTCACCATGCAGGGGGTTGGGGTGCAGGAGTGGGTGTGGGGTGCAGCTCTGGAAGGGAGTTTGGGTGTGGGAAGGGCCTCTGTGCTGGGGTAGGGGGTGGGAGTGAGGGGTGTGGGCTCCGGCCGGGAGGCACTTACCTCGGTCAGCTTCCAGGCGGTGGCGCAGTGGGGCTAAGGCAGGCTCCCTGCCTGCCCTGGCCTTGCACCACTCCCGGAAGTGGCCGGCATGTCCCTGCTGCCCCTGGGGGAGGAGCAGAGGGCTCCGTGCATTGCCCGTGACCACAAGCGCCGCCCCCCACAGCTCCAATTGGCCGCAGTTCCTGGCTTGCCTTAGCCCCACTGTGCCTCCCGACTTTTAGCACCTAAAATCTCCCAGTTTGGCTTCAGTAGCCTCCGGGAGACAGAGCCCGATTCCGGGAGACTCCTGGCGAAACCGTGAGGGTTGGCAACCCTAGGTAAGGTGCTGTTTAATTGTGGTGTAGATGTCTGGGGTTGGGCTGGAGCCTGGGTTCTAGGGCCCTGCCTGGGGGAAGGTCCCACAGCCGGGCTCTACCCCGAGCCCAAACATCTACACCGCAGTTATACAGCTCCTTAGCCCAAGCCGAGAGGGCATGGGCCAGCCGTGCGTGTCTAATTTGCTGATTCCCTTGCCTTGCATCAGCAAGGTCTGCTGCTGTAGCTGGTGAATGCTGCATTGGTGCCACTTCTTCCCTGTGCTGTGAGCACACACATAAGTGTGGTCTGAGTACAATTTGTGTCACTACCTCCTCGAGGAAAGAGGAAGAGAGAATGGGGACTCAGTGAGAGAAAGGGGATATCGGAAAGGTAGAGGGAGATAGTGGGGACCCAAGAAAAGAAGGGGGAGAAGGGAGATTCAGGAGGAGGTAAAGCAGGCAGATTGGGGAGTCCAGAAAGGAGACATCAGGGCAGATGTGGAGGAAGGAAGATAAATCACATTTGGGGAGAGAGGGAAATAGATGTGTATTTGGGAACAACGAGAGGAGGAAAAACATTGCATGGGTAGATAGCAGGGCCGGCTCCAGGCACCAGCCAACCAAGCATGTGCTTGGGGCGGCGCCTGGAGGGGGGCGGCACGGCGGGGCGCTCCAGCCCGAGAGCGGGGCCGCGATCAGGCTCGCCGCCCTCCCCGTGGGGCTCCGGCCGCCAGGGAGAGCGGAGCCGCAGCGGGCTCGCCGCCCTCCCCCGGTGCTCTGGCCGCCGGGGGCTCTCTGGCCGCCGGGGAGAGCGGAGAGCCCCAGCCGGGCTCTCCGCCCTGCTCCCGGCGCTCTGGCCCCCGGGGGCTCTCCGCCCTCCCCCCGGCGCTCTGGCTGCCGGGGGGAGAGCGGAGAGCCCCAGCCGGGCTTGCCGCCCTCCCCCCGGCGCTCTGGCTGCCGGGGGGAGAGCGGAGAGCCCCGGCCGGGCTTGCCGCCCTCCTCCCGGCACTCTGGCCGCCGGGGGGGAGAGCGGAGAGCCCCTGCCGCAATGGGGG
>NW_020664373.1:7375167-7433149 GCF_002925995.2 Terrapene triunguis
TGGTAGATAGGGAGAAAAAATGGGGAGAAGGTTGAGTGAGCATTAGAGTTAGGCTGAGAACTAGAGAAAGAAGGAAAAAGATGTAGTTGCAAATCCCAGGCTTAAGCAAGGAAAGTTGTAGTTTTGCACCTGTGGAGCATACCCCTGCACGAAACCTGGATAAACTTCTCCAGGGCTAATCACTGCTTTCCTGAGCTGCTATCAGAATTTGCACCAGAACAACTACACTGATGGCTGGCCATCGATTGATGAAATTGGGGCCAAAGCCATGGACCGAAAGGATTTAGAGAGAGGGAACTGGCAGAGGAAAAGCAAATGAGAGAGAGAAGATCACCATCAGAGAAAATTGAGGAAAAAATAACACAGTAGCAGCAGGAGTAAGACACAATCTTGTAGAAGACAGCGAGGTAATGTGGTAAAGGCTGTTTTCTTCTATCCTGCCTGGTAGTATAATTCTTTTTTTAAATGAAGCTGAATTGAAGGTAGGCTGGATGGGTTAGTGGGAAAGTTGGTGGGGAGTGGAAGTGGCTCAGTCCCTGTGTGGCTGTGTTGATGCATCCATAATCTAGCATAGCCTCTAGAAGAGAAGATTGATAGCTTCCCAGCCCAATTCCATGTTTCATTGCAAATGGTGAAGGGTAAACAAGTATGCAGATACTTTTCATACACATTGTTCTTTAGTATGTCTCAGCCTACAGCTGGATGCAGCCCGTATTGTTGAAGAGTGGTCATTTGTGATCGAAACAATACGGGAACCTAATGGAAAAGATTATGAAACCAGTTTCCAAAGTACTTTAATGTTGCTCGAAGAGTCGAAAGCAAAACCTTTTGTTTTAATGTTTAAAACTGAAAAAAGATTTTTAAAATAATTAAATACTAACAGAGCAGTTTGAGAGCTAGTTTACCATCTTTATTATTTTATTTTATCATCATTATTCATTATTAGTATGCTCATGCTCTCAGGGTGTTAGTATCACAAATGATTTCACTCTTGTTCTTGGTAACAGTTATGCCTTATCTTGTGGACTGTCATATAGGGTTGCTGAGCTGAGCAAAATGAGTGCAATTTTACAACAAAAATGTTCCAGCACCCATATTTCATCTTTTGTTTTTGTTTTTGTTTTTTAGTTCAGAGAATAATAGCACATGCATAGAGTACCCTGGAGGAAAATGTCTAAAAATGGAAACAATTTTTAGCATACTATTGACTTTGTATAAAGCATCTTTGTTCTTTTTTTTTTACTTCAAGGACTATTAAAATATGTGTTCTACATATTTATGGTCAAAAGCCAGTGTGGGGTTACTTACTGAAATTTAATTATAAGTGCAATTACTATACAGTTATGGAATAGGATATCAGCAGTTTTGTGCTTTAGTGTGGTGCATTATACTTTGCAGGGCTTCAGCATTTCTATTTTAGCACGTTGGAGATTGTAACTCCTGTACTAGTGAAATGATGGTAGGGGCACCGTATGGTTGAAGGTGAAGCCAGCTCTAGGCGTTCTAGAAGGGGTCAATGAGATGATTCCTCTCCCTTTTCATTTTTGCCAACACCCTTCAAAAATTAATGGGCTCATTTTAATTTTTTTTTTTAAAGAGGCATGGCGGGAGGGGCACGGGGAAGATATTAGGCAGCCATATAGTCATTCCATGGCTACCCAGTAGAGGGGTTTCTCCATTCAAGATTCAAGTAGTGCTCTGTGGGTATAGAGTCAGACTAAGGTATGGAGCCCAGGCCGTACCTACGTCATGGAGGGCTTTTAAAACCAAATCTCACAACGGGGATCAAGGCGGAGAACTGTTTTTAAGCTCACCAAAAACTAAAATGAAGTCTCTTGTGAGGTGAAAGATGGCATATATTAACATTTCACCACATCATAAGGATTTGAAGAGCTAATCCAACTGCGATAAGGGGAATTTTAAGTGGTCAGAATATTACTGGCCCAAATTAGAAATGGCCATTGTACCACTACTGCTGGGAAAAATTTAATGGGCTCTTGAATGATCACAAGTCTTCAGACTTCTGATTTATGTCTTGTATGGAGTACACTGTCTCCTAACACCATGATGGGTTATTGCTTCCATACGGACTCATAGGATTGCTGATTGTAGTTACAGAAGTAATCAGCTTTGTTCAATTAAAGGACACAGAGGAGTGAGCTATTTATATAAAAGGGGCAAAAGGAATTTTATTCATTTTTCTATACTCTAAAAAGTTAGGAGTTTCTTGTACTGAAAATATGACTTTTCAAATAAATGAGACCTCGGAGGTACTATATGGAGGTACAGAATCTACAATAGCCAACTTTTTTTAAGCTTTAGAGGTTTGATTTCCTGTTTTAGTCCCCAGTTAAAATAAAATTTAGTTTAAAAAAGTGTAGTGCTGTATTAGAAAATACATAGAATGCAACATGCATAATCTGTAGTTTTCTAGGAAGGTGCTGTCAGTTCCATGTTACTTTTAATCTGCGTATGCATTTAGACTTTCTATAAGGAAAATAGCACAATAACTATTGTCTTTTAATAATGACTTTAAGATTGAATTTGCCTACAACAATGTGTGAGACTTGGAAGTGCTGTTACATTTCAAGGTGATAAATCTTCAGATGCAGAGGTGGCTCCAGGCACCAGCGCACCAAGTGTGAGCCTGGGGCGGCAAGCTGCGGGGGGCGGCCTGCCGGCCGCTGTGAGGGCAGCAGTCAGGCGGCCTTCGGCGGCGTGCCTGCAGGAGGTCCGCCGGTCTCGCGGTTTTGGTGGCAATTCGGCGGCGGGTACGCCAAAGCCACAGGACCGGCAGATCACCCGCAGAAACGCCGCTGAAGCCGCGTGACGGCGGACCGTCCGCAGGCATGCCGCCGATGGCCGGCTGACTGCTGTGCTTGGGGCGGCAAAAAACAGAGCCGCCCCGTTCAGATGTAATAGAATTTGTTTTAATTGCACAAGTATATCTGATAATTAATTTAGAATATTCTTAAATTATTATTTTATCTTGTTTTTTAAATTGGTACCCACTTGTATGCATGCCCTTGAAGTTACAGAAATCCGAGAGCTCCAGGAAAGGGTGTCTTGGCTTTCTTAGGGAGAAGACAGGGAAGGAATTATAAAGAAGCCGCCATATTTTTAAAAAAACTCCACTTGCATCATGAGAATTATAATAATCATTGTTTTAAACTTGTATTCATACATTACAATTTTATATTTTAAAAATCTAAAAGTCCCCATCATCTGCTCTGGTCACCTATTCCATTAATTAAAACACACAGTTTACAAAAGACTTGCTCGTCTTTTTGCTCCCAAACGTCAGTCCACCCCTCTTTAAAAGTTTGAGAGAAAAATAGATATTAATCACATAGGTGGCACAATGGCTTATGTGTGTTTAACTTTTCATGGGTTCAAATGATGATCAGGTCACAATAAACAGATTTAAAAACCAAATGCACTAACTTCCATTTATATTATTACCAAACTCTCCAATGTTTTCACTGTCTTTGGTCAAGAGAGGCCAATGTTTAGGATGTTGTGGTCAAGACCAAAAGACATTGGCAGTGCCATGGGGAGCAATTTCTTGGTGTCTCTCTGCAGTATGCCGGGCCCAGACTACTGCTACTTGCTTTCCATCACTAACTCACAACACTTTCAAAAGCTGAAATAAAATAAGCCTCTGTTGAAAGGTTTTATTAAATTGGCTGTAATAGTTTGCTATGGGCTAAAACATGGTACGCTGGGCTCCAAACTTAAAAGAATCAGTTGTCACTTATTACTTCATGAAAGTGCTAAAAAGGAGTTAAAATAGGGGGAGATTCAGATAATGTTTCTTATCACTCAAAAACTTAGTTTTTCAAAGGTGAAATCACAGGGTTTTCAGCTCCATGACCCTAGATCAGTGCCTCTGACCACATATGCTGGCTTTTGGGACCAGCCAGTGGCTCATCTGGGCCAACAGCTCCTCACCCCCTAGGAGTGGTAGGGGTTACACAAGTGGAGTAGCCCATGTTATCCCGCCAACTAACCTGCCAGACAGTATATAACACCTGCTTGGTGAGAGCACTTGGGAGCACTGGGCCAAGCCACTGAGCCAACAGTCAGGTCTGTAGCCCAGAAGGTTGGAAGAGGTGATTCTCTATGATGCAGACGTGTTTCTCTAAAGAAATAAATAATATGTTGCTCAAAGACAGTTACAGAAGAAACTAATCTAGGCCCCCGTGGAGAGAGGGCTGTGGTGTGTGTTCTATTTTGTTGTTCTATTAGGTCCTAAATAAATAGAGCATCCCCATTGTAACTCAGGGTGAAACTTGGCCTTGTATTTTGAAAATAGTTAGTGGTTCTGTTGCTGATTCATGTGTCAGAAAATATCCCAGCTCAATACTTCATAACTGTTAGGTTTGCCATGCTCACATGAGTAAAAAGTACTAAAATCTTATTTCGGTTACTAAAGACAGTAGCAATGTCTTAACATATATAGGGACCAGATCTGATGAGAAAAAGAACTTAGATTTTTTTATAGTTACATTGCCAGTCATTTGATTTTTGGGAGTCTTATTTGGTTTTATTTATTTTATTGGGGGCTCTGGAGATTTTTCTAGGATTTTGGAATGTAGAAAAGTTAAAATGTTATGATCAGAAGCTATTGTGTATATGCAAGACATATTCTAGACCTAGATGCTTTGTGTTTTATCATATTTGTATTTTAAATGATTTAATGTAAATTACTTTAAACAGACATTCCAGAAGACTTATAAGAATAGTATTATCAAAAGCAAGAAAATGCTTAATGAGATATTGAACAAATGAAGCTCTTAACTTCAGTCTCAAAATGTGACAGGTGCAAAAACATGTATCCTGTTCCAAAGTTTTACTTATCGACTAAGAGGTCAACTAAAGACATTTAAACTTGAATTTGATGTAATTTCCTTGTTAAATATTACTTCCTTTATTATAACATTTTGAATTCTTTATAGGATTGTTGTCTAAGGGCACGTCTTCACTACCCGCCGGATCGGCGGGTAGCAATTGATCTATTGGGGATCGACTTATCGCGTCTAGTGAAGACGCGATAAAATCGATCCCTGATCACTCTGCCGTCGACTCCGGAAATCCACCGCAGCAAGAGGCGGCAGCGGAGTCGATGGCGGCGCGGCAGCAGTCGACTTGCCGCCGTCCTCACAGCCAGGTAAGTCGACCTAAAATACGCAACTTCAGCTACGCTATTCACGTAGCTGAAGTTGCGTATCTTAGGTCGACCCCCCGCTGTAGTGTAGACCTAGCCTGAGTCTCCTGATTGGAAATATTGCTAGTTATATGTTAATATATTAGATTTAGATGTTAATATATTTTGTAAGGTAGATATTTTTGTATGTTATTTGAAATCTCTTATCTTCATTTTTAAAACAAATCCCTGTGTTATAGTCCTTGACAGTGAAGGAGTAATCTGATGGTAAGCACAACTTGAGTGTAGTAAAATATTGCTTTAAAAATTCTTCTTTGAAGTCTGTTGCCTAGCTTTATGTCAAATATGTATCTGAGGTCACCCATATGTTAGTGAGGGATGAGCAGTGATGCATTTCTTTCCTATGGCTACAACAAAACTAAAGCATTGCTTGGAGGTCTTCTGCCTTACATTCATTTATAACCAGTTCCAGAGTTAATATGTTGTCACTGAAGCGAAGAGTTTGATTTTGCTAAATGCAGAGTGAGCATATGTGGTCTGTCCATGATGTTGATGCAGTACTAATCAGTAATCTGCATGTTGATATAAAGAAGTAACTGAGGTATTGCAAGGAAGTTATATTATGTTACAACAAGTGTAGAGTAATTTTAATCCTTTAAAATTCCTGATGAAAAGATTATCTTTTGGATGTATCACTATAGGACACTGGATAATTTCTTTTTGCATCTCAAAACACCAAAAGTCATTCTGTAGTGGCTGGGATTTATTAAATTTTGATTTTTAATTTAGTTTAACGTTTGATTTGTGATAATTAATTTTCTCAGTAACCATGTATAGTATATAAAGGTGTTATTAAATTCCATGGAATTTCTGTGGAGGTACACAGAGTATGACTTGTCCCTGATTATCAGAAGAGCTTCTTATGATTAATATAATTACAGTGTATACTCAAGGATTTGATAAATTAGCTACTAACTAGTATTACTTAAGTACATCTGAATAGAGCTGAGTGGGAAATGGTTTTCCCGTGCCATGAAAATTGTGAAGATTTTAGGAATTTGTATTCATCATCAAAACAACTTGAGACCTTTTTGAATTATTTTGTGAAAAGTGAGAGCGAGAGACTCACCCTAGAATAGCCAATAGAGTGGTTAGGGCATTAAGATGGGAGACTTAGGTTCAAGACCCTCATTGGCTGACTTGAAGGAGGGACTTGAGCCTGGGTCTCCCACATCGTAGCTGAGTGCTCTAACCACTGGGCTGTATCGTGAGTCAGTCTCTTGCTGGGCCAATGAATATGTACAATTGGAAGAGCTACAACAGGAAAGGTTGAGAAAGCTCCATCCCAGAATAGCAAATAGGCTGGTGGTGGTTAGGGCACTGATGAGGGTTCAAGAGCCCCCTGCAAATTGGGCAGAGCAGGGGATCTGAATCTGGGTGTCCCAGATGAGTGTTTTAGTCCCTGGGTTGTTGGCTGTTCTGGGGTGGGACTCACTCACTCATTCTCACTCTCGGATCTGAGAAACCTTTCCTGTGAAAAGTTTGTTTTGACAAATCACATTTTCCAATTAAAAGTAGTTTTGTTAAACAAGTGGATTGGTGAGGGGCGGGGGGATTCAGATGTAGAGCTGATTGGGAATTTTTTAATATAACCCTGGGTGTTAGACCATTTTAAAGCTCATATATGTCTAGATTTGACCCTGTCATTTTGTCTAATGTGAATCTGGTTCATTATCCTAAATGGATTGGAGCTGAATACTCCTCATAACAAAGACTTTCTGTTTTCAAAGTGTTCTGAGCCAGAAAATTGTTCTGCAGTTTTGGTATTTGGATGAACTTTTGATTAAAGTCTTGCATAATTACTTGATTAAAGTCACAGAAGATGTGTGTAAAGTTATGAGCAGTCCTTGTGTGGCCCGATGTGGTGCTGTGAGTGTGCCCAGCCTTAATTTCCCCTGACTGGGCAGCAGTTGGTTTGCTTTAACAGTCTGGGGAAGGAGAAGCCAACACACATTAGCAAAATAGCATGCCCCCATTTTAATAAGTCTTCAGGGCAGGAACAAGTACAACAAATAGTTCATAAAGTCTTCACCTCAGAGTCCTGGTTCAGCTCCAAAACTTAAAATTAACAAAGTCTCTAGTTAGTCTGGTCTTCTAGAGCAATGGTTTTCAACCTGTGGTTGCGGACCCCTGGGGGTCAACAGACTATGTCTAAGATTTCCAAAGAGGTCCACACCTCCATTCAAAATTTTTCTAAGGGTCCACAAATGAAAAGAGGTTGAAAACCACTGTTCTATAGTACATGTAAACAGCCTGCGTCAGCAAGCCTTCCCAGCCTGGGTCGACAGACTTGGGCCAGTGGGGCTTGCGCTAGTGCTTTAAAAATATATGTATAGTCAGCACTTTGAAGTTGCAGTTCTGGCTGGAGCTCGGGATCTGAAGCCTACGGAGGGCGCTCACAGTGTTCTTCTTTTGCTCTCAGGTGGGCCAACTCTGCCCCTGTTTTATGACTTGAGCCAAGACATGGATGCTAAAGGAGTGCATCTTTTCTAGCTCCGGCAAGTCCTCTGCTTTGTGTGGCTGTAGGCTGTTCATCTGTGCAAGGACTTCAGCCCTGATCCTCTCAGCTGCAGTAACCTTCTCTTATAATTCCTTCCAATTTATTAGTGGATGGGTTGCTGGGGAGCTGTAGTGGGTATCACCATTAGCACAGCTTCATTTGCAGACACAATCTCCATATTTATGCATGTCAGTATCCAGTTTTTTGAGGGGTGTTCCACTCCTCTCTTTGAATAGTCCTCTAGAACATTGGAGTCCTCACTCCACTCGCCTGTCTAGACACCAACCTCCTGGTAAGTTATTGCCACGATTTCTGCCATATCGCATGTACTAGTGCTCTTGTGATATAGCGGTCCTCTCCCGAGTTGTCCTCTTTAGTCCTTCCTAACTTGTTCCAGGACCGAGTCTGTTCCTGCCTGAGTTTCAAAGCTTCTCGGTTACTTTCTTTTAACCAGAAATACAGGTTTGACGGTCTTGGTAGACACTCTTCTAGTCTTTTAACTGCCATTCTCATGTCCTGCAGCTCATTTTGGGGTTGCTCTTTCTCGAGTTGTAGGACTAGTTTGAGCCCTTCCAGTTCCAACTTCTGGGTGGTTTTCCCTTGTGTAACAGCTTTCCCACTTCAGCTGCCTGGTGTGGCCAGCAGTCAGGCATTTCTTGGTCTCTGAGTCCCTTGGCTTTTCCAGCTGGGCTATCCTTGTTTCTACAGCTGTGAGGAAAGACTGGTACTTGGATGTCATTGGGCTTTTCAGATCCTACAAGTTGGACTTCACATTCAGATTACCTGGCTGACCTTCAGATTTAATTTTCTTGAGCTGGTTATTCACCATCTCTTTGTTACTTTGCTCCTTCTCCAGTTGAGTCTGGCATTGCCTTTTCTTTAGGGACGGTGCTTCTTGACCCTGGCAAAGGGTAATCCCTGCGATCAGACCATCCTGTTGTGTCGTGCCGGGCACCTGGCACATTTAGCAGTTGTCTGTTTCTCTTGCTTTTGGACCATCTCAGCCTTCATCTACTCCTGCAGGTACTGGAACTTCCTTCTTAACTGCAGGACTTCCTGGAGGCTAACACAGATCTTCTTCTGAAGAGCACCCTATTAATTTTCTAGTGTGTTGATTCAGTCCTTCAGTGTAACCACAACCAGGTGGCTTCTCTCCTTCTCTGCACTCAGCTCTTTCTGCCTGTTTCCTGTTCGTAGGATTTGGTCCTGTTAGTCTGTTTCAGTAAGAGAGACTGCATCTGGACCTGCAAGTTAGCTAACCGATTTGCAGAAGTTGCTCAGTTTTATGAGCTCTTCCAGACACAAATTGATCCCTTAACAGGAAAATTAGACATTTCATATGTTCCTCAGCCAATCCATTTTCCAGTTTTGAGTTTGAGGGAGTGGAGGGGGGACTAAGTTGAGAGCCTTCTTCCGTTTCCCCCCTGAATTATGGTATATTAGGGCCCAGTGGCTCCACTTGGAATCAGGGTGGCACAGTGTGCCAAACAGGGGCTTTTTGTTCCACTCTTGCCCACGTCACCTTCTTTTTCACCTCCCCCCTATTGGTAGTGGTTCCCTCCACTCTCTTCCTGACTCATTGGTCTTGTTGGGATTAAGCACTCTCCCTGTGAGGTCTGTAAATACTTTCTGTTCTCCCAACTGGGTGGCTGCTACAAATTACTGGCTTTTCTAAACCACCGCTTAGTTCATGGCAAGGTGAGGTGATACCCTGCTTTGAAAGTAGATTAAAGCTCACCAGGGAGCTTTTTAATGCCCGGCAGCAGGGTCCACATGGACACTTAGTGCACGGCAGGCTAGTACATCTCAGCTTTCTACGAGCTAAGTGTTCGTTTAGAGTAGACAAGCCCTGCCTCTCTGTCTCCCTGTTGGTTACCATAGACACAGGGAGCACTGGACAGAATCACTGTTTACTGGTTATGTGTTCAGAACCGAGAGTGCTTTATCCTGAACCACATTTTTGAACGCTCCCTCCCTCTCATCCACAGGAATATGCTGGAAGATTCCTTCTCCTTGAACCAAAAATAAGTTAAAGTCCTGCATAAGGGTGTAATGAGAGTCACCAAAGATGCGAAGGAAATTGCAGAGAAGCTAAATGATTTCTTGCATCATTAAACACCACAAAGAATGATGGGGAAGTATCTACCCTAGAGCTACGCTTTGCAGGTGGTGTCATGCAGACAGAAGTATCGAAAAAAGGAGACGCAACAACTAGAGAAATTATATTTGGATAAATACCATGTGGGCCTGCAGAGTTCTGAAGGAACTAAAGGCCAAAATAAATGAGGTGCTTACTTTTTAGTGATAAATTACATATTATAGTTACTAGTATACCAAGGACTGGAGTGTCTTACAGGGAACAGGACACTAGGAAGCCTTACTTTAGTGTCAGGAAAAATACTTGTTAAAATAACAGGAAATAGTTATAAACGGCCTAGAAAATGGTGGGGACAGATGGGCGAGGCTTCTGTAAGGGTAAATAGCACCTCTTTAACTTGTCATTTAAAGATTGAACAAAATAGCTGATAGAAAAGATCAAGAGAATATAATATTTTAGATTTATGATTTCTTGGTTAGTGAAGATTAGAGATACACTGGTAGGTTCAGAATTATTTGTGACCACTCAGGAAAAATGATCTAAGTGGAGGGTCAAAAAGAGAATAAGGCCTTAGATTGTATTAAAAAAGGAATAGGAGAAGAAGGCAAAACATATCATATAAATAAATGGTGGGTCCTTAAGCTGATCAAAAAACAACAGTATTTTAGTTATCTCAAAAAAGATGTAGCAAAAATAGAAATTGTTCCAAAATGGTCAACAAAAATTATTAGTAACCTGAAATATGAGGTAAGAGATATTAGCTTTATTATTTAATTATTATTTAATAATATTTATGTGAGATTTGCAAAGAAATCTAAAACTACACAAAGATCATGTGATTTAGGATTTCATTACAAACTTGAGACTTGGTCCTAGCTTAATGATGGGTTGCAAACATTTCTACTGAACATGGTCTGACTTACGGATTTGAACCATATAAAATTCATGATTTTACAGGGTTGCAGTGTGAAACAAGATAAAATTAAACAGTTTCAAGTAATTTTCATTGTATGGTTTTGGATTTGATGAAAACCCTAATCTTTAGAGGAAGAGGGGAAATGTGCCCACCTGAAACTGAGAACAATGTTTGCATGTACCCCTGTTATGTGAACCTTTTGAGTTTCATGCAGCTCTATTAAAATGATGTGGACTATTTGTTTAGAAAGGAGAAGGATGATGATGATGATGATAATTTTAAAAATGCCCAATTCTGTAGTTTATTCTCAGGCAAACATGCCATTGACATTAGTTGAAACTAAATTGAAAAGCTTTTTATGTTCATGGACCTTACCAGGGAGATATTTCTCTTTTTTAAAAGGTTTTCGTGCAGAATTCTGTCTCTAATATTCCTGTAAATCACTATAAGCTATAATATTAATGAATGTGTGTGTGTTTCGTGATTCTCCTTAATTGGCAATGTATATCAGACTTAAAAATAATCAAATGAAATTAGAGGAATCATCTATATCTGCCTAGGTGGGACTAAATTAATCATTTGAGAGCTACAATGACCATATGGATAATGAGTGCAATGACTTGTGAGTTAATGAGTAATAATTGTGTTTGTTCTATCTCAGCTTTTCCTAGGATATTAAGTGACTCCTTTTGTTTGTTTACACTCTTTCTTAATTTCCCCCCCCCCCCCCCCCTTCTCCAGGCCTCCACACACACATTAAGGAACTTGCACCAAGAGACTCATTTTCAGTTTAAAAAAAAAAAAAGAGTCCTTTTGTCTTCTGCTTTGTGGCTAATATTTGTAATACTTTCTAAAATGATTCATTTTTCATGTTCTTATGTATGATGTAAAACTGCAATATAAAAAGCCCAAACAAACAAGAATACAAAGGTACTCAATTAAAAGGCATCAGATTTAAGCAGATGCAAAAGTACCCCCCAAAAAACAAAGTATTTTTAACATATAATTAACTGTTGAAACTAAATTGACACAGGAGGTTGTTGGGTTAAATATCTTAGTGAGATCCAAAAAGGGATTTAACATTTACATGTATCTGTGGTTACATTAGCGAAGGTAAAAATTATGAGGGCCGTCCATCCTTTTCAGTGTACATGAACTGATCACCAGATGGGTCATGATGAGGAAAATTCCTTCTTTCCCATCTCCCTGGTACTGTATATATTTGCTAATTTGAGTGCGTTTATGGAGGGTTTTATAGATTATTTTTCAGATCCTGCAGTCGCATTCTTGGAAGTAGATGAACCACTGATCTGTTCTATTGTGGCAACTCCTAGAATCCAATAACTAGTCAGTTTTTCCTGATGTAAAGATTTACATTTTGGTCACTGGAGCTCTTTAGTTAAAAGCTTTATTCTGAGCTAGGGAACCAGTTATAGACCCTGTAGAAATCTTATCACAATGGGCTTGTTGTGGTGTTCATTGTGTAAAAGGGACCATAGAACATACTGAGTAAATTACAGTAGATTCATGTGTGTTTATTTTGGTTTCTTTAAAGGACCTATCCACAACACTAGGCCCCTTGTATACAATTTTAACCTCCGAAATCAGGAATAAAATTTAAAAACCTGTGGCTTAATGTAATCTGTGCTTACTTTGAACGGATAGGTGGTTTTTTTTTTTGTACTGAATGCAGTGTGAGTTGAGGGCAGGAGTACCGTTAACTTCTACATAAAAATCTTCATAGCATTAATATTTTTCATATTAGTCTCTCACTGAATCCAGCTACCCCAACTCCAGGCTGTTTCCCTGTTCTCATTCCAGAGATGGATTTTTCCAAAGGGGAAGGAGCACAGAATGGGAACTTCTCTACGTAAAACAAAGACTGGAGATTTACCCAAGAAAAAATGGGTCCATATATTGTCCTCATGCAGAAATCCTACTGATGTTAATGGAAATTCTGAATATAGACTGAGGCCAGTATATGGCCATTAAACATTAAGTGCCAAATTTGCTGTTGTTAACAGTGACTGTATAGTCTTCGGTTAAGGCTGAATTGCCCTTGCATATTTTATTTAAAGTGCCTTTTTTTCAATGTAAGAGATAATATGGGGAAATTTGTGTTGACCCTTTCTTGATGTTTATGGAAGCTTGTTTCTAGATTTCCCCCAATGTGCACACATGCCTGTGCTGTTTTGTTTTTCTTTCACCTTAGCAATATAAATGATGATTGTGAAATAAAAATCTGTCGGAGCAGTGAACATTAACAATTACAAATGAATCCTTCCTAGCAATGTAACAATCCATCCAATGAAGTCAAACATTGTCCGGTGATGGAAAGAGATGCTTTTGAAACCAGAGGGATTATAATAGGAACAGATGTACTTGGGAGGAATAATAACTAGCCTTATTTCAGTTAGTGGAATCTTCAGATATGTCAGGTTTCCAGATACAGTGTTATCTGGGCACAGCATATCAGAATTTTAAGTATAAATCTCAACTGCTATAGCCTGTATTTTCAAATCCTTTTTTCTTATAGACAACAGGCCATGTTCAGATCTCAGCGTTTAAACTGTGACTGAAGTACAATGCACCACTATGCCTGAGCTGCTCCCTAGGGAAAGATTGTAGTAACTTGGCTTTCATTGGTGCTGGGAGTGAAAGTTTGGCTGCGTGGAGGCCAGGTGTAAATTGTAATGTGAGGTGCTAAATTGATATATAATTCCCACTCAATCTTCTGTGGGAAATTAGTGTTGATACGGTGGAAAGGGAGGCAACCAAGGACAGAGCAGATATGAGGTCAAGTAGCAGAGACTGAGTGAATCATCAAGTGATATTAGACCTAGCTGGTTAGCTCTCTGAACAGTAAATAGTACGGTGAATAATAAATGGAATAAATAGATATATTTAGTTGATACGTCCTTGCATTGCTAGGCTGTGGACCCAGTACTGCTAACCCAAAGCTTTCAAAAACTATAATTCAGGCCATCAAAAATCATCTGATTGGCCGAAAGATTGTGAAATTTTAAAAATAATACTGTTATAATCCTGGCTGAGTCATCCCATCCCCCCCTTGTGGGGGTCACTGGTCTGCTGTATTGGGTAAATTTTTGGATCCCATGTACTTCCAAGCCAGCTGGGTCTGAGCAGTGTCTCTCTCTGGCCTTTCTGTTATACTCCTGGGGTGCGCATTTCCTATATGGCACCCTTCCTAGGGTAAAGGGGCCCTGCAGTCCAACTGCTCTCAGCCCTGAGACCAATGCTGAAGACCCCAAGTACCTAATGCTCTCACTTCCTGGTGCTGCACTCTAGATTGCAGTTTAACTCTTTGGGTATAACATGATTGTACAGGAGTTTGCCAGGGCTCGACCCGCTCCGGGGTGGCGGGGAGCCACACCGATTCACTACCCGCTGGGGCTTGGGTGCTTTATCCGGCTGCAGGGTCTCGCCCGGCAGCCCTTGCAATCCTGAAAGATACAGGAAGCCCGACCCTGGCTCAGGGCGGGCACCGACGTTGTGTCAGGGCTCAGACCCTTAGTCGGGGTCGAGCAACAGTAAATAAAGTATTTAAGCCCAGGCCCTAGGTCAGGGCGGGGCAGCAAACGCTGAGGCGGAGCTCAGGCCCTCAGGCAGGGCTGAGCAACAGTAAATAAGCCTAAGCCTCAACAGGCCTGGGAGAGGGGGAGACTGCCACCCAACCTGTGGGTGGCAGGGGGGACGCAGGCCCTCCCACTTCACTGCGTCCCAGCCCGGGGCCCTAGCAGCGGCAGAAGGCCCGCTGCTTGGTCAGTGGGGATCCTGGCCGCAACACACTGACATAGGCTCTGGCAGTGCTGCAGCCAGACTGGGGTCGGCTGCCCCCGGGCTACTTCCACACTCCCCCTCGGGGCCTACCTGGGTGTTGGCGTCGGTCTCTGGGGGATCCTGGACCATGGGTTCGTCTGGCCAGGGATTGTTTGGCAAGTCCGGGAGCTCCTCCGGATAGGAGGCGCAGGGCAGGCCCGGCGGCTCCTCTGGGTAGCGGGCGCAGGGCAGGCCCGGCGGCTCCTGGTGGCCACTCCGGGCTGCGGAGGTTTCCCAGCCCCGAGCTAGGCTGGAGACGTCTGGTCTCTCCGGCTACTGGGGCCTGACTGAGTTCTGAGGGCCTGGCTTTATACTTCCGGGTCGCCGCCTGACCCTCTGAGGGGCGGGCTCAGAACTCCCTAGCTCTGCCCACTCCGGCCTCCAGATGGGCTCTTCCCCTTCCGGGGCGGCGGGGTGCCACACCGCCTCACTACAATGACAGATATAGGAAGGAATAGACAGGTCTTGCTAAGGAAATTCTTAAACAACAAACTTTACTCCTAGAAAGCAGTCAAGAGACTTGCAGATCTGTAGGAAACCAACAAACACTTGAACACAATTCCCTCCCTCAGTGACCTCACCACTGTCGCGAATATTTTCGGTTCTGGTTAGTGTCTTTCAGAGAGCCCAATTTTTTCCTGCTCCCTCTTCCCCCTCTCCTCCTTGCTGAGTCTTCTGGTTCTGGCAATACTCTCCCCTGTTGCTAGAGAGGCTGTCTCTTTCTAAAAGCCATCTGTAACCTCTTGTGAAGGGGTCAGCTGGAGAAAAACTGCAGCTCTTCCAGTCATGTGCTCATAGGGTGACCAGATGTCCCGATTTTATAGGGACAGTCCCGATATTTGGGGCTTTGTCTTATGTTGGTGCCTATTACCCCCCACCCCGTCCCGATTTTTCATACTTGCTGTCTGGTCACCCTATGTGCTCAGGCTGAGGAGGATTTCAGCACCCATCATTTCCCCTAAACACGTTTCTGTGAAGAGATAGTGCATTCAAAGGCAAATGCCCCTTCTGGCAGAAACTCAATTGTTCGAGACTGAGAAACCCAGTTACTGCCGATAACTCCTTGATAGCCCTATCACATTTTTCAAGACCTATTCTACTCACTGTGTGACAGGATCCTGCTAGCAAATAGATAATCCAATTCACAATCATTGCTACAATCATACGTATTTCACAAAACAAATAGGAATTAATAAATAGACACAGATCTGTTTTGGGATTTGCATTCGGGCTTTGAGTCTTTAGGGTTCTAATTTTCATGCTTTTTGCCACAATGATGATTTCTGGAAGCTTAATTTTTGAAACCATGAAAGCTGAGATACGTGTTAGGGTGGCCAGGTGTCCTATTTTCGACCAGAAAGTCCAGTCGGAAAGGGGACCTGACGGTGTCTGCTCAGATCTACTGACCGGATGCCCAAAGTCCAGTTACTGCGAGCGGGGGAGGCACCGAGTCATCACCCACACCAGCCCCTACTCAGCCAGGACCACCACATACCTGCATCGGGTGGCTGCAGTTCCCAGCCCCTGCTCTTAAGGCGAGTCCCTCCTGTCGTGGGCATAGGTGGGGGAGAGAGGGGAAGACCAGTGAGTGACGGAGGGAGGGGGAAAGAGGAGCGAATGGGGGGTGTGGGAAGGGGCAGGGCAGGAGTGAATAGGGGGATGTGGGAAGGGGCAGGGCAGGAGTGAGGCCTGTGGGGAAGGGAGGGCAGTGGAGGGTCCTAAGGGAGAAGGGGTGGGGCAGGAGAGGTTCTGGCACTCCTGCTGGAATGTCTGATTTTTAAATATTACAAAGTTGGCAACCCTAGATACGTAATCTGATTCCAGAAACTGCGGCTTTAAGAAAAACACCAAATATTTTGAGAATTGGCAACACTATTTTTTGTCTGATAAAAGGGGTAGATATATGGTACACAATCCTGTGTAGCATCCACGAGCATAGGACCATGGTTTCTTACCCTGGACAATAATATAAATAGTTCAACTCTGAAGCATAGGCAACAACTCTGAAAATCAAGACAGCTCTGTAATGGACTAAATTGGTGGGCAGATGTGCAGTGTGAGCTTGTTATATTTGCCTGGCCAACAGCACAGCAGCAATTGGTAGTCAGAAGGCCATCAGGCGATAACACTCCCCAGCATCTCCTCTTAATGCTGTGAAAGTGGCAAAAACACTTTAAAAATTACCCCACCAGTATGAGAAGATCTGTGTTCTATTTTCCACCAATACTGCTGATATCCGAGATGTCAGGGTATTCAAAGTTTCAAGTAATTGTGCACTTTTAAAATTCATCCTTCTCATCATTTGTAGTTTTGGTTATCCAGCTAATTTTTAACTTTCCTCTGTAACACCAAAACTTAAATGCCCTGAGTTGTCTGTGTCCTCTTTAAGTGTCCAGCTCTCACATCGATACAGGAGGATTGATCATATGTAGCACTTCAGCAGTCTGAGCCGGATGTATAGTTTTAACTTTCGACAACACAGGAGTCTTTGGCTGTTTCTGAATATATTTTTTGCAAGCTTAATCCTTTTGATTTCTTCATTGCATATTCCATCTGATATTAGATTCCCCAAATAGGGGAAACTATTTACTTGTTTTACCACTTGACCCGAGATATAGGTGTTGCCCACCTTGTGCATTACTGTGTTTACCTATTATCATACTTTTGTCTTCATAATGTTGATTGTAATTCCATATTTCTTGATGGCATTGTTCACAGCAATAAGCATGTTATAAAGTTCTTCTGTAGTTGAAGCAATACAAAGTAAGTTGTCGTCATATCTTACGTTGATGTATACATCTGGGTCGGCAACCTTTCAGAAGTGGTGTGCCGAGTCTTCATTTATTCACTCTAATTTAAGGTTTCACGTGCCAGTAATACATTTTAACCTTTTTAGAAGGTCTCTTTCTATAAGTCGATAATATATAACTAAACTGTTGTTGTATGTAAAGTAAATAAGGTTTTTAAAATGTTTAAGAAGCTTCATTTAAAATTAAATTAAAATG
This sequence comes from Terrapene triunguis, assembly GCF_002925995.2. Lineage (NCBI taxonomy): Eukaryota > Metazoa > Chordata > Testudines > Emydidae > Terrapene > Terrapene triunguis. The sequence goes on from NW_020664373.1 coordinate 7,392,754, forward strand.
CAGAGCCCCCCGGACTGGTGGCCAGGACCTGGGCAGTGTGAGTGCCACGGAAAATCAGCTCGCGTGCCGCCTTCGGCACACATGCCATAGGTTGCCTACCCCTGGTATACATCATTGACATGTATGCCCTGGTTGGTGTCTTCTAAACTTACACTCATTATACCTTCTATGTATATGTTGAATAGTTGCAGAGGTAGGATACAACTTTGGCATACACTGTTCTTGATTCTGCAATACAGTACTCAGATATTTCATAGTTCATTCAGATTGCTGCTTTCTGTCTCCAATACATTAATTGTAGATTTTAGAAGTCAGTACTACATTCCTCAAAGATATGTATCCTCTTGTTATGTTGGATTTTATCAAATGCCTTCTCAAAATCCACAAAAGACACACAAATTTCCCTTTGCACTTCTATCACATGCTCACATAAGAGCTACAGGGCAAAAATTGCCTCCTTCGTGTCTACTCCTGGGTGGAAAACAAACTGACTTCTGCTAATTCTTGTCTTGAGATGTTGATGTTTCTGTGTGCCAACGATTTTTAACAAAACTCTGAGTGTGGCTTACCAGACTTATAGTTCATTGTTGTTGATGTACTCTGGCATTATTAACCTTTGCTAGAGGAATGATGATTGAACTCTTAAAGTCCTCTGGAAGGTCTCCTTGCATATATATCTGATTAAAATGTTTTAGCTCATAAGTTTTTGAATCTTTATTCAGAGATTGTAGCATTTCAACAATACCATCCACCCCAGCTGCTTTTCCTTGCTTTATACTTTTCAGTGTTTTTTCAAGTTCCCACATTGTAAAAGGCAGTGCTTTTTCTTCTCTTATTTCGATGTCTACATCTTCCAGTTTTTCAGAATCATCAAAAAGTTCCTTCAACATATTCTGTCCATCTTTCTGGGATACTATTGGTTTTGTAGCATATTCTACCTTTCTTGGTTATAATACCACTAATTCCTTTTCTTGATGACTTTATTTGTTTCATGGTTCTTTTAATGGTGTGATGAACCTCTTTGTGGTTATGTCTGATTTTATATTCTTTGATTTCATCGCATCTTTGTTCTAGCCATTTTTCTTTTGCCTCTGCTTGCTTTTTTAATTTGTTTGTGTAACTTTCAATATTCCTTCACTTTTCCTATTTTTACATTCTCTTCTTGCATTTATTAAGTTTACGATTTCCTGAATCATCCATGGTTGCTTAGCATCACATCCTTTCTCTCCCAATACAGACATAGTGGCTATATGTAGTGCTGTGTTAAACTTTTCCATTTCACTCTAGAGTCTATACGGTCTTCATTGTTGTATTTGTGGGAGATATCAAAACTTTGGTTTGACTTTTGATTTATATGCTTGTTGTAAATAGACATACATAATGAATGAGCTACTCACATTCATCGCTTTACGTACATGTAGATTTATATTTTGTGATTTGAAAAATCAAGATTTGCAAAGGTTTTCATAGTGAGACATTTCCATTAGAGCTGGCTGAAAATTTTCTATCAAAAACTGTTTTTAATAGAAAATTGGGTTTTCAGTGCAACACGTTTTTCTCAACAAACTCTGCTTTCTGCAGAAAACTTCAATATTTTGTCTAAAAAATGCCCTAAACATGAAATATTTGGAGTCAAAATGGTGCTGCAGTGCCTCATGGGAGTTGCTTATCCTGTTTATATTCCCATTCTCCTCTATAGGCTGAGTTCTGTGGCTTGACTCTATCTTCCATTATGCACCACAACCAGAGACTGCTATAAAGAATTTTTTTCACTTACTAGGGAGAAACTGGTGCATCATGGGAGGTGGAGTTCAGCCATCGAGCATAAACTCCAGGACTACAACTCCTATGTGGCACCATAGTGTCATTTTAAATAAAAATATTTCAGTTTTCAGTTGAAATATTTCGTGTTTTTATATTTTGCCAAAATTTTCCACATAAAATTTTGAAAAAAATATGTGTTTTGTCCAAATTTCTTTATGAAAAGAATGCTATTTTCTGACCAGTTCTAATTTTCATGGAGTTCGAGTCAGAAATGCTATGCTATAAAAGTTCAATGTACAATTTCCCCTGAAAGATGGAGTTTGCAGGGAAGGAAATAGTCTTTCTGCTATATCAAAAAGGAAAAAAAAAAACATGCAATACTAGCTGTATATTCTTTGGATGTGGTTGGGTAAGACCTGTGTCCTTCAATAATATAAGTAAGACCTTTTCAAGCAGTGTATCTTTTTAAATGCATTGCATATCTGTCCCAGAATCACGTCAACGGTCTTGTTGTGAATCAAGTGAAAACATAATGAATCTCAAGATCAGACATGTTTGTAAAATCAAAATGATTTGCCACCATACAGGTTGCACATTAATGTCACTGACTTAATTTAATTCCTTTTCACTTTTTGAGTTTACTTGTGTTGCACTCTGAATCTTAAATAAGACCCAGAACAACAACATTCTTGTTTAGCAATCGTGAGTTTCAGGCTTTGACAGTATTTACCAGATGCTTTTTCTAATGGCTCTAATAAGTAATTTCAAGCAACTGAAATAAAACAAAAACATCTTTAAGAAAGAGAAGAGAGGATAGAGGTTCCTTTTTTCCCCACTGGGCCTTCGTGTTACTGCCAAATTTACCTCATGGACATAATGGTGCTGAGCAAATTATCTGTACCATTGTGAAAGAGGATTTTGATTCGAACACAAGAATAGCTGGTGTAACAGTTCTGTTTCATATTGATGTTTTATTCTGCACATCACCTGCTTTCTGTTAACATTTTTATATTTGCACCTGTTCTTATTGGGGTGCAAGTTTCCTGGGTTCAATACAGATATTGTTTTAAAGTAAACCAGTCACAACAGTAAAGAAAATAGCTATGTGATCACATTTAGTTATTGTTATTACTTGCTATTATTTTGGGGCATAAAGTGTGCAAGGACGATCACTTGCCTGAAGAGCTTAAAACAGAGGTCCCCAAACTGTGGGGTACAGAGGAACATTATGGGGAGCGCAGCAGGGCCCGGGCCAGCCCCTGCAGGAGGCAGGGAGGGAGCATCACCCAGCCCCAGCCCTGTGCCTGGCCCCGGCCCCGGCCCCAGCCTTGGCTCCACACCTAGCCATGGGCCCAGCTACTGGCTCCCACCACGGCCTGGCTGTGGCCCCGCTCCCATCCCTAGCCTTGGCCGCGGCTCCATTCCAAGCCCAGGGCCAAGGCTAGGAGTAGGGCTGGGAGTGGAGCTGGACACAGGCCCAGCTGCCAGCCCCCTCTGGTACGGAGGGGCACGACTATGAAAAGTTTGGGGACCACTGGTTTAAAACCTAAATTCAGACATGACACCAAAAGGCAAAATATTGTTGCAAGTGCAGTGATCTGGGAGGCTACTGTTCACATTAGAGCAGACCACTGTTGTCATTGCTCTCATGCCTTGTTCTGCACTCTAAAATTTAGACAAAATCTGCCAGAGCCTTACAAGGGTAGACAGAGCAACTTGAAGTCCCATGGAGATGACAGCAAAGGCCTTTACCTCCATTATAAAGCAGGGAGGGCTCAAGGAATTGGGGAGAGTAGGGGAAAGAACATTTCCTAGCCCTTCAACCCCTTCTCTTGGGTGTGCTACTGGAGCCTGCTGGGAGGGTGTGACATATCCCTGAGGTACAACCTGAAACTGTGGGACTACTGTGCCCCCTTAACTGTCCAGCCTGAGCTGTCTCTCAGGATGCTTTGCTAGTGACAAGCAACAGCAAACCCCTCCAGGTGCTGTGATCCCTCTTCAATAACATGCAGGGACACATCCAGCTAAGTTGCATGAATGCCACTCATGAAATATACACGGGGAGACACCAGCAAATCCCCCCAACCTTGCACCGTCTTACACTGCTCAAGACCTTCTCTTGAAATTGTTTGCTAGACAGCAGTAGATAGTGGAGATAAGAAATTCTGGATTCTATACCCAGCTTTGGAATGGGGGGAGGGTCTGGTTAGTTAGAGGTAGGATAGCCAAAGAAAAATGATGTAACATAATCAGCTTGAAAGAGAATGTGTCTAAGACTTGGATCTGGCATGTTAGAGACTTGGGTCCTATTCCAAGTTCTGCCTGGCATGAGCTTGTGCTGCCTCAGCCCATCATTTGAATAATTGGGTGGGTTAATATTTGACTGCCTTCTGTGGGACACTGTGTGGTCTTGGTCAGTAATAAAAGGATCTGCTGTGTACAGAAATATAAATGGCAGAGGTGAGACCAGAACTTCTGGATCCCACGTAGTGCACCTGACCCTAGGCTACAAGGTTTTTGGGTGGGAATCTCTCTCTCTTGTCTGCAGAACATTGCACAGTTTAGTGGAATGGATAGCCTGATCCAACTTGAATGTGGAATTTTCAGCAAAATTCAGTACACATGAGAAGTATAGTGTGTGCAATTAATTTTTATCCTGAGGCGTGCACACAAAAATGGGGGTCAGTGGGCTTTTTTTCAAAGTGTTCAAATATCAGAATGCAGAGCCAAAACATCATGCAGTATATATTTCTATATACACACATTTCTTAGTCTGTGTCATGATTTTGTAAGTAGAGAGGTTGGCAGTGCTGCAAAACTAGAAAATTCATAAACAATAAAGGAGGGGAAAAAAGAGGTAGGATAAGGGTTAGAATAACATCCTGCAGTTACTCAGCAAGACATGTACACGTGATGGTTGTGGTTTGATTTTAATTAATTCATGATTTATTCAGTGAATATTTACAGATCTGGGATAGATGAACAGACCTTGGCAGCATGTCTCACATTTTGAATCACTTTTTTTCAGGAGTGAGAACTTGTTTTGCTGTTAAGCAGCCATTTTGTCTGCCAAGTTGACGTTTTCTTGCTTGGCATATTCAGAAGAAAGCCCCGAAGAAAGAATTAATGCTAAGCATCTCCTGAACCATAATGCAGCTGATATACTATGCTGTGTATAAAACATTGAAAGTTTGCTCATTTTCACAATATTCCAAAACTACCAAGCAAGAGTTTGATTTTTAGAAATAAAAATACATTTTTTATTCATGGTACAAACTACAGCTATGGAATTTTGCGGGGGGAGGGGATTACGATTTATGAACATTTCATTTGAAAAACAGATTGTACTTAATAAATTATGCCCGACTAACCCTGATCCTGATGATTAAATATGTACCAGCTGGCTTTTGGTTTGCTAACCTTTTGATCTCTAAAGATTGTTTTAAATCAGAGATCACACTTTCTAGAAGAAATGCCTCTCTCCCTGATCCTGTAATTATATGTATACTATTATACACAATTGGGGTAGTAAATCTTTTAGACAAGGAGATTTTTTTTTCTCTTTTGGCCCTGCACGGTTCTGCTTTCAAAGGCTCAGGAGGAGACTCTCTGTGTTGGAAGCTGAGCACAGCTCCATATTCAAAGGCAGGCCTGAAATAAGCTTTGGAGATGGACTCTCTTCACCACTAGGATTCCCCAGAGGAGTGCATTGCTACTACATCTTGTTAAAAACCAGGAGGTTGTGCTGCTGCTGTTGTGTTCGTAAAGATATAGAGTTTTGCCTCCTCCATCAGTTTTGTGTCTTGGTAGTGATTGAAATCAAGCTGCAAAAAGAGCACTTCTGTTACCATCCTTAAGAGGACCAAGTGTGATGGGAATTTGTGTTCTCCCATGTGAATACCAACCATTGAAACTTAGTTTAATTGTGTGTGTGTTTCCTGAAAGCATAATATTATGTGCAGATAATTCCTTTTACTATTTTACTCAAGAACCTAATCAAGATTGTGACATTCTATACCTTGGGGGAGCGTACTGTAACCCCCATGTTCCTCATTTTCATATAATCCTGATCTTGCATATTAAGTATGCCTTGTAGGGTATCAGGGGAAAGGTTATGATCTGCTGAAAGTCATTTCTCTCTCCATACAGTATATGTATATCATTAATACATATGAAGTTATGAGAATTGTGTAGTATGGTTGTCACTAAAACATGCTGTGCATTGTGGGAATCAGCCAGATATTAGCTCTCCAGAGGCAACAGAAAGGAAAGTAGCCAACACCCGGGCGGGGTGTCAATCAACCCATCAACAGCCATTGTCCAGCAAGGGAGCTACAATGCAATGACTCACCTGCATGAGGCCACACCAGGGGATTTGCTCATCCTTGCTTGAAGAGACTCAGTAATGCTCACCGGACTCTGAAGGCGGTGGAGGCAAATCCAAGAGGGAAGAAAGGACATGATAAAAGGGAGAGACATTTGCCATGCTGGTGCTCTCTCTTCCACCTACATCTACAGACACCACCACCACCAAGCGACTGAAGCACTGATCAAGGGGGAGAACCTGACTGAAAAGTAACCAGCCAGCCTGTAGTGAGAAACATTTAAGTTTGTAAGGGCATTGAAAGTGTTAAGATCATCTTAGAATGCGTTTTGCTTTTATTTCATTTGACCAAGTCTGACTTGTTATACTTTGACTTATAATCACTTAAAATCTATCTTTATAGTTAATAAATTTGTTTGTTTATTCTTACCTAAAGCAGTGCATTTCATCTGAAGTGTGTCAGAGGTTCCCCTTGGGATAACAAGCCGGTACATATCAATTTCTTTGTTAAATTGATGAACTCATATAAGCTTGCAGCGTCCAGCGGGCATAACTGGTTCCTAGGGTTGTGTCTGGGACCGGAGATATTGGCTAGTGTCATTCGCATGCCAGTAGCTGGGAGCAGCTTACATGCCAGAGGCTGTGCGTGAACAGCCCAGGAGTGGGGGTTCTCACAACAGAGCAGAGTAAGGCCGGCTCCCAGAGTCAAGGATTGGAGTGGCCTAGCAGATCACTGGTCCAGATAACACCAGAGGGGAATGTTCATTAATTTTTTGCATGCAAGGAGACTCTGATGTGAACAAAGGCACAGACTTATTTTGAAATCTGTAACCTGTAGGTACAATTTGTTTCCTTTGAAAAATTCAGAATATTTCCTTTGTATTCTGGAAGCGGTATTAGAATCCCTTTGTAGCTAATGAAATACTTGTAAATTCACATATCAATAAGTAGTAGTATGTTTTCTAGCAATGTAGTTACAGATTGATGTATTTTAAGCCCTTTTCTATGAAGAAAAGAAATATTTCTGTTCCAAAAAGAAATATCAGATACAGAGCTGAGTGAATAATTTCTAATGAATATTTTATCTAATGAATTTTGTCTTTCTCTGAGTTACCAGGGACATACTAACCTTTTTTTCAAACTTATTCATTGTTCAAAATTGTTCAAAGGATTATTTTTTTGGTTTAGCTCTTTTACCTGCTATTTAAAATTCAAACTGTTGGCTGTAGATCAAATAGATATGTGACCTATTTTTTTCCTCTGTCCTGATTGGGTGAATACCATTTTTATTATATGGGTTCTGGTGCAAATGCTTATGGGTAAACACATTTAATGTTTGTGGAAGCTTAGCACTTGCTTTTTGCTGTAAAACAGAAAGTGACCACAAAATGCATACGAACCTGCTCATTTCCATAAATATGTTTTTAGCCCTTCTCTAATCTGATTCAAAACATTTCACTGGTGAAAGTTCAGCCTTAAATAAAAAAGAAGCGATATCTCACAGAAAAAGATTAGCTATTAAGAGTTAATAAGGACACATTTAATTTAATATGGTTCTTCCTATGGTTTATAAACCATGTGTATTGGGAAGGGAGGACTTGACCCAGTCACAGCCCTAATTTTCATATTGAACTTGATCATTGAAGCAGCTACCATTTTCTGTAGAGGCTTTTCAGTACATATCACATATTTGTACATGGTTGGGTTTTTTAGACTATTTTTTTAAATGTGAAATGTTTTGTTACAGGTTACAGTGGTGAAAGTTAGTTTGGGATCTTAGAGCCCAGAGTAAGAATCTATCCTTCCTTGCCTCCACAATATGGTATGGTGCTTATATTACAAATGTTATCAATAAATCATATACCTAGAGGAGAATTTCCTGAAGATAATACTGGGGGCATGATTGTGATTGCTCCACTTCTTGTACTTAGGGCACCGCTAATTCCTTTTAAGCTTAGCTGCTGCTGCTGCTGCTGGCTCCTTTGCAGCTCTTTAGCAATTTGGTTTGAAGGAGGACACTTGTTATTCTGTGAATTAATTTTTTGTTGTTTCTTCCTTTTTTCTTGTTTCCTCCTTTGCCTTTCTCTTTGAAGATCGTTAATTAACCCCAATTATGGTAGTACTGTACTTTCCCATATTATCACTCTTCTCTAAGGCTTCCAAAACTTTCTTGCACAAGAATAATTTTTTTCTCTCTTAGCCATAATTAATTTTGTAAGTTACCATTGTAGGTCTCCAGAGAAACTTTTGCCTATCTATCAGTGATTTAAATGTAAAAGACGTAGTGACGTGTGCAGGATTCATTTATAACCCTCACCAGACTCGTATGAGAAATGGCATCATTAATTCATCACTGGACGTCTGTGAGCAGTAGTGGGACTTGTGTTAAAATTTTTCAAATGTAAATATCATTTGCTTGGTCCCTGGAAGGAGATTATTTAGCTCACCCTAGGTGTCATTACTAATGGCTTGTAACTGGACTTTAAAACCAATCAGTGAGATAATGTTTATGGCACATTAGGCTGTATAGCAGGTGTCTGCCCTGCAGGTAGCCAAGGCCTAGTTATGTTTATTAAAAATATCCTGAACAAATATGCTTTAAGCAGTAGTCAATTATTGGATGGCTAGACCCTTTTCCCCTTGACTTTTTCCATGACGTTGTATATGTGATTACCCATCGGCAAACTGGTGTGTTGCAATCAATGTTTTGTTGCATTTAGTTTGATTTTAAAGGGTCTACTAGCTAAGTAATGAAAAAAATAGATGTCAGACACAGAATGACTTGGTCACATATGTTTTCCCATATAGTATTTGGTAGCCGCTTATTTTTAGTATTATTTAATATAATCTCTTATTAACTCTATATACTTCAGTTTTGTATCTTAATATGGGTTCTCCTGAAGCATTCATCTGGAGCTTTGCCTTCTTCCACCAGGATTCCTACTTTACCATGTTCATTCTTCTTCTTCACCCTGCTTGCTAATGGGAATGTTTGTGTTCAGGCATGGGAAAGCATGATTTATTATATCTGTTTATTTCAGCTTACAACTTTGCACACTAAAATAAATAAATAAATTGCTGATAATGTGTGTCCCCCTGCTGCGATCTGGGCACACCATTGTATACATGAAAGATTGTTCTGTCCCTTCTGTTAGGTGGCATTCAGTACCCTGCTGGCATCACTGCCTGTTTCAAGGGAGCATGGGCAAATATTTCTTGAGATTAATGGGTCCTCTTACTGCTGGGGAAAGAAAAATGTTACTTTTATAGAATTCAGTGTTCTTCTCACCACTTCCCAAGGCTAGCATCTCCTCACAAGCGAAAGAGAGCCCCTCCTCAAATCTGTTTAATGACATTGACACTTGCATAGTCACTCCACTCTACTTTTATCTGCATCTGGTTTTCCCATGGGCTACTTTGCTATTCCAAAGTACTGTAATTGTGAGGGGAGGAGATTCCAAGGCTTCCGATGGATTAACAGCATTATGAAAATTTGGAGGTTCAAAATGGAAAACTCTTCACTCTACCCCAAAAAAGACATCAGGATGTGAGGATATTATGGCATTTGTTAACCTGAGATTGCTTCATGTTACCTGTGCTGTGGATTAGACCATCAGAATTTTTGTGTCCATTCCCTGGGCAAGCTCAGGAAAGCAGACAAAATCATGGTGATAACAGCTGTAGTAATGTTGAGTGATTTTTTTGTCCCAGGATGGAATCCCAGATATGATGTTAGAACCAATCTGGGGGGAAAACCTCAACCTCGCCATGTTCTGGGAACTCGCCCTAATAATGAACTGGGGAAGGGAAAAAAATCTCTCATTATCACCACAAAGCACTCACCTAAAAGTTCTGGTAGGCATCTAGATAGGAAAAGAACCCATTTCCCCTCAATTGAGAGGACAGCAAAAACTGAAAAAGCAAGTCCCTCATTAATTTTCCCTGATTCAGTTGTAACAATGCCAATCCCACCTGAAGCAAGAATAGAAGCTAATTGCCCTTCAGATTCCTTCAGAGAGGACAGGTCAACTTTTGCTTATGTTCTCAAATAGGGGGCCCTCATTAGATAGTACTGGCTGTGGACGACATTCTTTTTAAGCTATGGTCAAGAGGGCAGAGAGCAGCTGTTCCCTTAGGAAAGTAAATATTTTTCATCTCTTCTGTAATCAGTTTTGGTTGGTCTGTTTGACAGCTAGGAGGAGCAAACCTCATCATCTGGGCTAGTGGCAACCAAGTCACAGAAAACAGCAAATTTACTGGAAATCGTGTTTTTCCACTTAAAATGATTTTCTTATTAGCTTAAAAATATAGCAAGAAATATTAGCTAAAATTAGCACCACTTCAACCACAGAAGAGAGAATAAATTGAAACAGGTCTTGACACTTAAATGTGAGCAAAAGCATATTTACAACAGTTGTTTTCTCTACAACATAAATGTTTTTCCAGACAAGACACAATCATGTGTACATGTAGTCCAGTCTCTCTCTCTCTCATATTTACTCATTTATTTAATAATAGTCTTGGGCAAACGTAAATGTGTTCTTCAAACTCTCGACTTGTTTGGCCCATCTCCCAGGTCCTTAATGCAGAGAACCAAAGTCTTTTAAACAACAGAGCTGCATGTACTTTGAACTGCTTATGCTTAAATGGAGCTCTGTGGCTTTGGTGCATGGCTATATTGGCCGTCCTGAATTGATTTACCTGCCAGCCCAGAGATATTAAGTAGAATGGAAATTCTTTAAAAAATAGAAACAGCCAGTAGTCAAAGTGCCTGCTCTCTGCTTACTTGTCATATCAAATAACAAAAATGTTGTGAAGCAGCACAACATTTTCAGTGTGATTAGTTGCATCACTTACACAGATTCTGAAAAATAAACACATTTAGATGGCAAACCATGACAAGCATTACAAGAAGTAATGGGCTTTAAGCAGGGAGAAAGTCACAATTAAGCTGAAACTTAGGGTATGTCTACACTACGAGAGTAGTTCGATTTTAGTTAAATCGAATATGTGCAATCGATATTAGAAAGTCGAACGTGTGCGTCTACACTAAGGACAGTAATTCGACTTTGTGAGTCCACACTAACGGGGCAAGCGTCGACATTGGAAGCGGTGCACTGTGGGCAGCTATCCCACAGTTCCCGCAGTCCCCGCTGCCCATTGGAATTCTGGGTCGATCCGCCAATGCCTTCTGGGTAAAAAAATGTGGCGAGGGTGCTTTTGGGAACTGTCGTCATCCGTCAGTCACTACCGCCCTCCCTCCCTCCCTGAAAGCGCCGGCGGGAAATCAGTTCGCGCACTTTTTGATCAGTGACAGCGCGGACGCCACAGCACTGCGATCATGGATCCCGCTGCGACCATCGCTGCAGTTGTGGCCGTTCTCAACGCCTCGCAGCTTATCATACACCTTTCCCAGAGGCAGATGCAGAGAAATCAGGCGAGGAGGCTACGGCACCGCCGTGAGGGCCTGAAGTCGGAGAGTAGCACAGAGCTGTCAGAAACCACGAGCCCCAGCGCCCAGGACATCACGGTGGCAATGGGGCATGTGGATTTTGTTGAACGGCGATTCTGGGCCCGGGAAACAAGCACGGACTGGTGGGACCGCATAGTGCTTCAGGTCTGGGATGAATCCCAGTGGCTGCGAAACTTTCGCATGCGGAAGGGGACTTTCCTCGAACTTTGTGAGTTGCTGTCCCCTGCCCTGAAGCGCAAGGACACCCGCATGCGAGCAGCCCTGACTGTCCAGAAGCGAGTGGCCATAGCCCTCTGGAAGCTTGCAACGCAAGACAGCTACCGGTCAGTCGCGAACCACTTTGGCGTGGGCAAATCTACCGTGGGGGTTGTTGTCCTGCAAGTAGCCAAGGCAATCGTCAAGGTACTGCTGTCAAAGGTAGTGACCCTGGGAAACGCGCAGGCCATCATAGATGGCTTCGCTGCGATGGGATTCCCAAACTGCGGTGGGGCTATAGATGGGACTCACATCCCTATCCTGGGACCGGGCCACCAGGCCAGCCAGTACATCAATAGAAAGGGCTACTTTTCAATGGTGCTGCAAGCACTGGTGGACCATCGGGGACGTTTTACAAACATCAACGTCGGATGGCCGGGCAAGGTTCATGACGCTCGCGTGTTCAGGAACTCTGGTCTGTTTAGACGGCTGCAGGAAGGCATTTACTTCCTGGACCACAAGATAACTGTTGGGGATGTGGAGATGCCTACAGTGATCCTCGGGGACCCAGCCTACCCGCTAATGCCCTGGCTCATGAAGCCCTATACTGGCGCCCTGGACACTGCACAAGAACTCTTCAACTACCGGCTGAGCAAGTGCAGAATGGTGGTGGAGTGTGCTTTTGGCCGTCTCAAGGGGAGATGGAGAAGCTTACTGACTCGCTGTGATCTCAGCGAAACCAATATCCCCATCGTTATTGCAGCTTGCTGTGTGCTCCACAATCTCTGTGAGAGCAAGGGGGAGACCTTTATGGCGGGGTGGGAGGTTGAGGCAAATAGCCTGGCTGCTGATTACGCCCAGCCAGACAGCCGGGCGATTAGAAGAGCCCAGCGGGACGCGCTGTGCATCCGGGAGGCTTTGAAAGCCAGTTTCAAGGCTGAGCAGGGTACCCAGTGACTTTTAAGTTTGTGGACACAGAAGCTGAACTTGCCCCCGTTTCTTTACCCAGTTGCCGTCGACTATCCTCTCCAGTTACATACCCCATTCACCCCCTTCCCAAAAAATAAAATCTGTTCTGTTTTGTTAATGGACACCGTTGTCTTTATTACTGTTTTCGCAGGAATGTTTTAAACCTGGGACGCAGACTGTGGCGGGGGGCGGGTTTAGGGTTGTGATGCAAATGATGCTTCTAAACTCCAGGAATGACAGGCTCCGCGGTGGTGGACTGGTTGTTTCAACGGAGCCTGCCAGCCCTCCTGGCCGGGACTGCGTGTATGTGTCGGCTATGTGACTGTCTTGCAGGGGGAGGAGGGTTACAGATCCCCTGCTGCGCGGCTCTGTGATCCAGGGTAAGGACCGCTGCATAAGATCTGTAACTGCCCTCCCCCGCCACCAAGTCACAGAGCAACACCACCCCCCCCCACCACACAGAACATGAAAACCACCTCCCAGACTGACCAGGATAACTAGTCACTGCACTGTATATGTGCCCTGCTGCTGCACCTGCCCCCTGCTAAAGGTGACTGTCCTGTCCAATGACCAAGCCCCTTCCCCCCCTTCAGACAGACTCCCCTCCAAAAGAAGAGGATGGAAACAGAAATGAACAGAAACGTATTCTTTATTAACAACCGCACATGGAACGGGGGGGTGAAACTTGGACGGGGTCTTGTGTGAGGCGGGTAGGAAAGGACTTTTCAAATTTTGAGGAATGAGAGCCTTCTAGTGGTAGAGCAGTCCGCAGGGGTGGAGTGAAATTTTTCACGGCCCCTTCCACCCCTCCGTGTTTGGACTTTGGGTGAGGGGGGTATGGGACTTGGTGGCGGGGCAGGGCAGTTACAGAGAGACTGCAGCGGGGCTCTCTCCTCCTGCCTCCGGTCCTGCAGAACATCCACAAGGCAGCGGAGCGTGTCCGTTTGCTCCCTCATTAGTCCAAGCAGCGTTTGAGTAGCCTGCCTGTCCTCCTGTCGCCACCTCTCCTCCCGTTCAATGTTTGCCCGGTGCATTTGGGACAAGTTCTCCCTCCACTGTGTCTGCTGGGCTGCCTGTGCTCGGGAGCATCCCATTAGTTCAGCAAACATGTCTTCTCGTGTCCTCTTCTTCCTCCTCCTAATGTGCGCTAGCCTCTGGGCAGATGTGGCTGTGGGAATTGGAAAAAGGGAGTGAATTCCTGAGACAGATCAATGTATCTGTGAACCGAGAACATAGTCTTTCAACAAGACCATGCAGAGCACCTATCACACGCGCACTGAGGACAAGGTCGAATTTTCGGCCCTCGCCTACAGTGCCTGCGGTCTTGCTGTGGCGAGCTGAGGAGCAGGGCAGGACACCGGACTTTGTCTAGATGGCAAACATGGTAAGCCGTAGACTTGTGGCTGCTTAAAACTTTAAGAGTGGCACTGGCCTCCTTTCACATAGAAAGCAATGCGAGTCTCTGCTGGCAGCAATCCTGCAAGCATGAACTCTGGCCCTGTCCCACCCCCTCGCGGCTGTAAACCGCGTGGCTGTAAACCGGCGGTTGCAGTTCTGTAAAGGGACGGGCAAGCAGTCCCAATACTAACTTTCCCCTACCTAATTCACAGCAGGGAGTCATGCCAGACATCACCCTCCTGAAGGTCTCGGAGAGCCAGAAGGAGAAGATGCTCCGGGACAGCCTGCAGAAACCGGGGCCATTTGCTGCGCTGCTCTGCAAGGCCATGATCCCGGAGTACCTGCTGGCGTTGTGGCAGGGAAACGTGTCCTACCACGGGGGGCCTAATAAGCTCTCCCTGCCCAGGAACCTGCTGATGAGGCTGGAAAAACACCTGCAGGAGGTGTATGAGGAGTTCTCCCCGGAGGATGTCGCCTCTATCCCCGGTTACATTGACCAGTTCTTGGCTTAGGTGCCCTTGGAGGGACAAATGACTGCAGGGTTTTGGGCACTATAATCATGAAGCGGACATTGTGCAATTTTTTGAAAATGGTTCGGACTATATATTGAGGCGCCCAAAGACAGACTAATCATGACACACTTTGCACTGATTCCCCTTTTGTTTGACTTTCCTGTTTACATGTTTTGAAGCACTTTACCCACTGTTAATATTTTCAATCTTCCTGTTTTGTTGCAAATAAATGTTTACATGTTTTAAAGCACTTTAGCTACTGTTAATATTTTAAATATGCCAGTTATGTTGTAAATAAATGTTTAGATATTTAAAACACTTACTGCTTGATCCTTCCCCTGAATCTGTGTCTGGGGTAACGGCGGGGGACGGTTGGTAGGGGATCTCTGTCAGGGTGATGAAGAGCTCCTGGCTGTCGGGGAAATCAGCGGTGCCAGCGCTGTCGACTGCCTCGTCCTCCTCATCTCCTTCTTCATCTTCCCCGTCCGCTAACATGTCGGAGGAACCGGCCGCGGACAATATCCCATCCTAAGAGTCCACGGTCAGGGGTGGGGTAGTGGTGGCGGCCGCACCTAGGATGGAATGCAGTGCCTCGTAGAAACGGGATGTGTGGGGCTGGGATCCAGAGCGTCCGTTTGCCTCTTTGGTCTTCTGGTAGCCTTGTCTCAGCTCCTTGATTTTCACGCGGCACTGCGTTGCATCCCGGCTGTAGCCTCTCTCTGCCATGGCTTTAGAGATCTTCTCATAGGTCCTTGCATTCCGTCTTTTGGAGCGCAGCTCGGCAAGCACGGACTCATCTCCCCACACAGCGATGAGATCCAAGACTTCCCGATCCGTCCATGCTGGGGCCCTCTTTCTATTGGATTGCACGGCCATCTCTGCTGGAGAGCTCTGCATCGTTGCCACTGCTGCCACTGCTGCTGAGCTCGCCACGGTGTCCAAACAGAAACTGCGCTTCAAACTGCCCAGACAGGAAAAGGAATTCAAATTTTCCCGGGGTGTGGCTGGTCAGAGCATCCGAGCTCGGACTGCTGTCCAGAGCGTCAACAGAGTGGTGCACTGTGGGATAGCTCCCGGAGCTATTAGCGTCGATTTCCATCCACACCTAGCCTAATTCGACATGGCCATGTCGAATTTAGCGCTACTCCTCTCGTTGGGGAGGATTACAGAAATCGATTTAAAGAGAGCTCTATGTCGAACTAAATAGCTTCGTTGTGTGGACGGGTGCAGGGTTAAATCGATGTAACGGCGCTAAATTCGACATAAAAGCCTAGTGTAGACCAGGCCTTAGAGAACTGTGAATATAGTTAAACAATGTAACATGCTCTTAGGAGAGCTAGTGATATCATTGCCCTAGAGATGTTCCAAACTGGATTTGACACCTATGTTTGTGGGATAATTTAATCAGTCCTCCATCTAGAGGAATGGACTAGCTATTAATAGCCCCTTAGAACTCTGTTTGAATTCTAATGAATCTGTGATCTACTGCATTTGAAGCTGCCTTAAAAGTCTATGAGCAGTTCACTATCTTACTAACTCATTTTAAACCCCAGTGTTTGGTTTCTTCGGTTAGTAATCAGGAAGAAGTACTGAGGATGGCATGATCTCCTGTAATTTCTAGAAACAGAAATTGAAGACCTGCAACTGCAGCAGATTGTGTGACATCATGTTTTAAATAATAATTTGGCAATTGTGATTGGAGCTGGGAGAAATTTTTTGACCAACACATTTTTTAGTGAAAAATGTAGATTTGGGTCCATGGAAATATTTCACAAATTTGTGACAACTACACTGACTTGTTTTGGCCCTTTTCTTCCCACCAGCCCCCACAATAGCTGAAAAAAAATCAAAATGCTTTGTGTGACAGATATAGCAATGTTCTGGGAGACCTTACTAAATTAAATTTAAGTATCTTTGGGGTTCCATTGTATTAAATTAATAGTTTATGTATTATCGTGGGCTGGGAGTGTGTGTAACCTCTCGAAAGGTGGAGATGTTACAGATGTGACACCTGGAAGTTCAAAGAACTATATTGAAAATGTACCAAGCAAGCATGGATTTCTGGAACCATAAATGTTACATGGATTTCCTGGGGAATATCTCAATACAGGTTAATGCAAATTTTCCCCCTCTGGCTATGCAGAAACCCAGCCTCTTGAAGCTACATCCTGAAGGGAGGGTGCTCGTCTGCTGATTACTTGTTTTTGGAGACTAGATATCAAAGCCTGAGATGTGTAAAGAAATGGCTGAACTGCCCAGCATGGGTTCTGGTTCTGAATCAGAAATGTTTATGAACTTGTAACCATGGGGAAAACCCAGTTGTGGGTTTTGAAGGACTGACACTTACTAAGAATCCTAGGCTGGAGTTAGAGGTGACCTCTGGTAAGCTTTTTAGCATGCATGTGGGTTCTTTCATTGTTTTTAATGCATTTTCTCTATAATACTTTCAACTTAAGAATACATGTGCTTACTGAGAAAGGGTTATGTGGTAACCTGTAACTGTGGTCAATACGGAGAAAAAGCAAAGCACAGATTCTGTTTTTTTAGGCATGCTGGCTGGCTTGCTGGAGATATCACAATGCATAGCTAGTATCTGTGCAGCCTTAAAAACCGCCAGTCAGGAAAGAGTACGACATGAGTCTCTGCCCAAGAGAAGTGATAATTTTGGAGCTGGAATCTTTTAAGTGGGTGCCCTCGAGGGACTATGGAAGGGGGAATATAGGTGCAGTTCACCTGAAATGCTAACGTTTCGTTTTGACGTTTTCAAATGTTTCAATTTTTTTATTTGAAAATTTCCATCAATTTTATTTTTAAAAAATCATTAAAAATTATTGAAATTTAAATGAATTGTTTCAAGTCAAATTAAACATTTTGTCTGACCTCAAATGATTTTTAAAATATTTTCAGAACTGTCAACAAACCAAAAAATCAGTTTATTCGCAGAGCGG
Organism: Terrapene triunguis; assembly: GCF_002925995.2. Classification (NCBI taxonomy): domain Eukaryota; kingdom Metazoa; phylum Chordata; order Testudines; family Emydidae; genus Terrapene; species Terrapene triunguis. The sequence continues at coordinate 7,410,337 of NW_020664373.1, forward strand.
TAGTCATTACTCTGTGATCAGTGGAATGGTTGTGTTTCTGTCTTAATGGTGAAGGCTGCAAGCTGAAACAAAGGGCAATTTTGTCATCCTAGAAAGTTTCGATTGTGCATGTCTCATTCTTCAAAACATTCACTGTGGACCTATAGCATTCCACACACATATATTTAATTGCTTCTGTTCTAGGACTCCTAAACCTTAGTTGCTTAATGGCAGCAAATTGATCAGAATCTTTTAAGTTCCACTTCCTTGCTCTGCACACTGACCAAACTAATGAAGTGCAGCGTTGGGCAGACTGTTATAATCTTTGAGCCAGTTTGCTAATTCTGAGTTATTGGAGAGGAACAAGAGACAGACAACAATAGGAGAGAGAGAAACAAAAGCCTGAGGAAGCAGGAGACTGTGAAACAGGCTCAGATACAACAAAAACAGAGTAGAAGGGAAATAGAGGAAACACAGGCACATCATAAGGAGAAAGTGCGGGTTGGAGACCAGAAGAAATTGTAGAAGAGACCGAGAAAAATATTAAAAGGAGAAAGAAAATGAAAGCAAGAAGCAATACAAAATAGCCCAGGAAGATTTAAGGAGAACCAAAATGGCGGTGAAATTATAATAGGATAAATGTCTTATTGTTAGATGTGTTTGAAGAGGACTGTCAAAAGAGCACATACTTCTAACATACATAGAGAGAGAACCTATATTAATGAAAATTTGGCATATGCATATAGGGGGATAAGAACTGCATCATCTGGGATATTTCTGTACACTGTCAGCGTTTGTGCGGCATTTGTCTTTTGATAAGATGTATGAGAGACGCTGGGATTGGGAAGGCGGTAGTGGAGATAGTTCATGAGAGGATCTCTCTTGTACATGTGTACAGAATGTAACCTAATGGAAACCAAGGTAATGCAGGTGGCCAGATATTCTAAGAATGATGACTGCATTTCAGGAGTGGAGATAACAAAATGAATTCACCATAGGCCAGTGTATATTTGTTATTAAAAAGGCCAAGAATGCAGTTCAAATTTATGGGTTCACCCCCACCCCAAAAACGTAATGAGATTTAAAAAAATATTTTTGGGATGGTTCAAGGGTTATTTGCTTTATTTTTGAGCCCTCAGGTTTCACGTTTTCAAGCTTTTCTCCACAAAAATTAGGACTACAAGTGTACCTTTAAAAAAATGAAGTAATGACATGGATCCAGTAGCTGGATTGTAAGAAAAATTCCAAACATTGAGACTCATGGTAAAGGGGAGGATCCTCAACTTGTGTAAATTGTCACAGCTCCATTAATGAGCTGAGGATCTGCCCCAAAATCACAAACACTGAGTTTCTCATGTCTTTGCTTTTAAGTTAGTTTCTAATGATTTCTACCAAATTCTTATTTTTTTTAAATGTTTAACTTAAAAGGAAGGACGGGAAATAGGATGACTCAGTAGAGTTATGTCCAATGGCAGAAACAGTTGATTTGGGTAGGAGTGTAGCTTCTATTTCGACCAGTGCTGTTTGTGGCAAGTCAGTACCTTAAGTAGTTTAAATATAGAGTCTGTGAGGAGTTGCAAAGGATCCTGTGGGAGTTAGGCGCCCAACTCCCATTGAATTTCAATAGGAGTTAGGCATTTAATTCCCTTAGTTGTCTTTGGAAATACCAGTCAGAACATTTATGAGGCTTGTTCAAAACAACCTATTGGGCTAGATTCAGCAAAGCTGGCCCACAGAGGTGCAAATTCCAACTTCCTGCACCAGCAATGACTCTCAGCGGAATGGGAAATTACCATTACCAATTACTTCTTCAGTGAGGTTTTTACCCACGAAAGTTTATGCCCAAATAAATCTGTTAGTCTTTAAGGTGCCACCAGACTCCTTGTTGTTTTTGTAGATACAGACTAACACGGCTACCCCCTGATACTTGACATAGTGCTTCTAAAGTAATAAGGGTCTCTTCCCTGTTGTATACAGGTGGTGTTAGTCCTCTCTGTTTTAGGTACTTCTACACCCCCATCACTGTAGTATCTGAGCACCTCACAATCTTTTAATCCCCCAACACCCCTGCAAGGTAGGGAAGAACTATTATCCCCATTTTACAGATGGTAACTGAGGCAAAGTGACTTGCCGAAGGTCACACAGGAAGTCTGTGATAGATCAGAGAATTTGAACCTTGGTCTTTCAAGTCCTAGGCTAGCGCCCGAACCAGTAGCCCTTCCTCAAGTTATGAAGTCATGGAATCCATGATTTCCTGGCACCTGGGGACTACAGGGATACCCCATAGCCCATAACTCCTCAAGTTAGCCTGCACAGTGAGAGAGCTGGCTGTTCTTTCCTGCACTTATCCATTTCAGTTCCTTTGTTATTATGAAAGCCTTTTTAAGAATTGCCATAGCTTTCCTTCTAAAACTGGGATTAATTTCATACTTGCCAAGAGGTGACTGTAGCTGGTGTTTGCTCTTGAACTTCTCTAGACAAGGTTGATGGTATATCATGTTTAGATTTGGTCTTGGTCTTTAACATTATATTTATATGAACAGAAAGATTTCATATTCTGATTCCTTTATGTGTTGGTTGTATAGGATTATATGCTTTCCTGATTAAAACCATTAGTTGTCCAGGAGGTCAGAGATAGAGGACGATAGTTATATGTCATGGTTATATCTAATATTTTGAAACAGTTAAGTGGTGACCACAGTAGAGCAGAGAAGTAACTTCAAATTTATAATTCATTATTCAGAGTTATAAATAGAGTTAAACAAAATATGGCACGTTGGTTCAACTGTTACATTATGCAGATCAGATATTGATGTTATGTTGATGCTTGGTAACAGGATATTTCCTTTTTATTGCACCCTTCTGCCTATTAAAATAAAAAAAAAAATTAGAATAGGTAACTGGTCGAGTTGTTCTGCCAAATAAAAATAAAAAGAAATTTCTGGTTCTGAAAAAACCAACAACAAAAAACCCCACACAAGATATTTTCTGTGCTTGGAATTATGTTCAGCTAGGGCCATTACACGCAGAAGATAACATTTTACATCACAGTAAAAATGAACAGCTCAAATATCAAGCTGCCCAATATTTATTTGGGTATTCTGTCTGTCAGCTCTTTGTGGGATGGGAGAAGCCCCACATACGATACACAAAAAGAACATTGCTGTTTTAAATCAAGTGCATTGGTTTCAGTGGGCTTCACAGTAGGGTTGCCAGCTTTCTAATTCCAGAAAACTGAACACCCTTGCCCCGACCCTTCCCCGAGGCCCTGCCTCTGCCTGAGGCCCCACCCCCTGCTCACTCCATCCCTCTCTCCCTCCATCGCTTGCTCTCCCCTACCCTCTCTCACGTGCTCATTTCCCTGCAAGGCCCAAACAGGCATATTTATTGTTTTGATAGATGTATTATGCTAAATTAAGGTTTTATTTGTTACAGGACGCTAGAGTTGGCAGCAAAATAGTCAAAAGGGGTAATTTAAAAAAAAAAAGAAATTTCACAAAAGTTTTCATGATTCTTTCCCTCCCTTCTTCCCATTTTTCGTAACCAGCGCCACGTTTTTTGTTCACTAAAGTTATTGTAATTTTATGTGTGGAATTAGGGCCACACTTTATCACTGCTGCAATGATTTACTCCCAAACCCCAAATACAAATCCATCGAGCACAACCACAGGGATGCACACCTGTCCAAATACGTATAAAAATAAATATGAAGAAACTGACTCCCACACCTTCATGCAGATACACATGTGTATTCATGTGTACACATCAAGCATGCACTAACACACATACTTCCACATTATTTATTATTACAATTGTTAAATGCCTAGAGACCCCAACTAAGATCAGGGCTCCAAGGTGGTAGGTGCTGGACATACACATAAAAAGAGCGAGTCTGCAATAAAGAGTTAATAATGTAGCTAGACAAAGGTGGGGAGAAATGTATGATACATTGGCTCTTCTGCAATTACTAGTCAACATTCACTTTTAAGAAATAATACATTTCTTTTAGAGTTCCCGTCTATTTTAAAAACATGTTATGAAATGAATACACACATTTTATGTCATGAATTTTTTGTGTGCAAGTCAGCAAAAGGAATAAAAGTCAAAGAGTTAGGCTGCAAATTTTATTCACACCGGTATACACACATGCGGCAGTACACGCACCTTCCTACACAAAGAGACACAGTCTGTTACACACATACAATGCGTACATGCACACACTTGCCTACACAGAGACACTTTTTCATACACTTTTCCAGTGGCTGCCTGAATCACCCAGCCGGGAAGGGAGGAGGGTGGGCTAGAGGGGAAAAGATGGGGGAGAGGGGTGGAGGAGAGAGGATGGGGAGGGAAAGAGGCCAAGGACGAGAGCAGGGTGGGGGTGAGAGGGGGCAGGGAAGGAGAGAGGGAGGGAGTGGGGGGGTATGTGGGGTGGATGGGGATGCAGGGGGAGGCAGAAGGCTACAGTGCTTGAGGATGTCGAGGGCACAGGGGTGTATAGGGACATAATGGGAGTGCAGCAGTGTATGGAGGTGAATGGGGTGCAGGGATGTGGGAGGTGAGGGACGTGGGGGTGGCGGCTCTGGGAGGTGGAAAGGATGGGTGGGAGAGTGCTGTAAAGGGTACAGGGCTGAGATGGGTAGGTGTGGGGGGCAGGATGGGATGGGACAGGGGAGGGATGCAATGATGGGGGATTGGGGGGTGGGACGGGGAGGGTTACAGTGAGGGGGATAGGGGTGCAACCCCATTCCCAGCACTCAGAGACAGGGATACACATACCTCCAACTCCTGGGTGCCGGTGATGGGGCGACAAACCGCAGTTTGCAGCAGGGCACACACCACAGCTCCAGCCCAGCCACACGAGGAGCGCGAGGAGAAGAGGGCCAGGCAGCAGCGGGAGAAGCACGTGTGCCACATGACCCCTCAACAGCTACTTGCTGAATGCTCGCAAGTGGCGCTAGTTCCTCCCCTGCCCTGACCCAGCCAATGGGAGCTGCTCCTGCAGACTCCTCCCCACCACCCCCGCCTCCTCTGGCAGCCCCTAAGGCTAGGAGCCGGATATGTCGGCTGCTTCCGGACCCGGGAGTTGCGCAGGCCGTGGCATTAGCAGGGAGCCTGCCAGCCCCGCTGCGGCACCGCAAACTGGACATTCAACGGCCCGGTCAGCAGTGTTGACCGGAGCTGTCAGGATTCCTTTTTGACCGGGTGTTTGGTCCAAAACCGGGCACCTGGTCACCCTACTTCACAGCACAATATGATTCTGTGAAATTTTGACACGGGAACATTGTTTTCTATCCATAACGAGGAAAAGGTGCTTTCAGTCTGGATTTCAGATTATAAAAAATTGGGGGGGGAAACGCTTTTAAATATGAGAGCATAAAGTTAGGCTTATAAATCCATATGTAGGCCACTAAGTAAGTGGCCTGCTTTCAAATGTAGTGAGTATCCATCAGCCTCCATTGACTTCAGCAGGAATTTCTGCTCAGTGCTTTTGAAACTCAGGCCACTTATACAGGTGACGAAATACGGATTTAGAAAAAGTTTGAAAATCTGAGCAATAATATGTTTTCATGAGAGAGTATACTTCAGCCATCTTGAACTGATTCGCAATTCTGATCCCCCAGCAGACTGGCAGGTTAACTTCTTGTACCTTCCTCCAACAAAAATTGGTCCAATAAAAGATATAACCTCACCTTCCTGGTCATGTTAACTCCTTATATTTAAAGCAATTTAAAGGTGCACTACATCAAATACAAAATCATAACATTTCCTCTCCATCTACATAACTATGCGTACCACCAGAGAAACCTGCTTTTAACACATCATTTTAATAAGCTTACAGCAACAAATAAAACAGAGAGCAAAAGATACCCCAATAGTAATAGTCTAAACCTGCAAAATTTATATAAAATTATCCATGGCATGAGTCTTTACAGGGTCAGAATCTTTCACATAAAAAATACTGGATGAAGCCAAAAGAAAAATTCCAATTCAAGCCATAATAATACATACATTATTACTATAATTTTCATCTTGAAAATGCTTTACCTACATTAGCTAATTTAATCCTCCCAGCAGCAGTACTTTGGCAGAGCTCTGATTCTGAGCGCAAATTTTCATTATAACTTTGATAGGAATACAATTGCTCCTTCTGTGCCTTCATCCATGAAAGAAATTAGGGTCACATTCCAATGGAGACTTGACAGGACAGAAATGATACTACTTGACCTTTTCTACCAATATATATATATGCTGCACCAATTGACTATTTTATGCCTAATTGGATGCAAAACTCATAAAGGAACTCAGTGGAATCTTATCCTACATTTTTGCAAGCTACCCTTTCTCCTTCATCCTCTCCCCACTTCCCCTCTGCCCTCCCTCCCCATCACCTACCCACCCCCTCAAAAAAAAAAAAAGAAAGAAAGAAAGAAAAAGGAAAAAAGCAGGTAGAGAACTAAATACCTAAGAGCCAGATAATCCTGCCATCCTTATTCACCATTAATATTACCGGTACCTCACTCCACAAACAATTGTTTGTACATAAGGAAGAAACTTGAAAGCCTTTGTGCAACTTTTCTAATCCCTATAAATTACCAGAGAATTTACTTGAAAAGCGGTAAGTACCAACAAGGTTTGAACTGAACTAGTGTGTTATACTGGCATAATACCAGCTTGTCATACTAGGTCATAAAAGGCACTGATGACTTTTACTGTAATTTCCTGGGCAGCCCTGCAACACTGCAGCTATTGTGAGAGCAGAGCATTTCTCAGAACATGCATGGCCTTTCTAAAACTCCCTATCAAGTAAAGTGAGGCAAGTGCAAGTCTGAAATACCTATTTTCTGGAAACAGCGTGTCACCAGCATTAGCTGCAAATTTAATATGCTTGGTGTACCAAGTCCCAGAGTGCAAGTGGTAGGATGCAGCTGTTGCCAAATGTGAAGAATTCATGAAGAGTGCAACCTCAGAGTGCAGGTGGTAATGAAGAAAAGATATTATAAGAAGGAGGTAGCTCAGTGATAGGCAAATAAATAAGGAGACTGAAGAATTGTAATGTAGAGTTAAAAGGAATGAAATGGGGGATTTGATGAAAGCAAGGAGATAAACAAAAATAGATTTAAAAACCAAAAAAAAAAAAAAGAGGCAACATAATTTAAGGTTAGTAATCTTTTTTCATTTTTCTTTGACTAAAAGGAGATGTGGAGGAGATGGTGGTGAGATAGGATGCAGAATCTTTGTCAATCATGCTTCAAAGTTTGGTGACTGTTCTGAGCAGGGAGCAAACCAGCACCTTTGCCCCAATGATTTGAAAACAGACTACTTGTTTTTGTTGTTATGGCTAGATGACCATAGTTTAAACCCTCTCTCCCCCCCCCCCCCAATTTCTTGCTTGCTGTCTTGGAATGTGAGCTCTCTGGGCAGAGACTGGGATTTCCTAAATGTTTGGAAGTGCTACTTAATATAAATAATAATTTAATGGTTGAGAACTGTAGAATTATATGTGGATGGCAAGAAAAACTCAGTGTTTGCCAAGCCTGTTAGTTATTTTTTGATGGCTGGTTAAATCTAGTTATCCCAACCCAAGAAGGATGACCTAATATGAAAAGCAGTATAGAAGGAATAATTTGCAAAATCACCCTGCAGTATCCAAACGCTTAACATTACAATATAGTCGTCTTTAAAGGACTACAGAATCTGGATAGTTCAGTATATTTAGTTTTTACGATTATTATGCAAATTACTATCATGGAGCTTTAGAAATTAATGTGTGTGTCACATGGATTACTAATAAAGGGGATAAAGCACAATTATTTTTAGCCCAGTATTGACAATAATATCTTGTTATATTTCTAAGGGTCTTAATGTCCAGTAAGTTATCTGTGTAAAATACAAATAGAACGTACAATAATGCACATGTTCACGTCACACGTGAACAGTACCAGTAAATAAATTAGATTGTTATTCAAAAATCTTCCTTATTGGGTTATCTTACAGATATAATAGAATTTGTCCACTTTATTGGAAATCCATGGGGGACACACATTATAATTTCTATTTCTATTTTTACACCGAATGTATATCTAATATATGTGTATATACAGAATATATATACAAGTATACATATAATGAATAATTGTAAAATGTGGAATAATTGCAGGCATGATAATACATGCCAGTGAAATGTAAGAGAGCCTTGTAATAAAACCTCATTGAGGATGCAGAGAGTATGTTTCAGCATTAGGCATTCTCCTCATGTTTCACATAAATGCATCCTGTTCTCATGAGAGGCTGAGCAGTGCATTTGCACCGGCTCATTCAAACTGAATGTTGGTAAAAGAAGAGTCTTGAGCAAACAGAGAACAGCCTGGCATTTTTTAAAGACAGGAGAAAGGTTAAGCTGTCTGCTGCTCATACTGCTGTTTATTGGATATTTTATCTGCTGGCCTCCATGTATACTGAACGGGTACTTCAAAAAATCATTGGCAAGATTTTGGATTGCTGCACAGCACTGGGCTGGATGAAATTAAACCAAAACTGTTTTACAATAAAGTTAGATCTTCATAATTTTTTTCACTTGTGGTTGCATCCCTGAGATGGGATAGATAGCATTTTTCTGGGAGGGAAAAAGGATGAGAAATGCCTTTCCAGGTTTTTGCGTCCTTCTCTTTGTTTTTTTACTAAATTGTGACAGCACTGCAACTGGAGCTGGAAAAAAAAAAAAAGATGATAATTCCATGCATGTGGCATTTCCTAGACCAAGCAATTTTTTTTTAAAAAATAAGGGCTCTGCAGCTGACATGATTGTTTCTATCACTTGGTATTTACAACAGCTTATAAACCAAGGTACAGAGCACTGAACCTGAACTTGAACATTTTCTCCATACTGCATTGAGTGATTACATGGAGTCAGATACCCCTTTTGGGTGAGGTACAGGCATCATCTTGCGTCTCTGTGGGATATTTTAAGAAGAACAGTAACTGATCACAGTAAGGAAAAGGTAAGACTGCAGATGCATACAAGGTTATTTCTGTTTTGTCCAATGTTTTCTTAGAGTTTTTCCAAAGAGAAGAGTTAGAGTGCTAAGACATTTATATATTCTTGTAAATTACTGGTCTATTTTTCAAGTTGAAGGAAAGAACTTTCTTTTCCTTTTGAAAGTGCCTCTACCTTTGTATCTAGCTATCAGTTACGCACTGCTACCCAATAACATTTTTTCTTAATATTTAAGGAAATACATAACACGGGTGTTGTCAGGGCTATTAAAGTCTGAGAATCGAAGGCTTCTTTTACAGGACTGTAATGCTGAGAATCCTTTTCTTTTCTTTTCTTCATGATGCAGCAGTGGGGGCATGGGCATAGTTTGGGGGCAGGGGAGGCATTGCCCTCTCATCTGCCCCTAAACACGTGGCCCTATTTGCCTGACTGGAGCTCTCCCCCACCCCAAACTACACTGGGTGGGTGTGAAAGGTTTTGCAGGGATACAAATCCAAAGAAACTTTTGATGTGGCTATGTGTGATGCAAAGGGTGTTCACTTGCTAGGTGAATGTAATCTGCAATACTTTCTGTGGGGGGAAATGTCACTTTTAAAAAAAAGTTCTTGAGTTAAAGAAACCTGATTTACTTCACAAATGCAAATTCTGTTTTGTAGCTGGCACGTCAAAAACTAAGTGTATAGCAGTTGTGTAACCAGTAGTATCTCATGGCTGCTTTGGCATGTCTCTTTACACACTCTTTGGATCCAAGTTCTGCATAGGTGTAAGCTGAGCTCACATGCATAGTAAATTTCTTTCTTGATTGGTTGTAATTTAAAAGCTTTACAACAACAGCGTTGTAGGTAATAACATGTTCCATGCACGCTATCTCGGGGAATTGGAATGCAGTAATATTGTCAGATGAACAATATACATCAAATGGTCCTAATACCATTTTTATCACTTATCATAAACCACGCACTAATGAACATTCATAACAATTGACATTTCTATATAGAGTGGTAATTTTGTGTTTATAATCGTGGGTATGTGTGTGGGGGTTGGGGGATTGTTTGCACAGTGTTGGAACTACAGCAGTGGTACTGGACACTAGAACGACATGAATCACAAGATCTAGTGTAATAAAGCATGCTGTGCAAATAAAAATAAATGCTCTCATAGGGCTGGTCTATACTTAGCCGCTAGTTCGGCGGCTGGAAATCGAACTTCCTGGTTCGATTTATCGCGTCTGGTCTGGACGCGATAAATCGAACCAGGAAGTGCTCGCCGTCGACTGCGGTACTCCAACTCAACGAGAGGAGTACCGCGGAGTCGACGGGGGAGCCTGCCTGCCGCGTGTGGACCACGTCTGAACCGCGGTAAGTTCGAAGTAAGGTATGTCGACTTCAGCTACGTTATTCACGTAGCTGAAGTTGCGTACCTTACTTCGACTTGGGGGGTTAGTGTAGACCAGGCCATAATGTGCCCTGGGTGTCTGTCTAATGGACTTTCAGAATGGATGATTTTCCTAGCTGTATTTTTACACCAAAGTATTATGTGCACATCATTGTTATTCAATCCTATGTGGAATTGTTAGTGTAGTCTACTGTTTCTTGCACTATAGGTTATTGTGAAGGAGCTGGATGCCCTCTCAGATTCCAGTAAATGCCCCATGTTAGAGAAGGGAAGAAATAGTCTGGCAATATAATTACAGTCTAAGGGATTTTCCTAGTGCCTTCATCACATGTTCAGCACTCTGGGGTGAAATATTCTTTTTTCTTGGTGGTAGAGACTGGCAGACAACTCTTCGTTGTGCCTGTGGAAATGCAAGAAAAAGGAATAACATACCTTTGAATATTACCATTTCTCAGAATTGCTGAGATAAGAGACTAACCTTCATGTGGGATGGACAACCATTTCAAATCTGATGGACAATTCAATTAGATTTTGATGTTATCAAATAATATATTTTCACCAATTTGTCTGTTTTTAATTGCTTTTTCAGAGACGCCTATCATCTCAATTTTTCTCTTGGGATTATCTGAAAGAAGTCAGGGTAAAATCAAAACATTGTTTGTTAGTGAACATTTAACAAGTGTATGTGAAACTAACAAAGTTAGTTTCTGGCTTTTCTGAAATCTCAAGATTAATGTTTTATGCACTTTAGAGCTGCATATTGTTCATCATGTCAGGAGGGTGCTTGAAGGAGTCTTCTTGCTTACTTTGCTAAGATGGGGGTCAACCCATTTTGCTGAATACCACCCACTATCAGAACTAATCTAGCCCTAGTGCTCTTATGCACTGAGGCCTCTGATTCAGTAACAAACCAATAATAACCAGTCAACCAATACATTTACATATTTGTTTGACCGTCTCTCCTTTCTGTGGATTTACTAAAGAACAGCTCTTAGCCAGTTCTCAAGTTGGAATCAATATTATATGTTAGGTTTTAATTTTCTTGGTCAACCTCTACAGTCTCTCCCAGTAAATTTTAATGTATGTACTACAGAGTGACAAACAGATGGCCCCTTTGGGCATCTTCTCTACTATCAAGTGTGAGAGCAATGGAAATCATGTCCATAGTTTTCAGAACTGGGTGTTAGCTAATGTGGTCCCAGTTTCTATAGCTGATGCAGAAAGCTGTGAAGGTGTCTGCTGTACTAGTGTTGGAGGTTTTGGAAATGGAGATACCTGTTAAAACCTGCCTATTGATCCCTGCTAGTGAGGAATTAAATTGATTTCTCAAGACAAGTAAAAATCAGAGCTGAGATTTTTTGGGGGGACGGGACTCATCCTTGTGTTTGGGGGGGGGGGGGGAACTTTGCCACTGCTGTCCATGAAGTTCTTCTTCTGTGGAAATACTTAGTCTTATTTAGCCTTAAGTGTATGTGCAGACATGGAACTGCAAGGCTGAGTATAGGAATTACATGCAGGGCTGGTTCTAGGAGCAATCTAGCAGGGTGGTCACCACCTTCCAGGGGGCATTGTGCTGTTGGCCTTTTTGCCCCCTCCTCTTTGATTTGCTGGGAATTTTTGCTCTGCTGTGATTGGTGGGCCTTTTATTTCTCCTCCAATGATTGGCTGGCTTTGGGTTTTTTTTGCTTGTTTGTTTCTGTTGGTTTGGTTCTTTGCTCAGTTTCCAGGGAGGGCAAACGGCACCAAAAATATTTTGCTTTCTAGCGGGCAAAACAGCTAGGGCCACCCCTGATTGTGTGTGTGTGTGTGTGTGCGCGCGCACGTGCGTTCGGATGGTGGTAATATTTGAAGCATACTTATTGAGTATGGAAGTGTGGTCTGAGAGGAATGGTCTTGTGCTTAAATCACTAGGCTGTGACTCAGGAGAGCTGGATTCAGTTTCTGGCTGTGCTACAGTCTTATGTGCATCCCATCCATGCCTTAGTTTCCAATAATAATACTGCCCTACTTCAGTGGGGGGTTGAAGATAAACTCAGAACGATTTTTCTGAGGTTCTTGGAAACCATCAATGAAGGACCAAAGAAATTCCTAGAAAGACAATAGAGAAGTCCGGACCTATAGTATGTTTATTCCTATAGAATGTTTATTCATTTATTCCTCTTTTTGTTCACCATTTAGTTTAAAGGGGAAAAATTTCAAATGGAAGATAAGTTGTCTTCTAAGACATGAAATTAGCAAACAAGATGATGACACTAGTGGGATTCTGCATTCATTTTTCTTGATTTTAATGAATCACAAGATCTAGTGTAATAAAGCTGTGGCTTGTTCCAGAACTAGTAGGTTGTAATTTTAAAATTGTATAGTCCAGGCTACACAGAAAAGAAGGCTGGGAAAAGTGAATTTATATTTTTTGCCAAATCTGATTTAGAAATATGTTATTGTGGAGTCTCTTGAGTTCTGCTGATTTAATTTAACTTCAGTTTTTGATGCAAGTTACATTTTGATATTCAATTGACACTTTTTAATCTAGTTATGTAGGAATTGCCATACCAGATCAGATTACGAAGGTCTGCCTAGTCCATTGTCTTCTGTCTCACACTAGCCAGTACCAGATTTTTTTAAGATGCTTAACAGAAAAGTGCCAGTTACTCTGTAGTGGGCCACAATTGCAGCATAATTGGTCTGTAGCACAATTTCTGAAAACAAAAATCCAATCTTGATTTGAAGATTTCAAGTGATAGAGGATCCAGCACATCCCTAAGTAAGTTCTAATGCAGGATTTCCCAAACTTGGTTCGCAGCTTGTTCAGGGTAAGACCCTGGCGGTCCGCGAGGCACTTTGTTTACCTGAGCGTCCGCAGGTACGGCCGCTCGCAGCTCCCAATGGTTGCGGTTCGCTGTTCCTGGCCAATGGGAGCTGCTGGGAGCTGCGAGCGGCCGTGCCTGTGGATGCTCAGATAAACAAAGCGTCTTGCGGCTCGCCAGGGGTTTACCCTGAACAAGCCATGAACCAAGTTTGGGAACCCCTGTTCTAATGGTTAATTACTCTCACTGTTAGACTAGAAACCAGGAGAAAATGTTTAAGGGCATGTGAATAGTGTGAGAAGGAGTGCAGTGATGGTCTACAGGGAGAAAGATGATTAGGACACCTAATTTATGATCAAATAAAAGTCCTCTTTGTTTATTGCAGACATTTTTGTGTATAAAACACATAGGATGATAACTTCATAGACACAAAGGGCAGTTAGGTCTTCAGCTCCCACTGACTTTCAAAGGGAGTTGGTTGTCTCACTGCTATTTATGCCTTTGAAAATCTTTCCTCATATCTTACTGAAAAACTTTTTTTTTTCAGTTTTCAAGACTTTCTTCTCCTCTATGTTTAAGATGACAGAGAATGTAAATGTCAAAGTTCCATAATTAGTTTTATCTATGGGCTTGGAGAAGAAAATCACATTATTAGTTGAAAGACCATAAACAAAGCTAGAGTGAGAGTGAGTGTGTGTTTAAAATGAACCCGTAAAGGAAGGAGTTGTCAGTTTGCAAAGAAGGGCTGGATGAATTCAGTAAGTGTGTTGAAAAACCTGCACCGATATTTAGTAATTGCTCATGTGATTACATTGTACAGGATTCTGTAGTTCTCTATTATGTGGCAGATATGTGAGGAATGAGTTCTAGAGACAGTCTCTGGAACTGACTATATTATATTATATTTAATAAATAGAAAAGGATTGTGTTAGAGATACAATATACAATGCCAACTAAAAATAAACTTCTAGCAGATTGTCACCACCTGATGTAAGATTTTAATAGGGAGATAGAAAATAGAATAAATTACAGCAAGATTTGTATGGCTCTTGTTTCTTCAAAGAGTAAGCAATGCCTATTGCAGAAGAAGTGTTGCTTACAGAATTTTGTTGCTCTCCATGGTGCCATGAAACATTTTGCGTGCATATATATCTTTGAACATTATAAAAATATAAAATAGCAATATAAAAAAGAGAGGGAAGCATTTGTAATAAATGTGAATTATAAGACACTCACTATTTTCATGTAATATGGTCATGTAAAGTAATACAACCTTTTCAGCATGACGTGATGTAACACAATAAAGGACGTGTTGGAAAGTGTTGTTCCTGTAATATCCCAGTGAGATATCCTTGGCATTAATGACATTAAGACTTCATGAAATAGTTATTAGAGCTCCTTTGCTCTTAATGCTGGCTAAAAAAGCCATGTTGGCTTGGGTTAATGCAGTGGGACAACAATGGGCTATGTGATTTCACCCGATTAGAGTCCCCATCACAATGGAGCAAGACTCATTAGGAAGAGAGCTCAGACCAGTGGGCAAGGAAATGAGAAATAACCACCATTTTTTCCATAATAAATAGCAGACTTATCTCTACTTTATGGCTTTGTATCTGTTCGATATAATTCTATATACGTATGTTTAGGCATGTTATTGAATGAAAACAAATTTGAATGAATATTAGCCAGAAACACCTCAATAATCACACCCTGCTGTACCAATGTTGATGGCTAAACCATAATTGATCAAGTCTGACTTAAAATCCCAGGTTCAGTTTGTAGACCTGGCATTTAGCTGTGTGTCAGGGGGACGTTGAAATTAAACTAAGGCTCCAGTCTTGAAAGAGTGATCCCCGTGATCCTTGTTGAGCCCCACTGATTTCACAGTTGAGCATTTTAACTTCTTTTTCTAACATGGTTATCTTCGGGGAGAGATCATAAGCCATTTTTGGCCATATGCATGGGGGGTACAAAAGCTTCGCCATTATGCATAGGGGGCCAGCTAATGATTTGTCTGGTGTGAACCAGTGAGCTAACCTTACACAACATACCTCAAAGCCCTCGGCCTAGCTAGGAGATGTGGTCAAAGCTGTTGCACTCCGGCTATCTCTGGGCACTGGAACATCTTATTGAGGGTATGTGAACTTCATGCAGTTTAGAACAGACTTGAAGCTGCTTTAAAATGCATAAGGATTGAAGGAATGCTAAGGAAGGGGTGAAGTAACATTTACCAATTCCCTCTTAGATCCTGCACTAAACATACCTTTGCTAAATGTTGTGGGATAGGTGTATCTTTGTTTATTTTTGCTAGCGGCTTCCTTATGGGGAATGTTTTGGGTTAGACACGTTGTATAGAGTGACATGAGATTATGAGAAATGAAATGTCCTCCCCAAGTTTCTTGAGAATGTCTTCATTCTTTGCCTCCAGAGATCATTTTCCAAAGATGGAGATTCCACACTTTGTGTGGCTGTTGGAGGTTTTTCCCCCAAAGAAACTTCAGTTCATTGCCTTAGAAAGCAGTGCAATCCATTAATTGTTATAGAAAAATTAATACACGCTCACCCTAAGCAGAGACACAGGAATAAACAAACAGATGCAAGATGAAAGAAAGATGAAAGGTATCTTGTAGGCTGTGAAACCAGTAATGAGCTAGCTATGTGTTTAAAAAAAAAAGAGTTGAGTACTACTTCGATTGAAAACAAGGTTTTTGTTTGCTATGTGGTTGTTGGTTATTTATTATTAAAACGACATTGTACTGGGACTGTACAGGACACAAATATAAGTAGTTCATGCCCCAGTGAGTTTACAGTCTAATGTATTCACCATACTGTTTTCTAGCATCTTAATCTGAGGGAATAGTGAAATAGTTGTCCTTTCATGATTAGTATAATCATTTTTGGATTAGAATAGGGATTACTGGATATACCAGTGAAATTGTCCTGCCCTGGATAGCTTATAAAATCTCAAAGCATTTTATAAAGAAATTGGTTAGAGTAGTTATTTGTGTATGAAAATGGTGCCATCAATAGTTCATACAAAGTCTAGGATACCCAGCTGTTTTCAGAATTGCATTTGGATCTCTTAACTTTTACCCAGACAGCCACCAAGGTTGGACAAGACCTTGTCTTAATTTCTCATCCAAAGGATGGAATGAGGCTGAGATGATGGTAATGCTATAAAAACAACTGTTAATCATTGTGTTCTGTTCTGCACTCCCAAGGACTCTGTGACAGGTTAAATTGCAGATGATAATAATAATGGATCTCTGTAAAAGGAGTGGGGGACTTCTCGACATGCTGGAGCTGAGAGATGACAAAGAGGGCGAATATAAAACAAGGAAGCAAGGCAATGAATCAGAAGGAACGTTCCTCTCCAGAGACTGATAGGTTGGCTAGTGGAAGCCCTTATGACTCTCTCAGCTATAATCTATATATTGCATGCATTTAGTTTCTGTTGGAATGTTCACATCACAAAAGATTTTGGGTTTCTTCCATTTATAAATTATACATTTACAAATGATAATTCTAAGAAACTAAGACCAGCTTCTTTAAAAAGGTGTTAATTATCAGGAATGATCTTTCTGACACAACGAATGGGATCTAGTTTTGGCTTTTCTAATGTCTGAATAGTTAAACTGTGAACAAAACTCTTGTGTGGAGCGAAGTCGTTTATTATATTGATTAGGTATAACTCACAGCCATCTAGCAGAACTAAAGTGCAGTTGTTGTTTACATCTCAGTGCTCGTATTTCATTCCTGTTCTGAGCCAAAGTGCTGAACCATGACAAATCTACAATGCAGAATGTTTCTTTATAAAGATTGAGCACAGTGATTTTGCAAACTGGAATAGAGTTTATTTAACAAAGTGATCGGAAAAACATCGAGTTCACTAGCCAAGCCCCCATCCCACTACAGGGTATTATTTCCAGGGCTAGACAAAGCTTGATTTCAGTTTGTCACTTCAGAAGCTTGACATTTACTGCATATTAGAGTTGGGCATTGACATATTAAGCTAACAAGCATCTGTTGTCATAGGTGTGGGGCAATGACCAGCAACAATTGGAGTTCTCCATCTGCAAATGTGATGCATAATGTATCCATTTTCAAAGCTGTAGTGACAAACATCTAGTCAAGAAAATTAGACACTGGAGGCTTCATTGGGAAGAAATGGGAATGCACCAATAGGGTATAGTTACAACATGCATTTTCTGCAGCATTTACAGTATGTGGGGCTGAAACTGAGATCTGAAATTGGTGGCTAACTGGAGTCTTATTACTTGCTGCTGAGAAAGAGAATTTAATAGGGGAATTGCTGAAGGATGAGTTAGGGTGGATTTCCACTAGTTATAGAAGCTCAATCTGCCATGGATATTGTAAGGCATCTATTTGCCAGCTACTATTCATTAAGCAATTTTAAGGTGTATTTTGAAACATTAGCAGTAGTTCAGTTGTTGCTGGAGAGGAGAATTTTTTTTTCTGGGTTCTAATATATCAGAAGAAATAGCTTCTAGAGAGAGGAAACAAATTAGATGTTTTGAGAGGAGGGATCCGTTTTCAATTTAGGAAAAAGGAGATTGTAAAGTGAAATATGAAGAAGAGGGTTCCACCACTATGTCCCATATTGTAATCAGTTTTTATACCTCTCTTTTAATATGTAAAAACAACTACAGGTTGTATTTGGTCCATCCTTTTGAATTTCTCTTTAGATAATAAATGTAAATTCTGATTGGTACTTAGTTTGGTTTGGTTTTACATGTTGTTCATTACATAACAGAGCACAGGAAGTGCAACCACTTACGTTGTAAGGGAATAAAGAACAATTGTTTGAAAAGATATGTGGGGACAGCGCATTTTAAGATACAACATACAATATGTTGTTTATGGTATAAAATAATACCTTTAGATCACAGGATATTAGCCTTTGCATGACACTTGCTTGGAAGCTGAGGCAAATATTGTCAAGCCCAAAGCTAAGCTCCTAAATCTGTGATTAGTCTCCCAAATAAAAATAGCCTGATTATCACAGATGCTGAGTCCCCACAGAGATGATTGAAAATGGTTAGTACCCCTGAATATCAGGCTGCTTTTATTTAAGAACCTAAATATAGGTTTAGGCCCCCAGGTTTGAAAAGTTTGGCCATAATTTTTATGTAGACAAATGCTTCCAGGTAGCTCCTTACTGGATGTGAGTCATGGGACATTAGGCACAAAATAAGAGATGTCCCTTGAAGTATGCAATGGATGGTCACCATGAGCCACAGCAGATATTTAGCATAACTATTAATATAATATAAGGAGATATACCTATCTCATAGAAGTGGAAGGGACCTTGAAAGGTCATCGAGTCCAGTCCCCTGCCTTCACTAGCAGGACCAAGTACTCTCCCTGACAGTTCCCCCCCTTCCTAAATGGCCCCCTCAAGGATTGAACTCACAACTCTGGGTTTTGCAGGCCAATGCTCAAACCACTGTTCCTCTTCAGCATTTTATTTCTTTTAGAGCCTCATTAGGTTTTGGGAGCTGGTAAAACTGGTATGAACAACTGATATTTAAAAACTTCCTCTTCCTGAGTGCTGCTATAATAAGCATAGGAGCCACCAATCTCTATGCTAACTATATATTTTTCTTTTTATAATCTCTTTCCAGAGGAGCAGTATGCAATCAAGGGCTAGTTTACATTGTTTATTTCTGGTTTTAGGTAGTGGATATTTAGATGTGTGTAAGGGGATAAGGAAAAAACTGGGAAAGAGAAAAATGGGGCTAAACCAGGCAATTCTGAAGCTCTGAAAAATGAGTGTAAAACAAATTTAAAGCTGCTTCTAGATCATTCTAACTTGTGTGACCTGGTTGCCATTGGTCTTTCTAACCTTGTTTTAAAGATTTTGTATTTTTACAAGAATTAACTTTTTAAAACCATGTCTCCCTAAGAATACAGTATAAGTTAGGCACAAACAGCTTTTCTTTAATATAATCTATTTTATGGCATCTTGTTCTAACTTTTTAAACAAACAAAAGTACCACATCAATTACAAGGAAAATTCTATTGTCCATTCATATTTTAATTTTGTGCATCAGAAATGATCCTGAACCAATATTCAGGATGTGAACACCTTGAATTTTGAGGAAACTTGGATCTTGAACCAAACTTTCCAGCTCAGAACCATTTCTACTTTACATTTTCCAGACGTTATGTGAGGATATGTATGCACTTGTAAAACAGGGCTGTACGTAGTTCAGTGATCACAAGCAGGATGAGGTTTTTCTTTATTTTACATATCTGACAGGGACAGCTGCTTTTCGCTCATGTAGAGTCATGAAGCTTGTTTTTTGAGTGTGTGTATAAGCAGTAAAGTAGTAAATATGTGCAGGTGGGAAGCACAGAATATAGAGAAGAAACTCGTGCTGTGCTATTGAAAAATGCTTCCTGATCAAACCATGGGATGCAGCGGAAGAGTTCAGGTTGTCAGGATTACTTCCAGAGATACCATAAAAGCAACATAATGACATCCCAGGCTAATGCAGAGATAGCATTAAGTATTTCCAGACTTTGAAAGCTTTGCTAAAAAGGTACTAGGAGTATGATTCTGGAAATGTTTTTCAGTGTAGAGCATTTTTTTTGTTGATCGACCAAAGAAGGTTTTGAAAGTTTTAAAAGTTTTACCAGAATGCTTAGGGCACTCTGTGAAGCAGCTTAAGACTCACCTTACGCCTTAACACATCTATTCTGGACAGTATGGGTTAATATTATTGCCTAGTGTCTTAAATTCTTTTATATTACTTAAAGGAACATTATCAACTTAAAACTGGTCTATTTTAAAAAATGAATTAAAATAACATGAAGTTCTACACCTGACCTTGAGTCCTGGTGCTGATTTTTGTTGTTTTTAAAGTGACATTTTATTTTCACTCATTCCTCTTGCTTTGGTCATGTAGAAGGAGGAACTGATTCCCTGTACAGAGTAGGGAGGAAATAGTAATGCTTTCTATATACGGAGTGCTATCAAATGCACAGAGTAAACAAATGATATGCAGAATTATTTTCTCTAATATTTTTTGCTTACAGTAATCTTAGCAGTTACCTATAGGGAACAATAATAGGTAAATTATTTATGGACAGAATGCGATTTTTATTTTTTTTAAGTTGACCATTTTCCTTTAAACTGCAGATGTCCTCTACAGAGTGACTGTTTAAATATACCATATTTTTACTCCTCCTTGCCTGGCTGTTGTATCCACCAAGCAAAGTATTAACAACTTCAACAGAACTTTATTTACAGTGGAAATCTCTTTTCCAAGCTGTAGCTGCACACTCCGTAACTCTCCCAGCCTCCTTAACTCCTCCCCCCTCCTTCCTGTTTCCTGTCCTTTCAGACTCCCAACAGCCAGTGCTCCCAGTTCTAATAATCACATGCAGCATCTAAACACCACATTCTCTCCTCTCTTAAGAAACTTTCCAAATTAAAATAAACATTGTTGTTCTAACCACAGGAACAAATATGAAACAAGACACTATACTGTTGGCAGGAATATTACACTGAAAACACTGTAGATACTACATAACATAGTCTTTAGTCCAGGCAGGTGGTCGTCTGAATCTGACAGGCCGTCTCTCAAGCCCCGGTTCCAGTGCAATGTCTTGTTGTGTTGGTTCTACAGTGAAGTCATCCAATGCAGACTGGGTGTTGGCATAATCTCCTCTTGGTGCATAGGCAGGTGCAAGATAAGAAGCATTCCATACCCGCCCATCAGAAAGTCGATAGGTGTAAGGTTCCTTCTTCTCTATGATTTTAAGAGGAGCTGTGAATTTATGGTCCCCTTTGCGTAAGATTCCAGGTTTTCGTATTCTAACAAAGGAACCACACTCAAACTTTGGTTCCTTAGCACCCCGCCGTTTGTCTGTGAAAGCCTTAGACTTTGCTTGGTTCTGTTCAACTGTCTTTCTCACATCATCCTTGTTTGGGGCATCAGGTTGTGCCTTTAACAATCCAGCAATGTTGAGTTTAGTAATCATTTGTTTCCCATGAAGTAACTCTGCGGGTGATCTTTGTGTTGTGGCATGTTGTGTAGCCCGGTATGCTTGCAAGAAATCAGTAGTGAAGGGTGTCCACAATCGCCCTTCCAGTTTAGCTGTTTGCAAAGTCTCTTTCAAACTTCTGTTAAACCGTTCGATTTCCCCATTGGCTTGAGGGTAATATAGGGATGACCTCCTGTGTAAAATGTTCCTCTCTGCTAGAAAAGTTTCAAACTCCAGGGAAGTAAATTGACTACCATTATCTGAAACCAGTTCTTTGGGGTTACCTTCCCGGCTAAAAACTGAAGAGAGGAACTTAATTACTGTAGCAGAACAAATTTGCGATGTAAACGCTACCTCCGACCATTTGCTGAAATAGTCTATTAAAGTGATGGCATAACGACAGTCAGTTGGAGCAGTATCAAAGGGTCCTACAATGTCAATCGCCACTTTTTCCCATGCAGATTCAGGAAGAGGAACAGGCTGTAATGGAGGGGTACATGTCACTGCTGTCTTATCATTCATTTGGCAAGTGACACAGGATTTTATGAGTGCTTCAGTTTGAGAGTCCATCCCTGGCCACCAATACAGATCCCGTAGTCGTTGTTTGGTTCTGACGATTCCTTGATGAGTATCGTGTGCCAGGTGTATGAGTTTTGACTGTAATTCTTCTGGCACAAGTAGCCGGTGTGTACCTCGTAGCACACAGCCATCGAGCAAAGAAAGTTCATCCCGAACTCTAAAATAAGGCAGCAAAACTGGGTCAAGGTTTTTAGGGTTACTGGGCCATCTCTTTGTCAGAAATTCCCGTAATTTTTGTTGAATTGGACATTCTGAACAAGCAGCTTGAAATTGTTCTCTTGTAACTGCAGTAAGAGCGCTTGTAATAAGCGCAACTACTACATCCTCATCCTCCGGTGGACCACCTGGTGAAGGCAAAGGCAGGCGAGAAAGGCAATCAGCTACCACATTTTTGTTTCCAGGCTTATATTCCAGTTCGTAATCGAAAGAAAGTAGTCTTGCAGACCATATAGCTATACGATATCCTGCTCTTCCAAGTCCTTTCGTGGTGAGCAACGTCGTCAAAGGGCTGTGGTCTGCGCGCAACTTGAACGTGCGGCCCCACAGGTAAGTTCTCCATTTTTCAGTAGCCCAGACGCAAGCAAGTGCTTCTTTTTCAACTGTAGAATATTTTCTCTCAGCATTACTTAGTGTCCTTGAAGCAAATGCAACAGTCCTCTCTGTGTTGTCCTCATGAAGTTGTGTGAGGACAGCCCCAAGTCCATAATCAGAAGCATCAGTAGTTACAATTGTGGGCAATGCGGGACTGAATAATGCAAGTACTGGACTATGTACAATCAAGTCTTTCACCCTTTCGAAACTAACTTGTGCGTCCGTTGTCCACACTAAGGTTGAACTTCTCTGTAGTAATTCTCATAACGGTTCAATGACAGAAGCATAATTGGGAATGAATTTTGCATACCAGGAGGTAAGACCCAAGAAAGAACGTAAGGTTTGCAAATCTGTTGGAGGAGGAGCATTTAAAATTGCCAGGATATGATCTGGATCAGGTTTTAGTCCAGCCTGTGAAATTGTATGCCCCAGAAAGGAGAGTTCAGTTTGTCTA
>NW_020664373.1:7433549-7461918 GCF_002925995.2 Terrapene triunguis
AACAGCCAGTGCTCCCAGTTTTAATAATCACATGCAGCATCTAAACACCACACTGGCCCAAACTCATGTCATATCCAACCTATCTGCTCCCTCTGCTTCCAGAGTTGATCGGCAGACATTAGTAACAAAATGTAAACTTTTTCTCCTGTTACCATTATAAGTCAACTCAGCTAAAACAGAGTGAGCTGAATTCTACTCTTCCTTGCATATCATCTACAGATTTTACTTTGTAGACTGTTTTAGTATATTTACCAGCTTTACCTTTATTAAGGTCCATTTTCTTGTACCTTTGCAAACCCACTGATGGGACTGGAGTTACACTAGAGTTACTGAGGGTGTAACCTGGACTGCAGAACTTTTTTTTGGGAGGGGGGGTCGCGGGGAGAACTCATAGTGATGCATGAAAATACAAGGTTTTGGCTTGATTCTGAGTTCTCAGTTGAGATTAGAGGGCTGGCAGTGAGAAAAAAACCCTCTTTATTTGTAATTTAGCACATTTGATCTGGAAATAATTGAGAGACAGCACGAAATATGGCACCCCACAATCACATTTTGCAGTTTCAGGATGGAACTGCACTTTAAAGTTTATTGTCATTTAAAAGACTCCAGAAAGTGCCTGCTTTTCTGGTTTTTTTTTTTTAAACCAATTAATTTTGGAACATCAGGGGACAAAATATCATTTTGTTTTCCTTTATTCTAAAATGTTTTTGTGAAAAGTATAAGAATATTTATGGTTGTGGCACTTGCTACAAGATTATTTTAAGTTTTGAAAGTCTGTTTACTATATGTATATTTCTTTATTGCAATTAATTTCTCATTTTCAGTTTTATGATCTTTATTCATGTATTTAAAATAAAATATTAACATAACTGATTTCTGAAGCCTATAAACTCTCTGTGAAAAAAGATGGACCAGTTCTATCAAACTGTATGGGAAAACAGAAGGAAAGAGCCTCAGCTGTATCATAGGTTAGAAGTAAAAAAGGCCTGAGCTATACTAGATAGTTGAAATTAGCCTCTCATATCATGGAATGAATTTAGAAGCTGTTGGAAATAGTTTTTAAACATTTGATGTCCTGATTCTCAGAAGTACTGAGCACCCAGAAATCCCACTGATGAGAGGAGCTGCAGGTGCCTCACATCTCTGAAAATCTGGTCATGCAGATGTCCTGCAATTTAACTAATTTAAAAACAATTGTCATGTGCAGTGGGGTTTTTTGTTGTTGTTTTTCTGTTCGTGCTGCTTTATCATGTATTTTAACATTTTTTGCTGGAGGACCTCTTGGGGGAGAGTAAATGTGACCATTTGGTATCTCTCTCTCATGCACTGCACCTCCCACGCCCAGAGTAGAGCTCCAAGACTACCATTACAGTACATGGTCAGGAAGGAGTATCTCTTCCCATAAAATAGCACGTTAAACATTTATTCAGCTAGGAGCCAAAACACAAACTTTTATCTAATTTCTTGGAGCTTGGAATGATGTGAGATCAAAATCAGGCCCTTAAGGAGAGCTTCTTAATCTCTAGTATATGATTGAGTATAGTCAGAATATTTTTTAACTAACCTTAAGGACTGTTGATGTCAAGGAGAGTTGTGTGTGCAGATTGGGGTCAGTAGAAGGTCCTAAAATTTAATGTAATAGGTGAATTGCTGTGGTCTGCACTTGTAAAGTTCCTGATATCAGAAGCTTATAAAGTAAAGTTATAGGATACTAAAGAAATGTTTGGTAAGGGAAAATATCCACAAAAACTACTATTCTTTCTTGGTATATACTTGAAAAATATGACCTGGGATACTTGTTAGCTGCTTTAAACACTGGTTTTCATAGAGAAATAATAGATCTGATATTTATTTGTGTCAGGCAGGCAGTAGCCAATACAGCTCTCTTAGCACAGTATTTAATAGAAGCCATGTATTTATATAAAGTATGTATTTTTGTGTACTAAATTAAAACTAGTTTGGAATTCACTAGGAAAATATTTGCTGGCTTTGTCTGCCATAGATTCTGAATCTTAGGACTGGTCTATACTTACCGGGTAGTTCGACGGCTGGGGATCGAAGTTCCGGGTTCGATTTATCGCGTCTGGTCTGGACGCGATAAATCGAACCAGGAAGTGCTCGCCGTCGACTGCGGTACTCCAGCTCAACGAGAGGAGTACCGCGGAGTCGACGGGGAGCCTGCCTGCCGCGTGTGGACCGCGTCTGAACCGCGGTAAGTTCGAAGTAAGGTATGTCGAATTCAGCTACGTTATTCACGTAGCTGAATTTGCGTACCTTACTTCGACTTGGGGGGTAAGTGTAGACCAAGCCTTAGAGGAATGTAATTGTTATTCTCAGTCACATCTCAGCAGAAATGGGAAAAATAAAGAGCATGCTTTTATTGCAGGGGCCACCTGGTTTGGAAATTACTGAGTATTTTTCCATGTGTACCAGAGCTTCTAGATGTTGAACTCATCTGTCATAGACTCCAAATAAAAGTCTGCTGCACAGGAAAAATCCTTCTTTCACGTCACAAATCCTGTTCCCCTCCAATCCTTCTGATTTGCCATTTTACTTTCCCCCAATTTCAATTCTGTTATGGTTTTCGAGGTTGCTGTCTGGAGACTCACTAGAAACTAATTATTTATATCACCTTTTGAATGGTAAGAAAGCATTCCTGTCAACGTCTTGTGGGTTAAAAATGGTGTTATAACTGAAATGAGAGAGGAAAAAGACAAGATGGTAATCAGAATTATGTACCAGGTCTGTAATATATTGTATACCATTAGAAAGGTGAAAAATCCAGGTTTCTACTGGTACTGTTCAACGTACTCATTTCTAGCCTTGACAGGTCCTAAAATACTAGACTGTATAATTGATATTAGTCCCATGGTTTAGAGTTTCAGGTTAGATCATCTAGTCTGACCTCCTGTATATCTGGCACTGGTCCATGTCTTACTATAGGAAGCCCCAGACCTTTGCCCAGTGTAACTTGCAACCCCTTTGTACTGAAATAAAATAAAGTAAAAAGGAAGGTATGTTAGTATAGCCCAAGATGAGCAATAATCTACATGTTCTCTGATTTTCTTTGAGTTAGGGATGGAGTCTGCTCCTAATTTGCTTGTAGCAAATTTGAAGAAGTATATGACCTGATTTTTCTCTCTGTTTTAATTAACAGAGCCTGGAAACAAAATGATGACAAACATAGTATTCTAACAGGCAATGGTATCAAGAGGAAGTTGAGTTCTTAATAAACATGTTTGATTTGTCGTCTCATGTTGAAAGAGTCCATCCATGAAATGAAAATTGCATTTAGCAGAATCAGCCAGGATCATAGTGGTTAGAGGCAGTGGAGGAGGAGGATATTGAAAATAAAGAATACCACTAATAACTTTAGAGTTGAATATTCAGAATAGTGGGTGTGGATTTAAGACATTCAGTTACAAAATGCTCATAAAACGAACAGGTATTTCAAGAATAGATTAGTGAGACAATTTTCAAAAGAGCTTATTCTGCATCTAGTCTTTTTTGCTTATTTTGATGTATAGTCTGTTCTATTGCTGTTTGCATGTGGACATTATAGGGCATTGGTTCAGCTCCAAGGGAAGTGTGATACTTGCTGTGAATCATCAGTACCATTTCATCAACAGCTAGTTGCTATATAGAGGTTTCACAACCAAGGTTTACTGTTTAGCTAGCCTATCAGATCTTATGGAATCACAACATGTAGTGATATACGAACTGGTTGGACAGAAAGCAGCAATTGTGCTGTCTTCCCTAAAAAGCTTGTTTAAATGTTATTTCAGTAATCAGCTGGCAGGGTGCTCGACACTCTCTTTTGTTGAAATACGTGTCCTCTCTTCAAAAGAGCCCCAGTGATGGATCCCATTGTGATAGGCATTGTACAAATACCGAACGAACAGGTGTCCCTGCCCCAAAGACCTTTAGGTCTTGCTCTTCAGGTAGCCTTAGGAATGGTGTATGAATTTAGGGTTGCTCCCAAATCTGTTTTCTGTCATAGTCAATGCAATTGGTACTGTTGTAGTATTGCCAATTCTTTTTATGGCTTCTCAGTTTAAATTATAGATTTATCAGTGATGTTTGTAGTATATCTTGATGGCCCACATTAAGTTGTTTAATTCTCATCCCAAGCTAGTTATCAGAGTACTTGAAATTGTGAATCATACCACTCTGTAGGGAGAATTAAAGGAATCTTTTGTACTTGATTCTTGGCTTGCTTCCTGAAAAAGGAACTAGATGTATCTTTTGTTACTGTATAACTGAAAGTTATAAAAATGCCATCTAGGAGTTAGGTGGAAGCATGGATAAAACATTGGCATTACATCTAAGAGTCTGGATCTTTCAAATCCATTCTGAACTCCCGAAGGAAAGTTTTTGGAATATTATTTCCTGTCTTACAAAAAGCCTGTGCATAGAATTTTGCCGTAAGTGGCAGGAACTAATCTAATTTAGGTTTAAAGAAGAATTCTTGTGGGCAGGTTTTCATTGCTTCCTTAAGACTACAAAGAGAAAAACAAGAGGTACTCCAAAACTCAATATATTGCAGGGGAAAATTAAAATAAACTAATGGCTTTCTTTTTTATTACCTTTTGAAACAGAGTTTTGCAATTTTTGAGGGTGTATGGTATGTGTCTAGCAATGAGATCTATTCTTTACAAGGGACAAATTTTGCTCAGAATAGTTTTCAAAGAAGGCATTTGACACTGTTTGAAACAATGTATGTCTGTATCTCTACAGCTGGGACTGTCACCCTTTTCAAAACATCAGTCATACAAGTTAAAAAAAAAAATCTGGTTTGGAGGGGAAGTGAAGGCAGCTATGAAAATAATAATATAAAATAATAATGAAAATATATAACAAATGGAAGAAAGGTGAAGTAATGAATATAAATTAGAAACCAGGAATGAACATGACACACATGATGTGAATTAAAAGCTGGCTAACTGATAGGTCTCAAAATGGAATAGTACACGGGGAATCATCACTGAAAGTGTGTGTTTCAAATGGGGTCTTGCAGTTCTTGACCCTTCTCTACTTGAGATTTGTATTAAAGACCTGGAAGAAAATGTAAAATCATCACTGAGACAGTTTCCTGATGATGCAAAAATGGAGGCAATGGTAAATAATGAAGAGGATAGGTCACAGATACAGAGTAATGTGCAAGCAAACAATGTGTTTTAATATGGCTAAATGTATACATCTAGGAACAAAGACTGTAGGCCATACTTACATGATGGGGGGGCTCTATCCTGGGAAGCAGTGACTCTGAAAACGATTTGGGGGTTGTGGTTTATCCATACTGTGTATGATGTATGCATATCGTATGCATACTGTGTCCAGTTTTGATGCCCACAATTCAAGAAAGATGTTGATAAATTGGAGAAGGTTCAGAGAGGAGCCACAAGAATGAATAAAGGATTAGAAAACATGTCTTACAGTGATAGACGCAAGGAGCTCAGTCTATTTAGCTTAACAAAGGGATGACTTGATTACAGTCTCTAAGTACCTATATGGGAATAAATACTTAATAATTGGCTCTTCAATCTGGCAGAGAAAGGTATAAACCATCCAATGGCTGGAAGTTGAAGCTAGACAAATTCAGACTGCAAATAAAGCATACATTTTTAACAGTGAGGAATATTAACCATTGGAACAATTAACCAAGGGTCGTGATGGATTCTCCATCACTGGCAATTTTTAAATGAAGATTGGATGTTTTTCTAAAAGATATGCTCTCGGAATTACTTAGGGCCTGTGTTATAGAGGTCAGATTAGATGATCAGGAGTTCAGACTAGATGACCACAGTGGTTCCTTCTGGCCTTGGAATCTATGCGAGTATATTAGTGTACTTGAATAATACATGCAAATGTATTGCACTTTTTTTATACTAGCTGTAAGTGTATTACATAATTGTAATACATCCACACTTTAACATAATACAATAAATACATCTTAAACAGAACTGAAAAAACTAGGCTCCCAGAGTCTTCACTACCACAGTGTAGTTTCCAGTACAACCTTCATTGAAAGACTCCTCAGCAGCCTCCATCACAACCGTCCTCACATAATTTAATTTATAAATTAAACCTCCTCATTTATAATTTAAAAAAATACTCAAGGGCAATTTTAATAATGCAGTGGATATCTGTCTCTAGGGATCCAACATGTCTTTAGCAGTAGCAAGCCTTCTGCCATTTTTGGTCTGTTTTTGGTAGTTAAATCCCAGCAGCTATGGAAAGGGCCATTAGTAATAATTTTAGCTTTAAGCAAAAACTCATGATATATCCTATTTTTATGCTTACTTCAGCTGAGGTCATAATTGCTGCAATGGGGGAGCTTGTTTTTAATTTGACAAATGTTAAGAGATTTTCTCTGTGCTGTATTAAATAAATAAGGCAGAGGAGCTTATGTATACATTATGGTTATTCAAAGGCCAGCTCCTTGACATGATGTTCTCCCATCTTCTGGGTGGTGGTGGGAAACGCCATCCATTTGGGAACAATAAATTAAAATTAGAGATGCTTTCTTTCAATTATTCATGCTCTGCACATAGAGAACAGGAGGCAAAAGCAAACTCTTGTTATTAATCACCTTATATGCGATTTTAGACAGAGTGTGATTGGTGCCACATCAAGAAGTCTAAAAGTCTCTACAAGGAGCAGCAGCAAATTGAGGAATATAAGAAGAATTTAGGATTTGTACATGGAGATTTAGAGAAGTCCACTGTCTCTGAATGGGCTTGTTTGACTGAGGATCTGGAAGGGTAAGCAGCAGTGGAGTTGGTAATCTCCAGATACAAGATGGAACAGAAAGCTGAAATAGAAAATATATAAAACAGCAGCTACTGAAGTTAAGTATTTCTAGATTGTCAGTCCCCTCTCTTATCTCATTCTCCATACTTTCTGTTTCAAAAGTAACTAAAGAGGATCTTAAACAGCATCTACAAGAATTAAACATTTTAAAATGGACAGGTCTAGGTAACTTACACTCCTGCGTTTTAAGTGTTTGTCTAAGGAGCTGTCTGAACTGTCGATATTGCTTTTAATCATTTTTTAGAGAAATGTGAAAATTTCAAAGGCTTGGAAGAAAGCCAGCACTGTGCCAATATTTACAAAAGATAAATGGGATGACCTGGATAATTATAGGCTGGTTATCCTGACATTGAAAAATAATGGAATGGAAAATATGGAAATCAATCAATAAAAATTGTAGGTCAATAATGTAATTAATGCAAATCAGTCTGGTTTCATGGGAAAAGGTCCTGATAAACAAACTCAGATTATTCTTTGACAAAACCAAAGTCTGCTTGATAAAGGTGTTGACATAATAAACTTGGCTTCTTTGACTTACAACCACACAACGGTCTAATGGAATCTTAGGTGGTTTCATCACCGCTGTATGAAGTGTATTATATGAACCAAATTTGTCCTTGTTCTACCACAGACTTCCTGTGTGACCTTGTGCAAGTCTTAGTTTCTCTGTGCTCCAAATACCCATTTATAAAATGGGATAATATTTCTTTCCTACATCATGGTGGTATTTCAAGGCTAAATACATTAAAGGATTGAGGCACTCTGATACTAGGATGATGTACCTATGATAGATGTGTTCCAAATACAGAACGAAATTATTTATTGAACATCTCTGCTTTCAATACAGCATTTTATCACCTCCCCTTAGTAATGGACCCAGTGTTAGCATTCCTTTTTTGTTTCCTGATGTATTGGAAAAATTCCTCTGTATTCCTCTTAACCTGTTTGGCCATAGATATCTCATGAATACCTTTAGAGCTATTCTCAACAATGTTTGTTCCCTTTCTAGTCAATTGATATGTACCTTGCATCCACAAAGAAAATGTTTCCCCGGGTTTTCAGAGTGGCTAAGAAACATTCCAAACAGGCCTTGAATTTTCAGAGCAAAGAGTGACTGAGGTTGAACCATTTCAGACTTGGCTGGTGACATGCTAGTGTGGATGGAGCTGCCCGCATAAATGTTTAAAATAGTTCTCTGACCAGTAGAGGGTGTCAGGAGTGAAACTATCAGCTCTGCTGCACAGTTACCTAGCTGATGAACATTCAACAGTTTGCTAGCTGAGTCCCCTCTCTGACTTCCCTCCCAAATGTTGTTCCCTCTGTCTATAAACTTATCCCAGCCTCCACTAATATCTGTCCTGCTCATAAACCTCAGGTGGTTTGTTGGCTTAAGACATGATTGGACGAGGGGCCTTTTTGAGGTGAGGTTAACATACAGGGCTTGACTTAGAGGGGTGCATGTCTGAGAATGGAGGAAACTACAGAGGGCATAGATAGAGGAAGAATGGCAGTGGCATGCATGTGTGCACTCTCTCTCACACACACACACTTTGAATCTTTCTGCTGCTTCTGTTTAAAACTAACCAATTGAAACATAAATCATTTCAAGTCTCTGTGGGTGACAAAGACTTAGAAAGAAAGCTGAGACAATTTGCTTCAAAAGCTGATGAGCAGTACAATATCTGATCGCTGATGCAAATTAAAAGTATTGCAGTGTGGGTGTGATATTGGCTACCCTACAATGGAGGAAAAGATAACACTGAAATAACAACACTGCCGTGAAGTTCTTGGAGGCAGAGGAAAATTTAAAATCTTCATGAATTGGTATAATTGGACATTTCCCCAGGGTATCAGAACATTTTTGGTTGCAGGGAACCATTTTGTCCATCCATCTAGTTAGTGTTTGTAGCCTGTCATGTTTCTCGTCTTTAAATGGCTGTCTACTAGAGCTAGTTAATGTTTTCTGGATTTTGAGTTTCTGATGGGAGTAATCAATTTTGCAATCTGTTTTATTATACAGGAGAGTATAGATAACTATTATGTAAACCAGGTTATTTGGTGGTGTTTTGTGAGTATTTAATCTTGATCATTATATCACTAAATAGTCCAACAAGTTAATTAAAATATGTCTCTGGACAGGCAGCCTACAAACCATATTATAATGACACTTTAATTAGCATGAAGGGTGACAGCCTACAAAGACGGATCCTGAAGATTCCTACTTGCATTAGAACAATAATACTTCACATCTATATAGCATAGTATTTCCATTAAGCATCTCAGTGTGCTTTTACAAACACATCAGTCTTGGAACAGAAAGATAGGTCACCTATTAAATCTATTTTACAGACTGGTAAACTGAGGAACAAAAAGTTAAGTAACTCACCCATGTTCATGCAGTGAGTTCATGCAGTGGGGTGGAAATAGAACCCAGGAGTCCTGACTCCCATTCAAGAGCCATTAGATCAGGCAATCTTCACAGTGAGAGAGAGCTTTCACAGAGGATGTTATTCATTCTTCATCACAACTCTCTAGTCCATCTTTTACTCTTACAATCCCTATGAAGTTTGGCAGTATCAACAGTCTTTAGTTTTAGGTTTATATCTCATTTGAATAGAGAACAAAAGGCCATTGTTAGAGGCTTGGTATTTTTAAAAATGGTGACTTCTGATACCATCTGTAGACAAGACTTTCATTTTAGTAAAACAAACAAACAAACAAAATCCTGTGCTTTAAGTTACAAGACTTTCATACATCTTTCAAAGAAGGGACAGCTGTACCAAATTCAAAGAAAAAATTATAATGAGAATGGAACTGAATAGTTTTCTTTGTAGAAATCAGTGCTTTTTAAAAATAGAAATAGTCTGACATTGTTTAAGATCGTTCTTGGTGTATTCACTGCAGCAAATATTCCATTACAAGATACTCATTATTTTGGCTAGTCAGCTTATTTTCCTGTACCCAAAATCATGCCAATAATTCCTGTTGACTGATGTGACCTCTGCTGGAGAGAAAAGAGTTGATCCTTCTGTAGTCGTTCCTGACAGACAGCTTAGTGACATGCTCTTTTTATTAATTTATTTATCGCTACAGCAAATGTTTCCACACACCAGGTGATTGAAATAATCTGCATGGTTTGTCATGTATCTCTTGCCATGCATCTCATTAAAACAAAAAACCAAATGAAATTTTTATCATAATAAGCTTGTAGATCAACTTGCTCTCCAGCTTTCTACAACTTGCAATTTACCTGTTTTGTATCATTTCTATTTTTGTAAATGGAAAATCTCTCTTCCTAATATTTAGTTCCACAAACAATTTCTTCCTTGGCTTTCCTCAGAGTCTTCCCTTCCACCCTCTCCTGCCATACTATCTTCATCGGAGCCTTTTTATTCATCCTCTGCTGTGTCTGAGGCAGCGAAGTTGTGCTTCCTGGTTTTTGTAAGCCACATCATGGATTTTGATTTCATAGAATCATAGAATATCAGGGTTGGAAGGGACCTCAGGAGGTCATCTAGTCCAACCCCCTGCTCAAAGCAGGACCAATTCCCAACTAAATCATCCCAGCCAGGGCTTTGTCAAGCCTAACATTAAAAACCTCTAAGGAAGGAGATTCCACCACCTCCCTAGGTAACCCATTCCAGTGCTTCACCACCCTCCTAGTGAAAAAGTTTTTCCTAATATCCAACCTAAACCTCCCCCACTGCAACTTGAGACCAGTACTTCTTGTTCTGTCATCTGGTACCACTGAGAACAGTCTAGATCCATCCTCTTTGGAACCCCCTTTCAGGTAGTTGAAAGCAGCTATCAAATCCCCCCTCATTCTTCCCTTCTGCAGACTAAACAATCCCAGTTCCCTCAACCTCTCCTCATAAGTCATGTGCTCCAGCCCCCTAATCATTTTTGTTGCCCTCCGCTGGACTCTTTCCAATTTTTCCACATCCTCCTTGTAGTGTGGGGCCCAAAACTGGACACAGTACTCCAGATGAGGCCTCACCAATGTCGAATAGAGGGGAATGATCACATCCCGCGATCTGTTGGCAATACCCCTACTTATACAGCCCAAAATGCCGTTAGCCTTCTTGGCAACTAGGGCACACTGTTGACTCATATCCAGCTTCTCGTCCACTGTAACCCCTAGGTCCTTTTCTGCAGAACTGCTTCCTAGCCATTCGGTCCCTAGTCTGTAATAGTGCATGGGATTCTTCCGTCGTAAGTGCAGGACTCTGCACTTGTCCTTGTTGAACCTCATCAGATTTCTTTTGTCCCAATCCTCTAATTTGTCTAGGTCCCTCTATATTCCATCCCTACCCTCCAGCGTATCTACCACTCCTCCCAGTTTAGTGTCATCTGCAAACTTGCTGAGAGTGCACTCCACGCCATCCTCCAGATCATTAATGAAGATATTGAACAAAACTGGCCCCAGGACCGACCCTTGGGGCACTCCGCTTGAAATCAGCTGCCAACTAGACATGGAGCCCTTGATCACTACCCGTTGAGCCCAACAATCTAGCCAGCTTTCTGTCCACCTTATAGTCCATTCATCCAGCCCATACTTCTTTAACTTGGCGGCAAGAGTACTGTGGGAGACCGTATCAAAAGCTTTGCTAAAGTCAAGGAATAACACATCCACTGCTTTCCCCTCATCCACTGACCCAGTTATCTCCTCATAGAAGGCAATTAGGTTAGTCAGGCATGACTTGCCCTTGGTGAATCCATGCTGACTGTTCCTGATCACTTTCTTCTCCTCTAAGTGCTTCAGAATTGATTCCTTGAGGACCTGCTCCATGATTTTTCCAGGGACTGAGGTGAGGCTGACTGGCCTGTAGTTCCCTGGATCCTCCTTCTTCCTTTTTTAAAAGATGGGCACTACATTAGCCTTTTTCCAATCAGCCGGGACCTCCCGCAATCACCATGAGTTTTCAAAGATAATGGCCAATGGCTCTGCAGTCACATCCGCCAACTCCTTTAGCACCCTCGGATGCAGCGCATCCAGCCCCATGGACTTGTGCTCGTCCAGTTTTTCTAAATAGTCCCGAACCACTTCTTTCTCCACAGAGGGCTGGTCACCTCCTCCCCATGCTGTGCTGCCCAGTGCAGTAGTCTGGGAGCTGACCTTGTTTGTGAAGACAGAGGCAAAAAAAGCATTGAGTACATTAGCTTTTTCCACATCCTCTATCACTAGGTTGCCTCCCTCATTCAGTAAGGGGCCCACACTTTCCTTGACTTTCTTCTTGTTGCTAAAATACCTGAAGAAACCCTTCTTGTTACTCTTAACATCTCTTGCTAGCTGCAATTCCAAGTGTGATTTGGCCTTCCTGATTTCACTCCTGCATGCCTGAGCAATATTTTTATACTCCTCCTGGCCTAATGCTTTCATTTTGAAATCTGCTGTCTCTTTATCACTATGCTGCTGCACCATTCAGTGTTATGGGGTGCACCAGGATTCTATAGAGTTGGTATTTCAATCTCAGGGGCATCCACTTGTTATACGCAACAAGGGAGATGTTATTCCACACTCTTCCAGTGCTTCCCAGTCTGTACTGTATCTCATGGTCAAGCTCACTGTCTTCTATAATCTAGCTGCTAAGGTATTTGAACTGGTCACTCTGGTTTAGTTGAACTCCATTAATCTCTGTATCCAGTTTCCCCCCGGCACCTCTGCTGATCCACATAACCTCAGTTTTGGTCATGTTCATTTTCATCCCATGTCTTTTTCCCATTGGGATCTTCCTGCTGACATAATCCATCAATATGATAAATAGCAGTGGACTGTGGACCGACCCCTAATGCAGTCAGACTTTCACTTCAAAGGGACTTATGTAATGTTGTAGCTGTGTCGGTCCCAGGGTTAAAAGGTATTACCTCACCCACCTTGTCTCTTCAAAAGGACTTGTCATTCTAAAGCACACTAAGACCACTGTTTTAAGTGATCTATATAGTGCATTCACCATAGCTATTAAATCTTTAGACATTCCATGTTTCCTCAGGATTGGCGTAAACATCCTTCTGTGCACTCTATTGTATGCCTTTCCAAGGTCTGTAAAAGCCCAGAAGCTGTCTGGTTGGTACTCTAGCTGCTCCTCTATCACTTGCCAAATTACAAACAGGGCATCTGTGGTTTCTTGTCCTTTTCTACCGCTGAAGTGTTCTTGTTTTGAGAAGGGGTTCCATCATTCTCCTAATCTTAAATGCATCTTCAGTTCTCAGTATCTTCATCCCATGAAACAGTAGCTTTATCCCTCAATAGTTTCTGCATTCATGGATGCTTTCCTTTTTATTGGGACCAAGAGAGACCTGTACCAATCTTTGGGAATTCTGTTGACTTGCCATGCAGATTTAACCACTCTGCTCATCCATCCTATGTCTCTCTTGCTCAAGACTCTCACCAGGTCCACATGTCTTCATCAGGTTCCACTGCCTTACGTCTCTTCATTTTCTGGACAGCATTTCTCATCTCTTCCTCAATTATGTCAGACTCCGGCATCATGATAGGAACACACATTTGCAACTCTACTCAAAAGGGGTTAGCTTCATTTAAGAGATTCTCGAAATATTGTTTCCAAGTCTCTTCATTTGTTTGGGTATTACTAGCAGTGTCTGTTAGGGGGCTTATTTCTTCACCCTCTCGCTTCCCTGGTCCTTCTCGCATGAACAGAGAGCAACAATACCCGAAGTCCAAAGGTGCAAACAATTCAATGTTTATTGGAGTGAACTTCCAGCAAGCATGATTCCAGTTTCCTTCCTCAGTGTCCCCCTTCCCAGCTCTGACACCACAGAGCCTTGCCTGTGTCTCTGTTCCCATTCCCCCTTTAACGAAACATGATTCCAATTTCCCCACCCCCATTCCCTGTTCCCATTCCCCCCCCCCTTACTTCCTGATTGTCTGCAGAGTATATAGTAAAACTTGAGTTCTGCTTAGCTATACCTCAACCAATCATTTTACTGAAATTTAAGTAACCAATTTTAACATATTGTAACATGATTATTTAACCAATTATATCCCACCACCTTAATTGGTTTACACCCAACAAAATTAATTATACAGCAGACAGAAACAATCACAGAACCAGACAGAGATTATACAGACAACAATAGGGAAGTGGAGACTACAGTGATAGAACGATACAGAAATAAGAATTTCACATCCCAGCTATTGATAAGTGAGTTTTTGCCAGACAGGATGCTATCAAACTAAGTTTCCTTTTACATCTTCTAGGTCTTCCCTTTCTCTGGAGATGATAGGAATATCAGGACAGGATTGTATTCCTAACAGCCCAATAGCACCTTATTTCAATATGACTAATTTGGAATGTAAGGATGTGACCATACACTTTCCAGTTTATGGCTGGCCTCTGCTGCTTAGCCGAAGGCTTTAGCCTAAGAGCCAGGCCTCAGACTGTCACAGTACGAGAAGGCCCTTACACCGGCAGACAGTGATTTTGATTCTTTCTTTTACACCTCTATAACTAGCTAAGTGATAAGTACCTAAATTCTTAAAGTATAGGCCTTTGCAGACAGGCCTGAATATTTATATTCTAACAGTGTCCCCTGGTCATCATTTACAAATGGTGTTGCAGTACCATCCTCTTTCCCTTTGTGTCTCGTTTTTGCAAAATTATAGACCTCTTTACCAGCCAGATTTGGGTAGTTTACAAGTTCAGTGTAAAGTAGCTTACAAGCTCATTTAGAGCACTCTTGGGCCTTCTTCACAGCTCTCTTTTTGCTTCTTTGTATTTGCTTTCATTGTACTCAGTCAATTCATTTATTTTTCTTTACGCACCATTTTCTTCTTTCAGATTGCTAACTGCAGTTCATTAGTCCACCACCATTCCTCTCTTTCCCTTAGATTTCCCCGTCTGCATTAGGGATGTAAAATGTTAAATGCATTAGGCTAACCAGTTAACCGACATTAACCATTAACCCCCAGCCGTGCCGCACTGGCCGGACCCCGGCGCTAGCCGGAACCTGGCACGCTGGGCCCTGGCCATGCAGCGCCAGCTGACCCCAGCCCCAGGGCCAGCCGACTGGCCCCAGGAGCAACCCCAGCCCCGCTCCCTTTAAACAAATAAAATTCTATCATTTAAACGGTTAACCGATTAAACAGTTAACTTTTTTAACTAGATTTACATCCCTAATCTGCATCATCTACAAACTCTTCTGCTGCTGCAATCCATGTTCTTTTGAGCTGGTTCCACTCCTCTTCTGCTGATATCAAATCTGTTTTCAGATACTTATCCTGTACTGCTTACCCAAACTTCTCTCCCACACTTCCCCTTAACTTAGAACACTTTAATTTTGTTTCTTTTGAGCTTAGTTCCCGACTTGTCCATTGCTCTACTGCAGTCTTTGCCACAAGAGGCTTCTCCTTGGCTATATAAAATTGTCTATAGATTGGCTGTGTAAAATTGTATGTAGATTCATTTTCTGTTCAAACACATATATAAGGTATGTACCATAGTTCTAGAAACCTTAATATGCTTTCATATTAAAAGGCTTATTATTTCATTTTAAAAGATACAGTAACACACTATGTTCTGTATGTATACACATATAAACTGATTAATCTTTCATTTTCTAAGTGATTTTTTTCTGTCAGAACCTCAAAATTCAGAAGATGTCAACAATTTCTTATTTATTTGAAGTTCCGATGTCTTGTCACTGTATTATCTTACTTATGGATTACCAACCTAAGTACCCAGAGTGCATTCTGGGACAGTATGTGTACTCTGTTTACACTCACAAAACTAACGAAAGGCGTAGTACTTTCCCATCCATAGCACTCTTCATCCAATGTGCAGTGATGTGATTGGAATTATAAATTGCACCTTTCACATTCTAAATAAAAATTCCTTGAGATTGATAATACTGTCACGGCTCAGAGCAACTGCACCTTCATTCCCCCTCTGTGGTCCCCCCAGGGCACCCACTTTTAGGCTTCTGGCTCCCAGCCATTACCTCTCTTGGGGAGAGACCCACCCCTCTCTCTCTCTCCCAGGCTGCAAGTTCCCTGCCTACACTGTGATATCCCCAGCAAGCCAGACAACTTAAAAGGCCAGGTCTGCACTTTGCTTTCTCTCCAGAGGTTAATTGCTTGCAATTATGAGTTACCACACAGCTCTTTCTGAGCGAGCACATTTATTCTTAAGGTGAAAGAGAAAACATATTTGAAACAATAGAAGAACCTACACACATGCTTAAAAAGCTTAAAAGAAGTCACCCCGATTCCATCCTCAGGCTCTGGCAGGTGTTAGTCCTTTTAACCCTTCCCTAAAGCTTGTTCTCCCTCTGTCCCTTGGACAGAAGATTCTGCCTGTTTGTTGGATCAGAAAGAAGGTCCTGAGCCAGTTTAAACTCAGGCTATTTATCCCAGTGTCCTTTTTTTTTTGGTCTG
The DNA here is from genome assembly GCF_002925995.2 of Terrapene triunguis. Lineage (NCBI taxonomy): Eukaryota > Metazoa > Chordata > Testudines > Emydidae > Terrapene > Terrapene triunguis. The sequence continues at coordinate 7,449,757 of NW_020664373.1, forward strand.
TTGGTCTCTGGAAAATTCCATTTGACCCAGTATATGTGAGCCTCTCCAAGTGGTGGTACCTCTCTAAAGGTGTTACAACTTGAGTGAATTTGCCTAATCACCCCTTAGTGTTCTTAGTTCCTGGAGGGCTGTGGTCATCCTTCTCCATGGAATTATATACAATCCCTGGCCCACAATGATACATCCCAAAGAAAATGCAGGAAATTGTCATTTGTCACAAATACCACTGGGTACTTTTCTTGGTATTTTATGCCATTGCACATAGTTCCCCAGAAAGACAATACAAAGACTATCTTCTTGATAGGAAAGGATGACTGAATTTCTGATTATTCATTTTAATATTTCTTAGTTTGTTTGTGCTTTGAAGAGAGAGATTTGCATAGTTTTTTGTTTGCCAATCAGCAAAGGATGTCTTGACTGTAGTAGACGATTATTTACATGCAGAATGAAAGGATAATGTTTATAGAATTGTCCTGGGATTTGGCCGTATAATTGTTATAATGGTGTCTTTCCCATCCCCGAACTGCAAAAACAGCATAAAAATATGCATTTCACATGGGATAATTGCAATATTCAGTCTTGGATCAAAGAGCCTGTATTAGAACAGAGGGGGAAAGAACAGGGCATAATTTGCCTTAGTTCACCTGCCAAAAATGTTTCAATCGGAGGCTTGCTTCTCTACAGGGTGGGGGAAGGGTTGGTAATGAAGGCTGGTTGTTTAGTAATTTTCTACCTATTTAACCCATAGCAGCCATGTTCACACTTCAAAACGGACAGTGAATAGAAACCACTATAAAAACCAATTTAATAAACTGTTTCAGGTAGTACAATTTTTACCTCTGTGGGCAGGGAAAGAAGACTGGAAGATTTCCTAATGGCTCTCTCTCTTCTCTAATTTCTGTGATTCTTTGAATTTTCTAGAGGCCAAATTTCTGATCTTATTTCTGAGAGTCAGCATTGTTTTGGGTAAACTGATATTCTCATTTATGGCCATGTACTTTATTTATGGCTTCCCTTCAGGTTTGGTTAGGTACTACTACTTGGGTCAAGCAATATGACCTCCCCAAAATAGAGCAGTGATGTGATTGCAATATAATATTTAAACTTGTGAGGAAAAGCAGGATTTTATTGAAGGATGGGTGTCGCATGTCCAGCATGCAGGATGACAGCAGGTCTTGTGCGCTCTCGTTTCCCAAATCGCACTGTTGTATTAAATAACCTTGTACTATCACTTGCCATATATGTTAGGATTATTTTCTGGTTTCTGTGGTGTGAAAAACCTTTTATGATAACTCCTGCCATGCCTGACTGAAGTTAGCGTGCTACATGAATTCTGTCAAAATAAGGTCTGAGTCACTAGTTAGCAATAACCTACACCGTAGAAACTATGACCCTGCAACTGTGGTTGTTAGTAAGGACTCTAAAAAGCATGACATATGAGGTAGTGAGTGCTGAAGGAAAACTTTAATGGGAATACTTCTTTAATTCTGTTTGTAAAAGGGACTGCAAGGAGCATTTGGATTTGAATTTATAGCTTCCAGTTATGTGATACATTTTGTTTGTTTCTGTCTTTTCATACAGAAGGAGAAAAAAATCAATGCCATGGTTTTACCCATATTACATCATTTGGGCTGAATCTCACAAATGTCTCCATTAGTTTCTTTCCTTTTATATAGAAGCTAAAAAAGCCAATCAATAGACTTGACTTGAAAGCTTCTATTTTGAATTTTTGTTCACTTTAGAACAAGTAGTTTTGCAGATTAACTCTGTTGTGGGGGATGGATATAGAAGATGTTATGCTCCCAGATTATGGGCTGCTGCATCATTTGGGCTTGTTAGTGGATAGTTACAAATGTTACAACATTGTATTAATATTTCATGCAAAAAAGCCTACAAAATAAAATGTATCATTTACATTTTCAGCTTTAATGGATGACAGCAAACTTGCAATAACTCATTAATGTTCATGGACCATTTAGACTATTTCCCAGTGGAACTAAATAATAGATAAAACTATCCAACAAGAATTATGGATTTGTAGCATCTGCTTTATGTTCTGATGGTATTGCAATTTTAACCTGAATGTTTTGAAAGCTTCTTATGTATAATAGAGGGGGCAAACTGTGTGTTTTCTCCATCAAGTTAAAATTACAAATAGGATTTCCTAGAACTTTACCAAGATGGAAAAAAGAATGTTTGTTTGTATTTGATATATTTGGTGGAATATACATACTAACATTTTAACTGGAATCGGGCAAAACTTATTACTTATATGAATAATGCTAACACCAATCTGGAGCCTTAGGAAACATTAGAGATAACAATTGAATTAATATGGAAGGGTTTAACCTAGAATGAAGCCATCTGCATCCTGAGACCTATATTAGTTCCACTATTCTTCCTGTATGTGTGCCACTTTTTAAAAAAACCCATGTACAATTTCAGTGCCCTCAATTTCACAGTTTACATGAAACGGAACTTCTCCACACTAGATTTTATAAAACTGTTCTAAAGTGTAACCAGAATTACAGTTGCTCTGTCAATATCCCCAACAGTAATGTATTATTTAGCATGTTCACGCTCCACTGTACATAGTAGAGCAGCTCTTTTTTCTGTGCCAACTGTTAAGATAGGAATAACATAATTCAATATCTTTAGATTTAAAAAATAATAATTTGGATTATTTGTAATCACTTTGCTTTTATAGGAGAAGGAAGTGCTGTTCCAAAGGTTGAATCTCAAATTGACCTACTTTTTTTAGATTTCCTTGCACCTCCCCCCCATTTTTCCACTGCAGATTAGATAAGGGACTAATTTCCTGAAAGACTAGGCCAGTTGACAAGTACTCCCTTGAGAAACTGATGAAAACACATGTAATCCGAAGCTTGGCTGCCTCTCATAGTAATACCTTCCAGTCTTGCGTCTAGCTGGGAAAGTAATAATTTGGTCCATTGAGTAATAGTCAATAGTTACATTTTCCTATATTCTTATCTTTGAGGAATCTGTGAGATAGTCTTAACGTGCATTTATCTCCTTTCCTTTGTCTTCTTTCACATTTCAGGTCCATGCTACACCCATGCTGGGTGTATGCAATTGAGTTCTTGAAGGCTCGTTATATAGTTTCTGCTTGTCTCTTTTCTTTCGAGTTACATCTTTGCTGAATAGCTATTTTTATGCGCCCAAAATGAATTAATGTATATGTGAGTACAGTATGGAGGCATTAAAAAGAGATTTTCAGTTTTCTTCAAAGGACTGAAGAAAATAAGACACTCCATCAATTATCAAACTTCTTGGCATCTAATCTCATCTTGAAGCATGGAGCATTTACAGTGCAGCTCTCGTTAGTGTTTAATGGGAGACGTGTTACTCCCTCTGAGCAATAAAACCAGTTTGTTTGGGCAGTAAAATTGCTGAATAGTTTTCTGAAGCCGTTTTCTAAATGTTGTGGAATGAAGAGTATTTTAAATGTTTCACTTAGACTAGTTTAGGTATGAGAATTGGAAACTACTCCTTTATTTAAACATACATACAGAATTGAAGTGTACGGGTAGTATTGATGTCTCTCTCAGGATTGAAATACTCTGGTTTCCAGAACAGTTTGAGTAGAAGATGCTTTAAGTTTCCTTTTCAGATTTGTCTAACTCTGATCTAGTGGTTCCATCACTAATACTGAGATAGTAGATCAGGCCCCATGTCACCAAAATCCTTGGCGTTTCTGCTGACGTTGCCAATTAGTGTCAATCGTAGTGGTGACTTACGGAATGTGGACATGATTTATTTGAGAACTCTGCTGACACCACCAACTCATTTCACATAGCCAAAGAATCTCTGCTAGACAGCAGCTATTTGTATCATACCAACCTGGGTTGGATTCCACTCACAGGCAAAGGGATACTGTAAAAGTCTCAATATCCATGGCTTACCCTTGAGACATCCAGTCCCTTACCTTGACAGTATTTCTTAAAATATAGAACATCCTAAAAGAGATTGTTGTGTGTCGGAAGTTAGATCAGCAATCTCAGCTACATTGGTTGGCAGTATTCCCTTCTGTAAAGCTGGATGTCTTAGAGTTCAAGGATTTATTTTCTCAACTGACTCATCCTTCATATTAGAAAGACAAAGTGGGGGAGGTAATATCTTTTATTGGACCAACTTCTGTTGGTGAGAGAGACAAGCTTTCAAGCTTCACAGAGCTCTTCATCCTTCATATGTCACATTTAACCCCTGCCCCCCAACATTCTGACTTGCAGTTTAACAATAAATAACACTGGGGTTATCTCGTATTATACATGGTGTATAATGTATCGTATTAGACACAATGGTTCATGCATGGAGTTTATTACAGATTGACAGGAAGTGGTATATTTGAATTGTTGTTTTGGCTGGGGGGTTAAAAGATAGCTTTGGAGTTTAACATAAGGGTTTCCAAGTAGGAATGCTATCATAGTACTGTAAGTTAGTTGCTTTTCCTAGTTAACTTAGCCATCCCAGTGTTGTTTTAAAAGTGAATTATGCAGGTTTTGGAAAAATGAGTGAACCCCACTGATAAATGCAGTGCGCCTCAAATAAAAAAGGTAAAAGAGAAGGTAAAATTTTGTAAGTGTGTAAGTCACTGTGGAGCCAAAGCCTCATTCACTTTCAGATAAAATGTATAATTGTCCCAAACTGTTTGCAGTCTACCTTTAAAATGATGTCCTCCTTTAGAAAATAACATGTGGTTTTGTTTTATGCAAATATTTAATAAATATACTGCTTCAGCTTCAGACATATTTGGTCGTTGTTAGTGTTTGCAGACAAAGCATCCTATGAAGTATTTGATAATGCTAGTTTGAGTGTAAGAGTTTCATAGCATTAAGGTTTCAGGTGAATAATTTGGAACAACATAGTCCCTTTTACCTTTATGTGTAAAATTACATTTTGCACCTTAACTACAAAACTAAAGTGACACAAACAGCTTTTAGCACTGCCTTTGTTGGGTCATAATTGAAAACGGACACCTTTTTATAAATATGAAATAGGAATATGTAACAGTAGGAACTGCATGCTCATCTTGCAGGACGGACCTTTACCCATGCAGTCAGCCTTATATAGTGTTCGTTGCTTAATATTCTGAAATATAAACTCTTAAGATACTGCTGTTAAATGATTCACAGAATCCAATCTCTCTCTCTCTCTCTCTCTCATTGTATGCTGTCACCCATCACCATACTATCTGAGCAGCTCCCATGTAAAATCAAAATCAATAGCAATAGTATAGTTCATGGAACTTCTCCCTTTTTGGGTCAGCGTTTTTGTTTTTAATCTTTTCTATTTTATTAATGTACATTTTTCAGGTTTGTTTTGATTCGTAGGGGTTTATTGCACAGAAGAAAGTATCAGTATTGTCAGTGTCATGCTTCTTGTGGAAAGGTTTTTTCAAAGAGGATAGTTTGCAGCATTTCCTAGAAATGGTCATATTCTGGATTTGCCTGATCTCTTCTGGAAGTTTGTTCTCTAGCTGGATCCCCTCTACCAAGAATGATTTATCCCCAGATCTTATGTGCTTCATCCTGGGCCTTGAGATCTGCATTGCCACAGAGGAATACGGCTGTCCAAGTGGTTCATTGATCAAAATGGGGTCTTTAATGTAGCTGGGGCTTGATCCATTGCTTGCTTTGAAAATTAGAACCGATGCCATAAACTGGCATTGAAAGTTAACTGGGAGCCAGTGAAGGTGCATAAGCACAGATCTGATGTGCTTATGGATGTCTAGAATATGGAGAAGGTGGGCAGCTACAGTCTGGACCAGCAAGAGCCTGTGCAAATAACTTCACATTCCGCTTGAGAGTCATTTCCAACAATCCAACCTGAAGGTGACAAATCCATAGATCACTGTGGCCAGGCCCTCCCAGGAGGACAAAATTTTGTAGCAAGGTGTAGTGAAAGATATCACTTTTAGATACTGATACTAGCAAATTATCCAAGCTTAGTGAGAAATCAAAGAGGATTCTGAGGCTTCACACCACTTTGATGAATAGGAGTCGTATGCCTTCAGTGGAAGCTAGTTCTTCAAAGCATTTCCCCTTTCTGACCAGTCTCACTTAAATCTTTCCTGGATTCAGCTTTAGCCAGCTGCTCTTCGTCCAAGAACTGATTTCTTGTAGGCATTCTGCCATCATAGTAGTGAGGGTAGTTGTATTGGTTGAGAATGGGGAGTGTCAGTATGTGTATATCATTGGCATGGTGTTAGCAGCTGATCTCAGGGCCTGTTACTTTCTCTTTCTCAATGGTATTATGTAGATATTGAAAGAGAAGTGTGGATAGGGTCTCTGTGGTACCCCAGAAGTGTGGGTCTTTGGAAAATGGAAGCAGTTACTCAGTACCACTCCCTAAGGTCTGCTGGAGAAGAATGATTGCAGCCACTATATTGCTGAGCTATCTACTCCTGCTAAGTTACATAGGTGGGTTAGCAGTAACTTGTGGCCTATCACATGTTCAAATTTGGCAACTGCTTACTCTTGCAAACAGGATCATAGACAATGAATGGAGTAAAACAGGATGGATGGTGCATACAATCAGATTAATCTATTATAAATTTATCCCTGAGATTTTATTTAGCTCAGGCTCTCCTCAGCGGCATTAGTGTCATAATGTATTGTTTCCCAAAACTGAAGCCATGCAGTTCAAAAACTTGTCATCACTAGATTGAGGATGCTGTCTATGCTGTGGTAGTCGGCAAGTATTTGCAGTTCTGTTTTCTTAGTTTTACTAATCAAAGAGGGCTTAGTAAACAGTAAAAGTCTTGAAGGTTGGAAGTCAGAGAGGACTGCTGGGAAGAATCAGAGCTGAAAATAGAAAACTTTTTTTTTTAAATTTCCATTAAAAATTAAAATTCGTAGAAAGCATGTTGCATTTTATGAAAGTCTTTAATTGACATTCTAGCAATATACATTCCAACTCTCCCATCTCCCCTGGTTAACATACATGTCAGTACTAACTGTATCAGAAATGCCCTTATGAGCACTTCAAACACTTTTTAAAGATGAGTAATACTGAGTGCATCTATGCATAAAATTCAAGTTTATGTAACGGATTGGTTAGTATGTTGTGGCACTTCCCTAAACTTAGAAAGCTAGTAAGGACATTAGGAACATATTTTAAACACTCAGCTGATTGTAAAATGGGATCGTTTTCTGCCAAACAACAAGGTACTGGTTTTTTTATGGTTCCGTCTGGCTTACATACACTACCTGTCCTTCCTTAATGGATCAGTTTTGCTATGAAAAAGTTAATGGTTTCAGTGTGTTAGTTCTGACCGAATCCTATGATGCAGAACAGCTTATGAAATCTCCCATCCATTATCTGAACCTGTAAAAGAAAGGGAGAAAAATCTATACATCATGGATTATATTCCGCTTCAGGCAGTCTGTGACTTATTGTATTGTGATTTGGCAGCCATATAAAAAATTAAATGCTATTTGGATTCTTGCCATGTGTATGACTTAAAAACTGAAAGTATCAGTAAACCAGGCTATAGAATAGCATTAGATGGGTTATTATTCCAAACATTTTAACAGTCCAACAAGAAACTAGATGTTTTGCAAAAACAGGAGGGAAAAGGGAATGGGTTTTGGAGTGTACTGTGATACCCCTCTTCCTCCTGTGGCCTCTGAACACACGTACAGTCATTTGAGATAATTATTGGACAAAAAATACCAAGCAATAAATAAGTAAATAACATAAAACCAAAAGGATAAGGACAGTGTTTTATCTGGACATTTATAGAATAGACCACTGGCTGCATGGTATTTTATCTCCAATATATCTGTAACACAGCTAGTATTCTTTAGTCTCTGGAGGCCAATCAGTGCATCAACCATGGTGGGTGCAAAAATGAGCCCTAACCTCAGTGTGACGGAGGTAAAGATCTGACTAGGAGAAGACTTTGGGGCGTTGTAGTCTTCATACTTCAGTCTTTACTCCCAATCCAAAAATAAGATCCAAAGTGTGCACACACATAGACCCAACCACTGCCTGGAATAGTTCCATAGTGGCCATGAGAACCTTAGACCTTGGGTACACTTGCAAGTTAGAGCGCTTAAATCAGCCCCGGGTGCCCTAACTCCTGAGGTGTCCACACTGGCAAGGCACTTAGAGCGTCTGGACTCTGCAGCCGGAGTGTTCCTGGTAATCCACCTCCACAAGAAGCATAGAGCTCGCTGCACCCCTGCTGGAGCACTGGGGTGTCAGTGTGGACGACGTGTTGCATTACTGGGCTGTGATTGGCCTCCGGAAACATCCCATAATCCCCTGAAGTCAAGTGGTCACTCTCGTCATTGTTTTGAACTCGGCTGCAGGCATGTGGATATCCCCTTTCAAAGCTCCGTTTCTGACAGCCGGCATGCTCATCTGCTCCAGGATAAAGCAAACCATTACTGTGGAATGCTCCTGCTGCACAGGCAGGTGTGTGTGTGTGTGTGTGTGTGTGTGAGAGAGAGAGAGAGAGAGAGAGAGAGAGAGAGAGAGAGAGAGAGGTGGGAGAGTGGGAGCTTCTGTCGGGGTTTTCCCCTTCCCCCTGCTGCTGTCTGAACTTACAAGACAGCATGCTGACACATTCTGCCCCCCAAAACACATGGTCTCTCCCCCCACATACACACAACACACTCCACACAACCCCCCCACTTGAAAAGCATGCTGCAGCCACTTGCATACTGGGATAGCTATCACAATGCACTGCTCTCTGTGGCATTGCAAGAGCTGCTAATGTGGCCATGCCGCTGCGCTTGCAGCTGTCAGTGTGAACACATGGCAGCGCTTTCCCTGCTGCGGTCTCCAAGGGCTGGTTTAACTCCCGGCGCTCTATATCTGCAAGTGTAGCCATGCCCCTAGTCAACATACCAGAGCAATCATCTGCAACTAAGGAACAAAAGACTTGCTGTCTCCGGTACCATACTGGACAAAAACCTCTCTTCCTGTCAGATGGGGAGAGCTGCAGTGCAGTAGGACTATCCCAGATTTAATTTTATCTAGGGATTCTCATGCTATGTGGACACGTTCAGACCTGCTTCTGAGCTGAATGTCCTCCTTCATATGAGGTTAAATGCAATCAGCACAGCTACACTATTTTCCCGGCCTTCTCTGTGCTCATTCCAAACTGAGTATATTACCAATGAAAGATGAGCCAATAAACTCTGATGAATCATCCAGACAAATCTCAGTAATGCATGCAAAGTCAGGGACCTTATGATTGAATTATGGTTTATGACAACCTCGTTATCCAAAGAACATGCATTAATCCGCATGAACTTTCCTATAGGGTCAGTCTGGTCCCTGTCAGCCAGTGTTCTATGTTCCACAAATGGAACCCCAGAGAGGACCAGAATAAAAGTTGATCGCTGGTCTACATCTGGAAAAAGTCCTTTGACCTTCACTTACCATGCCCACTACAAACTTTGGCGAATCAGTCCTCTCTCCCCTTCAGACGCAGTCTCTATTCCCCTGTTCCTCCAGATTCCTACTCTAATGCTTGTTGTTCTGTCCTCTTAGCCACCAGGTGGTAGCCATTAAAGGGACAGAACTGCTGTAGCTGAGTTAACCAGTAAGGACTTCCAAGTAAGTAAGGTCCATCTGACAGACAAAAGATTCTATAAAGCAATGCATTACGAGCAAAGATGGAAGCATACAATCAAGAATCCTTTTAAACAACCTCAGATAGAATTTCCAACTTTCAAATCGATGGTCACCATCCTACCACAGAACTGCTGCCCCTCACCAGAGTAGGACACTTGCGTTTGGAGGTCTGGGGTAGATGGATTCTGTGGGCATCTAGCCCTTCTGCTACTGAGGTTAGTCAAGTGAACCAGAGGCTATAGAGGAAACAAAGTAAAACACACAGGGATGCATCTCTTCCACAGAGCTGGATATCTAGTATCCCTTAAGAACATCCCTCACAGTCTACACCCATCCAGCCATCATACACGGTCCATAATTACAAAATGTCCTCTCCCACTAAGCATTGACAAGGGCGTCTGTTCCTATTGTGGGAATACGTGATTAATAAATACTGTAAATAAAACCTCAGCCCTGTCTTTCACTATGGATGTGAAATGCCATGGTGGGACTTGGCTGTGACAGAGTGACCAGAGCTAAAGATTCCCCAACCTACCTTTTTAATATCTCACAGTACTGTCAGCTGAAGACTGAACTCAAACATTTACTACTTCTTTAAATAGCACAGCTCTAACCCTTTCCCTCTCCCACTGTTGCCACAGCAAGGTTTATTCGCTTCTTTTCCTTTGCTTGGAATAGATAAAAAAAGGATGATGTGGGCAGTTCAAACAGAATGTAGTGTACCCCCCATATGATCTCATCCAAGTAAGGACAATTAAGATGGTTTTTACTCACAGTGCTGGATGAACACACAGGATTTTTTGAGCAACAGGATTTTCCAGGAACATATTTGTGAAGTCAACTGAAGGTTAATATAAATGTGTGGGATGCTCTAAAGGTATCATTACAGGAATCACTGGAATGTGTCATTCAGGGATCAGAATAGAGGAGTATAAAATGAAATCGAGCAGTTCTATTCTGATCCCCAAATCTCAGCATAAGAAAATGCATAATTCAAATGATAACATCAGGGGACTGCATAAATATACAGTATTATCAAGATCTTAAATATTAAAATAAAAAACCTAAATAAATGAAGTACATTTACTGACCTTTTCAGTTCCTCTTTCCTCTTAGTCTAAATTCAACTCCAAGAAAACAGAATCTCATGGAATTATACCATTTTCTTTTTTCTCATTCAAACATGAGCCACTTTCTATGCAAAATGATAGATTTATTTGGTAGGGCATTTTGCCCATTACATTGTTCATTATTTACAATAGAAAGGGGGCAAATAAACTATAGACAAAGAATGAAAAAAAAGCCTGTTACCTGAGACAGCTTGGAATGTATTTGAGCTCTTAAGGATTTCATAAAAAAATAATTTCCTGAAATGTGAATTGTTGTAACTTCATCCCTAGCAAAAAATGAACATCTAATGGTATTAGTTACTATGGAGTTAAGTCTATTGCTATTGTTTGAATGTAGTGATGCTTCAAAGAATGAGTATAGAGAGGTGTATCATGCTTTAATTTTGTTTATTTTTCATTCATGAAAATACCTACATTAGCTGCAGATGACAAGTCCCTTTTGGGAAGCAATTCTTTACTGTAACTCTACTGTTTTCTCTGTACCACAATGGTTAAAGAAGCCATCTCATTTTGAGTGCACAGTAGAAGAGAGACAGTCTGTAGGCTCTGGTTGAACCTACTTTACCTTGCAAGGTTAAGGAATATATCTGGCTAACTGTCATGGTAGAGCTATAGCGAGACAAGGTGGGTGAGATATATCTTTTATTGGATCAACTTCTGTTGGTGAGAGAGACAAGCTTTCGAGCCACACAGAGCTCTTCTTCAGGTATTGTAGAGAGATGGCAGTGATAATGAATCTAATGGTGCCTCTGAATGGTATGCATACCAAAAGCAGAGGCAGAGAAAACTGGGAGGGAATAAGAGTACAGCATAATAGAGCTGATCAAAAAAATTCAGATTTTGAAGTCATTTTCATTTCAAAATGATTTTTTGTTTTTGTTTTTTGAAACTTTTTTCAAAAAAAATTTGGAATTGGAATTTTGAAACTTCTGTGTTTTTTATTTTTCCCCTAACTCTCTTCCATACTGAATGCAATTGAATAAATAATGCTAGGGTTTTCTTCGCTTTTTCATTTTTTTCTTTGGCCACTGTCTGACTTTTCAAAGTTCCTCAATTATTGAAAAGTTACCAAATGGCCAAAGGAAAAATGGAAAAAGTGTGTTGGGTAGGGAGAACTTTATTCTATTGCAGTTAGTGACAAAAAGAAAAAAGAAGTGAGGGGATTCTGAAAATATAAACATCAAAATTTTCAATGGAAAAAATGGAACATTTAAAAATCTGGAAGCTTTTTGCAAAAGCTTTTGCTTTTTAAAAAGACCATTTTCTGTTGGAAAAAGTTCAAATAGTCTCTTTTGACCAGTTCTGAATATTAAGTTGTGCTCTTATCAGGGCCGGCTCTAGGCACCAGCAAAACAAGCTGGTGCTTGGAGCAGCACATTTTTAGGGGCGGCATGGCTGGCGCCAGAATGCCGCCCCTAAAAAT
>NW_020664373.1:7462018-7616799 GCF_002925995.2 Terrapene triunguis
TCTCCCCCTCCCTCCCTCCTAGGCTTGAGAGCCTGGGGGGAGGAGGCAGGGCTGGGGATTTGGGGAAGGGGCGGAGTTGAGGCGGGGCCGGGGTAATTAAAAAACGGGGGGGGCGGGGGGCGGCCAAAATTGTTTTTGCTTTGGGCGGCAAAAATCCTAGAGCCGGCCCTGGCTCTTATCTAATTGCTTTTTGAGCTTCTTATTTATAGTAATGATTTCTGTTTTATATTTTGAAAAAGAAATGTTTCTATAATCTACTTTCTAAAAATTCAACGAATTCCCAGTCATTTAAATAATGTAGGCCAATTTCTGCCATTTGATGCTTGCATGCTGCTCCCAATTATTTGAGTTCTATAGAGTGTGTGTGTGTGTGTGTATATATATATATATATATAATATGTGTGTGTGTATATATATCTCAAGAGAATGTAATGAAGAAGCCATTACATTCCCTTTGGTAAATATAAATGGGCTGATAGAACAAGTCTTATTTATTTGTGTGTATAACCTTACAAGCCAAACAAAGAGGATATCACAAAATGCTTATAAAATATGCCAAATTATACACCTTAATGATTACTTATGCTTTCAAATTAACATATGGATCTTAAGAAGAGTAAACATGGAAATATATAATGTAGATTTAGCTAATCTCTGCATCAGATTTGCATTCCATTTCCAGATGTTTGCATCAGTTGCTTTTTCTAGTTATTGAATCAGTAGTGATAGAAAAACAGCCCACAATCCAGCAATGTTTTCTTTCGAAAGAGACTGCTTGATGTATAGCTCTGTCCATTTCAGAGCACCAGATGAGGTGCTGTAGTTTACAAAAGGCATAAAATACTCTACCACAACAAATGGCAGGAAACTATCTCTATACATAAAAGAGCCTATAATGATTAAATCATATTGCAGTGAATATTCAGATTTATTATGCCTTCAAATAAATCCAGATGACCTCACGTCAATAATTCTTGATATTCACCTTAACAGAAGTTAGTACCTTCTTATTATGTACTTGGAATCTGAAACACTTAAGTGTAAAATAAAGGCATTTTGGAGTTGTGGGAATATCAAAATGCTTTTAAAACTGATAGGCATCTACTATTTTATTTTTGCCATCCTTCTAATGTCAACGATTTTGATATTTTCACATTTGTACAGAAAAAATAACTCTTGGCAAAGGATCATATATAGAGAAAATATTTTTGTCTGAATTACATATTCTTGAAAAAATATTTTCAGTTTGTTCCCCTTTTTTTTGTTAAGGAGAAATAAACTCACTTTGCCTAATTTTTCCCACTTAAACAATGTGGGTTTAAAAAATGGAACTCAAATAGGGTTTGTATTCTACTTACAGGAACATGTTAACTTAAAAAAAAATCATATTCTCTCTGAAAATTGTTGACCGCGTATTTCTACACATAGCACCTAAAATTACTGTAAATGAAATAGTAGAGGGAAAATGTTTTTGTTTTCCCCCCAGTTTTTTTACTTCATGCATTCGAGAGAAAACTCTATATACTGTGATCAATTTCACAGTTTCTGCTGCAATAGTCAATTACTTAGCTCACTGGTGACCTGGTCTTCATTAGTATGTATTCATTAGTGTGTATACCTGTGCCAGTGCAAAGTTCTATCTAAATCAATAGTTCTCTGCATGGGTACAGGGATCCTCCAGTTGTGGATCCTCCTGTAGGATCAGGGCCTCAGTAGGGTTTCTCTCCTTCCCCTCTCCCCACACTCACAACAAAAGTGGGGAAAGAAATGTTTAAAAAAAAAAAAAAAAAGCAAACCACAACAATTCGCCAGGTGTCTTGGGTGGATGTACTTTCTATAACCACTTTGGACTTTTTAAAAAAGGATTCAAGTTGAGTGGTCACTTTTAAGAAACTGGCGGAAAAAGGGGCAAGAGAAAATATAGGATGAGACAAGGAACAGAGCATGCTAGAGGGGAAAACACACAGAAGAGCCAACATTAAGGAGCAAAGAAAGGAGAGAGAAAAAGAATCAAACTTGTTTTAAAAATAAAAAAGAATTTAAGTTAAAGGGAAAAAGAGGGGCTGAGAACTTAAACTAATTATTGGGTACATAAAACTAATTAGAGAGGACTGCAAAATCTCGAACTCTACCAAGTTTCTTCTTTTTATGGTTTCTTTCGAAATGGAAACATTGATTTTCTGAGCTTACTTTTTAAATGGGATTTTAAGATCTAACAATATCTGCTGCTTAAAGGGATCTTTGAAAAATTTCCTCTTTGGAAAAATGTGTGTTATATAACTCAGGTTGGGTGAACAACTATTTAACATTTGTCTTTGATGTAAAATACAGTGGAAAGTCTAATACTTGAACAATAGAGACAGTGTACATAAAAATGTGGCTAAGTGCTTTTATATTACATTTTAAGTGCTTAACAAGAAAAATTGTACAAAAAATGAAGAAGAATTCTCTAGTTTGGCTGTAAATTGCTAATATATGAGTGCTACAAGGGGGGGAGGGGGGTAAGGGGAGCCAATTAATGGGAGATGAAATCAATCAAACCCTACCAGATGGGCATGTTCATGTTTTCCCCTGTCCCAATTTTGAGCTGGATGTTCCCATATCCTTAGGCTTGCAGGATCTGAAACAGTCCTGAAGTATCCTCAGACTGCTGTAATACTGTATCATGATGCAACATCCTGCTGTGATGGTCAAACTTCACATTTTAGAGAGACAAGGTAGATGAAGTAGTATCTTTTATTGGACCAACTTCTGTTGGTGGAGGAGATAAGCTTTCAAGCTACACAGGTACTGAAGAATAACTCTAGGTAAAAGCTTGTCTCTTTCACCAACAGAAGTTGGTCCAGTAAAAGTTATTTTCTCACCACCTCCACCACCACCACCACCAACCATGTTTCTCTAATTTCCTGGGACCAACACAGCTACAACACTGCAAACAAGCTTCAGTTATGTAAGAAGGTAGGAAAGTCCAGGGGAAAAAAGCCTGGTCAGTAAGAATCCACGGACATCACGGCATCATGATGTTTGTGAAGGTGTTAAAAGGTTAACCTCTTCCCTTAAAACTTCAGAAATATTTCAGTTACTGCATGTGAAAACTCTCACCATGGGTGCCATATGTGAAAATTGCTCCATATTTCTCCCATTTCAGTAAACAGAAAAAAACATTTCCATTCCAGACAGTCACGGGGAAAACAATAAGGTAATCATGAATCCTTCACCCCAGGGTATCCACACAGTAATAAGTTATAGGGTGAAATCCTGGAAAGGCAAAACTGCCATAGAGTTTACCGGGGTCAGGTTTTCACCCAGCGCATACCACGCTGTAAGATTATGGTCAGCATTCACCCTCAATTTCCTCCAACAATAATGTTGTCATTAAGCAAGTGTCACCCATTGACAAGTGAGGCTAACTCCTATTTGGCAGTATCTGGTCTGCAGGCCCAAGAAGCATTTTACAAAACACCTATGTGGGTCTTCAGTATCCAGGAAATAATCCTGCAGAAGCAGGCCATAGCTCACATACATGCATTAAAGATCCAAGAATTTAAGGTTAATGGCAGCATATATGAATGAAAGCAAAAAAGCAAAGTGGAACTCTATATTGTGCTTGGTGTGATCTGATTTGATCTTTTCCATATTTCACTTATTCTCTGTATCTTACATTTCTTATTAATGATCTTCATTCAAGGTAACATGCAATGAAGGTTTGTTTTGTTTTTTGTTTTAAATGAAAGGTTGAAACAGCCCACTATTTGCTTTTGGGGTATCATTTAACAAATATGTACATATTGTGATATATTCTATCCAACAGCTAGCAGATTCTATCGTATATAATCTGTACAGCTTTTTGATGTCATTTTCGAGGATGGACTTTAATCATGAAAGCGATGTCTGATCTATACATATTTAATATATGCTGTGACATTCATGCCTTTAAGAAGTGCCGGGTGAAATAGTAAAAAGATGTTTAAACATACCTGATTAATTATGGGTGAACCAAGGGAACCCCCAAATTCTAAGAAAGCGAGGAAAAAATAACTTAAATTGCATGAGTGTTTTCAAAACTGTTTCATAAAGTTTTATATCATGTTTTATATCAAAATGTGATCATCAGCTGCTAGGCTGATATCTTTTCCTTCATGTAGAAAATACAATTCCTTGTTCTGGTCCTTTTTAAGTGAATATGGAGCTTAATAAAACATAGAAACATGCACAGACTTCCAGTGTAATCATATTATGATGAAGTGCTGTATTCAGTCTAGTGAGCAAACACTATATAACTACCAGAAATTTTCAGTGTGCTTGGTTGGTTCTGTTGTTGTTGGGTGTTGTAGTTATAAAAAGGTTTGTTGCTCCTCTGCATAGCCTGTGTGGTGTTCTTATTATTTCAGTTGTATTTGATTTGTGTATGTGCAAATTGAATTGTGTTCCCAACTTCCATTGTAAATGCAGCAAGACGTTGTCTGTTTGTCCATCATCGTGAGGAGAGAAGTATATAGCATCAAGAATGAATACATTCAGGAGATACTCTGTAGCAGTTACAAAGCAATGTTCATTCTTCCATAGTATGAATAATGATTAATGTCCAGCAAAATGTTATGACTGCAGTTCTAGAGAATTAATATTCCTTCCTCTGAATCTACATTCAAACACAAATTCATAGACCAAACTCTATTAGGTAGATACTGGTCATTTAGGTGGCATAAGCCTCATTTAACCAAGGATGTCCTACTTGACAAAAATTTGATCCTGACATTTGGAGTGTGCCTATGTGTGTGAGAACATGTTTTGTTTGCTTCCATAGTGACAAAAGATGTAAGAAGCTCTTTTTTTGAAAGAGGAAATGTATTTATTGGTTTAGATATATAGAAAATACCTTTTATTATGTGAAAATTTGCCATTGACTTCAATGGGCCCAGGATTTCAGTGATGGTGATTGTAACAATGAGTGATTCACATCAGTCCAAGATCTAAATGACAGAAGCTCCTGGGTTGGAGAAACTCAGTGAGGGTAATTCAGTTAACTGAACTGATATTGCAAATTATTTTATGTGTGTGCCTATATATCTTATAAATATATATATATAATAATCCTCAATATCAGTTCAGTTAACTGAATTAACATATAGATGGTACTCAGCAAGGGATAATGTTTCATTTGAATTACTATCTTTAAAAAGCTGTAAAATTAAAACAAAATGATTTCTGCTGTATGTCTCTAAAATGGCATTGGGAAGTAGCTAAGTGAGACATCTGAGGAAGGCCACTAGAGCTGGATGAATAATTGATTTTTTGGTTCACTTGATTTTCCAAAAAGTCAAGAGAGAGGAAAAAAAGGTTGGGGTTTAAATTGAATTTTAAAATTTCTGAAAAATTTTGGTGAATCATCAAAAGAAGTCTGTTTTGGGTGGAACAAAATCTTTAATTCCACCGAAAATGTTTTGTTTTGCTGGTGCTTTTAAGGGATTAGATTCACAAAATGGGGGGAGGAGAAACTGCTGCCACTTCCCTCATAAACTTTAGCTCTGTGGTTAAGGCTCACCTGGGATATGGGAGATACTTGTTCAGTTCCCCCTTCCTCTTGCTAGGGAGAAGGGATTTGAACTTGGGTCTCCTACAGAATGGGTGAGGATATTTGCTCCGGGCTATGGGGTGCTCTCATTCTCAACTATTGAAGCTTTTCCACTGTGGATAAATAATTAAATAGTCATTGGAGCAGGAACATGAATTTGGGTGTCCCATCTCCCAAGTGAGTGCCCTAGCTACCAGGCTATAATCATTTTCACTCTTTCTTTGGCCCAAGGACTATTTATTGATACAAAGTGGAATAGCTTCAACAGGAGATGGAGAAACACCTACTGTAGACTGGTCTGTAGCCCAGGAGTTCGGGCACTCTCTTGCTATGTAGGAGACCAAACCTTAAATCACTGCTTGAATAATAAGATTGTTCAATTATACTAAGCTAGAGGCGGCATTAAGCAACCAAACACAGCTTAAAAGTCATTACAGAATGGCTCTCAACTTTCTTTCTCTCCTGACCCAATGATAAACAACGTGTTATTAAGGAATATATTTTCAGGGATCACTGAAAGTTAGTAATGCTTATTATCTCCCTCACTAATTCATTTCCATTATACCAGCAGAATACAATTTTTCTGTACAGTTTGGTGTCAGGCAAAATCTGGCTGAGGCCATACAGATTATAATTAGAAGAAGGTAGAATAAGGTCTTACATTTCAGTGGGCACCTGAAGACAAAAATAGATTATGATAATATCCCATCTCTCTTTTGGAAAAGCGTCTGCCCCTTAGATTTACCTGGGAAACTATTTGTGTAAAAGTTAACATTAAAGGAACACCAGCTTCAAAGGAAATAAACATTATTGGATAAATTGATTTTTTGCACAGCTACATTATTATTGTTCAGGAATAGTATAGGAGAAAGAAATAATTTGCCTAGCAGAAGGCTAAAGGGAGCTGACGATGGTAGATAAACAAGGTTCTGTGTATTAGGTCTGCCATGTGAAACAGGCTTGGAATTGTTTGCCTGAATCCTTCCCGCATCTAGCCGCCACCCCCACCTCCTCCCGCCAGGCCCCCTCCCCCACTTAGTAAGTACCGGAAAAAGATTAAATGGGTTCTGCTGATTGACAGGTGACTTGTTACACAGGCCAGATATAAGGGAGATAGGAGTGGCTGTCTAGATGGAAGGTGTGGGCTGAGATAGGAACCCTGAGTTGAATGTCAGTTAATTTGGTTTGTTTTTTGTTAATAAAGCCAAACCCCCGGCAGGAGAAGAACTATTCACTCCGCATAGTTTGTGGACTTTGCTTTAGAGCAGATTGGGAAAGGCCACCTGCTTGCACCATGCTTTCCGACACATCTGTGGACTGCATACACGATCCAGTAGTGCTCTCAAGGAAGACAAGGCTGTTGCAAAGAAGCTAAATGAATTCATTGTATCAGTCTTCACTGCTGAGAATATGAGGGAAATTCTCACATCTGAGCCATTCTTTTTAGTTGACAAATCTGAGGAACTGTCCCAGA
Source organism: Terrapene triunguis (assembly GCF_002925995.2). Classification (NCBI taxonomy): domain Eukaryota; kingdom Metazoa; phylum Chordata; order Testudines; family Emydidae; genus Terrapene; species Terrapene triunguis. The sequence continues at coordinate 7,469,065 of NW_020664373.1, forward strand.
TTGAGGTGTTAGAGGAGGTTTTGGAACAAATTGATAAATTAAACAATAAGAAGTCACCAGGACCACGTGGGATTCACTCAAGAGTTCTGCAAGAACTCAGATATGAAATTGCAGAACTAGTAACTGTGGTTATGTAACCTATTGCTTAAATCAGCCTTTGTGCCAGATGACTGGAGGATACCTAATGTAAAATTGATTTTTTTTAAAAGGCTCCAGAGGTGATTCTAGCGGTTAGAGGCCAGCAGACCTAACTTTAGTACTGGGAAAACTGGTTGAAACTATAGTAAAGAAAAGAATTATCAGACATGTAAATGAACATGATAAGTTGGGGAAGAGTCGTCAACACAGTTTTTGTAAAGGGAAATCATGCCTCACCAATCTATTAGAATTCTTTAAGGCTGTCAATGAGCATATGACCAAGGATGATCCAGTCAATGTAGTGTATTTGGACTTTCAGCGCCATCAATATTATTAGCCAAAATGTTCAGGGAAGCAACCCTGTGCTCTGGGTATTCCTAAACCTCTGACTGCCAGAAGCTGGAACTTCATGACAGGAAATGGATCACTCAAAATTACCCTATTCTGTTCATTCTCTCTGAAGCATCTGGCACCAGCCACTGTCAGAAGAGAGGATGCTAGGTTAGATGGACCATTGGTCTGATCCCGTACAGCCATTCTTATGTTCACTCAGAATATAAGGTTATTTATTATCAGATTTAGTTTTTGTTTCTTTTATAAGCATTCAGTGTTATTCAGGCTTAGTCTTGTGTTCGGAAACTGCAGCATTTATGTTATTTTATAGATTTCTGTTGTATGCAGAAAATGGATCTCTCAAGTTTATAACAAACCTGAGAATGTAATAATAGATGGACTACAACATATCCTTAGTGTAAAGGCTATATACTATAAAGAGCACTATTTCTACATTATTTGTCATTACAGCTATTTTAAACTTTTTCCAAAAATAGTTTTGTAGTTGATGAATGGCTTTTTTGCAAAACTAAAACTTGATAAAAGATGTCTTTACTATAAAAACATTCTGGATTCTGTGCAATTTTCTATGAAATATTTTATCAGAATTCTTTTTTAAATCATGAAAGATTCTGTTTATTTGAAAACTGGATTTTCAGTCAATGGAAAACTTCAAAAACTATTTCAATAAAAATGTTGGTAATTTTTTTTTAAACTTCTGAAGAACGGATGATGTATCCATTTCAGACACATTGTAGTGAGACTGTAATGGGAGCTATTTAGATTTTTTTTTTTGGTGGAAAAATCATTTTCCTTTTATTTAACCAGCTTTACTTGGTATGTTTTGGGCTTTATGGATTTAATTTCAATACTTTCCATCTCTGTATAAAATATTTACATTTGTCTCATAGCTAAAGCTAAGATTTTGTCACGGATATTTTTAGTTAAAGTCACGGACAGGTCACGGGCAATAAAGAAAAATTCACTGAAGCCTGTGACCTGTCCCTGACTTTTACTAAAAATATCCATGATAAAATGGGAAGGGGCTGGGCAGATGTGGGGTGGCTGGGAGCTCCAGGGCCCCCACCACCTGTGGGGACTCAGAGCTGCAGGATCCCTCTGCCCCCTCCTGGTGGCTGGGAGCTGTCGGGGATCCCCCTGCTGCCACTGTGATGGGGAGCTGTCGGGGATTCCCCTGTCCCCCAGTAGCTGTGGGGATACCCTTGACCCACTGTGGTGGTGGGGAGCTGCAGGGTACCACCGCTGCCCATGGCAGCTTGAAGCTTGGGGGCCCCCTGCCTCAGGCAGTGGGGATACCTCACAGCTCCCTGCCGCTGCGGGAGGCAGCGGGACCCTGCAGCTCCCAGCCGTCGGGGTTGAAATCACAGAGGAAGTCACGGATTCCATGTCTTCCGGGACCTCCGTGACAAAATCATAGCCTTACTTATAGCACACCAAATAAATAAGTTGCTCCATTAAATAGAAAAGATAGGGCTTTTCATACTTAAAACAATATTAGGCTGCTAATGCTTCTTTACAAGAAACCAACCTGGATGCCAAGAATTCAGTTACATTTCATCTGTAGAACATATGGCATTTCCCAAATGTTAGTCAAACAAATACTTAGGAGGAAAAAACACTTGTTGCGTGGTACGTGTGTAAAATAACGTATATAAAATTACATATGTGCAGCTGATAAATTGCACAGCCATGTACTAAACAAACTCATCATGCACCTTTGACAACCTCATCTGTCATTTTTTTCCACTAATTCATCTCATTTGGATTTATTGTAACATGTAGCAACTTCAAACAGCTGCTGACTTTTAAAAATCTTGCCAGTGAAATGGTCCTTCCACCAAATTACCTTGCCTGAGGCTCAAGGCAGGCAAGAGTCAGTTCTGTGTTAGTAACTGCTCTTCCACAGGTAAAAATGCCAAGAAAGCCCCATGATATCAGACCTTCAAATCATGACTTATTTATGTCTAGAAAACCTACTTTAGTTCTCCTTTAGATGTTTTTATGGCTCCCCCTGAATTTTGTTCACACGCTTTAGACCTCTAAATCATACGTAAAATAGTTTTTTTGTAAGGTATGTGGCATATACTAAGTACATTTGGTGTGGTTTGAAGGTTTTGTCGGCATTCACTTGGGAAGACATACACAATTCACTGAAGACTTTGTCACATGTTATCAAAGTGTCTATTCCAACTTCATGCTGATAAAACCTTTATACTTCAACACACTATCATGTATGCCCCAGAAATAGGTTCTGTCCCTCCACCCACTTACAAATACACATCTGACAATGTTCCAAAGGTTAAAAAAGGTGAATTGGAGAAGTGTTCTATTCTCTATACAAATAGTAGCAAGCTGGATTAATAAGTATCATCAATATGCTGACCCAACAGGGAAGTGGGAGCTCATTGCAGCTAAATATGTTAAAGTGAATTCTCCAAATGATATCCCAGACTGTGGGCACTCTCATATTCTTACTACTCCTCCCCCAGCCTTACTTCCACTTAGCAAAATACCAGTCAGTGGTAAAAGTTTCAGTGCAGTTCTCTATCTTCATATAATGTACTTAATTCTAAATCTTCTGTTCTTAACCGTTCAGCACTATAAAGACAATGATTAGAAGAATTACCTCTATTGAAGGGACAGGAAACCTTGAAAGGCATGCTTATACTTGTATTTTCTTCTGTCATTTAGCTGACTCTTTAGTATTTATATTTAACAAATTAAATCTCAAAATTGTGGCTTATAATGGATACATTGGCCTTCCTGATCCTGCCACAATTCTAGTCACCGTTCTCTGACTTCTGTGTATGAATTCCTATAGTTTAAAATGATTCATTTATACATCTAGTCTCAAATTGAATGTTCCCTCAGAGAGGATCTTTGTATATCTAGTAATATTTCTTGGTCTATTCCTATTATCATTTGGGAAACTTGCACAGTCAACAGAAAAAGGTAGATAACATCCCGCTACTCTACATGGTGAGGCACTCTAATATCATGAAGAGAGGCATGGAATAGGAACCTAGAGAAAGAGAATGAAGGGGAAGGAATTATACTCTGCCAAATGAAGAGCTTTGCTTAAGAATGTTGTTCTTGCTCTGGCCTTTAAATGTCTGGTCTTCACAAAACAAGAAGCACAAGTTACAATACAGTAAGTGGGGTAATTAAAATTTTATTACAAGTGTAGTGGGGTACACTCACTGCAGGTGGAACCTCCGTGTGGCTACATCTGTGGATCAGCTCCCACCCGATCTGGCGCCCCCGTCTGTTGGTTACTCATACTGTGACTCTCTCTCTCTCTCCAGTCAGGTCATGATATAGTCCTCCCCTTCCAGGGTACCAAAGTCCCTCTGGACCAACTGTCCAATGATCTCCAATGATCTTGTGCCACTTCCCAGTGGCTGGTAGAGGAACCTGGACCCACCCCCTGCTCCCAGCCCAGGGACCCCACAAGGTCTGCACACTCTCTGATTTTGTTGCTTTTTCTTTGGGCTGCTTCCTATTCTTTTCCCCTCAGGCTTTCTTCTTCGCCATTCTGGGTAAACCCTTTCCTCAGGGCCAGGATTCCTGGGTTTCCTCCTTTTCCCTCTCCAAACCCAGAGAGTGACTGCTGGATTCCACACTGGAACCCCTTTCTTGTTTTGTTTTGTTTTTCTTTTCATTGCTGGTTGTTTTATGGTGTGTCAGCCTCAGCATGTGAGGCTCTGATCACCATCTATCGCAGTTTTCGAATAAGCAAAAATCTATATTCTCACCCGGTCTTGTATCCCTAAAAAAAGCAAAGTAGTGCTTTTCTAATGCTACCCCACTTTCCGGGTACTCTTACCAATCCTTTCAAACTATATTCTTTCACCTTGAGGCGTCTCAGTTCTCCATAAAGAATCTTTCTTTCTGTATAATTGTCCCTGCATTGACACAGCAGATACTCAACTGTTTCTTGGATTTTGCATGTGTCCCACAACTTATCTTTCTGGTGGTTTAAGAAATATAAATTACTATTCGGTCACAGTGACCTGTTAGAAGCATTGAAGATATCTAGAGTGCTATCATTGCTATCAAGTGTACTATTATCCTCAAGCTTAGGACATATTTCATAGAACCTTTGCCCTTTTTTCCTCTGTGGTCCATAGCTCTTGCCATTCCTTCTTAAATTCTTTCTTAACCAAACTTTTGAAGTCCTATTTACGTAGAGGGATCTTTATATCAACCGCCTCATTTTTAAGGTACTTTTTTTTTTCTGCTTTATCTGCCTTTTCATTGACTAGTATCCTGACATGCCCTGGAATCCTGACTATTACTACATGATTACCTAATTGTGCTATCTTTGTAGTTAAGAACAGTAGTTCATTGATTAAGTCATTACTGCTTTCCATGGTTTCCTTTCTAATCACCATTATACCCAATAAAGAGTCAGATAGGATAGCAGTCATAGTTGGGCATGTACATCCCTTATCCAGATCAGAGCCAACGCTATGCCCATCAAATCATAATGGCCACAAAATTGGATAGTGTCATAGATCTTTTAATTCCAAATTCAGGGATATAAAAGTTCCCACTCTGCCTGTGTTGTCATCTCTAGAGCCATCAGCATAGATTTGGCAATGCTGACCCCATATGCCATGTATAAACACACAAATCTTAGTTGTCATATTTGACAGTTCTGTTCTTCCCTTTGTTTTATTGTATAATTCCAAATCCACAGTTGGAGAGAGAACCATCCAGCTATAATCTGATTTCCAATGACTAAAGATTTTAATTTCTTCCAGTCCTTCCTTTTCACCCAACTCTTTAGCCACCATTTGTTAGCATATGGGAGTTTGTGGCACCCGGTTACTCTTGTCTAATTAATTCCCAACAATCCTCATATATTCATTTAGTACTCTTATCTTCACTGTTTCCTTAGCCCAAAAAGTTAAATCTAACTATTTCATCCTTAAATTTATAGGCATTTTGGTGATTGCCCCCTGCAGCACACACAACGGAGTTGTAATGCTTGCACCACTTGCAATTGGTAGAGCTTGGCCTTGGATTGGCGCTAATGTTTTACGTTTTGATTTAGAAACTGAATTAAAGGTTTGACATCCATTATCTAAAACTGGTCTTATGAATGCGCTATATAGTATCAGCAGTGTGTTCTTATCTACACCCCAATTGTTCTCAGCAATACTTTAAAGCAGATTCAGCCCATCTTTAACATTTAATCTTGATCTTATCTCTGTCAGTGGCTCTCAACCTTTCCAGACTACTGTACCCCTTTCAGAAGTCTGATTTGGCTTGTGTACCCCCAAGTTTCACCTCACATAAAAACGACTTGCTTACAAAATCAGACATAAAAATACAAAAGTGTCAAAGCACACTGTTACTGAACAATTGCTTACTTCCTCATTTTTACCATATAATTATAAAATAAATAAACTGGAATATAAATATTGTACTTACATTTCAGTGGATAATATATAGAGCAGTATAAACACATCATTGTCTGTCTGTATGAAATTTTAGTTTGTACTGACTTCGCGACTGCTTTTTATGTAGCCTGTTGTAAAAGTAGGCAAATATCTAGATAAGTTAATGTACCCCCTGGAAGACCTCTGTGTACTCCAGAGGTACACACATCCCTGGTTGAGAACCACTGATCTATATGACTCTTCCAAATAAGTTTGCTATGGAACATAACTCCTGAGAATGTAAAATTTTGAACTACCTCTATTATTTCTGTATAGAGATATAGGTTCCATTCTTTCCTAGTCTTTCCTTTTGTAAAGATCATTCCCTTTGTTTTATCAAGTGAGAACTTAAATCCCCAAGTATCTCCCCATTTTGAAATCCCCCTGGTTTCTTTCCCAGTCATCTTAAGTTTTCTGTGTTTGGCCCAAATAACATAGCTGTCCACAAATAGAGTAGCATCAGGTCTTGTGTGCAATTTGCCAGGTTTTCCTGTTGGTATACCACTGCTTGCTTCCATTCTGATGGTCGTATATCCTTTCCCCATATAATTTCAATAAAACTCTTAAATTCTCTTCCGGTAGGTGCTTAAGCATTGAATTACATGTGTTGTCTTTACCTGGACCTGTATTTTTAATTTTGTCTCTAGATTTTTTGAGTTACTATATGCTGAAATTTCCATTCATTATGTCATTTTTACATTGCACCCAGACATGTAAGAGCTCACAATTTCCTTCAGCAAACATTCTTTTTTGTTCACAGAACTCTAGCTCCCTTCTGCTGCAAACTTCCTGGCTTTATACCTTAGCTAGCTTTTCCCCCCGCCAGGCTTTATTGGCTATAATTTTCAATCAAGCCAGACTCTCCAATAAGTGCATCCTATAAGGTTAATTGGCCCTATCTGCGCCATCTTAACCCATCAGAGCTGGTGTAGGGTGAAAACCCCATCACAGCAAGAACAGACCCTATGATGATCACCCCAAGGTATTACAAAGCATAGATTGTATTGTAGTACAGACACTGTGTGATGTTAATTGAAATTTAAACACTCTTAACTGAAATGTATTTTTAAATACTCATCAGAAGGATTAAGTTTTGCTGCACTTGTCCTTGGCTTGCAGCTTCCCCAATTATGTTATTGGACTTTCATATTTTGTGGTGAGGATGTGGAGAAAGCTGCAAAAGTCTCCAGGAGGGTCTGATCTTGTACATGAACTTTGAAAGCAATGCTGTAAGCAAGTATTTCTGTTTTACCACAATATTCCAATCTAGGCCATTGCTTTCACACATGAATTAGGCTATTGCCACAATAGTTACAAGAAGATGCAAAAGAGACAGTTACAATCTCATTCCTCTCTTTTTATGCTGATTACTCGAATTGGTAAAAATTCTGGCCACTCTCTTAGAAAGAATTACTAAATGAAATCACTCTGATCCAGTTACCTCTACCGCAAGTTGCTTTCATGAATATAACAATTAGAAAGCTTCTACTATGAATGTGAAAAGGAGGAGGAAGGAATACTAGATTAGTGCACACCTTTTAATCTCAAAGCTTTAAAGCCAAATTCTTATTCTGATCTCACAATAGTGTAAGGGGGTCACTACATCAAAGCCAGTGGAATTACCCCTTTGTAACCAGAACTGGATCTATTATTTTTAATAATCTGGCAAGTAAAGTGTAGTTTATATATCAGTTTAACTTCAGATTCTTTGGAATGAAAGAGGATGGAAACAAGGAGCCAAATTCTTACTGATGTAACTCCATAGTAGACTTCAGAATAGGAATGCTCAGCATAAACTCCAACTCTACCTACATCGCTGCTTTAATTTCCTCCAATTTTCCCTCCTTAACACCCAGTCATGTGACAGTGATAAAAATTGCAGAAAGAATTGTTTTGTTCTTGCACTGAACAAGGAACTTTATTGGAATAAGAAAAAAAGTATTATCCCTAAAGCTTTTATCTCTTTCACTGTAGAGTTTCTACCATGAAAACCATGAATTTTACCTATATCCCTCCCCCACCCGAAGGAAAAAAAATCTCACTTTCTGCTGTGGATTTAAAGAAAGGGTACATATGTACTCACACTGTATTTTTCTCAAACTCTTGCCTTTATCTGTTGTTCATGCCTCTTTCTATAGGATGCTTTCTGGCTCCTATTTGGCCAAATGGCTTCTCTCTCGATTCGTATCCCTAAAGCACTCCTGTGCCTGCGAGGTTTTTCAATTCTAAAATTCCATATCATTTTAAAAATAGGACATAACCCAAAGCTTTGGTCATCCACATTTGTGTAATATATCTGAACTATGTTATTTGTGTCTGATTTTAGGGAACAATCCTAAAAACTGTCTGTCTGCTCTAAAACTCTTGGTCTAGCCGGGAACGGCTAACTGCGGCCACTGGGAGCTGCGAACGGCCATACCTGCAGACGCTCCAGGTAAACAAGGCGTCTCATGGCCCGCCAGGGGCTTACCCTGAACAAGCCATGAACCAAGTTTGGGAACCACTGAGTTAGAGGGTTCAAAGTGTGGCTAGGAGAATGGTCAGAGGCAACACCAGAAGAACTCTTCAGTGGAGACATACCCTAAAAGACCAAGAAAAGATCTGCTGTGATTCTCATGCAGGCAAAACTCTAGGGCTGAAATCCTGGCCCCATTTAATCAAAGGGAGTTTTACCATTGATTTCAGTGGGGTTAGAATTTGACCCCAGGTGAATTAGAGTTTTGCCAGATTAAGAATGGCAGGAGCAGCCCCTTTAAATTGAAAATTTAGTAGTTGTTGTCTTCTTCTGTAGTGGCAGAATGCCCAGTCTGCTTACTATGCACAATAAAATATATACAGACTTCCCAGAATAAACTCACCTTTGAGCTGAGACTAAGCATGAGAAATTTTAGCCCAAAGGAATTTTGTGTGAGTGTGTGGAAACTTGAAGCAGTGGAAAATGGAAGTCAGGATAGAATGGGCCCTGCAACCTACAATTTCTACCTTACAAATGTATACAGTTTTATTTGGCTTACAGGTTGCCTAATTTCCCATGAAATATGTGAAATCTAGAGCTATGTTTTTCATTTTGTAAAAATTTTGTTGATTTTTTTTGGAAAACTACATGAATTGTTCAGAGGTAACTATAAAGTAGTTTTGAATAAATTAGGGCTATCTATTATTTAAGGAAATGCAGAAACACAACATATATACTTACACAGCCTTACAGGCCATGGAATCATAGATTCTAAGGATCATCTAGTCTGACCTCCTGTATAATACAGGCCATAGAACTTCCCCAAAATAATTCCTAGAGCACAGCTTTAGAAAAACATCCCAATCTTGATTGAAAAATTGTCCATAATGGAGAATCCACCATGACCCTTGGTAGTGAGCCCTTTCCTGATCATAAAATAGTTCATTGCAATGGGGATGCAAATAGTGCTTTACTCTCTGAAGAACCAGTGTGGAAATTCATTTTTAAAATGTCATGAGGTTGACTTTAAATACCTTGTTTTTGTTTGTTATTTATTCATTCCATCTGAATTGCCTCGGTCTTTATTTTTCTTGTCATTTTATTAATGTCTTCTCTCAAAGGAAAATAATTTTAGGGCTGGTTTATGTTATAACGATCAATATTTGGCTAACAACTTGTCAGTGATCTTTTACAAACAGTTAAAAGAGCAGCCTGTTTTTATTATTAATATTATTAATTTTGTGCTGTGCAGTTGTCATAACTTTTTATGGCTAGTTATAAATGTACTAGGTGTATGATTCAGCACCAGTAAAAAGCTTGTAAATTACTACTGATGAGGCCAAAATTGGTGGTTCTAAAAATGAACTGTTATGAGAGCTTCTTGTAGTTCAGTGAATTACCACCTTGAAGCAGAGTTAAGATTGGCACAGCCTGTCTGGTGAAACCATGATAGAGGCACTGATAGCAGATGTTCTGGAGATAGGCACAGGAGTGCTGTCCGTCCTATTCAGCTTGAATGCAGTTGTATGTACTTCTGATTTTGAAAGGGGAAAGCAGAGCACAATTCAGGGCATTTGAGCAATGTCATGACATAATCTGAATCTCATCTTTTAATTTGTTTTTGTATTATTCAGTGCTGCATAACGTTGGAAACTGTTGCATTAACTGACTTACGGCAGCATAAAACATCACTCCTATTGACATTACCAAAATGCATCTCATCCAACTAGAAACTTTTAAAATAAAACCAGACAGACTACTCCTGGTTTTCAGTTTCACTACAAACCCAAAACTTGGACCAGGTTTTTCATAATATTTGCAAACCTTTTAATAGTGAATTTAATAGTTTTGATGGAACTTGTTGTGAGAAGATTTTTTGTAGTAAACAAGAAGAAAGGTTAGTGCAGGGATGGCCAACCTGTGGCTCTGGAGCCACATGCGTCTCTTCAGAAGTTAATATGCGGCTCCTTGTGTAGGCACCGACTCTGGGGCTGGAGCTACAGGTGCCAGCTTTAACAATGTGCCGGGGGTGCTCACTGCTCAACCCCTGGCTCTGCCACAGGTCCTGCCCCCACTCCACCCCTTCCTGCCCCCTCCCCTGAGCCTGCTATGCCCTCGCTCCTCCCCCACCCCCCTAGAGCCTCCTGCACCCCACGAAACAGCTGATCGGGAGGTGCGGGGAGGGAGGCGCTGATTGGCGGGGCTGCCGGGGGGTGGGAGGCGCTGGGAGCGGCAGCGGGGGGGGGGAGAGCTGATGGGGGGCTGCTGATGTATTACTGTGACTCTTTGGCAATGTCCATTGGTAAATTCTGGCTCCTTCTCAGGCTCAGGTTGGCCACCCCGGGTTAGGGGTTTTTTTAATGGCAGGAAGTACATTTTAAAAAATCAGTTAGAAACAAAGATGCCTGAATTTTATTTTTAAATGGCCTAATCATAATTCCTAGACGCTCGTCTTGTAGCAGATGATCTTATTTGATTAACCTTACTGAAAATTATTTTATATATATATATATATATACACACACACTGTTGAGGACATGATGCTACTACCTGACAGTCCCAACTCATTAAGTGGACACCCGGGAATTCTAGATGGCTATTAATTTTTCATATATTTATACAGTCATGAATGATTAATGCAGGTTACTGCACTACAGTCTAAGAGTTTAAAAGGAGGTTGGGAAATAAAAAGATGACACAGCATGCTTTCCACTATGAAAATATTTCCCAGGGGATCAGTGAAGACCGAAGCGAGGGATCAGGTGAAAAATGAAGAGTTAATTTGAAGAAAATGCTTCAACTTGTTGTAATTTGATAAGATGTAACATAAATATTTAACTCACTGTGAACATTATATTGCTATCTACTTGACAAGGAATCCCTAGATATATAAATATCAGTGGCATTAAATATCATAAAGGATATTTAAAGTATCTTAAATTAACCGCAGAGATTTTTTTCAAATAGGCTACAAAAGGAAGGTTGTTGTCATGAAATTGTCTGTACTGTGGGCAATTCCTCTAGTCAGTGTGTTTTCTATCCCCATTGTATGGTTGGCTCTGCCATTTTTTGAGGCGTTGCTGTTGAAAAGCGGCTGTCTTGAAGTGTTTTTTGTCCATTAGACTCTGGGGAAACCTCGTTTGCTCCAATATATGCAAAGCTCCCTGGGTTGGTACCTCTGTGGGGGAGTTTACAATCTAAGTGATTCACCTTAATGACTCCCCCCACACACACTGTTTTTGGTTCCTGGATGAGCTGTGGTACCCCTCCCCACTGGAGTTGCTTACAATCTCTGTCCCACAGTGACACACAAACTTAATACAATATGTTACATCAAAGATAATGCATGAGATTCCAATATCTATCACAGTACTATCTGGTATTTGACTTCTGCAGAGAAAACACTAAAAGTATAAGGCTTGGTCTCCACTTATGATTTATTGGCATAGCTATGCCAGCAAAAGCCTAGTATACACATGTTTATACAGGACTGAAAAAAAACTGCATCAGTATAAGCACTCTTATACAGACATAACACCAGTCACAATAGAGGGTTTTGTTGGTATCGCTATACTGGCAAAACATTCCTGAGTTGTTTGAAAGTGTCATGAAATCCACTGCTTCTATGCACTGCTGTGGCCAGTAAAGTTTTTAGGCAGTTGAGGAGAATATTTCTGTGTGTTGTGCTGTTTTGTTGCAAACCATGCAACTAAGAAAATATAGCTTGTGCCATATTTCTTCAGTTTGGTTTGGCTAACCCATTTGTTCTCTGTTTAAAAAGAGAAGAGACAGAGCTGTTCTTTAGGTTCAAGCAAAGGACTGAGTTGTCCGGAGATGTTACTTCAATCGTCTCCCATAGACTTCCCGTGTGACCTAGTCTCTCCACGCTGTAATTTTCTGATCTGTAAAACAGGGATGGATGATAACATTTCATCAGAGTTTTGTGAAGCTTAATTCAATAAAGTTTGTAAACTGCTTTGAAGTCCTTAAAGGAAAGGTACAAGAAATAATTTATTGTAATAACTTGAGCGCTCTCTGTTATTTACAAAATAATAATCCTAGCATAAGTAAACTTCAAAGTTGAGGTGTCTTTGGATAAAAACAGGCTGATAGCTAAGGAGTTTGTTAACCCAGGTTATGGTTAATACCGAGTTAACATGAAGTTATGGAGAAGTGCTGTCTTACTCTGTGTTCTTGTATAATGTTGTTATCCCACTCCTATTTGAAATGTCACAAATATGAATTTTGCCCCCAAAGTTGGTGAAAATGTTAAATCTGGTTTACCTTGCAAGTGGCTTAATTAATCAGTTTCTGGCTCAAGAGTGTGTCTCTGAAGACAAAACTTTTATAAATAATGCTCAGGTGTACATTCACTGGGAATTTTACCTTTGCAATACAGCAGATAATATTTAAGGCAGCCATATTAAGACTCACAGAGCTCGGTAAGTGGTTATGGATTTAGTCAAAATTTACACAGCATGGTTACTAAGGTTGTATTGCATTGTATGACCAATGTTCATTTTCAGTCATCTGTTAATGGTTGCATGTTAACTAGTATTATCAAAGCTATACCTGGAGTAATGAGGACACATTCTGTACTTGAAATGTTAATGTTTTATGCTATGTCATTTTTCATTGTGATGTATTCTCAGTTCTAATAGAATTAACTACAAGGAGTTGTGGTAGAAGGGATGGGATTCATAAGGAAGCTATTGCATGTGTGTTCTTGCCTTTCCTGTTTGGCAATATGTACAATTATTATGAAGCCAGGTGTTGATGCCAGGCAGGGCCGGCTCTGGCTTTTTTGCCGCCCCAGTCAAAAAAGCCTCCCGCCGCCCCCCCCCCCGCCCCGAGCGCAGCGGGGAGGGCGCCGAGCCTGGCCGCAGGCCGCTCTCCCCGACCGGCCGGAGCGCCGGGGGGAGGGCGGCGAGCCCGCCACAGCTCCGCTGGCAGCCGGAGCCCCGGGAGGAGGGCGGAGAGCCCGGCCGGGGCTCCGCTCTCCCCAGCGGCCAGAGCGCCGGGGGGAGGGCGGAGAGCCCGGCCGGGGCGCCACTCTCCCCGGCGGCCAGAGCGCCGCTCTCCCCGGCGGCCAGAGCGCCGGGGGGAGGGCGGCGAGCCCAGTCGCAGCCCTGCTCTCCCCGGTGGCCAGAGCGCCAGGGGAGGGCGGCGAGCCCGCTGCGGCTCCGCTCTCCCCGGCGGCCGGAGCGCCGCACCGCGCCGCCCCCCTCCAGGTGCCGCCCCAAGCACAAGCTTGGTGGGCTGGTGCCTGGAGCCGGCCCTGATGCCAGCATGATGGCTCAATATGCAGGAAAAAGAATGCAAAGCCTGCAAGGGATGGCCACTGGGCAGAACTGGTTAGATCAAGAATTTCAGTTTGGCTGTGTTAGTACAAATATCATTTGAATGCACTGGTTGAAAGGATTTTTCATAGTGTCAGTTGTGTCTGCAAAGGGGAATAAAAATATCAGGAGGTAATGATGTATTATTGACCTTGCATTGTTGAGGTGGTATAGAATGCTATAAAAAAATTTTAAAAGACTATACCATGAAGATGGTGGATATAGGATATAAAAAGGAAATAAATTGGGATCTGTAGAGCTGAGCTTTTTATTTCCTCCTCCCAATGCAGTGTTTGCTCATTCTATCTTGCCACTGGACAAATGCATTTGCTTCTTCATCCTTCATTATTATTATGTAGTTATGTACAAAAAACTGTCTAGATTTTTTAGCCTATGACTATAACATTAATTGTTATGTCTAGAGTACACTGTCCCAGTACAGAATGCTAGAGCAGACAGATGAGTCCAGTATTGATACTTGTGTTGGTTGTTTAGCACCCTCCACTGCTACTCATTTTGTGCTGAGTGCTTCTATACATGTAAGAAGTTCCTTTTCTTTTTTAGAAATAAAAGAAATGCTTAGACTGAAGAGGAGGTGAAAGTTGTAGAATCTTTTGAATTGTTTGCTGAAGTTGTTTTTCCTGGTTCGCAACACAACAAATCATTTAGAGTTTGTTTTGCTTTCAGGGTCTGTAGGAATTAACCTATATCTGTTGTCTGAACTGATACCTGATGCTAACTGAACACAGGGGTGAAAGTAACATTAAGCACTTACCCGTATGGGGACCTGGCTCCGGAAGGGGTGGGGCCTCAAGTGGAAGCGGCGAGGTTAGGGCTAGGGTGACCAGATATCCCAATTTTATGGGGCTTTGTCTTATATAAGTGCCTATTACCCCCAACCCCCGTCCCGATTTTTCACATTTGCTGTCTGGTCACCCTAGGTGGGGCTGGGGGTCAGCCTCCCCCCAGCCAGTCCATCCGTGCTGCCTGTCCCGCACTGCCCGGGGCTCTGATTTAAAGGGCCCAGGGCTCCGGCCGCTGCCGCGGTAGCAGCAGCAGTGTCCGGGAGCCCTGGGCCGTTTTAAATCACCAGCCCCGGGGCAGCTGCCCCTGTTGCCCCCTCCCGTCGGTGGCTTGGGGGGGGAGAGCAAAAGGGGCAACGATGTTAAAGCGCTGCCGCGACAACACTTTAACATCGGCTGCGTACTGGCTGGTACCGGCGACCACTTCTTAATGGTACACCGTACCGGCCTACTTTCACCCCTGATTGAACATTAAGAAACACACATTTTCCTTTTAATATTAGCAGAAGTATTGCAGGTGAAGATGGAACTGCATTGACTGAGCTATGTGGTTGAAGAACATAAGAACATAACAACAGCCATACTGGGATAGACCAATGTCTATCTTAGACCAATATCCTGTCTTCTGACCGTGGCCAATGCCAGGTGCTTCAGGAGGTATCATCCTGCATTTGGGCAGTGTTCCGTGTCTTTTACCTTTGAGAACAAAAATCCACATTAATTTAAAAAGAAAAGAAAATGAAAGAGAACAGCTTACAATTGGCTAATAGCTAGTTTTACTCTAAGACAATATACTGGGGTGTGGGAAGGAGGGGGAGGACAGGACGTTAATGTTTGGATCAGCATATACAACTGAAATGTCACACAGTTTTGAAAATATGTTAGCAAATACTTTCCTCTTCATATGCTCTCTCTCAGTTTCCCCTTCCAGCACTAATGAGTTCAGAATAATTTGGGGTCCATGTTCAGTGCTTTCTTTCCTCGCCTTGATATGTTTTCTGAAGCCCAAATAGAGGCTTTGTCGTTCTCCGCTGGTTAAGTTTTTAAAGGATGTAGAGGCAGGCAATTCACAACATTTCTGGAATAATCACTTGAAAGTGCACATGCAATCATTAAGAATTTTTTAGTTAAAATCTCTGTACTTAGAGTCCTCCAATGCCTTCCAGAATCTGAAGGCATGCTTTGTTTATTCTTTTCTCAATCAGATAAGGATCTCAGACAGTACATGGATTCTGCATAATTATTTTATTACAATAAAAATCTCTCTAGAGGGGCACTGTTTCATTTACTTTATCGTATTTTTCAGTGTAATCCTATTTGTCATTGCACAGAAGCTAATGTATAGCAGCTTTTTATTTAATGCAGACATGGTTACTGATTGCTGCTTGCGGATCTGCTCTTACCCTGATGCCGTGTTCACACACCCACTACGCATCCACAAGAGGTCTGTTGTGTCTAAGGAAGGAGCCTCATTTGCTAAGCTGCTAAGTATGGTTATTCCAAATGTTGCTGGTTAGGGTTTGTTTTCTTTATTCAGCATGTTTTCAAGTGAACTTGATTATCTTTTTGAAAGAGATTATGACTACATTGTTTCTTACTTCCCTTGGTTTCTGGCCATGAACAAGTGGCTCAACATTGATGTTCACCTCACTAATTAAGAACTCTCTTCCTTTTGTATCTGCTGTGTGTGAGACAGAACAAGGTTAATGGAAGTTTAAGCATCTTTGAAGAATATCATTGCTTTAACACTTGGCACTGTCTGTAGATGCTGATTAACTTGGCATCAGTCATTGTCTAATTGTAAGTGTTAGCTTTCATAATTGAATTGCCAAGTGCTTTGGAAGGCTAACATAAAATAAAACAATGTGTTACTTCATTGCATTTTGCCTAAAAATAAGGGTCTTTTTTTAATACAATCTAGAAAACAATGTAAAGCAGATGAAAAGAAAATACTTCGAATTCAAAAATCCAAATCTGTGCTGAAACCAAATCTATATGCAGACTATGCTGTAGATACAGAACATATTTACTGCAAAAGTAACACTATTTTAGTGTTTTAACTTGAAAGTTTATGGAAAATATTCTACTATCCATTAAGCAGTTGGAGTAATACCATGCACAGAACAAAAATATTTTACATGAACAACTTATACATCTGAAAGGATTTTTATTTTTAAAAATCTCATCTGTTGAAAAATGTCAGTGTCCAGCATGTCACTTTGAAGATGGAAGAGGCTCTGGCAAGGGAATTAATGCTTTCACAGTATGTCAATAACATAACGTATCCACAAAAAAGAATCATTACGCTGTCACAATTCAAGGAATTTTTATTGAAAACCTGCATAACAGCAGCTCATGGTAATGGATGCTATAGAAATCCCAAAGACAGATAGCTATCTGTCAACTTAGGGGGAGGGATACCTCAGTGGTTTGAGTATTGGCCTGTTAAACCCAGGGTTGTGATTTCAATCCTTGAGGGGGCCACTTAGGGATCTGGGGCAAAATTGGTCCTGCTAGTGAAGGCAGGGGGCTGAACTCAATGACCTTTTGGGGTCCCTTTCAGCTCTATGAGATAGGTATATCTCCATATATTATTATTATTATTATAACTTAACCTACCTGCCTGATTGCTGGCTGAGTGTGGAAATGCCAATGGCGTAACAGATTCTTTCCCCTGCAGGACTGTGCACCTTTTGCTGATTTCTCTTATAGTGCAGATGGTTTATAACACAACTGGGTTTATAGTAATTGCTATAATACAGAAAAGAACCTAATCGGAATACTTGGTATGATTTCAGATTAGGTTTTCAAGAAACAGTCTTAATTGCTTATATACTTTCAGTTGTTTAAAGAGCCATTTTCATTATGATAATAATGAATAGAGATTGCATGATGGCATATCTTAATAGTTTCATTGGCATGAATTTAGTATTGCTGCAATACTCATCAAAGGTGAAGCCACAAGTGGGGTATTGGATAGCGTTCCAATCATGTGCTAATAAACCTTTGTATATACTACTCAGCATCAAGTATTGACAACGGCACATATTATAGGGAGTTAAAATTTTGCTTGGCATTTTTTTGTCTTTCTCTGCATATGCAGCCAGGCTTCCTTAGATACCATGGATAAAAACCTGGCAACACTGAAGTCAGTGGTATAACTCCCATTTACTTTAGTAGGGCCAGGATCTCTAACCATGTGCCCAACAATATAGGACTCAGAGAAAAGTAAATTTTAAATAATGTTATAGGAACTATTATAAAAATACCTAAATAGCTTTTCAATATATAACATTTTGATTTAAAGGTCCAATATTTGGAAACCTAACATGGCTGTGCTGTCCTATTGAACAACTGGGAAATTCTCCTCTCTGACAGTTGAAAGCAGCTGTTCTCAAGCTGTGGGTCAGGACCCCAAAGTGGGTTGCAACCCCATTTTAATGAGGTTGCCAGAGCTGGCTTAGACTTGCTGAGGCCCAGGGCTGAAGCCAAAGCCTGAGCCGCACTGTCCGGGGCCAAAGCTGAAGCCTGGGGCTGAAGCCAAAGCCCAAGGGCTTCAGCTCTGGGTGGCAAGGCTTCGGTTTCAGGCCCACTACGGTGGGGTTCAGGCAGGCTCAGGCTTCATTTCCCCCCCCCCCCCCCGGGGTCATGTGGTAATTTTTGTTGTCAGAAGGGGATCATGGTGCAATGAAGTTTGAGAACTCCAAGTTGAAAGCATTGATCCTTAAGCTGTGATCTATGAACAACAGGTGGTGATTTTGGGAGAGCTAGTTGGTCACATGATGCTAACTGTCTTTCTTGTTTCCAGCCACTAAATTGCATTAAAAACAGTTGCAAATACTCTAATGTTGCTAAGCAATCATTGTAGTTGTCACAGGGTTGTTATGTGAATGGGAAGGGAGGTGGTCCACATGATGGTGAATGGGAGGGGTGGCATCCATGAGACAGTCTTTGTGTGTATGCTGTGACCAAGTTTAAAACTACCTGGTGTAAAACTCCCATTTCTAGCTTTGATGGGTTGCAAGATGTTGGGCCTGAACCTTTCACAGGTGCATGGCTGAATATTGCCCATCTAGGGCATGTGTGATTTTTGGGGAGAGACATTCCATATTTGAGGTAAAATAAAACATTTGTGTCATCTGTTTTTAAAGGTAGCTGTATGGAACTGCTCAGAGGCTGGTAATATTAAAAATAGTCCTGATAGAGATGGATTAGTGGGCAGAGTGAGGGTGAGGTGGTCACAGATGCATAATAAATGCGATTTATAGCATGGATCTGCATTTTGTCATGTAGGTAACATTTCGTCACATTTGATGTGTGTGATATCAGTACTTAACTGGTAAATAACACAGACCTTAAGAATTAGAATTTTTTAAACTTTAGTTAAATAACCTGAGGGGGATGAAAGCAAATAAATGACAAAATTGGGGGGGAGGGAGGGAAGGATGTCACACAATTACTGGTTCCTTATTAATACCATCCACCTGTTCTAGCAATATCCTGGATGAGAAGGGGTGTGTGTGTGTGTGTGTGTGTGTGTGTGTCTTGTAATGCCAGAAGGGATGTATGTGTCTCTTTGTTGCTGTACTGTCCTTTATTTCACACTGCTCACTCTGTGATGATGCAAGATGAACAAACAATTCTCAATAAACATAGCGGTGTATTCTCATCCTGAATATGCCAGGATTTTGTGTATATCCATAAATCGTATTAATTCAAATTAATTTAAATATGCAGATTTTCAAACTGAGATGAAAACTGCTTTTGCTGAAGTTTTGGTGGTATCTGATCACTAAATTTGTGAGCAAGATAGTGAATATCAGAAGAAATCTGTCTTGAAAATATTTACAGTAGCTTTGATCTTTTCATCAGGCTAATCTTCAGAAGGGTGAATGTGCAACATCCTCCATGAGGTACTGGGGTTTGTCACCAGCAAGCGCCTCCTGCTGACCAGCAGTAGTGCTGACAATAGTACATTCATCCTGGATTGGAGATGCTGCTCCTGCAATACTCTCAACCACTAGGAGTCAGTTCCCCTGCACGGCAGCACGCTGCATTGACACTAGATTGCTGGGCTGCCTATGCTTTTGGTTTTTAATCAGTTTTAATATTTAAACCTGATCTATAGTAATGGTGTATTTTGCCCAGGAGACTTTTAGTCTAGCTCAGAAGAGTAGTTTTAATGATACAGAAACTCCCAATGTGAGGATGCTGTTCTGCTATGTTATATGAAAGCCAGATAAAGCACAGGTGCTTGGACATGCAGCCTGGTGTATTAAAATAAATCAGGATAAAAGTGCTAGTTTAGAGAATATCAGGATAAACAGACTTTTACTTAATAAAAAAAAGTCTAAAATTGCCTGCTTGATGCCTAGCCAAAGGACATGGTACTACTATCTTTTAATTAAGATGGCACTTCATTTATTTTCATGCAACATTAAGTTAATCTGTTCCAATTGAGCCCAAACCAGAGGAAAAAAAATTGCACACTTTTAAGCCATAAGGTCCTTTCTATATTAATGTCTGGAGTCTGATTATAATTTTAAACAGAGAGGGGAAGGCTGACATGGAAGCAAAACCAAAGCTATTGGACCAATTGATAACAAGTAGTCACTGCAGAATATCCACAGTAACTACATACTTTCATTTATCTGTTGTTTGAAGGATAGGCATATTTCCCCCCCAGTGTTGTCTTCAGTGGAAAAATTGATTGTGCTTAGGTTGTACAAGATAAATGTAAAGTTGCCAACAAATAAATAAATAGAATTAAATTCAGAAATACATATGCTTTTGTAGTCAATATGTAGAGTTTACATTTTGACAATGACTAACTTCTATTGTGTCGTAATTCTGGAGTAAATCAGTTGGAAGATAAATGAATTACTTCGGCTGGTATGATCTAGAGCAGAATTTGACCCAATGTATTTATCTGGTTTCTGGGTCTAATGTAAATTGGAAGAAGATTGGTTTGCAGAGCAGAGTTTGAAGTATTTGAAAGGACTGACCTTACATTGGGAATTGAGATCTGAGACTATCTCTTGGGATGACATCACAGGACATGAGCTGAGCAAGTTAGAAAACAGGATACTCTTGTTAGTTCTTGGGCAAGCTTTATATGACAATTCTGGAGGCCAGCAGTCTTAGACAATTAAAATGCATGCAGATACAATCTGCTTTTCAAAAGACTTCCACATTTAAGTAGCTAGATCCAGATTTTATAGTAGTTAAAGATTTCTAATCTCAGAGTAGGTTTTCTGTTCATTCTACAAGCTTATTTACATACAAGAAAAGAGAGACAAAAAACCCAGAATTGAATAGTTCATAGTGTTGCTTTTTTCACGTAGAAACACTCATCACATCAGAAGTTTGTTCCCATCACTGATACAGAAGCATGTAGACAGTCCAAGGAGGAAGATCTTTCTCTCATTCACTGTCCCTAATCTTGTATATTGCAGTCTACTCATTCCTGTTTGTTTTCAGCAGCATAGAGCAACTTGAGTTTGTTTTCATCAATTTCTCTGCTTTCTGCTCTGATTTGAATTATCCAAATTCTAACTCTGGGACAACATTTCTCTCCCTTCTCCTCAGTACTTCCTTTCACACTTCCCCTCTCATCATACTATTAATTCTGAGGCGCAGGAAGAAAACTCGTCCCATAATCAGATTTTGGATAATTGAAACTTTTAGCTACTATGAAACCTTGAGTAAAAAAACATTTCATCACCTTTCTCACAACCATGGTATGGTACCTATAACATCTGTAAATCACAAATGTTGATGTTCCCCATGAGGTGTCCCCTAGGGTGCTCTGTGTCTCCCTTTTTGATTCATCTGTCATGGGTCATCTGTAAACCGTTGGGACCTTAAAGGACAAAATTGGTGGCAAAGGTTTTTCATAGATTTTAAAGCCAGAAGGGACCATCATGACTTTCTAGTCTGACCTCCTGAACTTCACCTGTTAATTTCTTCATCAAGCCCCTAACTTCACTTTGAATAACAGTATTTCTTTTAGAAAGAGATCCAATCATGATTTAAAGAGCTCAGGTGATGAAGAATCCATTACATCCCTAGGTAATTTGTTCCAATGGTTAATTAGTTTGGATTTGTCTAGCATCAGCTTCCCACTACAAGGACTTGTTATGCTTTTCTCTGCTAGTTTAAAGAGCCATCTGCTATCAGAATTCTCTTCCCAATGAAGGCACTTGTAGGCCATGTTCAAGTCACCTCTTAACCTTCTCTTGGATAAAATAAATAGATTGAGCTAGGGTACTTAGGGGCCATTAGTGCAGGACAAAAGATTAGTCAATAAAATCCTATTAAACCATTCGCAGTGGTCAGTTGTCCCTAAAGGCTGCAGGAAACCCACTACTAGGCACCCAGTAGGTCTCCCTCACCTCAAACTGAAGGAGGCAATGGTCAGTCCATGGCAGATGAGTAATATCTTTTCCAACTTCCACTCTTTTTTTGTGATTAATTTTTATTGACTTTTATATGAAAAAAACAAGCAAAAAATTATACCTTTTTGTATGTTTCCAAATACGTGCATCCCAGGATCGCTGACAGACTTGTGCAATTTTACAGCTCATCGAAGCTGCAAAGCCTGACAGTACAAAACCAAACATACTATGTAGACATAACACATTAGGGTGGGGATTATAGTAGTAAAATAGGAGGAGACAGATAGAAACGGGGAAATGAGGGAAGAAAGGGATGAGGGAGAGGTTTCTGTACAACAGATCCACAAAGTGCCGAACCAAAAGCACTGTCAGCCTTGGTAACTGCAGCACCACTGTCATGAAGAATATGGTCTGCCTGCCTAGAGTCTCAGTGCTGGACGGAGACAGATTTGATGTAGTGGTTAACTTTTCTGAACATTTATACAGAAGTCAAAGCCTCCATTAGGTTTGGTACATTACAATTTGACCCTCCAACCTTTAAAAAGGATACACCATTTGCCACTGCTTTGCCATTGCTTATGTCTATTTCCTTGATAAGTACAATTGCGTACATTTTTAAAAATAAAAAATATTGTATTGATTGTAAGCTTAGATACAGGAAAATATCTGATAGGATCCAAAATACTGAGGTCCCCATGCCTTCCCACAATTCTTCTCCAAATTTACAACTAAGCCTAATTTTATTTCTTTTCCATTTGTGTTGACTATCTAATGTGTTTATCTGTACAACCCTGAGTACTCCAGCAGGAGTTGGGGTGGGGGAGCGCTATAAATCAAATGATTTTATTATTCAGAAGGACTTTCCAGTTTTTCTTCAGCAATCCCATACCCCCTCCATGTCAATATCAACAGTAGAACAAGTTTATCGCCAACTGTGTGCAGTAAATCATACTGTCTGGGAAAAGTGAAATGAGAGTGCAGTGCCTGAAGGAATATTTCAGTTTGTCATCCTGCGCAAAGAAAAAAGGTCTCTTCACTTTACTATTCCTCCAAGAAAGAAAAAGAGACTAAAATGCCCAAGATTAATATTGCTCCTGGTATATCATTCAAAGCCTTCCCTTAAGATGGGAAATAAAAATCATGCTGCTTGTGTTTCATACTTGTGGTCCTTCTTTCTTGTGCAATTTCTCTACATGACTGCATGGCATTCAACAAAGCAGCCAAATATGGTGCCACCGACTGGCATTGGGGTGGAGTTTGATTTATGTTGTACTTTAAATATGATTTTCAAAAGGAAGAAAAGGGATTTTTTTTATCTCTTAGGAATTGTATATATTTACAAGAAATGAAGACTTTCCAAAGTACTTATCAATCAAGCCACAACACATATATGTGAGGCTTTTTTTTATGGCTTCAAATGTGTGGCCTTTTTGAAAATAATCTACTGATGCTGCTACGTGAGACACAAGTTGTTGTCACTGTAACTGGACTTTGGATATCGATCTGGCAAGATTAGAAAAAATCTAACATCAAAAGACAAGCCTCCAAGTGTAAATGTGTGATATGATGTAAGTAGTATCAAGTGTTTTGTGCCTTAAAGGGGAGTCCCACACACAAAGAAAGTTACAAATGTAGAAACGCGCTCCAATCCAATGCTCTGGCTATAAAAAAGGACTTAAGGGCACTCAGACAGGAATGGAATATGCTTTTCAAGCTTCAGCCATGGTAAATGTTTGATGAAAATGTAGATTTAAAAAACAAAGGTAAGCCCCCTAATAGGGATGGAAAACTTTGTGCTTAAGGTATTTATATCTAAATAGAAATGACGTTGTGATCAGTATTGGCTTGGGTTATATGTTTCATTCATCCATACATAAAATTAAAAGATTGCAGTGCAAAGCTCTGAGCCATATTTCACTCAAAGATGTGTGTGAAGCTAGACTGGTTTACTGGCCTCCTTCCAAAAAAATGTCTTTCTACTTTGTCTGTTTTATTAGTTAGACCAACAGGTATTGTCTTCCAGTAGAATAGAAGAGTATTTCATTTTCTTTACCTTACAAGTAAAATAACAAGTAATAGGATTAAGTACATATCAGCCTTAATTGCATGAATATAATGAGGAGAGACATTGAACAATTTCAGAGAACGTGAGGAATTTTCATGTTTTTTTCTAAAGTTGAGTAAATTCATTTTGGTTAGGGAAGCCATAAACTAG
This sequence comes from Terrapene triunguis, assembly GCF_002925995.2. Lineage (NCBI taxonomy): Eukaryota > Metazoa > Chordata > Testudines > Emydidae > Terrapene > Terrapene triunguis. Next base: position 7,493,213 of record NW_020664373.1, read on the forward strand.
AGCTGTCTTTCTTTCGTCAGTTGAATGACAGGCCCTTTTCCTTGGGTTGAGGTTGCCTTCCCAAAGTACAGTGATGAAGAGAAACTTTCCCTGAAGGTCACCCTCTTCTGTTTCAGAAGCTGATGCATCTTTCGAAGTAGACTAGTAATTGCTTTCGCTAAGCTGAAACAGGCAAAAAGTCAAGATAAATCAGGCTATTTCAATGAAACTTGGACATAGAGAAAGGAAATAGCATTTTGAAAGTGTTTTAGAATACTAACCCTCAATTGGCTTATCAAATCAAATACCATGTGGTGAATGGGATGAATGATTTAAGGAGGAAAACAGTTTAAGAAAATATCTCCAATACAGTTGTTCATATGTAATCATCTAGTATCTCTATGTTAAAGTTGTGTTCTTGTCCACTGAAAAGCAAACGGTAATGAAAACACGTGTAGTATGAGAACATGCTTTTTCCACTGGCTGGTTTATTTGCCTTCAGCAGTTAGTCTCTTAAAATCAGAGCTAAGGATTAAAGTGTTGTGATAAGAATATTGAATGACAGGATAGTTTATATTAACCACTAGAAGTTACTAGAAAGAATTAATGCATAGCCAGAGTTTAGCTGAGGATGAACTTTATCAAGGGCTCAGTCCTGTCAATGCTTGATATGCAGAGCTCTCTTGAAGTCCATGATATATTTAAGCCTGGAGTAATTTAAATGTTTGCCCCGCAATTTTGGGGATGAAGACATTTTAACATGGATGGACTAATGGAATTTATGTAGCTCCATATGCTGCAATGTGAGAAATTAGCAGTCACAGCAGTTAGCTGTGTCCTCCTTTTGTAGTATTGAAAATCCTGCACAAAGAACAGCTGTCAGATTCTACATCCACCTGCACAAACAAGCGCATGCGCTGCACTTCATGCACCTTTGTACTAACGCCTTTCACAAAATATAATCTGCAAGCCTCACGTTTTCTTTGGTATAATTTAATCAGAATTTAAAATCAATCTCTCCAAATTTCTAATTGTTTGTACGTGCACACTCACATGCACAAAATAACTGTAGGAAATATTTGTATTTTTGTAACACCTTCTCCCACCCCCCCCCACCCCCACCTTAGTTTGTCTGAAGCGGGTTTTTTTTGACTGACCAAAACTCTTTAGAAAAGTGTTGGTGAGTGGGGGAAGTTCAGTTTTAAACTGTGTGAAATTTGAAAAGAAAAGGGACAGTACCCTCTGCCTGGGTCCCCACAAGCCCCCGACCCTTTCATAGGGAAAATTCATGATCATTGTAATCAGGATAGCAGCTACCCAATGATAGCTGTCTGTAAACATGGACACTGGCTGCTGCTGCTGTCATCAAAGAGGGAAGAGAACTTTCCAGGGATCGATGAGGGTGCATGGAGCTTTACTCAGGAGAGGCAGGTGAGGACCTGGTTGGTCAGGGGACCAAGGAGCAACTCAGGCAGCTGTGCTGGTAGGCAGCAAATTCTCTCCTTTTTCTATTCCAGAGCTGACCTGGCTAGTCCATTCTAGCTTCCCAATGGCCCTTCAACTGGCTGTAGGGAGAAGTTCTGAATTCTTTCACCCTCCCCAGCCATTTGCTTCACCCAGCTCATTTGGGTTTGAAAGTCCTGTGATAGCATAATGCTCATTATTTCTACAGTTGTCCAATGAGTCCTCCAGCAAAAAACAGGGAGTTCATATTTTTAATGCAGTAAGCAAGCGCACGTATTTTGGGAGGATGGGGTGAACTTTGAGGCAATCTTTATTCATCCTTAAAGGAACAAATGGCACAAACAATTTATCGTTAATAGCGTGATTGGGATTATAAAGGACATTTTATCCTTATATGCTGTGTACAAGTCTATTTTGAGCACTGGTCAGCTACAGCAATGGTTCTCAACCAGGAGTCTGGGGCCTCCGGAGGGGCCACGAGCAGATTTCATGGAGGTCCACCAAGCAGTGCCAGCATTAGACTCGCTGGGGCCCAGGTCAGAAAGCTGAAGCCCCACCATATGGGGCTGAAGCCCGAGGCCTTGAGCCCCACCACCAGGGGCTGAAGCCAAAGCCTGAGCAGCTTAGCTTCACGGGGGCCTCTGTGGCATGGGCCCCAGGCAGTTGCCCTGCTTGGTACCGCCTGACTCAGGCCCTGGCTTTTATATGCATAAAACCAGTTGTGCCACAGGTGGGCTGTGGAGTTTTTATAACATGTTGTGGGGGCCTCAGAAAGAAAAAGGTTGAGAACCCCTGAACAACCCTTGAACTTCACAGATGGAGTTAAGAAGGGAACTTCCTTATCTTAATTCTGCATCTAGCAGGAAAGACCATGCATTTATTGAACATTACCTTGAATATCCCAAATGAATTGTTTTATATGCTGACACTTCTTAAAAAAAAAAAAAAAAAAAATCTGGTACTTCAGAGACCACCAGTGAATTGGTTAATGGGGATTTGAAAATAGGACAGGTGAGTGAGTCCCACAATCTGGAGAAGGTAAAGAATGCTGAATGTATTGACAAAGAAAATTCTAAACATGAATGTATTGTTGCACGCAGCATACTAGTGAAGTAAAATAAAAGCACAGACAGACGGGAAATGGAAACATTCAAAGGGAAGTTTCAGGAAACACCTGAAATATAATACTGAGAAATAAACTAGTGAAAATGGAAACACCGCAAAAGGCCAAAATTATACAAGGTTCAAAAAAAGAACAGATATGATACTCTCTTCCTAGAACAGATTATGCCTCCATGTTCTATCTCTTGCCTGCTGGGGGGCTGCAGATGGGACAAAAGCTCTGCCTTTTCCTTACCACACTTTATTCACTCCCCACTCACTTCCACTGAGGGAGTGGTGGGCGCACAACCCTATCTCAACTGTAGCCAAGATGTAGGGAAGCCACTGAGCAGACCTGGGGGGAGTGGAAGGGGGAAAGTGTCTTATTCCTGATAAATAGGGCCCTACCAAATTCACAGCCATGAAAAACGCATCATGAACCATGAAATCTGGTCTACCCCCGTGAAATTTGGTCTTTTGTGTGCTTTTACCCTATACCAGTCAGATTTCACAGGGGAGACCAGCATTTCTCAAACTGGGCGTCCTGACCCAAAAGGGAGTTGCGGGGCAGAGGGGCGGCATCACAAGGTTATTTTAGGAGGATTGTGGTATTTCCACCCTTCAGAGCTGGGCAGCCAGAGAGCAGCGGCTATCGGGTGGTTGCTCTGCTCTGAAGGCAGCACCCTGCCAGCAGTAGCACAGAAGTAAAGATGGCAATACCATACCATGCCAACCTTACTTCTGTGCTGCTGCCTTCAGAGCTGGATGGCCGGAGAGTGGCAGCTGCTGACTGAGGACCCAGCTCTGCAGGCAGCAGCGCAGAAGTAAGAGTACCATACCGTGTCATCCTTACTTCTGTGCTGCTGCTGGCAGTGGCTCTGCCTTTAGAGCTGGGCTCCTGGCCAGCAGCCGCCGCTCTCCAGCTACCCAGCTCTGAAGGCAGCACCGCCACCAGCAGCAGCACAGAAGTAAGGGTGGCAGTACCGCAACCCCCCGTCCCCACAATAATCTTGTGACCCCCCCCACAACTCCTTTTTGGGTCAGGACCCCTGCAATTACAATACTATGAAATTTCAGATTTAAATAGCTGAAATAATGAAATTTACTATTTTAAAAATCCTATGACCATGAAATTGACCGAAATGGACTGTGAATTTGGTAGGACCCTACTGATAATGGAACTGCATGGCCACAAAGGGTTTTTTACAAATATGTAAAGAGCAAGAGATCAAGGACATAGAGAAGTGCTGAGGGGAACCTGGTGACAGATGAGCTAGATTTTTTTGGATAAAGGGAAGGGGAGACTACATTATTTATGACTGCATGTGCAGCAAAGAGTATGAAGGAAAATTTAGCAGAAACTTATATAAATAATTTCCTCCTCTAAGGACAGTAAATATTAATGAAGCAAAGGGTGACAAAAAACATAAAAGAAAGTAGAGCCATTTTAAAAAGCGAACGCTGAAAGAAAATAGCTGGTATCCCCTAATTCTGAAAGGGAAGGTGGAGGAACTTTTATAAAATAAAAAATAAATAATTAAACAAAAACAATAACAACAACAATAAAACCAACAGTTCCCTAGAAACTAGAGAGACCGCACAATGTTGAAGAGAAACTAACATGATGCCCATTTTTAAAAGAGATCTAAGGAAGGGTGAGGTAATTAGAGATGTGAGAGTTTGAGCTCTACCTGAAAATATTCTGGAGTCATTGATCCAGGGCAGAATAAGAGAAGACTGAGAGAGTGTAATAGATCTTGCTGGCCCTTCAAAGAGAAACCCTAGGCATAACTGTTACTGTCTCTGCTCAGGACTAGGGTATTCTGGGGGGGGTTGTGCTTTTGGCCGGGAGTACAGAAACTAGGCTGAAAGCAAAGCGTTATGAGAGAGAAGATTTAAGAAGCATCTTTTTTCATTGTGAGAAGAGTTAGGGTGAGGCTTGTTCATTCTGTGTGAGAACAAAATTCAGAGTAAGGTATGCAAATGTTCAGAGCTTGTGACCATTCACGGCATAATCCATTTTGTCATTTTTCAAACCTATCCTCATTTTCTTTTCCTACATATAGCGTGTGTGTGTGTGTCTACAGTGCAATTGGGAGGTGTGATTACCCAGGTCCTGCTCATTCTGTTGCTGCTTCATTTCCATTGTTACTCGAGCTAGCTTTGAAGTAGCTGGATCAGAGCTAGCTTGTGTATGCCTACGTGTGCTTCATGTATGCAGTGGTGTTGTAGCTGTGTCGGTCACAGGATATTAGAGAGACAAGGTGGTTGAGGTGATATGTTATTGGACCAACTTCTGCTGGTCTGAGAGACAAACTTGAAGAGTTCTGTGTAGTTCTAAAATTTGTGTCTCTCACCAACAGAAGCTGGTCCAATAAAAGATATTACCTCACCCAACTTGTCTCTCTTCTGTCACACCTCCTGACTGCAATGTAGACACATTCCCTAAGTATATGTTTGTATGTGTGTGTGTATGTGTATATATATATCATATATATACACACCCCAAATAGTCATAAGGTCCACCACACTGATCAGAATAGGGAGCTGTGAGTTTTATTAGATATTATGTAGAAGTATAAAACAATCAGTTCAGTGTCTAACTGAAAATTGGGTAAAGCGATCATATGTCATGAGGTTTTTTAGCACAATTCAGTTTTTCTGTTGTTGTATTGGTGTCTCAAAAACTTTTCAGGATACCTGAAATGTCCTGTTTGTTATTTCATCAATCAAAACATTTTTAATACCTAATATAAACGTAGTTTAAGACATAACAAGTAGTTTTTGATTTGCGTGTACATGAAACAAGTGTTCATCTGCTGAACAAGATTTGGATTGAAAAGTTAAGTTAAATAGAGTGACCTTTTGAAAAGCTGCTTTTTCAAAAGTGAAAACTTCATTTCTGATTTTCCTTTTTTTCAATTTGTTTTTTTTCTTTTTTCATACCTTTCTCTCCCTTTCTCCCCTCAGCCTTCCCTACACGCCCCCGCCCCCGCCCCCCAACCATTCAGTGCCAAAATGGTGAAAGGAGAAAAGGAAAGAAAAAAAAGGAGAAAAGGTGGGAGGAGTAGAATTTTCTAAATCAGTTCTTTTTGAAAATTCCAAACCAAAAATATTTTTGCAACCATTTTGTTTGTTTTTCACCCAGCTCTAGTGTAGACCCCATCGAGGCTGCTCTTTTTTTCCTTTTGAGCACCTGCTAGAGGTTTCAGTGTGGCATGACAAACTCAGAACACTTAAGTTACTGGAAAAAATCCTCCACTCTGAGATACACACACATTTCACTGTTAAATCAGAAGCTGGCAGCAGTGATGCCAGCACACTTAAAAAAAGGTGTTCTAACTTTTGACTGTTTCATAATCTTAAATATGTCACCACAAAAGTGCCCCAGGTTTTTATTTTTTATTTTGACAATAAGGTCACTTTAACATTGGGTTGTAGTACAGAGCACAAATTAGGTGAGATAATGATGACACTGCAAACCTGGATTATTGTGTACAACATTGCATCAGAGCTATGAAGATTTACAGAAGGAAAAAGTAGAGAAGAAAGGGAAATGCTAGAGGCTAACAAGGCTTCTAATGAGTAGTTATGAAAATGAAGTTCAGAATAATTAGAAAAGCGTACAGTTAAAGTGATATTCTCAGGATATATCATGTTTTTAAATTCCTTATTAATAGCACCGTAGAATGTATTTTTAAAAAAATTTCACTGCCTCGTATGCCAGTAAGTCTGTCTGCCAGGGTACAGCCAGTTGATGAGAGATGTTGCATTGATGCGATTTTTAACAAATAGATATTATTTTCTGGAGAACATTATTTTTGAGAGAGAGAAAATACACATCATGGGAGTAAGCTATGAGTTGTTAAAGTGTAATCATTCTTGTTCATAAGGTAAATAGACGTAATGGTTTCAAGAGCTTGAATTGGAGATGTTTACCTGGGCAGTGGAACTAATGAGGTCCAAACAACCTGATGACTGTCTGCAAATATTGACAGTCTGAACAATAATTTACAGATTCTCAGCCATCACCTGCCAAGTCTCGCACTGTGACTGCTGGCATGAACTAAAAGGTACCTAGTGCATAGCTCCCATTTGAAAGAGCTGTATCAACATGAACTATATTTTAGTTTGTACTAGCATGGTCTACACGGGGCACTCAGAGCACAACGCATAGGAGTGCTTTATAAATCACACCTCTGTAGAGTGCACTGCAGTACTGTGTAGACAAGCCCTAAGTCTCTCTGTGCCTCAGTTCCCCATCAGTCAAATGGAAATAAAAATATTTCCCTACCTCATGGGAAGATGTGTATATGAAGGTAAATACATTAAAGATTATAAAGGGCTATAACAACGTCATGTACAGAAGTTCTTAACACCAACAATGTGAAGTATAGTGTATAAAATGGTTTAAATTGAATAATTTGGCTTTTTTTTAAACCAGCCGTAACATGTGGTGGATATGCTAGAGCAGGGGTCGGCACCACCATGTTGCGCGACGGACACTTAACAAAATTACCGTACTTAGTGACGGACATGGGTGGTGGTGGGGATGGAGGCGGGTTATGTCATTCAGTCATTCAATTTTTTGAAGAATTACCATGGACCTCCAAATTTTTACCACGGACACGTTGCTGACCCCTGTGCTAGAGCTGCATTCATCCCTTATTGGCACAGTGAGCCTTCCTGCAGCAATGTGGCCCATTCTGGTGCAGAGCATATGTATCCTGGGGGAGGGCAGGTCACGTTTCCACGGTTGGTGCTCTTCCTTGCAGATTCTATTAGTGTGGGGCACTTGCATTTTCTGCTGCAAACCCATAGGCAGTGATTGCAGAGAGAACGTGTTGAATCAGTGCGACCTCTGCCCACATCTCTTTCCCCAGCTACCCTTAACCCACTCTTAGGGGGGTTGTTATCCTTCTGTGGGCGCCACAGTGGAGGAGTTTGCAATGGCCACCTTGCATACTTCTCTCCAAAGGAGGTTTGCATTGCCAGGGGTCCTATACTCTAGTTTATTCAGCAACAACAAGCATAAATCATGGGTGATTTTTTTAAAAAAACAGTCTTACAGGCACAGGCAGTTCATCCATCCAGACACTTAACCTTTGATAGATCCTGTACCTTAAGAGCTCTGAATGTATGTAATAACAGATGTTTATTTTGCCAATACTTTCTCTTCTACAAGTTGCAAAAGCACCAGCCACATTTAGAGCACTGTATTGATAATGTATTGAATTAGAGGAAAATTAGACTACTTCTTTGAGTGCTAGTCCCTATGTGTATTCCACACGTGGGTAGGGTGACCAGACAGCAAGTGTGAAAAATCGGGATGGGGGTGAGGGGGTAATTGGCACCTATATAAGACAAAGCTCCAAATATCAGGACTGTCCCTATAAAATCGGGACATCTGGTCACCCTACACGTGGATATGCATGAGCGCCATGCACCTGAGTCTGGAGATTCTTAACCAGCAATGTCTGTTGGCCTGCACATGCACAGTTTCTCTCTGCGTGCTCCAGACTGAGGGCATACGTGACAGTGTGGGACAACACCTCTCCAGTTCCTTCTTACCGCTGCATGGCCTGAATCAGAATCCACTGTATCCACAGATTTCTCCAGCTTCTTATAGCCTGTGAACAGATATTGTAAATAGTTTTTATATTAGCATGGTTTGAGTTTTATATGCTATGGTTAGTATAGCTTTGTTTCTCCACCTTGTTAGGCACTTCATCCCCACAGTCTGAGATTATGCCCAGAGTCCCCGATTTCAAGAATTGTTTCTCTTGGCCTCTTTCCTGTGAAAGATGACCACCAATGCTGCCTCTACTCTCTGGGTGAGATGCACATCTCTGCAAAGTGCAGCATCTGTTGCTTGTTTCCCCTACAAACACATGAACCTTGTGAGCTTCAGCTGAGGAAACATTTTATGCAGAAGTCGATGAGACCTCACTGATCCGGGCCAAGGAGACTCTTCCCTGTACATTGGCCTCAACCAACAATCAGCACGCCTCCAAGCATGATCTTGGGAGTGGAGCCAGTCAGAGGTTGTCTGGCATACCCCAGCCTCCTACACCCCCACACCTAAAAGAGCTGAGAGGCCAAAGGAGCAGAGCTTCTTTTCCCCCACCCAGCACCCAATTTGCTGATGGTGCAGGGAGCCATGGAAAGAGCAAGATCACAACATCCTAAGATCACCCCAGCTTTACAAGGACTCAAAGAGGTTGGACCTTTTGGGAAGAAAGGTATTCTCCTCTACAAGCCCGCAATTCTGTATTGCCAACACTCAGGCTTTGTTGGCAAAACACGATTTTAACAACTACTCTAGACTAGCAGACTTTAAGGACAATTTTCCCCTTGAGGACAGAGCCCAATTTCAATCCTTCATGGAGGAAGGCAGACTAGTGGCAAAAACATCCCTACAAGCTGCAGTGGATGCAGCAGACACGGCATGTAGAGGGCTAGCTGCTGGTGTAGTTATGAAGCATTGGCTTCACTTTCTGAGGTTCCCCAGGAAGGTGCAGAATGCCATAGAGGACTTACCATTTAACGAGTCAGACTTATTCAGCAAGAAAACTGAGTCTCCACACTCCTACATTGACCCCATGCTCCCTGAGAATTTAAACCCTGGCCCCAAAGAGAAAAACAAAACACACGCAGGTATATAGGCCAAGACTGCCCCCTCCACAAATGTTCTACCACCACTGCCCAGCCAAGCCTCTGGGCAAGCAACAGAGAGTTCAAAGACCTTGATTTTCAGCCCTCTCTACTACTCTGACCTCTATCCATTCCCACCCACCCTCTAAGGGCTTCTCTTGACACCTCAGTTGAGAACTGCCTATCTTTATTGATACCAGCCACATCTATCCCTTCCCCTCCAATCTTTGCAAGATCTCTCTCACTTTGTTACCCACAACTGGGACTCTATCACGGCAGACAAGTGGGTTCTAGAAATCATCCACCATGGTTACTCTGTTGAATATCTCTCCCTTTGGGGGCCACTCTCATGAGCATATTCTTTGCTAAAAGACAGATTATCTTCTCCAATGAGGGGCAATAGAATGAGAACCACCTCAGTAGCAAGGAAAGGGGTTCTATTCTCCATACTTCTTCGTTCCCAAGAAAGACAGAGAGCGGATACCCATTCTGGACCTTCGACAACTGAACATCTTCATTCAGAAGTCAAAATTTAGGAGGGTAATACTAGCATAAATAATCTACCTACCTACAGGAGGGAATGAGGTTCGTGGCTCTCAACATGAAGGATGCCTATTTTCATGTAGATATTCATTTGTCCCACAGACAGTTTCTTTGGTTCCTGGTAGTTCAGAAACACTAAGAGTTCAGTGTGTTTCTCTTTGGTCTAGCAATAGCACCCAGCGTTTTCACAAAGGTTTTCTCTGTGGTGGCAACCCAAATGAGATGTCACAGCTACCCACTCTTCTCATACTTGGATGACTGGCTCCTGACAAGTCACTCTAACCACGAGGTCAGGTTGGTGACTTTGTTCCTGCTCCATCTTCTAGCAGCACTTGCTGGCTGCATGAACAAAGAAAAATCCATTTTGACTCTCACAAGAATGATAAACTTTATCAGAGTGTCACTGGATTCAATTTCAGCAAGAGCTTTCCTCCCAGTAGAAGGATTTCAATCAATGAGCAATCTGATATCACGTTATTCGCAAACCAAACACTACGTCAGAATGTGCCTTTCTCTACTAGGTCACATGACCTCATGTACTTATGTGACACCATTTGCCAGACTTCATTTACACTGCCTACAGGCCTAGCTCTGGTCCATCTACTCACCAGACAAGGACCACATGAACACCAGAGTGACTGTTCCCACCAGCGTCATCACCTCTCTTACCTAGTGGTCAAACCCAGAATGAGTTGCAAGCGGGAGTCCCCTTCAACACTCCCACCACCAGTGTCACCATCTTAACAGATGCATCCCTTCTAGGATGGGGTGCTCACCTGAACAACCATACCCTACAGGGAGTCCAGACTGCACATCTACTTCCTGTGGTATGGTACATCTACTTCCTGGAACTGAGAACAGTCCAACTGACCTGCAGGGCCTTCCTCCCTCTCATACATTGACTCCTTATCCACATAATGTCAGACATCACCACCATGGTCTTTTATATAAATAAGCAGGATGGAGCAAGGTCTCTCCCCGTCTGCCTGAAAGCAGTCAGGTTTTAGAATTGGTACATCAGAAACCACATCTCTGTTCAAGCCACATACCTACCAGGTGCTCAGACTTCTGTAGCAGACAGCCTAAGCGGGCACTTCTCTGCAGATCACAAGTGGGAAATACATAACTCTGTCCTGAGTGATGTATTCACTAAATGGTGAACACCACAATAGGATCTTTCCAGGTCCCGAACAAATAGGAAACCTCCAGAGCAACTGTGGGTCACGACTCCCAGGGTGATGCTTTCTTGTTATCATGGACAGACCAACTCAGACATGCCTTTCCTCCCACCCCCCTGCTACTACAGGTCTTGTGAAAGATCCATTATGACAGGGCTAGAGTCATTCTTATAGCACCCAACTGACAGTTTTGGTTCCCAGAACATCTAAGAATGTCAGCCTGTCCTCTCCTCAGGATATGTCTTTTCCTGGATTTTCAAACTCAGGAAGATGGAAAAATCAGACACCCCAATCCAAACCCATTTAGCCTCATAGCCTGAATTTTGGATGGGCATTCGATCTAGAATGCTCACGTTCGGAAATCATCCAAGCCATTCTTACTCAGAGTAGGAAAGATTCAACTAGGACCTGCTAACTATCTAAATGGAGACATTTCTCTACCTAACCAAAGCACAATCAGTCTTCCTCAGACTCAACCTAAAATGATTGGAATATATGCAATCTCCTGTCACTGAAGAACTCAGGTCTTTCCCTTTGCTCATTGCAAGTCCATCAAGCAGTGATTAATGCCTTCTTTCCTCCAGTAGATGGGCATTCCATTTTTACTCACACAACAACAGTTAAATTCCTGAAGGGCCTAGTCAGGACCTTTCTGCCAGTGGTTAAGCCTACACCCCAATGGGACCACAGATTTGTCAGTACTCATCAGACCAACATTTCAACCTTTGGCCACATGCCCCACCTTTCCAGGAAGGTTGCATTTTAAGTTGCTATTACTTCGGCCACAAGAGTGAACAAGATGGCAACTCTCATGCCGATCCACCATATGCTATTTTTCACAAGGAGAAGGTCTCCCTTCGCCTTCATCCAAGTCAACCAACTTATCCACTTACTTGTTTTCTTCCTGAAACCTCATGCTTCCATTGAAGAGAAAAGACTTCATTTCCTGGATGCCAGACATCAGAGGTGAAAGTAAGCCGGTACGCCCCGGTATGGCATACTGGCAAGAGCCGGTGTGCCATACCGGGGCGGCCCAGCTTCCCCAGGTGGCAATTTAAAGGGCCTGGGGCTCCCAACAGTGGCTGGAGGCCCTTTAAATAGCCGCCGGAGCCCTGCTGCTGGAGCCCTGGGGTAGCAGTGGCAGCCGGGGCTCCAGCAGTGGTTTAAAGGGCCTGGGGCGGTAGCGGGGGCCGAGCCCTGGGCCCTTGAAATAGTCGCCGGAGCCCCAGCTGCTGCTGCTACCTCAGCGGGGGAGGGCGAGGGCACTTACCGGTACAGGGCGGGCTGGGGCTGGCTCTGACCCCCACATCCCCGCCCCTTCCGCCCGAGGCCCCGCCCCTTCCGGGGGCCAGAGCCGGCCCCAACCCAGCCCCGTACTGGTAAGTCCCTATTTCTATTTTCACCCCTGCCAGACATGCCCTGGCATTCTACCTACAAAGGACCAAACCAATCAAAAAATCACCAATTCTATTTCTTGCTATAGAACAAGGGTCACAAGGACAAGCAGTATTTTCTCAGACAATCTCTAAATGGATTTCTGGTTGCATCATCACATGCTACCAATTAGCACATGTCCCTTGCCCAGATGGGGTAAGGGCATGCTCCACGAGAGAGTGCAAGCTGCTTCGGCAGCATCTCTACTGAAACCGGACATACACAGAGCAGCTACCTGGTATTCCTGTCACACATTCACAAAACGTTATGTGCTAGTTGAGGCCTTTGCTGCAAATACAGCTGTGGGGACTGCAGTTTTTCAAGCCGACATCCTTGCACCCTCCTCTGGTCTGAATACTGCTTATCAGTTACCCATGTGTGGAATACACAGAGAGATCAGCACTCCAAGAAGAAATGGAGGCTACTTACTTGTAACTGGAAATTCTTCCGGATATGTGGTACCTAGCTGTATTCCACTATCCACCGCTCTGCTTTGGATCCTGTTGAAGTCACAGTAAGAAGAGGAACTGGAGAGGTGTTGGCTCACGCTGCCTCTTCTGCTCTTGGTCTGGAATATAAGGAGAGGGTGCGTGTGCGGGCCATTGGACACTGCTTGTTAAGAATCTCTGGACTTGGGCACATGGCACGGACATGTACCCACATGTGGAACACAGATAGGAAGCAAGCATCTTGAGGAACTTCCATTTACAAGTAAGTAACCTCCGTTTCTTCTTCGAGAGTTGCAGATACATTTTTACATCACATTTTCTGTTTAGTTTCAATCTTAAAATCAATGGAAAAGAAATGCATCTACAAGTGAGATCAAAGTGTAGGCCATGAAACAGTAAAGCAAAAATTCTAAGCAGCATCTTTGTTTTCCAAACAGTCTTCCACTGTATGCAAGTGAAATAAAGCTAGCTGTGTCACATACCTTTGTAGCAGTAGGAACTTTTTAGTTTCGCAGTATAGTGCAGAAAAAGATCTGTGCAGTATGAAAATATCTGTTAAAATGTGAGGCATTAAAAAGTGCACCATTTGTAACCTGCTGGGTTTGTCTTTAACATTGAGCTGAGCGTCTTGAATTTAGTCATGGTCTTTGCTGTTCAGTATATATAAAAGAAACTGTGTTCAGCTTAAAACCCATCTATTTGAGAGAACTGGTATTAAAAATGGCATTCCAGTTAAATGCCAAACCTGGCTCTCATGCAGTGTTGTTGCCAGACCTGAAGAAGAGCTTTGTGTAAGCTCGAAAGCTTGTCTGTCTCATCAGCAGAATTTGGTCCAATAAAAGATACTACATCATCACCTGTCTCTCTAATAAACCTGGTTCTTGACACTAAAGGAAAATCAAAGAAAATGATGCAATCATGTGAATGCATTTAAAAATACACCTCTTTATTTCTCCTTAGCATAGCTTTCATTTCAGTTTTAAAAGCCTTTTATTTGTGGTCCCATGCATAACTATTTTGACCTCTCTGCTGGCATAAATGACTGAGCAATTGAAAATCAAAGCAATATGGTGGGATTGGTAGATATGAATGGTAGATAGGAGCCAGGAGATTGCTGTGATATAATGCAGCATATTAAAGGACATGATGGATGAAGAAAATGATTAGGAATGAAATCTGCTTATTCTCCAGTGGAATAACAATGACATATTGTTCATTTTCTTATTCCATTTTTGACAGTTACTCTAACTTTTGTCTCTCTGTATTCAAGGGTTGACAGGGTGCGGGAGGAAAACTAAAATTAGAGCACATATTGCTAATGCATTGTAATTGCTTTAATCTCTGAGTGCTGGACCATCAGGACTTAGATAATGTACTGCTAGATTACTGATTACACTTGATGGGAGTGCTGAAGCACAAACCTAAATTTCCTAAACCTCTGGCATTTATTGCACAAAAATATACTGTAATGAAATATTATTTTGTGAATACTGTCAGTCCAGGTAAATGTAACCCTACTGGTTGTTTAGCAAAGAAAACATGATGAACAAATCAACATTCTTTATTAAATTGTGCACTGATTGATACACCTACTAGAAGTGGAAATGCTCACAGGTTTTGTATTTGTTTATTGCCACAAGCTGGCTGGCCCTTTAAGGCAAGCAAGGCTCAGCCTTGCCTGTGACCTAGCAGCTAGTTTCCAGCTGATAGTGATAGGACAATTTAAGGCTAATTAGTGACTCCAGCTGTGAAAGGGTTAGGACAAGACTATACAGAGTGGAGAGAGCGGAGGGGGAGGAGAAATAAAAAGATACTGTGGAGAAAGCAACTTTTCTGTGGGTAGGAGAACCAGCAGAGTTCCTGTGGGGGAGGCCCTCAGGTAGGTCAGTAAAAGCACTTTATTGGAGCCCATAAGAAGTGGAAGACTTATTAGGTCAGCTGGGGAGGGAGACGCCCCAGGCCTAAGTATCAAAGGGTGGCTGTGTTAAGCACAGGCTGTAGGGAAGCAGCTAAGGGGATTTATAGGTAGGAAGTGGCCCAGGGAAACAGCAGCACGTCTGAAGGAACAGACAAAGCTATTTAATGCAGGATCCCTGGGCTGGATCCCAGAGTAGAGGGTAGGCCTTGGTTCCCCTACCAGTCCCTAAGGATGGGGTATGCAATAGTATACGCAGATTAAGGCTCCTGGGAGGGAGGACCTGAGGGAGGGCCAGTAAGAACACTTGGGTGGTGCCCAAGAGGAGTGGAAGAATTATTATTTGGACATATACCTTTGAGTTCTAGTTGGACCTTTTGTTATCCCAGAAGGGGACTGGACTTTATGTGACTTGGCCAATGGGCCAAGCCATGGAAGATTCAGTGAGAGGCAGACAGCCAGTAGGAGGCGCCAGAGACAAGGTCCTCTTGCAGCATCGCACCCTGACACAAGGGGGCACTATGGGTGGTGAGTACATCACCATACACCTACCTGAAAATGATGCAGTGAGTCCTTGTCTGGCTACAGAAAGAAAGAAGGTGAAGCCTCTTTAGGGAGCAGCACTCAAAAGAATAGTGAAGAGGGGGAAAAGGGAACTCACCTGGACAGAGCCCAGGGGGAAGGGACATGGCAGGAACAGATTTGGGGAAACAGTAGCCTGGAGAGAAGGTTGGGTCTTTATACCCGTGCACCTTGGTAAGAACTCTCTCTGTCTTGGGCCAACAGCTCTGACCCATGGGATCAGTATAAGGCCAGGTTTGTATGTTCAGTCGTGGGCCTTTCACTAGTCACCTTGTTCCTTTGGGGCTGGGAAGGAATATTTCCTGCTCTGCTGCACTGGCCAGGCGGGGGGAAGGGGGGAGGCAGGAGGAATTGCCTTCTCCACAGCTGGTCAGGGATAGGGTTAGGTCAGATATGTTGCAACTTAACAGACAACGGGTTTGGCAGGCGTCCTGTGCATGTAAACAGGATTTGGAAGGGGTCTTGTGGAGAGGCATCCCCTAAGGAAATTGGGGACAGTGGCGTTGGGTTGCCTAATGTTTGATACAGTGGGGAGACAACCACTCTGCTTTCCCCCCAGTACCCCCATCCCCAAACTTTATATGAGGGGAGAGTGGCAGGGTCCCAGTAAAGGATCAGATTGGGAAGAGGGAGGGCTGATGGCAGCCCTCCCAAATAACTGTAAATGATGAAAGAAATAATGCTGACCTGGATGGGATGGTTTATTGCCTGCTATTCTCAAGTACATTAAGTGAATAAAGTTACAACCTAATTCAACCACATCCATCGTATCCAGTCTTTCTACATGGCTGGGACAATGATATGATTCACAGATCTATCTGACATAGACTGAAATATGTCACTGTCTCCAGTGTTTTGATACTAGTTACAATTTGTTTTCTGATATGTAAGTAAAGTAAAGTAAATATTAGCAACTTCATGTAAAGGGGAAAATATTATTTGAATTTGATCTTTTTCCCTCTCCCTCCTCACCCCCCACACACCTGGCACACTGTAATTTTAAAAGCTGCCTTCTCTATTTATTATCCAAAACAGGATACTGTTTAAGGTCTGAGATACACCAGCTCTTGCTAATCAAAAAAAAAAAAAGTGAGAAATATTGTGATTTGTAACGTAATATCTAAAAGCCTGCAGCGGCCTTTTTTTAAATTCTGAGTTGACAATCTTTGGAAAGAGTGGGCCGATTTAGTGTTCTAGTCCTTTAATAACATTATCATCAAATCATATCCTTTGGAAGCAGGATTAGAACCTATCTGACAGCATACCATATATTTTGACTGCCAAGAAAAGGAGAGGTCATGTAATGAAGGCACCAGTGTGAGCTTTAAAAAAGCTATTAATACTGTGTTCTGCTGATTTTTTTTACAGACTGTATAATTTGAAGTAAAAAATGGATAATTGTTCATTACTACAAAGTACTGTAAGGTTAAAATGTGAAATGAAGCATTTTACACCGTAGACCCACACAATAATCCAGTGTTACCTCAAGTGTTTTATTGCTCCGCCTCTCAGACTTAATGGGCAAGTTGCCCATTTATCAATCATTATATCCGCAGTTATTTTTTCAAAGGAAGCCTACACAATTGGCATAACTTTAATTTTAGATGTTTATCTTATATGTATGTTTTTGAATGCAATATGTGAGTGATGTTATGGCATAACTTAGCACTGTGCTATTTTAGAGTTAATTTTGCACAGTCAGGCTACATTATGAACTTTAAAAAAATCACATTTTGATCTGCAAATATTTGCCTATTAGTGTTATTCATTTTAAGATCACTAAAACTGAAAGAGAGAAAAATGGTTTCTTTATTTTTTCAGTTTATTTACCTTATTTGTTTTTGACAGCATTTTGTGTAAATGCGCAAACAATTTCACTGTTTCCCCTCTACAGGCAGTAAATCACCACCTTTTGTTTGTGTCTGTCTCTCACACATCTTAAACAGCCAGAAGATGTGATTGTAACACCACAAAAATTATGAGGGGAATTCAGTTGAAGGTATAGTTCCTGAAACTACTTTTAACTTTTTTTCTTTTTTTTTAATTGACTCTCTATAATTTTTGTTCATTTCCAAGATAATATTTTAGCTGGCAATTATTTCCATCTCTCTCCCCCCCCCCCCCTTTCCGGCTTTCTTCTTTTTTATCTTTCTTTTTAACTCTGACCTTCTTTGGAGCTTCAGGTTTCCAGTGCCAAATACCAGAACAGCTATTGACGGTGATTTATTCCACTGATATTTCAGAGTGGTTTCATGCTTACAGAGAGAATTTTCCTTCTGAAAACCACCCTTGAGCTAGTGGTCAATTGGCATAGAGAAGAGTGAAAGGTCTGTAACATGAATGGACCTTTTGTCTACTATATATATTTGGGGTCTAGGATACACTGAATTAGTTCCCAAGCTAGGCTCTGTTAGGAATTCGGCCTTTAGTTGCACATTCTTTTTTATTTATTTATTTTATTTTTAAAAGAAGAAAACCAAACAAAGCTGCTGTTTGAATGAATTCTTCTGATTAAAAAAAGTTGTTCCCTATGCTGTCTTTGCAAACCTTCTTTTAGACTTCCTTTCTTCTGGCTGACGTCATCATCTTGGTTGACTTTGCATGACTCTTCCTCCTTAGGCTCAAATTCCTGTGTCAGCCACTTTGTTTCTTTGAAAAAATGCCAACTTTGAAGTGTCCTTATCTTGTTTTGTACAATCCATCTACATTCTTTGATGCCTTTATAAACATATTTAAAACAGTAATATAAATCACTGAAGTCATCTTCTCCAGCAGCCTTAATGTGACTCAACATCAGTAGGATGAAACAGCTATATAAATCTTCAGCCTCTGTATCAGTACCTGTTTGTTGTGCTTTCTTAATCGTATATGATTTACATGCTGTCATTGCTTCTGTTTGATTCTGAACAATGTCTACATAACTTCTAGTCAAGCATTTAACAAGCCTTATGAGTCGTGACCCCGGGTTCTTATGATGCTTTTTGGTTGGCTATCCTCCAAAGGCTTTCACTTCATGTTAGCTTTTTAACACGTAAGTCAAATATTTCATCAAGTCCTTGAATATGCTCTAGATTCTTTCAGTACTTTTGATTATCTAAGTACCAAATGTTCATTAAGGAACATTTCATATTTAAAATTAAAAATACAAACATTTTCATTGCCCTGCACCGTGTGTAGTTATTTATACCTGAGCAAAGTTAGTGCTTTGGTAGTGTTTACACTCAATTTGCACTGGTGTGTAGACTACACAGGGTTTAGGGCAACAGAGAATCAGGCCTGTTTTCCTGGCACTATGTGCTTATGGTTTCTGAAACACAGAATTTCTTCAAACTGATGTTTGTTTTCTTAAGGGTGCCTGTGTCCAGAGTGCTTTAAATAGGTTAAACTATATGGAGATTTGAGGTTTTCTACTTCTTTCTAAGTCAGTATGATTCTCCATGAAAAGGGATTGTCATTCATGTAATAGCTCAGTAGGTTAAAATACAATATTCAACTCTCATTCCCTATTATGATGTAAACCAGACCACAGGAAAAGAGAAGCATCTCTTTCACCAAAGCAACAAGAGTTTCTGGTAACCAGGTCAGCTGGTTCTCAATGTGAAAACAAGTTTTCTGTTGTGACGCTTCCTGGGAGTATCCCTTGGCATGAGGAAGCTTTGTCTGTGCCTGCCAGTGGTCAGCTCCCCAAGTCCATCTGCCATGGGCAACACAAACACTCCCCTCTAGACCAGTGGTCTCCAAAGTGGGGTGCGCGCATCCCAGGGGGTGCGCAAGAGGATCCTTCGGGGTGCGTGGCAGGAGGAGCGCCGCCGGAGCAGCGCCGCTTTTTTTTTTCCTTCGGCAGTTCAGCCGGGAGCAGGGGGTGCATGCTCAAAATTTTTTTACTGATGGGGGTGCGCGATCAAAAAAGTTTGGAGACCACTGCTCTAGAACTATGCTGGTCCTGCGCGCGCTCTCTCTCTCTCTCTCTCTCTCTCCAGGTTAGTGATGATAAGCACACTCCAATCTCCAAGCATCTCCCGGGAGTGTCCAGCTCCTGTTGCATGAGACAGTCACAGATTCACTGCTTCCAAAGAAGCAGTACACCTCAGCTTACCGGCTATATCTCAGATCATCATTCCACTTAACACACAGCTCTTAAGTATGTTTATAGGGAAAGCAAGTAAAAGTTTATTTGCCAAAGTAGAGAGATTCTCAAGAGAGAGAAAATGTTATGAGACATTTTGCTGAGTTGGTTCATTTAATGTATGGTATAGGAAAGGAAACTGGGAGAAACTCTTCTTAATATTTCTTTTTATTTTATTGCTCCCCGCAACTTTCATATCTGTCCTCATCTCCCATTATTTCCCTTTTCTCTCCCCTTGATTCTGTGATTTCTTCTGCTTCTGTCTACACTATTCCATTTATTTGCTTAGCCCACTCCTGACTAGAGCCTTCTCTCATTCTGTTGTGGACATGCACAACACCCTTCAAGTTAATATGCAGCAAGCCCCTCCTGCTTCTCCCTCATAAATAAACACCTACTCTATGCTGTATACCATCTGCAAACACTGCATCACACTGCTTGGTGTGTGTTGTACTCAGATCTCACCTCCAATGTTTGCTCTGACTGCTATATAAATAATAATCTTATTACACATAAAAATATATTTCCCGTGCACTTTTCAAAATGGAGTGCGCCGATCCAGATTTTAATGAATATGTAAAGTGTACCTAGAATCACACAGATGGCAAGTTTTCATGCTACATAAAATATGTAGTGTGTAACAAACTAGTTAATATATTGTATCATTTATTTAAAATATGATGAAAATTTGCAGTGTTAAATTCCAAATGATCTAATCTGTACTGCCATAAACCATGATTATTAGGAGCAGTACATGAACTCTACAACATCTGCAGATGTTTTTTCTTTGTTTTTTAAGGGAAGAGTGGCTATAGCTTTCCTTTTGTACATTTGGATCTTGTTTTCTCTCTGGGACAAAGCACAAGTTAAATATGAATGAGACTTTTCAGTAGATGATTGGGCTTTACATTGGAAAAATTGGGAGGGAGAAAATGATTTAGCTGCATGAATGGGACAAGACCTTTTAACATAAGAGCAACAAAAAAGATTTGCATTTTCTAATTTTGTATGATGCAATAGTCTTCCCTAATACCAATTACTGTTCTGTCAGGCATAGGATTTAAATGTTGATGCTTCTCATTTTATGGAAAGTATGAGCGCAGCTTATATGATACTAAGCATGAATTTTGTTTATCACCCATACAAAGGTGTTAGCCATGATGTAAGAGAACTTTACAAGTGCACAAATTTGCTAAGAAATGAGGCATTTTAAAAAGACTAGCTCCAGAAATCAAGTTTTGTCTGTTTACTAAGCAAGAAAGAATCAAGCATGCTTTACTGACCAGTCCAGTTTTTTCTAAAACATTGAATAAACTTGAGCCTATGGTCAAAAAAGCCATTTAAGCAGAAAAGCAACCCAGCACACACCTCATTTCTTAAAAATAGTCTCTTACTCTTTCTGTATAATAATGTTGTATAATAGCGCATAGCTAGGCTGACCAGACAGCAAGTATGAAAAATCGGGACAGAGGGTGTGAGGTAATAGGCACCTATATTTGACAAAACCCCAAATATTAGGACTGTCCCTATAAAATCGGGACATCTGGTCACCCTACCATAGCTGCAGCATCCTATAGACAAGCAACTGAAACTCAAGTAAACAAGCCTTTTTTAAAAATCCAGGCCCAAACCATAGTTTGCCTGTTAATTTAGATTCAGGCGCTCACAAGACTAGACTCTGAAGGGGAAAATAATTTCTTCTGAAGTTGTGACTAGCTCTAATGCGGTCAGTGAGCCTCAAACCAAAAACCACCACAGCAACAAAAAAGAGAATTCTTCTCTGAGTGATTGCACATGTGCATTCCACTCTTGGTGTGCACGTGCCCTGTGCACAGTCACCAAAAAATTTTCCCTCAGGGGTACCAGTTGGGGTGACTTGAGCGCCCTCAGCTGCTGCGGGATGCTAGTGCCAGTATAAAGAACCCAGCCATCCCCATACCCCCTCAGTTCCTTCTTTCTGGAAATTCCGATGTAAAGGGATAGGAGGGCAGGCCATGGAATGGACATATGTAATTTGAAGAACAACAGTTACAAAAGGTTAGTAACTGTTTTTTCTTGTGACTGTATACAATGAGTTCACAGCGTTAATAACAATGTGGGTTGGGGGGGGTGAGAAAATGAAGATAATATATGGGTCGTGTGTGAGACAACAGCAGGTGAACAACAAAAGCAGCTGAACCTAGTGGAAGGCAGTGGTGGTGGGGAATAAGAGGAGAGAGAAAAAGAGAGGGGAGAGCAAGAGCAATTTATGAAAAAGGAAAAATTCTCAGATCTGAAAACTGTAAAGTGCTGCTGCTGCTACAGGGAAAACTAGAGGCATTTTCCAGAATGAAATTCTACAGGAAGCCGACAGATGCCTCCCATCTGAATAAAATAAGGTTAGGAGCACAAATTCTGATCATAGAATCATAGAAGATTAGGGTTGTAAGAGACCTCAGGAGGTCATCTAGTCCAACCCCCTGCTCAAAGCAGGACCAACCTCAACTAAATCATCCCAGCCAGGGCTTTGTCAAGCCGGGCCTTAAAAATCTCTAAGGATGGAGATTCCACCACTTCCCTAGGTAACCCATTCCAGTGCTTCACAACCCTCCTAGTGAAATAGTTTTTCCAAATATCCAACCTAGACCTCCTCCACTGCAACTTGAGACCATTGCTCTTTGTTCTGTCATCTGCCACCACTGAGAACAGGAGCAGGTCCTCAAGGAATCAATTTTGAAGCACTTAGGCCTGGTCTACACAAGGGGGGGGGGATTGATCTAAGATACATCGACTTCAGCTATGCTATTCTCATAGCTGAAGTTGTGTATCTTAGATCGACTTAGGCCTGGTCTACACTAACCCCCCAAGTCAAAGTAAGGTACGCAACTTCAGCTACGTGAATAACGTAGCTGAAGTCGACATACCTTACTTCAAACTTACCGCGGTTCAGATGCGGTCCACACGCGGCAGGCAGGCTCCCCCGTCGACTCCGCGGTACTCCTCTCGTTGAGCTGGAGTACCGCAGTCGACGGCGAGCACTTCCTGGTTCGATTTATCGCGTCCAGACCAGACGCGATAAATCGAACCCGGAAGTTCGATTTCCAGCCGCCGAACTAGCGGCTAAGTATAGACCAGACCTTAGATTGGCTTACTTCGCGTCCTTGCGGAGCAGGATCGATGGCCGCTGCTCCCCCGTCGACTCCGCTTCCGCCTCTCGCAGCGGTGGAGTTCCGGAGTCGACAGGGAGGGCATTCGGGGATCGATTTATTGCGTCTAGATGAGATGCGATAAATTGATCGCTGATAGATCG
Organism: Terrapene triunguis; assembly: GCF_002925995.2. Taxonomy (NCBI): domain Eukaryota; kingdom Metazoa; phylum Chordata; order Testudines; family Emydidae; genus Terrapene; species Terrapene triunguis. The sequence continues at coordinate 7,515,927 of NW_020664373.1, forward strand.
ATCACTACCCGCCGATCCGGCGGGTAGTGTAGACGTACCCTTAGAGGAGAGGAAAGTGATCAGGAACAGTCAGCATGGATTCACCAAGGGCAAGTCATGCCTGACTAACCTAATTGCCTTCTGTGATGAGATAACTGGCTCTGTGAATGAGGGGAAAGCAGTGGACTTGTTATTCCTTGACTTTAGCAAAGCTTTTGATACGGTCTCCCACAGTATTCTTGCCGGCAAGTTAAAAAAGTATGGGCTGGATGAAGGGACTATAAGGTGGATAGAAAGCTGGCTAGATCATCGGGCTCAACGGGTAGTGATCAATGCCTCCGTGTCTAGTTGGCAGCCGGTATCAAGCGGAGTGCCCCAAGGGTTGGTCCTGGGGCCAGTTTTGTTCAATATCTTCATTAATGATCTGGAGGATGGCGTGGATTGCACCCTCAGCAAGTTTGCAGATGACACTAAACTGGGAGGAGTGGTAGATACGCTGGAGGGTAGGGATAGGATACAGAGGGACCTAGACAAATTAGAGGATTGGGCCAAATGAAATCTGATGAGGTTCAACAAGGACAAGTGCAGAGTCCTGCACTTAGGACGGAAGAATCCCACGCACTGCTATAGACTAGGGACCGAGTGGCTAGGCAGCAGCTCTGCAGAAAAGGACCTAGGGGTTACAGTGGACGAGAAGCTGGATATGAGTCAACAGTGTGCTTTTGTTGCCAAGAAGTCTAATGGCATTTTGGGCTTTATAAGTATGAGCATTGCCAGCCGATCGAGGGACGTGATCATTCCCCTCTCTTCGGCATTGGTGAGCCCTCATCTGGAGTACTGTGTCCAGTTTTGGGCCCCACACTACAAGAAGGATGTGGAAAAATTGGAAAGAGTCCAGCGGAGGGCAACAAAGATGATTAGGGGGCTGGAGCACATGACTTCTGAGGAGAGGCTGAGGGAACTGGGATTATTTAGTCTGCAGAAAAGAAGAATGAGGGGGGATTTGACAGCTGCTTTCAACTACCTGAAAGGGGGTTCCAAAGAGGATGGATCTAGAGTGTTCTCAGTGGTACCAGATGACAGAACAAGGAGTCATGGTCTCAAGTTGCAGTGGGGGAGGTTTAGATTGGATATTAGGAAAAACTTTTTCATTAGGAGGGTGGTGAAGCACTGGAATGGGTTACCTAGGGAGGTGGTGGAATCTCCTTCCTTAGGGGTTTTTAATGTCAGGCTTGACAAAGCCCTGGCTGAGATGATTTAGTTGGGGATTGGTCCTGCTTTGAGCAAGGGGTTGGACTAGATGACCTCCTGGAGCTACAGGGCATTCTTCCTTCAAGAGGTTTTGTTGACATTTCCCCAACCAGCTCTAGCTTTATCCTGTAGCTCAGAGAGCTAGTTTTAGTGTTTTACTTTATTAAGCAGTAATGCAAGGAACCTGCAGGCCTGTATCCTGTATGGCAGGGATTCTCAAACTGGGGGTTGGGACCCCTCAGGGGGTTGCGAGGTTATTACGTGGGGGGTCGCGAGCTGTCAGCCTCCACCCTAAACCCCACTTTGCCTCCAGCATTTATAATGGTGTTAAATATATAAAAAAGTGTTTTTAATTTATAAGGGGGGTCACACTCAGAGGCTTGCTAAGTGAAAGGGGTCACCAGTACAATAGTTTGAGAACTACTGCTGTAAGACATTAGCTTAAGCAGTTAGCATAAGACTTTGAGGCCTGTGAACTCTGGCAGAGATAAGTGGCCTGTCAGTGACCCTGGGTTTTGGGGAATTGGGAACAGGGGGCTGGGGGGAAGGCTGTATAAAGTGCTACCAGGTAACCACAGGAACAAGGAACTGAGACTAGGCTAGGATATTTTAGGATAAAATGTTGGCAAATGCTTAATTGCGAACTTGCCTTGGGAACGAATTGATAATGGTGATGGTAATAAGCTAAAATAATTAATATACTAACCTATAGGGTAAGGACACCACAACATAATTAGGGTGAAGAAAGTAGATATGGACAAGGGAGGCTGAGTATTTGTATGAATATTCACGACAGTCCCTAGGCCCTTTAATAGGCCAGACCACTAAGTAAGAAGGAGCTGATCTAATCTGGATCTAGATCTGGAGCCTCAGACTCGTTTGGCATGCCAGTGACAGAGCAGGACCATTGTCTCTTACCATCAGATTCCCAAGAAAGGGTGTGAGTATATGTGAGGAGTGGTAAAAGATACTACTATACTTCTGTATTTTTGCTTTCTTTTTATGTGGCTGGGAGCATTCGTGTCTTGTGCTAATCACATTGCTTAGAGTTTTGCTTTGCCCCTAGTGTGCATGTCTTCGTTGTGCACACTGGGGTTCCCAGCCAGATACTAAACCTGATCATCTTGATTCTGTTGTGCCTGATTCTGGGACTAGAACCCTACAATCTCCCAGCTCATTAGTGTGTAATGAATTGGAAATCAAATCATTAATAATCCATAACCACTAAATCATTGGACAACAATCACAAGCTCCAGCTATCATGTGTCCAATGCAGGGACCATGTCTACAAACATGTTTGTAAGGACCTCAGCTCAGTGAGGCCCTGAACCTAATGTTGGACATCACCACGGTATAAATAATAACAAAGAGCAGTCTGCCTGGTTGGAAGCAAAAAGTGCCTTATTCACTTCATCACATTACTTGTAGCTTTATTCTTCGCAGTGGGATGAACTGGAACACAGAGGAGGAGAAAAATAGAAGAACAGGAACGAGCTCACAAAAAGTCTAGGGGAGGAGTACAATGAAAAGAGTCTAATTATAGTGTGTCCTGAATGGTTTTTAATCCCCAAACTAGCACGGAAGTAATGGTATGTGATTAGAATTGCATACAAGGGTTATTATATGTGGAGGGAGGTGTAAGTGATGGAGTGCAGGTTCAAAATAGGGAAATAACAGGCAACTAATGATGAGATGTCGACCGGTCAGAGTGGTGCAGAGCCTTTAAACTGAGCGTAAGGAGTTTCGAATTGATGCTGAAGGGGAGACAGTGCCAGTGAGGAGACTCGTGAAAGAAGTGATGTGGACAGAGCTCTGGGCTCGAAGATGAGAGTTGTGGCAGCACTGCGGATGGACTGCATATAGATCTTAGATTGGGTTACACGTGATGACGCACATGGGTACAATGAGTGGATTACGGCAATCCTGGGTCCTAGGCATGGCTCCAAACATGGTCTCCAGGCCCCACTCCCAAACTCTGGCTCTGTGAATGCCATCACCACCCCTAGCATGGATCCCCATGCAAGCTCTCTGCTGGGATGGTGAAGCAAGGGCTGCCACTGCTTCTTTTCGGGAAGGCTAGAGCCTCTCTCTTCACCAGCGCATCATTTCCTAGACAAACACCTGTCAGGGATGGTCTAGATAATACTTGCCATGAGTGCAGGGGACTGGGATAGATGACCTCTCGAGGGCCCTTCAGTCCTACAATTCTATGATTCCTGATTTCAGATGGGATGGGATCCTGACCTCTCACCAGCCACCTTATGAGTCTGGAAGCTCACACAGTCAGTGGATGAATTGGGAGCTAGAACTTATTAGAGGGAGATGAACCTTGTCACACGGCGAGCTATGCCCTTTTGTAGGGGTTCAGTATTAAGCTCGGGTTTGTGCCTGATTTTTATGCCCCCATATTATAGGAATTCTGGGATTTCTAGTGCCATTAGACTTGTAGGCTGGGAGGAAGGAGAATAAAAACCAAGCTATTTTGCATTGCCATGTGAGACCTGTGGAGAGCAAGGAATAATTCATAGATTTATGAGCTCAGTAATTATTATTAATAATTGGGAGTGTCTGTGCTGAGAGACCTGAAAGGGAACAGTTTAGCTGTTCCGTTTCTCCAGAGAAGGGTGACTACTTCCTGGAACCCCTGTGCCAATAGGTGAACCCAGGCAACTAGGGGGTAGGACTTTGTGAACCTATGACACAAAGGTAGAAGGGCTCTTTGTATCCCCAGTGAGAGGGATGGGACAGCCTGAGGAGGTGGTGTGAATGGTTGGGGTTTTCCAGTACAAGTGTTGAGACATACAATAACTCCTCGCTTAACATTGTAGTTATGTTCCTGAAAAATGTTACTTTAAGCGAAATGATGTTAAGCAAATCCAATTTCCCCATAAGAATTAATGTAAATGGGGATGGGGGGGGGTTAGGTTCCAGGGAAATTTTTTTGCCAGGCAAAAGACATTATATACATATACAGTATATGTTTTAAATAATTTTAAACAAACTATTTAATACTGTACTCACCAATGATGATTGTGAAGCTTGGTTGAGGCAGGGCATAGTGGGGTTGGGGTGCAGGAGCTTGCCCCACTCTGCCCATCCGGCGCTCCTGCCGGGGAGCTGGGTCAGGGGCTTGCCCACTCCCCGGCTGGAATGCCGGGCGGGCGGAGTGGGATAAGCCCCCACACCCTGACCCTGCTCCCCAGTTGGAACGCCAGGTGGGTGGAACGGGGCAAGCCCCCGCTCCCCAACCCTGCTCCCTGGCAGGAGTGCTCTGTGGGCAGAATGGGGCAAGCCCTCACGCCCCTACCTTGCTCCCCAGCAGGAGCAGCAGGTAGAGCGGGGCAAGCCAAACAACCTTCTAACGGAACGTTGCACGACTTTAAACAAGTGTTTAAATAGATCAGCAACCTAATAATGAAACAATGTTAACTGGGTCGACTTTAAATGAGGAGTTATTGTATTTTGTATGTTGTTAATCTGTACTCCAGGAAGGGTAGACTTTGTTTGTGGAACTTTAGTTGTATTGTGTGATTACAGCAGACCCAGGAGGAAAACTGTGTTTGGATGCTAGAAGATGAGGTACACTGTGACATTTCTGTGTATTTGTTTGAAACAGCTGTATGTTGAATGGGGGCAAGGGCCTGTTGAAAGGCCATGGGATTTGTCTGAGGAAGGTATCCTTATTCAAAGGCAGTGGTTCTTCCCATCTCCCCCAGCACAGGCAGTGTTTCTCTCTCTCTCTCTCCCTCTCTTCCCCCCCCCCCCCCCCCCCCCCCCCCCGACTCAGTTTGTCATCAATTCAATTCTAGAAGCCTAAGCACATGGGTGGGATGGTTTTCCTAAGCTTTGTTTCATTTGTAGTAGGGCTTCCGAGAATACAAAAAAATGGTGCACGTGGTGTATGAAAACTAACAATTTCTTGTTTGTTCGCTATGACCCTGATCCATCAAAGCATGAAAACACATGCTTAACTTTAGCCTGTGTGTAGCCTCACTGAGGTCTCTGTCTGAAGTGAGTAGGAGTTCCCTCCTGTGCTTACGGTGGTTGGAGGTCTTAGTGTGACTTTTTCATTTGTAATGTATGTCTATGAGTCCTACTCATGCACTTCATTTTCTCTAGCTGTGCTTGTGCTGTATACTTCTGGGTATATTTGTTGAGTCAGTTAGTAAATCACCCGGGGAAGCTTTGGTGCGGGGAGGGAAGAGCAGATTTGTCTTGTTGGAGTCATGTGGTTTTTCTGAGTCAACGCCAAGTATGCCCCTAAAAATGTATTTTTCCCAGTTGTTTTCTTAAAGTTAAATATGACTGGCTTTCTGCCTGACACATTCTTTTATCAGAAGGTACATCTCATTTATTTTCCTGTGCATTCTCTCACGTGGTGTCAGGTCCAGACCCTTGTCCATTACTTTATCCAAACAGTGGGGGCTCTGGCACATAGGTGGATTCCTTCACCGTGTATAATATTTCTTGTTGAGTGAGAAATGGTTCAATGTGAAACTAGAGCTGTCTCCTATAGACAAGTGCTTTGAGAGCTTTCACCTCCACTGAATAGCTGCTGGATATGGGCAGAACAGGCCTTGTAAAATATTTCCTCAACATTTTGTGCGTGTGCAGAGATAACAACCCTTTCAGCTGTCCTTGATCATGCAACAAGATTTCTGTGTCTACTCTGTGCCTGCTGGTGTGTCTTGCTCTGCAGTAGGGTTTTGATAGGAGGCTATGACAATTGATCTTGATAGCGCAGAGGTGCAGTCTCTTTTTTTTTTTTTTTTCCCCACATTAAAATAGAAAGATTGACAGGGCTAGTGGTTCAGTGCAGGCTCTTGTCTTCTGGAATGAGGGAGAACTGGGCTAAGCATTTTTATTCCTGAGGCAGGGACAGATTAAATAACATGTTTAGTTTTCCAGTTTCCATTTTGTTTTTTTAAGTTATTAGCATTTAACAATGGAGTGATTTGAGGGGAAAAACAAACAAAAACCCTAAAACCAGCTGGATATTAGGATAATAAAAATATGCTTTCAAAAATTTAAGTGGCTTCAGTTTTGAGGTATAAAAGGAGATACTGAGCAATATGCCTTTTCATTAGCTACTTTTTGTAATGGTTTCAATCATGCATATTCTGAATACTATTCAATCTAAATACTGTGTTTATTGACAAGATGGATCACTGATCTGTAGATTAAGGACTCTCTACGTACATGTAGATGTGATAAATAGACTCATAACATACCCTAGCCATATATATTATGCACACTACCAATAATAGGAGACTCAGGTTTTCACTTCATCATCCAGAAGAAGTCCTGAATGCCGTCATGAAAGAGATGGCCCACTATTGTAAAAGATGGAGACTTAAACCTTGTAAAAGACAGGTTCCAGCTGCTTCCATTTATACCATACAAAGGCCAACAAACAGCTCAGCATGTTCCTGAATGGATACTGGATGGTTCACAACCCAAAGTCTGTGTATCTTGGTGTTGCACTGGACAATACTTTGACTTTCAAGGAACACCTTACCAAGACCTCATTGAAAGTAAAGACAAGAAACAATCTGATCAGCAAACTAGCTGGTTTAATGTGGGGAACCAATCTACAGATGCTACAATTCTGGACTTGCCTTCTGATATTCTGTAGCAGAGTATTGCTTCCTGGTGTGGCTCAGCTCTTTACATACAGGACTAGTAGACACTCAGCTCAATGGAACTATATGTAAAATAACAAGTATCAGGAGAATGAGCAGCCTGGCCTAACTGGCATTCCGGTCCTATATTGCCCCTCCTGGCATCAGCAACAAGTTGCCTTGCAAAGTCTGCTCCTTAAAGTATAAAAGATGCCACATCTACCCGTTTAAAGATGTGTTTAATCTACCGAGCTGAAGCTCAAGGTGTGTTTGGACAATTCCCCTAAAGAACTTCAATTTCACTTCCAAGTACACCGCTACCTCCATATAATGTGACCCGATATAACACGAATTTGGATATAACGCAGAAAAGCAGTGCTCCAGGGGGGCGGAGCTGCGCACTCCGGTGGATCAAAGCAAGTTTGATATAACGCGGTTTCACCTATAACTCGGTAAGATTTTTTGGCTCCCGAGGACAGCGTTATATTGAAGTAGAGGTGTATCATACTAGGTAGCAAGAACAAGCCTCAGACATAGCCAGTGCCTATCTTATGACAAATCCAATAGTTCAGCCCCCTAGTTTTGACTTTCTATGCCATCTTTGAGTAAAGCTCAATTACTTCAGAGGTGGAGTGATCAGATTGAGGCCACATATTTGCAGGCTGCATCTATCAGTAAGGGCTGCCTGGTTCCCTCATGAACTTGGACAATGCTTTTCCTTCACCTATTGAATGGTTAAGTCAATTAGACTAACATGCTTGACTTGACCATTTATGAGATGCAATCTGTGTGTGTGTGTGTGTGTATATAAATATATACTGAAATAGAGCTGTGATATAGTTTTCCAAGTGAGATTACAACCGTTCTCTATAATTTCAGTTGCTGGCACTTAGACACTTTCATGGATTTTGTAATAGGCCTGAACCAATTTGAACTCAAGCTTCCATACATTTGAATCAAAAACTGTAAATGAAACTCAGAGGATGTAAACGAATGGCTTGTCTAAACAGAGAGTTAGTGTGCAACAAGCTGGGGTGTAAATCTACCTCGCCGCACAATCTTTAGCATATTTAGCCTCATGACACTCCTGTGAGGTATGAAATTGCTATCATCCCCAATTTACAGATGGGAAATTTAGTCATACCTGACTAAGGGACTTTTTGAGGATCCCACAGGATGTCTGTGGCCCAGCAAGAATTGAATCCAGGTCTCCCATTGCCTGGTTTAGCATTTTGCTCTGGGGGCATGCTTCCTCCCCATTTACCACGTGCAGACTGCCCATCGCATCTCATGGTTGCGCTAGATGAAGAGTCTGACCAACTATTGAGGGGGGCACATGAACAGGCAGCCAAGAGATCATTTATATATAACTAGGAAAAAGGCAAGATTCCCAGCTATAAACAAATGGCTTTCCAACCTGGGTTTACTTTGTCACAGGTACAGGGCAAGCTGTGCTTTAAACTACTTTTAGTCCCATCTCGGGTGCACCCTTTAGGTGACAGGTTTGGCTTCTTGCACCTCTTTCAAGGGGGGACTCTGTGGTCCAACCACTATTAGACTGGGTAACTGGGCCACCATAGCCACCTTGTTTTCTGACTGTGTAAACATGACAGCTTCAACTAGGGTGACCAGACATCCCGATAAAATCGGGACTGTCCTGATATTTTGGTCGGGACGCAATTTGTCCTGATATTTCGCGGCACTCCGCCTTTTTTTTCTTTTTTTGCTCCGCCGGCGGACCCCCCTCCCCCTCATCTGGTCACCCTAGCCTCAACTATACTAGGCACCTGCAAGAAAATTTCTCTTAGGGAGTCTGTGACGAATGGCTGATTAAAGTGACTCAGCAGTTTTATCAGAACAAACATTGCTTATTCACCCAAAGGTACATAGTAAGCGGTAAAAGGGATAAAACAACACAAGGCCTGTCCCCCTGGTTCTCACCTACAATGTATTCTTTCCTTGCACTTTATCCTTTCCATGTTAGGTAAGTTCCACTCAGCCTAGCCATTCCAACTCCTGGGTTGTGAGTTGACAGACCGTCCCTGGAACATCCTCCAGGCTCCTTGTTAGAAACTCCTCTCCAGCCATTGCTGCTCATTGAATCCCACTTCATCTCTAGGCTGGAGTTTTCAGAGGATTAGTATCCTCTTTGATCCCAAGTTCCAGCCTGAGAAGAATAAACCTTGCTAGTCTAGCTGGAATATCCACCTGCCTGGCTCCAAAATTAATAGCTTCCCCGTTGTATCCATAAGAACTCTTGATATTCTCTCCGACAGGACCTTTTCATTGGCATTGTTTTGTTTCCTGTTTGTTTCTCCCCAACAGCCTACTTTGAGTTAACTCCTTGCAGGTGGGCAGAATAATATCAAGCAGCTAAACTGAAGTGCATATGATATTTATAAAAAAAATACAAAATACTCCTTCATTCTTCATGCTGTGCAAACTGCTGGGAAGTATCAATGTTAATTGACCCTGAGCTCCATTAATGCAGCAATTTAAAAATTATATTTGGATGGGGGAAGATTATCTAGGTCTTCATGAATTGTGAAAAGGTGCATGGGATGTATGGGAACATTAATAATAATACTTAGCTCATACATAGCACTGTTTAACAGTAGATTTCAAAGTGTTTGACAATGTTAAATAATGTATCATTTTACAGAGGGGCAAACTGAGGTACAAACAGGTGAGCAGTAGTGTCTACCTTTTAAGTGAAAAGTATTAAAATTATAAAAAACCTGGGATAATTTGTTCTTACGGCACATGTCTATACACACAGTTTCTAGGTAGTTTTATTGCTACCATGAAAATTAGTGTAAGATGTGTTAGATAAGCTCTTAAGTATTAATTTGAGATCCATGAAGTTGGAGACATCAGTCTATGAACTATATGGGGTATATTCTGAAGGCAATTTACTACTCATTTTAAAACCTCCCACTCTGATGTTTTTGCTTTCAATATAGGCTCCTCAACTGTTCTTGTCTTCCTCTGTCAAACGCCTGTAAGCTCTGGGAGGGATACAAGACTGCATTAGTTCAGTTTTACATGAGTCTGCATGCTACAGAATATTATTGAAGATTCATTTTTAAAAGCATTACTTTGTTTCTTAATAAGAACACTCGATTTGTTAAACTACTTTAATCAGGAATGGTTTAGTTGCTTTTATCTGGGATAATGTAGCAAATCTGACATTTATTTGTTTCTTTAACATGAGTAATGTTAATTTTATTAAGATTTCCAGCAAACTCAAATATTAGAACTAAGCTCTGTTTTATTGCAAATGCCTATGTTTAGATATGCTTATTGAAATGGTTTTTCTACTCCTTGAAGATACAGTGCTTACTTAGTGTGATTTGTAATGAAATTCAGGCAATCTCTAGCACTCTATTGTAATTCCCTATTTTACATGTAAATTATATTTTGAAGCACTGTATCTTTCCTCAATAGTGATTAAGCCTTCAAATAATGAAAAAGAGGTTAGTTTGTTTGTTTTTAATGATTCATTACTCCTTTGGGAAAGACAAACTATGTACACTGTATAGAATTCAGCAGTTTGGAATGAATTGTTGAGTTACCTATAGACAGCTATTTCTCATTTTTTTTTTTTTTTTTTTAAAGTGCTCGCTAGGTTACACTTCACTCTGTATTTCTCTAGAGGAAATAGATATATCTAAGAGAGGTGGATATAGATATGTCTTATTTATTATTTAAATAGCATCATCGGTGGTCAGTATGGTAAATTTGAGATGAGGCTCCTGCTTACAATGTGGCTTATACAAATACCAGGAGTAAAAGTTATCACCAGCACAGGATAGAGAGAGGAATGGGTTATATGGTTGAAGAATTAGGGGCAGAAAAGCTCTTGGAAGAGCAGGTATGAACTACATGGTGTAATAAATTCGGTTATCATGGTGTAATTATGGTGGAGTTTATTTTTATTTAATTTATATATATATATATATATATATAATGTATAAAAAATCCTAAAATGGGACCAGATCATCCCCTCTCCTTCAGGGTCTGGAGGGTCTCTGAATGGATTCTGTCTATGTATCGTGGTGTCCCCTGCATCCCTTCCCACTCCACACAGATATCCGTGCTTCAGTTCATGCTGTTACGAGTCTTGACTTAGGCTCTGTGCCTATAATTCCCTGAGTGGTGGCGTTTATTCACAGGACCTGGGACGTCTCTTGCAGGAGAGGGCAAAGGATCAGGTCATAAAAGTTGACTTTCCATGGGGCTGAGACCTCCCTGCTTATGTGTGGAGTTGGAAAGTCAGACATTCCAAAACCTATCCAGGCTGATGGGGCCCTTAGTTGGAAACACAGATGAACCTTCCATGTACCCCTCTTGTAGGTGTTTCCTTGGGGTGGTACAGTTTGGCCCAGATCAGCAATGGAGAGTGCTGAAGTGGAGATCAGCAGCAAGATGCTGGCTGGAAAAATGTGAATTGCAAGAAGCTATTTGAAGGAGGAGAAATAATGGATAATAAATGGATGTAATTACAAATACATATAGAACAGATACAGCATCCCTATACAGTACCTAAGTGTGATGGATTTTCTTTATCACCACATAAGAAACAAATAATAGGTTGATAGTAACAGGAGTGTGCATCACAAGGGACTTGAACATTTACATAGCCTCTTGTGCCATTTAGTGCATTAACGTGCATAGTTTTGCCACAAGGATTCTGTGATTAAACTGTAAGTGTTGGGAATTTATCATACTGGAACAGAGTAGTTAGCAAAGACTAGGACTGTTTTTGTCTATTTGTTTTTTCTTCTCTTGATTGTGCTGCAATATATAGGAAAAATAATCGTATGTGTGCATAGATACATGTGGCCATGGCCTGGGTTCAAGTCCCTGTCACAGACAGGACCTTATAAATGATTGCAAATCACATTCCTTCATAACTACTAGGAATAAGTTGATTGAAATTAAAACTGAAAAGCCTCCTTTCTGCAACCAGGAGATTGTCTGAGGGAATATTTCACAGATCTGAAGCTACTCCGATGCCACAATGGTGCGTGTGGTATGCAAGTATTGATAGACTAGAAAAATCAGACTTTTTCCTTTGTTTCTAAGTGTTTATTTTTTGCTAATTTGCAGCCACAGGACCAAGTCTTCAGGTTGGCCACATCCTTCAGGAACCTGGAGCTTGAACCAGGGCCCACCCTATGGATGGGAGATGACGACAAACAGAGATGGGAGAGACTACTTCATCAAGTAGGTTGAACAGATTTAGCATGAGCTTTTGCTACAAATGGATGAAGGCTGCAGTTCAGTACTATAACTCTAGTACTTAGCACTCTTTCTCTCTGCACCTTGAGCTGACATCAGCTTCAGCTTTACCATGTTAATGCTCAACTGTTCTGGTTTGTGCACAAAGAGATGGTCTTGGCCAGTCTGTATTGTATCCTGTCTCTTTCATGGTTGCATATCCTTGATATCTTCTGATATTGATAGAAAAACAGATAACTTAAGGATCTGTTTTTCTTGGTATTTGATGTTCTGCTGAAGACAGTTTCCTAGAAAAGAACCTTACAATGAAGAATTACAGTAAATATGATGCACAAAACATTCCCCCCAGGTTTAAAGAATGAGGCAAAAGATCCGTTTTGACTGGGACTAACAAATCTGCTCTATCTCTGACATGTGATCCCTTTTAGTTTGCCTAATACATTCATCATACTGGCAAAGAGAAAATAAGTTCTTTGATCCTATCTAGTGTGTAATCTAATTCTTAGATTTCCATTTGCTTGCACAGCTAAGATCCATGATCCTTTGCCTCTGGGTTTAAAGGATTGTAAGAGAAATTAAAAGGAATGATTAGATTGTAAACAAAGGTTATGTTTGCTTTTTTTCCCCTTTAAAACTTTCCATAATTACTCTTTTGAACTCTTTATGTGCCTCTGATTAAAATAGATTTTCCTATCTAAGTAAGTGGAGCTCTGGTTTGGATTGTAGTTTGGAACACTTTTTTGCTAAGAACAAATGGAGCTGAAACAGCAGAACCATCAGTTGGTTTTACTCTATTTGTTGCTATTAGTCTAATTTACTTCTGCAAAGACCAGGCTAAGTGTTTTTTAAGAAGCAGGATTTCAAAAGTGCTCAACACCTAGAACTGGTGGTCAGAATTTCTGAAGAGCTCAGCTCTTGTTAAGGCACCTAAATTAAGTGTCCAAAATTTCAAAAGGCCCTAGCACCCAGCAGCTCCCATGGTTCTAACTTTGTTAATTGTTCTTAATGGGCGCTCTGAGTGCTGAGCTCCTTTGAAAATCTGGGGTGAGATCCTCATCCCCACGCCACACTCTTTACACAGGGTGAAAGGGTTGGAATGTTCTAAAGGAGCCCTGAAAGCTGTGAATCTAGTTAAAGGAGAATTCTCCTAGCACAAAAACTGAGGCAGACAGACTAAGAACTCACTCATAGGCATAGGAGACATAATGGAGGCAAGAAGGGTGCGTTGGGGATAGGACCAAAGCATGTAGATTTTGAGTAGGCCCTGAGCAACCAGGGACAGAAATTTAAACAGTCCTCAGGGTGTTTAAATTATACCAAGGGCTCTAAACCAGCCCAGGATTGAGATGGTGTAGCCTACCCTAGCCACCCTCGCCCACAGCCATTAGTTCTCATCCCTGGACTTGAGCATTTTTCCCAATCCAAAACTTACTCATATATCACATGACCTTACAGGCTGGAATGTGTGTGTCAGTACAGTAACTCCTCACTTAACGCTGTAGTTATGTTCCTGAAAAATGCGACTTTAAGTGAAACGATGTTAAGCGAATCCAATTTCCCCAGAAGAATGAATGTAAATGGGGGGGGTGAGGTTCCAGGGAATTTTTTTTTTGCCATACAGTATAGTACTATAGTTGGGAGGTGCCCCTGCCTTACCCCACACAGGCACAGCCCACTGGCACTGGAGACAATGAGGCAGGCAAGGAGGCTGAAAGTGCTGTAGGCTAGGACAAGCACATTGCGCAGCAGCGGCAGCTTCCCCTACTCTGCAAGCACCAGGGGTGGGGGGCTCAACCCTTGGCCTGCCCACGTCACCCCTTCCCCCAAACCCCCACCCTTAACCTGCCTCTTCTCCCCGCCCCTCCTCCCCCTTTACTCCGCATGCGGCATCCTCCCTCCTCCCCCCTCCCTCCCCTGCCAGCGGCAATCAGCTCGCTTGCGACGTTCAGGGGGCAGGAGGGAGCGGGGAGGAGCGAGGACTCGGCCCGCAGGCTCCCCCCCCGCCTCCTGCCCACGGCAATCAGCTGGTTTGCGGCGTTCGGGAGGCAGGGGAAGGAGGGGGAGCCTGCACGCCGAGTCCTCACTCCTTCTGAACGCCGCAAGCCAGCTGATTGCCGCAGGGGGAGTAGGGGAAAGGCGCTGATCCGCGGGGTCTGCCGGCGTGAGGCGCTGTGGGGAGGGGGGTGTGAGGCAGCTGATGCGGGGCTGCCAGCTGTGGACAAAGCAGGCAGCCAAACGACGTTATAGCAAAGCATTGCACAACTTTAAATGGAGCATGTTCTGTAATTGAGCAGGGACGTAAGATCGAAACAATGTTAAGCGAGAGGACGTTAAGTGGGGAGTTACTGTACTTCAAGTATCTTATTGGGTAAACTGTGTTTTAGTGCCTCCAGCTACTAGCCAGCAGAGATGCTTTTAAAAAGTCAATAGTTTCCTTTAATAATTACCTCTCGATTTCTTATGCTTACGCTCTGCTAGACTAAATTCAAGGTGCTGTGGTGTTTCCATTTACAGGATTCTTTCTGAAATATTTTAGTCATTTAGTGTTTAACTATCAGCTTTACTGAATTTGATTACCCAGCAGTAACTAAAAATCCCAAAGACTATTTCCAACATGCACTAGATGAGGTATATAATTTGGGAAGAATCTTTTAGAACTGTGCAATTTTGCTATTGTTACAAAGGCCTAGCGAAGAATTTAGACAGGACCTTCCCAGAACTTTGTAGCTATCATTTGCTTTAACAGTAGTATCTAGCTAGTGAAGACAACCATTAAGCTTGATTCCTGCGTTCTCTGACTTTCAGAATGATGATAGTCACAGAATGATGGTCTAATTCTCATGGATCAGTACAGAGCTGTACCTTACTATATTGAATGCATTAGCACTCATAAATTCTGTAAAAAATGAATAGAGCATTTTCAAAGTTAATATCTGACTGGTAATTATCACCTCTGTCTGCAATTTTTGTTTTTTTTGATTCCCTTTTAATATGTTGAGGCCCCATGTTGTTTTATTGCCTTTCAAAATATTATAGAAATGCTCTGATCAAAATTCCTTAACAGTCAAAAGGGCCTTTTATGATGCCAAATTATACTGACCCTAGTGTTTAGCTTTTATATTTAGTGTGTTTTAGTGCTCATAAAGATATTAAATTAACATTCTAGAGATGATAGCCCTCTAGTCCCTTTGGGGCCATTATTCTAGCTGCAATTGGCTATTTATTTATTTATTTATTTATTTAATTTATTTGGATGTATACAAACTGTAATTGGAGAGCACCCAACTGGTGTTCTGGATGCCCTTGACAGTTTTTTTTAAAACGCTAACATAAGCGGGCCCATCAATTTCTCGCACATCAACAACTGAAATTAGTTGAGTTTGCACGCAACCCCCAGCCCTTTCCAACACCCATTTCCTCATAGCTCAGAGAAACAAGATGAACATTACCACGTTTTTGCAGAACTGGGAAAGAAGTTAGGGCTTGTCTGCACTTAAAATGCTACATTGGTGCAGCGGCACCACTGCAGTTGGCCACTGTCGCGTTTCAGCGGAGACACTACCTATGCCAATGGGAGGGTTTCTCCCATTGGAGTAGGTATTCCATCTCACTGAGAGGTGGTAGCTAGGTTGATGGGAGAATTCTACTATCAACCTAGTGCTGTCTACACCAGGGGTTAGGTCGGTTTATCTGCGTCCCTCAGGGGGCATGTCTACGCTACAAACTTAAATCAATCTGTGTTAGGATGATTTACAGCCACCGCAGTAATTGCTGCGGTGGCTGATGTCCACACTACCCTCCTTCTGTTGGTGGTGTGCATTCTCATCAGGAGCACTTCCACTGACTGAAGAGGGGCAGTGTGGGGGCTGAGAGACGGGGTCTCAGCTCTGCACAGTTCCCCACCGGGAACCCAGCTGCCCCCCAGGCTTCTCGCCTTCCCACTCCCTACCAGGAGCGGCTTCTTACCTCCTCGAGTGGGAGCAGGGTGCCGGGATGGGGGGGCAGTTGGGCTCTAGCTGGAGCCCACCCCCAGCCTCCAGCTTTCTTGTCAATTTCAGGGCTCCATGTTGGAGCCCTGAAATTGACAAGAATGACAGCTAACAGCCGATGTACGTAATGCAGTGTCTAGAGGTACACTGTGTCGCCCTAACTACATTGACATAAGCCCTGCGCCTCTCATGCGGGTGGCATTATTAGGATGGTGAAGTAGGGCACTTACATCGACAGGAGGAAGTCTGTAGTGTGTACACTGATGTAATTAGATCAGCATAGGCTGATGTAAGGCAGCCTAACTCTGTAGTGTAGACCAAGCCAGGGATGTGGGTTTTTCACACTCCTGAGTGCCATAGTTATACCAACTTAATTCCCTAGTGTAGACCAGGCTTTAGTTCCAAAGGCGGAGGGCCTAGCCGAGAACATCCTGCCAGCCACTCCCTCTCTTTTATCCAGACCACTCAGGGACAATATTTCCCTGACAGAGAGCCAGTGTGTTAGATAAATCATTTAGTGCTTTACAGGTCGAAACCAACATCTTAAAATCAATTTGGAAATCACGAGGCAGCCAGTGCAGGATGTAGAGCACAGATTTAATATGCTCATTGCCACTAAATTCTGCACCAGATTTAATATAGCCCCACGTAAAGTTCATGTCAATAGTCGTCTAATCTCATGGAGACCAAGCTAAGGAACGATCCACATCTGAAAGAAAAGTGCAGCAACCTCTTAGCTGTCCACAGATGGAAAAAAAGCTGACTTGGCTGTAGCTGGTACCTGATTAAACTCTTAATGTTTAAAATGCCCAAGTACTTGGTTGATAAGTATAGCCATCTTACTGAAAGCTAAGCATGGTTTGACTTGGTCATAATTAAGATGGGAAAACTCTTTGAAAAAAAGTAAGGTAACTGAACTAATGGCACTGTCTGGTGTTGGACATGGAGGATGGGCAGTCTGTTGCTGAACATCCTTAGTTTTGAATGGGAATTGAGGTCCTGACAACTTCTGGTTATTAACAATTCTGTGGCACTTTTTAAGGCTCCTGTCCTTGACAGATGCCAATATGGACAATTAAGACATTCTACCTCTTTAATATTCCCTTCTCATTATATCCAGATACAATATTTGTCATCATTTCTTATGATTAAACTGTTTTGCTGTGTTACTGACACCATTTTAATGGCTGGCATGTGTCATCTCTGAAATGCCGTGTTTTCATGATGGTTAAACAGTTAACACTATGTGTAGTTAGCCACCGTTTGAGGCAAATGAAAGGTGATCTATAACTAATGGGCCTGATTCATCACTGCATTACTTCAGTGATATATTGGTGTAACTCCACTAAAAATCAATGCAGTTAACTAGCACAAAACTGGAGTAACACAGTGCTGAAGGAGGCCTCACATCTTCCTTAGTTTCATAACAGATGCAGCCATCGCAAAGGTAGTTTCATTAAATTTAATCAGTGAGGTTATTTTTCAGTCTTTTGCTCCCATGTGCTCCTCATTGTGATGGCCATCCCTTGGCAAGGAGGGCTAGTTGGAGCTTCCCTAGGCAATCTGTCATGACATTCCTTGAATTAGCCGAAGGGTTTGGGCAGCACAGATGTGAACTGATTCTTCCCTTAGGGACTAAGGGTGTTGCCTCTGCTGCTCTCCTAGCCCATGGCGAAAGACAGAGCTTGGTACCTGCAATCAGAGCCTTTACATTGCAGTATGACCGTAGATCACTACGATACTGGTATGGGCCCAGGAATTTTGTGTATCATCCTATCTGAGCCTCAGTCTCTCCTTTGGCAGTGACTGGAAGTCCCAGACATAACCAGCTTAGGGCCATGGGTTTACCAGACTTACAGGATCCCCTATGATGTACGTAGGAGCTAAGTCTTAATGAATTTCAGATTCACTTAAGTTATTGTATGCAGATATATTGAACTGAGGTGGGTTGAAAGTAATTAACATTTTGTCAGTAAGGCTGAAAGTAATCAAAGCAATGATGGATTCATATTATATACAAAAACAAATATACTGATTTAATGGAAGGGAAAGCATAATCTTATCCCACCAGAGCATTCATTTAGTCCTTTGGTACTTCATGTCTGTCTCACTTGCCTGCTGATAAAGTATGTGGACCACACTGGTTGGATGTTATATTGCATTGTTTATCGTGTACTTTATATTAGTGGCTCTCAACCTTTCCAGACTACTGTATCCCTTGCAGGAGTCTGATTTGTCTTGCGTATCCCCAAGTTTCACCTCACTTAAAAACTACTTGCTTACAAAATCGGACATAAAAATACAAAAGTGTCACAACGCGCTATTACTGAAAAATTGCTTACTTTCTCATTTTTACCATATAATTATAATAAACCAATTGAAATATAAATATGGTACGTACATTTCAGTGTATAGTATATAAAGCAGTATAAACAAGTGATTTTCTATATGAAATTTTAGTTTGTACTGACTTTGCTAGTGCTTTTTATGTAACCTGTTGTAAAACTAGGCAAATATCTAGATGAGTTGCTGTACCCTCTGAAAGACCTCTGTACCCTCAGGGGTACATGTACCCCTGGTTGACAACCACTGCTTTACATGAGAATAATCACAGTACATGTTACTGTATGAGACATTTTGTAATGATGACTAAGGATAGCACTAGCTTTTAAAACATACTCTGATCAGCGTGCATCATCCCTCTGAAGCAGTAATGCATATTACATTAAATTACTATCACTTGGGTGCATTAGAAACAGCTACTTTCAGAGAGCGAATAGCTCAAGAATTTAGTTATGAGATTTGAAGCGATTTACTGCTACACCGAGTCACCAGTTCAAATCTAGCAACGGTTGCTAGTGAATGATGGTCCTTACCATCTATGCCCCAGTGGCCTGTGTGAAATGTGGTGCTGGTACCTCAGGGTATATCTACACTGCAGCCCTAAGTCAACCTAGGTTAGGTCGACTTATAGCCACCGCAGTAATTACTGCAGTGGATGATGCCCACACTACTCTCCTTCTGCTAGTGGTGCACGCCCTCAACAGGAGCGCTTGCACCGACTGAAGAGGGGCAGTGTGAGGATCAGCTCCATGCAGCTCCCCACCAGGAACCCAGCTGCCTGGTCTCAGCTGGGAGTGGGGGAGAGCAGCCTCCCAGGCTTCTTGGATCCCAAAGTGGGGAGCCTCCGGCCAGCAGCCTAACTGGGAGTGGGCTTTCTTGTCAATTTCACAGCTCTGACAGCCAACAGTCGATGTAAGTATTGCAGGGTCTACACAGACACTGCTTTGTCATAACTACACCATCATAAGCATATATTTAATGTATTGTTGGTCTGTTTTCTATACATTTATTATATAGAATACATAATACACCTGTGACGGGTTGGATCACAGAAACCCCCTTGGGAGCTGCCACCTGACGTACCAAGACTACCCCTGCTTCTGTTTTCCCTGCCAGCTCAGGACTCCAGCACCCTGTCTTGCTGAGCCAGACACTCCCGTCTGCTCCAACACGGACCCAGGGTCTGAATCCCTTGCCCCAAAGCTGCAAGTTTACCTGAAAACAGCTCACAGAAGTGTGCTTGTCTTTAGCACTCAGATGCCCAACTCTCAATGGGGTCTAAACCCAAATAAATCCGTTTTACCCTGCATAAGGCTTATGCAGGGCAAACTTATAAATTGTTCGCCCTCTATAACACTGATAGAGAGATATGCACAGTTGTTTGCTCCCCCAGGTATTAATACATACTCTGAGTAAATTACTAAATAAAAAGTGATTTTATTAAATACAGACAGTAGGATTTAAGTGGTTCCAAGTAGTAACAGACAGAACAAAGTAAGTCACCAAGTAAAATAAAATAAAATGCGCAAATCTATGTCTAATCAAACTAAATACAGATAATCTCACCCTCAGAGATACTTCAGTAAGTTTTTCTCAGACTGGACAGCTTCCAGGCCTGGGCACAATTCTTTCCCCTGGTACAGCTCTTGTTCCAGCTCAGGTGATAGCTAGGGGATTCTTCATGATGGCTCCTCTCCCCCTCTGTTCTCTTCCACCCCTTTATATATCTTTTGCATAAGGCGGGAACCCTTTGTCCCTCTGGGTTTCCACCACCCCCTCACTGGAAAAGCACCAGGTTAAAGATGGATTCCAGTTCAGATGACTTGATCACATGTCACTGCAAAACTTCATTGCTCACTTGCCAGCACACACATATACAGGAAGACTCACAGGTAAACACAGCCATCTGCGGATAATGGTCCTTGTTAATGGGAGTCATCAAGATTCCAAACCATCATTAATGGCCCACACTTTACATAATTACAATAGGCCCTCAGAGTTATATTTTATATTTCTTGTTTTAGATACAAGAGTGGTACATTTCTACAAATAGGATGATCACACTCAGTAGATTATGAGCTTTGTAATGATACCTTACAAGAGACCTTTTGCATGAAGCATATCCCAGTTGCATTATATTCACTTATCAAATTTTTATAAAACTATCCCAGTTACATTATATTCACTTATTATCATGTTTTTATAAAACCATATAGACTGCACAACGTCACAACACCATAATTTGAAATTTTTACAATGTGGATTTGAATACTAACCTGAAATATAGGCCAGGTTTATTAATGGATATAGAATGAACTTGGAGTGATCATAGGGTTTCAGGAGGAAGCCATGTAAAACATGATGATTCTGAGTTTCACTTAGTTGTTTAGTTCATTCAAGTAAAAATTCAGAGGCTATGAACCCAGGTGAATTGAAACAAAGTTTTGCATAACCCACCTGTGAACAGAAAACACCAAATCTTCCACTGCTCAATTGATTGTTTGTTTCATGTGTTCCCATGTGACCTGCATTTGGGGGGTGGGGGAATCCTGCCAACCTGTTGTAGATCACAAGGGGAAATGTTTGGCCTCCTTTTTAATTCAGATCAGTATTTGGCCACACCAACAAACCAACACTGAGTTGGACACATCTTTCATAGTCTGCTCAAAAAAGTCCCAAGACTATAAAAATCAAGATTACAATGATTGTGTAGGATTGTACTTAGCAGCTCCAGCAAGATGTAATCAATTATGTTGTTCCCAGATGAAATCCCCAAAATGACCTCAACTTGTTTAACTTACATCATGTTCTCATTCACTGGTATCCTCAAGGACATACTCAGATTGCTGACTGAGTGCATTCTAACTCCACCCATTGATTTAGACTGGATAAATTTCTGTCTTGCTGCATTGGTATGCCCCAATGGCTACATCAGTTGAAATGTCCTGCAGTATATTTTGTTATCATCCCTGCCCACTGCTGTTTTTCACATGTGATTCAGACATTTTCAAGCATAGTATTCTCCTTTACTTCTCCCAGCTGTATCTGAAGATCACAGTTCTCTTTCCTGAGACGTTATGTTATCAGCTTTGTGAATTTTGGCTTGTGAAATTGTTGTCCTTCGCCATCATTGCCTCGCTAAACAATGGCACAGTTGCAGGATGGCTAAGCTGTTGTCCAAAGTCATCTGTGCTTGTAAACAGAAATCCTGTCAATAGTGTCATGTAATTCATGACTTCATAAAACACCAAAGTGCACACAATTCATCTATTTCACAATATATCTATAGCCAGAAGGACTGTTTTGCTGCCAAGTGATAAGTCTGTAAGTCATACTGTGTGTTTTACCTGAACTTACATCCTTTGGTGGACTTCATCTAACTATTTTGCTGCTTGTTGTCCTTTTGGACAGTTTCTAGAACAGCAAGCTTGCTTGTCTCTTCTAGCAGACAGGGTTTTCCTCCCTTCTTGCATATACAGTTTGTACAGCTGGCTTTCTGATAGTGTGGTCATGACAGCAAACAATCATTGATATTATTAATGGCAAGCCATTCAGACACCCTTATTACTAAGAACCAAAAATGTATACCTGATGTAGAAGTGAGGCTCACCAGCATACTAATCAGTTTGCCTGTCAATATGTTCTCTAGGATATCTCCAGATCAGCTGATCTTTCGTAGTATCCCTCTAGAGTTTGTTCCATCAGAAGGTTCTCAAGGATATCTCAAGGGATAGAGTATGGTGAAGGTCTCATGGTTGTTACCCCACCATGTTCTTGGAAGAACTACTGTAGTGTAAATCACCTCTCAGTTTAGTCTCGGAGAAGAGAGTCACCATGAAAATTTGAGGCAGCAGCTACCTTGTATATCTATAATTGTGATTTTATGTTGCCATCCTGTGCACTGCCTGGTTGCGTTGCCATCCTGCAACTGTCTCTCCAAGAGAAGAATCACATTGAGGTAGTGCAGAAACCAGCTACAGTTTATTTGGACAGTTTGCAAACTGGCAGAAGAGGAGGCGGCAATGGGTTAGCCTTGCATTGCTTTTGGAAGCAGCATTTTCACAGTGTTACCACAAGTTGAGTGGAAGGAATGCTCTAGAAGAGTGCAGACCGAAAACTACAGTAGGGAAATTTCCCCCTAATTTTATATAGATTGCATATGATACATTAGGATATAATTTATTAAATTGTAAATAGTAATTTTGGTGTGGCTAAGCTGACCTGTTTGTATTTTGTCCTCTCAAATGATCATGTCAGTCCTTAGAGGCAAGTAATAACACTTTTATTTGACAAGCAGGATGAATCAGATTCATTAATTATTTCAGTCTCTCGTTGGGCATCTCCACTTAGGCCCAACTCAGTAAATTTCTTCTTCCCCCATACACTTAGGCACAGCAAAACCACGCAGGGTTGAGTTTATGAAGGCCTGTGGGTGTATTCTCTTCTCTAATAATTTAAAAGTTTAAAAAAAAAAAAAAAGTTTCAGTAAGAATTAGTTTGTGAATGGATAAATGTAACCATTTGAAAGTGAGCCTACTGTATACAAAATGAAGAACATTAGTTAGTCTATCAAGAGCTTCTGCTCACCTTTTCTACATAAACAAAGATATCCAGTGAAACTGAAAGGCAACAAATTTAAGTGTGAAAAAGTAGTAGTTTGTTTTTATAACCTATATAAATAACATGTGTAACGCACTGCCACAGGATACAGCAGAGGCCAAAATGCTTAGTAGGATTCCAAACATCTCTAATGAATCCTTTTTTTTTTTTTTTTTTTTAAACCCATGTAATTTAAATGTGAACAGATATAAATCCATGCGTTTCAGGCAGGTTATTCTGTAATTGTGAGGTTTCTTGCACCTTCCTCTGAAGCATCTGATACTGGACACGGAGACAAGATAGACTAGATGGACAACTCTTCTGATTGGTATGGCAATTCCTATTTTTCTACTCTTCCTGCCACTGATATTTAAAATGAATACTGTGCTGTAAGGGGAAAGTATGGTATCTCTCTTTCAGCCTGCCTGAGAATTTGCTTCATAAGGCTTGCACCTGCTCCCTCAACTGATGTTTTCTTGAGAGGTAGAATTGTTCCAGTGGGAAGGGGAGTTGGAGTAAAAGACAAAACAGGGAAGCACAAACACAAATTAATGCTTAACGGATAGCTGAATAATTAGGAGGAAGCAGAAAAAAAATTATAGAGCAACCTAAGTGTCAATGGTCTGCTTAGAAACAACTTTCGTACATTTTCGAAAGGAAAGTGACTGTTATATTAATCAAACTTCTTACAAGAGGGGACACTGAATTTAACACTAGTCCTTCACTCTCAGAAAGAGTTGCGTTATTTATAAAATACAAGAGATGTAGTGAACTGAATATTGACTGAGAAATCCTTTTTTTAAACAAATAGTGATATAACGTTGGCATGTGGGATTACCATATTCTAACTAAATGAACAATAAGGCCAGGGAAGACAGATGCCCTTCAGAAAGAGTTGAGAGGGATAATAAACTAGTCTAGTCTAGAAAGAAGACACTTCATTTTAGGTTAAGTTATATATTAATGGACCGTATTCAGCAGAAGAGAAATTGTTGTTTCAGAAAAGCATAAACTGGCAGGTAGGATTATTTAATTGTCTATTTCCCTAAATTTTTTGATAGCACAGTGAAGCCATTCATTTCAGGGTCCTGGTCTCAACATTCAGGATCTATTTTGTGACCTTTCCCCACCACCTTTTCCAAATTCATATGCCATGCAAGCCGAAACTTAGTGTTCCATGGATGTCTGAGGGATCTTGCATCCTGAATTGGGGTGTGTGATGGAAATTAGTTGGAATAAAAGATGGAGATTTCCTGGCAAATAGGGGAGGGCGTTGGGATCTGCGGAACTTGTGTGTCCAACTTCAGAAGACATCCTGTTTATTCAGCGGGCTCAACTAATTTTCATTGTAGAATCCTCATAGTATGAAGTAACTTATACTTCACATCACCAGTAAGTATGTGCAGTAAAACATCACATCAATATTTCAGCATGCCCTTCAGCGGGTGATGTGCAAGTTACTTCATTTGGTGAAGAATCTTATCCCTAAGTTGTAAGTATCTGTTTTCCATACCATTCTTTTTATAGAGGAATTAAATAAAAGCATAAATTCCTGTTTATGTAGCACCTAGAATACAAAATGCTATGTTCAGGTTCTGCAGAGCCAGCCAGTAAGAAGAGAGGTAGAAAAATCTAACAAATTAACAATCCTAGTCAAGATCATTGCATGGAAACACTGTAAATGAGAGAGAACCATATTGATTTGCGCTCCAGAAACACACGAGAAAAATTAGCCTATGCCTAATACAAAAGAATTGCGGAACAGTGGAGAAAGGGGGGGGGATGAAAATTACCAAAATTTACTGATGTTGTGCCTTTAAGGAATACAGTCCAGCCATACAGAGCTTCATGCCATGTATGTGTGGGATCTGAAACAATTACCTATTGTATTGTACACCTTGCAGGAAATATGGTATTTATGATTTTGCAACAGCCCTTAAAATAATGTTAAGAGCACACAGATTGTCAGCAATCATGCTCTCCTAGAAGCAGAAATTGATATTGGAGCCAACAAAGAAACAGATAATGATCTATGAAAACGCAATCCTATTGTAAGATGTAATCGTTTGGAGCATTACTGTAGAATAGTGTAGTACTTTGTTTTAATAAGGGATACTTATAATGCTAATGAAACACTACAGAACTTTAATTCTTATTTATATGTGGCCCTATTTTAAATTACCTTTTCTACAATAAAATACTACTTCATTACATTCAAAATGTTGAGCTCCCAACTGTAGTGTTAAGTGGACACACTGTATGTGTATGTTATGAATGCATAAAATGAGCAAATAAATATCTTAACTGCACCCAAGCTAATCTAGTCACTAACAGCAGTGTGACTCATTGGAACATTTAAAAAGTCTTTTATCTGTCTAATGTTCACTAGTATCCTATGCTGTTCTATGAAACAAGCCTCAATTTAAAATAAACCAATTAAACTGTGTAGCTGTTCAATTAAATTTTACCATGGCAACGAGGATTAGGCACACAAAGTAAAAACCTGCTGACAGTGCAGAGATTATTCCTAGTTTTACCCTAATAGCAACAGCCAATTGAAGTTAAATTTTCTGCACCAAACATTGTGAGATGTAAAATGAAACGTATTGAAGTGCTTGTGATGCATCTTGGGACATCAGAGAATATTTTCCTGACAGGGGAAGTAATTAGCTAGAATTACAAATAGGAACATGACAGACATGAAAATGTGTAGGATCATGGGATTTAATCAGCGTTCCCTAATTAAAACCTGGGATGCATTTTGTTTAGAATACAGATAGAATGTAATATAAAGGAGACTGCCATAATTCAATAAATTCAACAGACTGACAGCTTCTTTTTCTTCATTTTTAAATGAAAAGGGACCTTTCAACAATTTTAAGTGGGGAGGGGAGAATTGTTGTCTGCAACCACACTATGGAATGCAATTTTCCTTTCTAGTGTCTTTCCTGTAAACGCACATGAGTAAAGTTACTTCAGAAGGACTATATATGTGTGTATTTTTCCTATGCTTTGATCAGGGCAAAGTGTTCATTGAACTGTCCATGGAATCCCATGAACACAATCAGATTTTAGATTTCTCTTTAGAAGAATACTCTGGCTGCTGTCATAACATTCTGTTGATGGCATGGTGGGACAATACAATGATCTGTCCTTAACCATTGATATGGTAGCTTCTAAATGCATTCTTCACATTATCTTCATAAATCAATTTTGTACGCAGATGACTTTTGACCAATGAATTGCATAGGGTGTATGTTGGAATGTCAATGACCGAAATCATGCTCCAAGTTAGATTGACTACAACAGAGTTTTTAAATCCCTATGGTGTGTCTGTAGTAGAGACAGTTAACCTTTACTTTTCTCCATTGCATCTGTTACATCCCAGTCAGTGGCACAGATGTTGCTGTTGGATAGATTTATTAATCTCATTTTCCTCTGCTGGGATACACAGAACCAGCAAGGAGTTTCTCATTTACTTTACTGAGTGTACTGATTGGATTCAGAATGAATTGGATATTTTCATGGTGCCAGATCTGTGTCTGGAAGGCATAAGTGTAATGTCTTTTCTGGTTTGCTCAGAGCCCTAAAAGAGCTACCTCTTTTACCATGAAACTAATTGCTATCTGAGATCTTCCTGTCTTCTTGTGGAATGGTAAGCTGCTAGTTACCCTCCACTGTATATTTCTTGATGCTGGTGTGTTTACCACTGCCTCAGAACTTCATTTAAAGAAAGATTGTTGAGGAGGGTGTAGTAAGGCAAATGTGGTGCTATCTGGAGTCCTCAGCTTTTCATGGTCCCTTTCAATTCAGCTTTGACACAATACAATACAGAACTGCACTAGTCACATTGCTTGAGCATCTCCTCCTCTTGATGGATAAACATGAGGTGTCCATGCTGAATCTCTTATTTCATTGAAGCATTAACCGCCAGGTTTTGTTTGTCCTCTAGTGTTCATTCACTGGGATAAAGGGTGCTACCCTAGACTGGTTCTCTTCTTTCCTCTCTAAGAGATCCCTGAAGGTGATTTTGGTGTCATGTTTATCTGCCTGGAGGTCAGTTTTACATAGGATTGTGATTTTTTTTTTCTGCCACTCTTCCCATTCAACTTATGACTGAGGCTGCTGGAGACAGGTTGTAAATCTATTTGGGTCAAAATGCTATCAACATATGAATGATCTGCAGCTGTATGTCTTGTTTTTGGCAAATCCAGGCTGCATGGTGTCTTTCCCAATATCTGGTTAGGATGTGGACTTTGATGAGAGCGAGTAGGAGTTGATAATAAGATGAAGGATATTCAGGTAATGATTACCCTGTCCCCCAGGTTGAGGTGGATTGTCCATCAAAGAGGTCTGCGGTTCGGAAGATGATTTTGGATGCATGTAGGTGCTTGTTCCCAAAATCTCCTTTTTTAAAATCTATCTTGTAAAATACTTGCGATCCTTTGTTAGATCCAGAACTTGGCTAAATAAACCATGCATCTGTGACTTGTAGGTTAGATTATCGCAGTATATGACACCCATTAAGACCATCCTCCGGCTATAGCTGGTTCAAAATGCAGCTGCCCACCAACTACATTGGTTTCCAATTCACTTCAGGTGCAATTCAAGCTGCTGGTTGAATATATGGCTTGGGTCATCAATATCTGAGAAAAATCTCTCTCTCTCCATGTGTACATTCACAGCAGCAGAGATCTCAAGCTGGATTGCTCAGGATAAGAGTCCCTATATGTAAATGTTTGGCTGATGTGGGGGTATTCATACTAGAGGGACCTTGATTCTGAAATTTGCTTCCCCCTATGGTCTGACAGAGTCCAGATTTGTTGGGTCTCATATGTTACAGATCATTTCCTTTTCTGCACCTTTTTGTGGTTTAATTTATTTTGAATTTGTTTAGATGAAAGCATGATTCTTAATAAAAAAAGTCTAAGTATTATACCTGCCCAAAGATGTATTGAGTGCATTTATAAAGGGACAAATAAATACTGAATACTCCTTATACTGGCTTGTACAGTTTGTGCTGACTTGAAACTGTTGTGTCTCTGTAGGGGCTTAAATCTGCCAAGGTTTAAAAAACGAAATCCCATATCCATAGATTCATAGAGGCATGTTTTAAAGTTCATGTGACAGATGCAGGGGCTATACCAAAGCACCATCAGTCAGAATTAACTTCCTGCTCAGGTTTCTTGTAGGTGTAGAAGGGAGAGGTAATGAGACATAGATGGAGGCTTAAGGCAAAATTAGGAGGTCAAGGAAGCTCTATATTAAAAAACAAAAAACCCACCATTAGCCAGCCAGGAGGAAACTTCTTAGGAGTCAGTGCTTACCATATGGAGAGAGCAGTGTTTTATCTGCAACCTGAGAAGGTACTTTTTCCTTAAAAACTTCTTGTTGTAAAATCCAGCTAGTGCCTCAAGTTGCACAATAAAGACTTTGAGAAAAGTCATCTTGATAAAATGTTTTGTTTTGTCGTGAGGGCCAACTATGCCAACTTGCACAAATAGTACACAGGGATTTAGTTGTATGAATCCATTCTCAGCCTTACACTAAAAATGTATCTACCAGTCTCCTAACACCCTTTAGGAAAAGAGGTTTTGTGTTTGGGTTTTTTTTAAATTTAGATTGGTTAAAGATAACGGTTACGTGCTGAAGAATCCCAAAGCATCCATTTGGATTCCTCCACAACAACACCTACGATTTTTAAACTATACAAGATTTCAAAAGAATGAGAGATGTGATGGGGAATGTAACCCATCTAGGTCTCACAAAGGCCCTTAGCTCACCTGGCTTTACCTGGGCAGCTCTACCACAGCTGGCCAGGAGCACCATAGGACATTAAATCCAGTCACAGTTATCAAAACAATAGTCTCTGTTCCAACTTCCATAGTGTTCTCTCTCTCTCTCTCTGCTTAGAAATAGCTCTGTTCATTTTCAGACTACAGTTAATTAAAGCAGAAGCAAGTTAATAGTTGAATCATGAGATCAGCCGCATCTATGGCACAATGTCCTAAAGGGGAATCCTATCACTTGAACATAGTGTGTAATGGTTACACAGCTGCTTAATCCATCTCTTGAGATGGAGTCTGTGATTTTATGTAAGCAGTTGGGCCCTTTGCAACGATGCCAGGATGTTAGGGCCTAGTTAGGACAGGATAAGAATTTGCTTACAGTTGCTTGGAGCAGGAAGTTTGTTTACCTAAATTCCCACCTGCATGGCAACAAGCAGTACTGCACATCCTGTATGAGTCTAGAGTAGATTGAGGTTTCATCCACCTACTCCTTACACATCAGACTGATCATCCCCGGGATCAGTCATCCCAGTGCACAAACAGGACACCAACTCAAAGTGGCACCACACCCTTCCATAACAACAGATGCAAAACCTACAGACATATCTCTACTGCTGTAATGATCAACACACCTTTCAAGATCCAGAGATCCTATACATGCTCCATGTGGGTGAAACCAGACAATCACTGTGCTCTTGAATGAACTCTCACACAAAACTTAAGACAAAAACACCATCTCACCTGTCAATGAACTTTTCACAAAGTGATCATTACATATCTGATCTTTCAGTACTTGTCTTCAAAGGAAACCTGCACATTATCTTCAAAAGGTGAGATAGTGGGAACTTAAATTCATAACTCTGCTAGACACTAAAAACCACGGACTTAACAGGGACACTGGTTTTATGGCTCATTACAATTTGTAACACTCCACAGACTGCTAACTGTTAATTGCTTCAAACACCTTATACAGAAGTCTAACCCTCAATTGTCCACTTTATTGCAAGTGGCTTCCTACAATGGGTTACCCCTTATGCTTAACAATCTGTCCGAACCTGTATTTAGCTCAGATACTTTGATTTCCCTCCCCAGGCCTGAGGAAGAGCTCTGTGTAGCTTAAAAGCTTGTACCTTCCACCAACAGAAGTTGATCCAATAAAAGATATCACCTCACCCACCTTGTGTCTCTCAGAACCAGCTGAATAGCAATTAATCTGTTGTCACTTACATTGGATTCAGGATTTGGCCTTATGGTAAACATCTTTAACTGTTTATTGCACATCTGTGCAATACAAAATGCCACAGACAATATATTGCTTGTACTGCAGTAACACCTAAAGTCTACCAACCATTGTCTGCTGGGGCTCCATTGTGTTCAGTACTGCAGAAATCATAATAAGAGATGATCTCTGCCCCACAAGCATGTAATCTAAATAGACAAATCATGTGGAGTGGGAGAAGGGAAATATCCCCCTTTTGCAGATGGAAAACTGAGGTACAGTAAGATTAAAGGTCTAGTCCAAGGGCACACAAAGTTTGTAGCAGACCCAGGAATTGAACCCAAGCCTCCTGAATTCTAGTCCAGTGCTTTTACAAGAAAACTTTTCCTTTGCCAGTATGGGCTGTAAATGAACTAGTGGATACAGGGAAAGAAGTAATCAAACCTCTAATTGATGGGCTAAATATTGTGGAAAATGCATGTCCAAAAGTAGTAATAGTGGTTTGTTGCAAAGATTAATGGTAGAAAGATGATCCTTTTGTTCCCGTTTTGTTTTTTAAAACTTGTTTTGTCACATGAACAAATACTAACAAAAACCACGTACTTACTTGAAATATGTATCTAGCCATCTTTTGATTTCCCATGATTTCAGATGGTTCCACTGTGGAGATAATTCATTAGTGTTGATTTACATTCCTTAGAAAAGAAGATTAAATAAAGCATTTGCTTGTGTGATTATTTTTGTATTACAATTTCCATTTAGCAGCCACAAACCTCATACTGAAATATATGTGCCAAAATTTCAAACTTGGGTTCCTAAAGTTTGACACTTCAAAACCTATATGGGCTTCTGATTTTCAGAGATGCCAAAACATCCACAACCCCCAGTAGGAAACACTGGCTTAACAGCTCTGAAAATCCAGTTATTTTATTTTAGGAGCCTGAATATGCATTTATGTTATGTTTCAGAGTAGCAGCCGTGTTAGTCTGTATCCGCAAAAAGAACAGGAGTACTTGTGGCACCTTAGAGACTAACAAATTTATTAGAGTATAAGCTTTCGTGGGCTACAACCCACTTCTTCGGATGCATATAGAGTGAAACATTGAGGAGATATATATACACACATACAGAGAGCATGAACAGGTGGGAGTTGTTTTACCAACTCTGAGAGGCCAATTAAGTAAGAGAAAAAAAACTTTTGAAGTGATAATCAAGATAGCCCAGTACAGACAGTTTGATAAGAAGCAAGTGTGAGAATACTTACAAGGGGAGATAGATTCAATGTTTGTAATGGCTCAGCCATTCCCAATCCCTATTTAACCCTGAGTTGATTGTGTCTAGTTTGCATATCAATTCCAGCTCAGCAGTCTCTCGTTGGAGTCTGTTTTTGACTGTTTCCCCTGCCGCCACTCCTTTGGCTGCCAGTGGCTCAGCCTCCCTAGGCTGGTTTTAACCCTCTCAGGGCCAGTGCAGGGCAGGCACCCTGTCACACTCCCCTTTTGAAAATCCCAGGCTCAGGCTTGGAAATATTGGCCAGAATCATGTTGTGTGTGAAAGTATAATATAAAATACACTAGCATGTTGTTCCACATTTTTTTTCTTGGTGGTAACAGATTATGAAGAGACTTTTTAAAAAGCAAAATTAGACTGTTTCTAACAAAGACACTTTTGAAATGACCAATTTTAATATCTGTTTGAAATGGCCCCATTTATCATAATAATGCCTGAGCATCTCACAATCATTAATCAATGTATTGTCAGAATACCCCATGAGGTGGTGGTATCCCCATTTTACAGATGGGGAACTGAGGCACCAAGAGAGACTAAATGACTTACCCACAGTCACACAGGAAGTCTGTGGTGGAGTGTGGAATTGAACAGGGGTGTCTAGTCCCAAGCTAACATCCTAAGCATTGGACCAGCCATCAGCATCATCTTATTCATATAAACCCTCTATCTGGCTACCTATTCTAGGATTTTCTTTAGACCCTGGCAACATAGAAGCTAAGCATTCTGCTTATAGATGGGCAGTGGATTTCCAACCATTGGAGGACCTTGGAAGGCTTTACAAATACTAATGAAACAGGTAGGTCAGCTTAATCAGCTCTGTTTTACAGACGGCTCAAGGCAATTTAGCCTGCCAGTTTAAAATTGGAATAAAGACCAAAGTTTTTAGAGAATTTATGCAGTATGCTGCTTAAATCAAGGCATACTCTAAAGAACTGATCTGGCTTCAGATACAATGTAGTCACTATTTTCTAAACACTGTCACAGTATGATGGATGACAACTCCGTAAAAAGCTATTTTGCCTTCATCAGGAGATAGCAGAAGAAATGTATTTCCTCGTTTATTTATAAGCAGGAACAGCAAAAAATAGTCTTTCAGGAAAAGATGTAATATCTACAATCTTATTAAAGTGAAAGCACTAAACTGAACTGCTAATACGGGGACAAGAAGTTCAGTGCATCAGCAATATTTTATTACTAACATCTTTGAGTTTTATATTATTGTCCAGATAAGGGCAGGGATGAATCAATTAATTTCATCAAGATATGTAGACTGTCATCTTTTACCCACACAGGTAAAAAAAATAATTGCTGAAATCTGAAATATTCTTTTGACTGCAAGGTGCAGGATTCTGTAGCTCATATGCACTGGTACAGTACTATGGTAAATGTATTCAATGACTTTAGAGCTGGAACAACATTTCTGAATCAATTGTACTACTATCAGTAATGTAAAGCCTCCTGCTTTGTAAATGTGCAAATCTGACAATTCTGCAGACTCCAGAATAACACTTTGAATTCATTTGTCATTGAAATGATGTGAGCTTCCAAAGCCTTAGCAGTTATGGCATCCTATGTAATAATGTCCTTTTTTTAAACCTAAAGTTGCAGGTTGATTTTTTTGAAACATCAGTCTGAAGACAGTATTTTTCCTCAATGTTCAATAAACATGATGTAGTGCTTGACAGCTATAGTAAATGGTTCCTCTGAGCAAATCCACCAACAGCTGCAGAGAAGGGGCAGCTTATGCCCCAGGGTACCCAAGTGATGCTCGACTTCAAATACATTGTAAGAATGTGCAGACTATAGTAGATTACCCTTGGTGTGCAAGTAGGTTTCAACAAAGGAAATAGTGTCAAACACAACAGTGCTGCTCAAAAATAGGAGGGTAGGAATTGCCATACTGGAACAAACCCATGGTTTATCTATTCTAGCATCTGGACTCTGAGAGCCTAGATGTTTCAGAGGGAAAATGCAAGAAACCCCATAATAGGCAGATGTGGGATAGAGTACCCTCCATGAAAGTCTTGTTCTAACCCAATGTTGTTAAAGATTGGCTTAAGCCTTGAAACATGAGGTTTTTAATCTTTCCCAAACTTTTGTTTTATTATTAGTTATTATAATTCTAGTTATTCTTGATATCCATGTAAATAGCCAATCCCTCTTTGAAATTTGCTAAATTCTTGGCCTCAACAATATATTATTGTCTAATTACACAGTCTAATTACACATTGTATGAAAAAGTTTTTCTTTTATCGGTTTTGAATTTGCTGCCTTTCAATTTCATTGAATGTTCTCTTCTGAGACAGGTAGAACAAAAGCCCCTATCCATCTTTTCAGTACGTTAGAGAGACGTGGTGGGTGGGTGAGGTAATATTATTGGACCAACTTAAGATATTACCTCACCCACCTTGTCTTCCTAATATCCTGGGACCAATATGGGTACAACTACACTGCATTTTCAACACATTCATTATTTTGTCATGTTCCTTGTAATTCATCCCCTTATTCTCAGGGAAACAATCCCAATCTTTTCTATGAATGATATTACAAAGGTTTTATTTATTTTTGTTTACTGTTTCAATTAAAGTAATTTTAAGGCGATGTACAAATTAAATCAAGAAGATGCAATATTTTGGTTTGTAGGTTACAGATGGACCATGCCACTGCATCTTTAATATTTCATTTACTACACAGCTACTTCCTCTTCAACTTTTGCTGGATCAGTTAATCTTTTCTGGGCTTGCCAGACCAAAGCTCGCTCCATATCTCTTCCCATACAGAGTCTATCTGCTGTTTTCTTGGCCATCTTCTTGTTCTTTTTCTGTGAACGCTAGACACAAATGCCTCCCTAACAGAATTTCCTTCATCCATGCTTCATACATATCCATATCATCTCAGCCTTTTCTCTTGTGGCTTCTCTTTGATATCACAGACCTTGGTCTCACTTCTGATTACATCATTCTGCATGCGGTCCAGCAATGTCATCCCTCTCACTACCCTAAAGCATTCCATGTCAATGGCTTCATGTCTTCTCAACTGCCTCTCTTTGGTCGCCCATGTCTCTAATCTGTACAGAAGGGCTGGTCTTACCATGGTTTTCTGTGGTTGTCTCTCAAGTACTCAGGGCATCCTTTTACCATAAATCACTCCACTAATTGTGTGCCAGACTTCCCCTACGTGCAGCAGCTTTGCTTGCAGTTCTGTCGATTTCTCCGTAATATGAGTAACTATCCAGAATTCCTCAACTACCAGTTACCAGGATCACCAGTCCAGCTACTTTTGAAAAAAATTTAGTGAAGAAAAAACATACTATACTAGAATGTCTTCTATTAGTATGGCCACAGGAAATGAAACAACTAAACAGGCTATGGGCTGCTGTTCTATTCTTATACCACCTTCATCATCATAGTATATCTGCACCTTTAAGTAGTGTATTAAGCAACATGACTATCATATTTCACAAGTGATTTGTTCTGTCTCTCATCCGCTTCCCCAGTGGGAGAATTGTGTGTGCAGAGTTTTGTTTTGTTCCGGCAGACTTTTGTTTTTGTGTTTTTTAATGTACTCTCTGTTATATATTAGAGAACGCAAAAATTGTGCAGCAAAATTTGAGTTCAGTTATAGGGGGAACTGGTAGCACTATCTAATACCGAGGTGGGCAAACTATGACCCGCGGGCCACATCCGGCCCACGGGACCGTCCTGCCTGGCCCCTGAGCTCCTGGCCCGGGAGGCTACCCCCAGCCCCTCCCCTGCTGTTCCCCCTCCCCCACAGCCTCCGCTCGCTCCACCGCCAGCGCAATGCTCTGGGCGGCGGGGCTGTGAGCTCCTGGGGCAGCGCAGCTGCAAAGCCCGGCCTGACCCGGTGTTCTGTGCTGCGTGGTGGCGTCGTGGCCTGTGGCTGTAGCACTGCCAGCCACCGGTGCTCCAGGCAGCGCGGTAAGGGGTCAGGGAGCAGGGGGGGAGGGTTGGGTAGAGGGCAGGGGAGTTCGGGGTGGTGGTCAGGGTTGAATGGGGGCAGGGATTCCGGGGGGCAGTCAGGAAGGACGGGGGGTTGGATGGGGCAGCAGGGGACAGGGCGGGGTGGTCGGCAGGAGGGAACAGGGAGTTGAATGGGGGCAGGGGTCAGGAATGAGAGGAGGGGTTGGATGGGGCTGTGGGAGTCTGGGGGCGGTCAGGAGACAGGGAACGGGGGTGTGTGGATGGGGCAGGAGTCCCGGGGGGGGCAGATAGGAGGTGGGGGCCGGGCCATGACCCCCTTCCCTAACCGGCCCTCCAACAATTTATGAAACCCGATGTGGCCCTCAGGCCAAAAGGTTTGCCCGCCCCTGATCTAATATTAAGCATGGTTGGACACTTGTCATTATAAAACCATGCTTTTAGTGGCTTACTACTTAGCCAAACTTTAGATATCTGGTGTGAAATTTTCCTTGCTGGGTGCCTGCCTCAGGCTGATTAAGTCAAAATGGCTCAGCAGATTCTGAGACCAAGACCAGCAAAAAAAGTGTTGTTTTGCCCATGTTATAAAATTCTGGAAGCCTTTTATCAGAGAAGCTCTAGTGCGCCCACAGTTTAGAGCAGGGACTTGAAATTTGGCAGAGAAATGGACTTTATGTCAGGGATGTGCCTTTGGCCATTCCTTTGAAAACTGCCCAAATTTGGCCATATTATAAACCTTTAAAAATGCTCAGTAGATTTTTTCAGACTTCAGCAAAAACTCACCCATGCTTGAGCTTTTACATGTGACTGGATTGTGCCCACACTCAGCCACTGAGCATGCTCCATCTCAGGGTTACAAAGTGTCAGAAAGACATTTCCGTGTATTGGCTGCTCTGGGTTGGGCCAGGGCCGAACACAAGAACCGAGAGCAGGGAGTCTCTCTCTCTCCTGTACTCTTAATAACCCTCCTGCTGGCACCCAGGCTGTTTCAGTTGTAAAGAGTGAAGCTGAATGCAGGTTAAGTTGAATAAATGGAACCTTATTAAACCCTGTGGACTGCTCTGTCCATGTGGCTGAGTTGTGACCAAGTTCTCTATTCCCATGGTGTTCTTTCAACAACAGTCCCTCCAAGGAACATGGGCCCTCTGACTCCAATTCCACTGATCGTGATACACAGGCAGGGTGGAGGAGAAGCCACCTGACTCGAATGTAAAGGAGACAAAAGCTGGACGAAAAGGGGAGGGAAACTGTGTGTGTGTGTGTGTGTGTGTGTGTGTGTGTGTGTAAGAGACGAGACAGATCTGACAAAGAGCCAGGATGTGGAGGGAGGACTGGAATTCGCTGGGCAAACAGACTGGAACATGGAGCTAGGGAGGAAACTGAAATTGGATGAGGAGCCCTGGAAAGAAGAGATGGACTGAGGCGATAAGCCTGAGGGGTGGAGACTTGGACTGGGGGGGGCAAGGAGAATGGGACTGGGATGAAGAACCCAGAAAAGAGGAGGCAGCACTGGGACAGGGACAGGTTGGAGGAGACAGAGCAGAAGCGGTCAAGCTTCAGAAGGGGGACAGACAGAAAAGTCTGTGACTGCTAGATACACTTGGCTCCAGAGCTTGGAATGGAACCGAAGATTTCTGAATTTCTCCATTCCTCTGTTGTTGGCAGGTATCTGTGAAACCCACTAGCAAAGTGTCTCATTCCCTTCTAGGGCTCATCCACATAGGAGTGACAGCCTACTATTGCTATCATTACCTCAAGTGGCAGAGGTCTGTATGGTGGATTTAATGGTTTCAACCCTGCTGATGAGTAACGTGGATGTTAGTGTGATTCTATATGATGGAACTTGTGGTTTTTTTAATTTTGCTTATTTAAAAACCTAGGAGATTACACAGCAAGAACTAAATTAAAAGAATATTATTAAGATTGCAAAGTCAAGCACTCACAAGTTAGGAAATAGCCTTAATTAGGCCCTGTTGTGCATTTACATTATGCTACAGTCTTTAAGCACATGAACTTGCTCTGGTGATGAATCAGGGTTGTGTAATAAAAGAGGCTATTTTCTGTTGGACCTCTGCCTCCTTTATTTCAGAAGTTGGAAGGTCTGTGGTGAATGAGGCAGGGGACTGCAGGAAGAGAAAGGATGAACTCAAGAGGGGTGAAATTCTGGAACAGCCTTCCGAGGGAAACGGTGGGGGCGAAAGACCTCTCTGGCTTCAAGATTAGGCTAGATAAGTTTATGGAGGGAATGGTTTGATGGGATAACGTGATTTTAGTCAATTAGGCAATAACGTGCCATCGCTGGTAAAATGTGGGTCCGGCTGGAGAATCTTGCCTGTATGCTCGGGGTTCTACTGATCGCCATATTTGGGGTCGGGAAGGAATTTTCCTCCAGGGTAGATTGGCAGAGGCCCTGGAGGTTTTTTGCCTTCCTCCGCAGCATAGGGCAGGGGTCGCAAGCTGGAGGATTCTCTGCGACTTGAAGTCTTTAAATCACGATCTGGAGACTTCAACAGCTGAGATAAGGGAAATTGGGTGGGTCAGCTTTTGTGGCCTGCATCATGCGGGAGGTCAGACTAGATGACCATAATGGTCCCTTCTGACCTTAAAGTCTATGAGTCTATGAGTAAAGCAGTTGAATGCTGCCCTGAAGAGCTGGATTCTCTCTTTGTCTCTAACGTAGACTTCCTCTGTAGTCCTGTTGGGATCCAGGAAGTCGGTGGGCGAAAGCTAAAGGACCTCCCCCCAGCCTAAGGGGAGGATCCACCGGTTTGGGATTCCAAATAATTGCTTGGGACAACTAATGATATAACAGGAACGGGAGTGAGGTCACAGGGCTAAACGAAGGGAACCTGATGGAAACACCGAACAGAGAACCCCGGACAGCTCCCACTGCTCCTCAAAGGTGTCAACGGAGCCAGTGGACGCCGCCCAGAGGAACTCTGCCCGGATGCGTGAGTGGACTGAGGGGCGGAAATAGGCCCCACAGTCGCAGGAAACCCCGTCGGCCAACCTCCTCTCCCTGGTTTTGTAGATGGTCATTTTGGCCAAGGCTAGGAGGTGGTTGACAAGGAGGTCCCGCGACTTTGTGGGGCCACGATAGGTAGTGTGTAAATAAGAAGGTGAGGGGAAAAGTGCAACCAAAAATGTAATAAAATATCTAGGAGGAGCCAGAATAGGGGCTGCAACCTGGTGCACTCCAGGTACACGTGCGCCAGGGTCTCCCTCACGCCGCAAAAGAGGCACGTGTCCGGGAGGGGAGTGAACCACGCTAAGTACACGCCCGTGCTCATGGCTCCGTAGTGTTAGGGAAGCCACTTGCACCAAACGTACAATGTGTTCCTCATTTTCTGGATGCTCAGTTTGCACAGACAACCTTAATTCTGGCATTTACTAATGTCTGAGTGCTTGACTCTTCGGCCTTAATATTATTTTAACACAGCGTGGGGGGGTTTTAAATATTGTTTTAAAGCAAAGGTTCTATATCTTACGAGTAGAATCATAGAATATCAGGGTTGGAAGGGACCTCAGGAGGTCATCTAGTCCAACCCCCTGCTCAAAGCAGGACCAATTCCCAACTAAATCATCCCAGCCAGGACTTTGTCAAGCCTGACCTTAAAAACCTCTAAGGAAGGAGATTCCACCACCTCCCTAGGTAACCCATTCCAGTGCTTCACCACCCTCCTAGTGAAAAAGTTTTTCCTAATATCCAACCTAAACCTCCCCCACTGCAACTAGAGACCATTACTCCTTGTTCTGTCATCTGGTACCACTGAGAACAGTCTAGATCCATCCTCTTTGGAACCCCCTTTCAGGTAGTTGAAAGCAGCTATCAAATCCCCCCTCATTCTTCTCTTCTGCAGACTAAACAATCCAGTTCCCTCAGCCTCTCCTCATAAGTCATGTGCTCCAGCCCCCTAATCATTTTTGTTGCCCTCCGCTGGACTCTTTCCAATTTTTCCACATCCTTCTTGCAGTGTGGGGCCCAAAACTGGACACAGTACTCCAGATGAGGCCTCACCAATGCCGAATAGAGGGGAATGATCACGTCCCTCTATCTGCTGGCAATACCCCTACTTATACAGCCCAAAATGCCGTTAGACTTCTTGGCAACAAGGGCTCACTGTTGACTCATATCCAGCTGCTCGTCCACTGTAACCCCTAGGTCCTTTTCTGCAGAACTACTTCCTAGCCATTCGGTCCCTAGTCTGTAACAGTGCATGGGATTCTTCTGTCGTAAGTCCAGGACTCTGCACTTGTCCGTGTTGAACCTCATCAGGTTTCTTTTGGCCCAATCCTCTAATTTGTCTAGGTCCCTCTGTATCCTATCCTAACCTCCAACGTATCTACCACTCCTCCCAGTTTAGTGTCATCTGCAGACTTGCTGAGAGTGCACTCTATGTCATCCTCCAGATCATTAATGAAGATATTGAACAAAACCGGCCCCGGGACCGACCCTTGGGGCACTCCGCTTGAAACCGGCTGCCAACTAGACATGGAGCTAAGCATTTCCATTCAGTCACTGTGTTGTCACTATAGCCCATCCTTCTATAACATCTGTATGTTGCTTATTTTGAGGCTAAATTCTTTAGGCAGAGGGAATTTTTGTTTTCATTATTGTTTGCAAAATGCATAGCAAACGCTATTGCTGCTAGAAGAAAGATTAATAGTACTGTAATAACAATAATATTCAAATTACCTTATTCAAATTACCTAAAAACCATGTAGGCAAATATTATAATCAGATACATTGTCCATATTAATAAATTATGTTGGGACTCAGGAATGGCTTCAGATAACATGCATGCTGTGAAGACAGGTAATCCGAGAGAATCTAGAGTTTAAAAAAAATACAGTGTCGTTGTCCCCAAACATGAACATTATTGGTTTTGAAGTATGCACCTCATGCTAGGCTTTTATGTACTAAGTTACTGCGACTGCATATCTCCCTCAGAGATGTTGTTCATTGTTTAATAATGCATTTCAGTGCAGTTGGTAAATAAAGGCTAAAAATTAATACAAGGAAATCTTTATTAACTCTTTTATATGGACTACGTTCATGTTATCTTGATTTCACATTGCAGAAATAGCTTTATTAAGAATGATTGACATGCACTGACTTAACAAATTAAGGGGCAGATTTTCTGATGGTGTAAATCCACATGGCTTCATTGACTTCAATGGAGCTACCCTGATTTATAACAGTGATGGATCTGGCAGGAAAGTTTTTGTTATGATATTTTACTGCTTTACATATGAGCTGTAACATTGCAATTGTTTAATGACCTTTAACAATTGATTTTTCTCTTTTCTTCCCCTCTGCACTTCCATCATTTGACCAACCACTTCAGCTTTCCAATACTAACCTCACTAACTGTGTCTGAGTAATTGTAGCTTACAGTTCAGAATTGTAGTGCTCTTGCATAATTATAGATGATACATTTTAATTTTGCTTTTTAATTGGAAGTAATAGTCAAAATGTGTTTGGGGTTTTTGTGAAGTTTTCAGTTGGCAGCATATGGCCTTCCTTTTCTCTCTCCTCCATTAAAGCAGTTATATTTGGAAATTTGCTAATGTAAGCAGAAATCCTTTCAGTATCATATTAGAGTCCAATGTTGCGAACATTTATGCACATGCTTAACTATAAGCACATAAATAATCCTACTGACTTTGATGGGGCTCTTTTATGCAGTTTATAAGAGAAGCATGTGTAAGCGTTTGCAAAATCAGCGCCTTATTTGCTACAGATCATATGGAATATCTCTTGCAAGAATAGATAAGTTTCGGTTGTACTTGATTCTGCGTAAGTCATCCAGCAATTAAAATCATCCTTATATTTTGATATAATAAGGCAGGACAATTACAAAAAAAACTAGTTTAAAATGTATCTTCAGAGTTGTAATACAAGCTCCTTTTCCCTGAGTATAAATATTTAATTCTTTGAAGGATAAAGAAAAATAATGGTTTGGCTCATTTCATAAAAGGTATCTTTTGGAGTTGGAGTAATTATTTTTCCATGCAATAGAATGAAACAAAATTTACTTTTAGAATGAAGTCAAGACAGCAATCTGAAATGATCAAAACAAAATTATAATAGATTATTACCTAGCAACATGATGTGTTTTTAATGAACCTTCTACTGAGCTACATTTAAAGAGCATCAAATTTTGACTTCCCATGTGGAATTGCTTGCAATTGTATGTATTATTCAAAATATAAACTAAGAAGGCAGTTTTGGCTGAATAAATGTTTCATAAATTTTTAACCCCATACTTGAGAGGCATTTTTTAACAGGTTTAAAAACTAATGTGTTTGAAAGCAGATTCATTTGATGCCATTATAATCAGCTTGCCACTCTGGATATAGTGGGACTGGCAAAGGCCCCTATATTTAAAATTGCATGACTGTTTTCATTCTAAACTCCTGTTTCAGTTACTCATAACTTTCCAAAACGTTCAAATTTCAGACTGAAATTCTGTGAACTTCATCTCTGACAAATTCCAAACACGATTTTCTTTTTTAATGTTTGAACAAATATGATACAACTATTTGCCATTTGTGAGACTGAGTACGGTGGAAACAAATACATTTTCCCCATAATGTTTTTTTTTTTTAAAAAAGCATCTGTTTTTTAAACCAGACTTAGTGCTGAAAAAGCTGAGGATAGAAAGTTGAAATATGGAAGGGAAATATCCTTCACTGAAAAATGTCTTTCTTTGTTCTGATGAAAACTGATTTTCATGTGACTGCGTTGTGACTGTTTGAAAATGGCTTTCTGGATTCGCACAAATTGCTCTCTGAGTATACAAATTACATTGACAAAGATAACACTAAGCTCGTAAAGTGCTGCATGCAAATCTGTACCTAAGTTATTTGGTGAATGAGGTAGGGCTTATCTTGTAACGTGCACAGTGAATGAAGGTGCTTATCTTGTAAGACTCCCCAATGTACACATTTGAGATGCCCTGGAATCATTAAGGTTACACAGTTCAGCACTCAAAAGTCAAGAAATAATAGCACTGAGGTTTCCCATGCATCCTTAACTCTGCCCATTTGTGCTTATGCATTACAATACAGTCCTTAACTCCATAGTCACACATTTTTTAAACCAGTATCATATAATATAATATAATTTTTCTGCAATTTTACATGTTGTATATGTGTCATGCCTTGTCATTTTTTCCTTCATTTTACGTTTTCAACATGGCCAGGATTTTTAAAAATGACTAGTGATTTTAGGTGTCCAACCTGAGACAACTCAAAGAGGCATAATTCTCAGGGCTTTCTGCTCAGGGCTTTCTGCAAATGGCTCTTTTAAGGCATCTTTAGTTAGGCATCCAAAAAAGGAGACCGCCAAAATAAGTAGATATTTTGGAAAATCTTGAGCTATGGTCAAGCCTACTTAGAATGTTT
This sequence comes from Terrapene triunguis, assembly GCF_002925995.2. NCBI lineage: Eukaryota > Metazoa > Chordata > Testudines > Emydidae > Terrapene > Terrapene triunguis. The sequence continues at coordinate 7,558,599 of NW_020664373.1, forward strand.
ATGCAATACATTTTTTTCCTCTGGGAAATATATATTAGTAATTTAGTTATTTAGACATATACAATACTGTTCATTTTTAACTAGCAATATAACCTTCCTTAGGGTGCTATTTGGGGAATTAATTGATTTACACACACACACACACACACACACACACACACAGAGCATAGTCTTTCTAAAGAGCAATTCATAAACTGAGGCATTTGACTATAAAACTAACCTACCTGCATACTTAGTTGGCCTATAAATAACAGCAACATTTCACTAATGCTCTATGTTGCTGTATTTAATTTATATTACAAAGTGTAAGAACTAGATACTGTGTATTTTTATAGAAAAACTTTCTTGGTCTGTGTATCTGGCAAACACAAAGTAATGGAATACTATACGGTGCCATACATGTGGTTGTAGAGGAAAAAATGAGATACTGTAATATTTGATAAATAGCATGCAGTTAGATTCTATGCAAAAGGGGCAGAGTTAATGTTTGTGTGTGCAACCTTAACTTTTTCATTTCCCAACTCTTGTGTACTTAAGCATGCAATCTTAATGTTTTCTTAATGTATTTTTAAAAGATATGTAACAGAACGATTCTCAAAATATGTTTTATCTGCTTGTTCGTGTGTTATTTCATGCATCTTCTAGAAGCTATTGGAAAAAAATAGTTAATGTTATCCATAAATTACAGAGTCATTTCTAAATTCAATAGGGAAATATTGCTATTTTGATAACATAGACTTTGGATTTTGCCCAGGAAAGTGTTGTCATTTTGAAATGTTGATGTTTGCAGTTCAATTGCTGCTGCATTAAATGCCAGAAAGTGGGTAAGTGACTCCTATATAATATAGTTATAAGGTCATGTCCTGTAGCCCTTTCTGCATGTGGCATTCCCACTGGTTTCACTGAAAGTTCTGTGTGCAGAATAGTTGCAAGATCATCATAAATTTAAGCCCCCTAAGTTTCTAAGTCTTTTATTATCATCCTTTGTTTATTATCTTACAATATGGACTCTCACAAATCCCCATTGTGTTAGGAGCTGTGCACTTATACTATATATTCCCAGCCCCAGATTGCTTATAATCTCATATGGTACTAAATTGACTTCAGAAGTATCTGGTGAATTAAAAATAAATTGAAAGTATTTTTCTCTTAGTAAAATTCCAATTTTTCCACCATATATGAATATTCACTTTTATTTCTAATCCACTTGGGAAAGTAGGGGGTTCCTACTTCGATAAGATCCCATTTTATACAAGTGCTTAGAGAACTTGATTAAGAACACTTAAATGCACTTAGAATAAGAAGATCCTATGGTGTCACTGAAGCTTACAAAATATATTTATACAACACTCTCATCCAGCTGGTTTAGCCGTGCTTCTTGCATTCATTTGTTACATACTACATAGCAGCCCACAGCTACTGCAGCCACCTGCCGCGACTGTTCAATGGCAACTTTCAGCAGGCACCAGCAACAGGGCTGACAGGGACACATATACTTAAGAAAGATTTGTTATCTGAATTGAAGAGGTAGACAGTGAATTGGGCTAATTCTGAACCTTGATTTCTGTGCCTTTGTATCTTGATTGGCAACCTATTGGTAGCATGAATTAGTCTTTCAGAGTTTCTTAAGAGGAGGCTTGAACGTTCTTTTCCAAAGTACCCAGAACGAAAGCAAATTGCATTAGATCTATATTTTCCCTCCAATGTTTTATTAGTCACTGTCTTTGGTAAGCATGAGTAAATCAGTAGACCATTTGCACAGAAGTAAAGTAAAACAGCAATCATTAACTGTTATCTATCAAAGGGTACGTCTATACTTACCCGCTGGTTCGATGGCAAGCAATCGATCTGGGATCGATTTATCGCGTCTAGACAAGACGCGATAAATCGATCCTGGAAGTGCTCGCCGTCGACGCTGGTAATCCTGCTCTGCGAGAGGAGTAGGCGGAGTCGACGGGGGAGCCTGCCTGCCACGTGTGGACCCGCGGTAAGTACCTTTAAGTTCGAACTAAGATACTTCGACTTAGAATCATAGAATCATAGATTATTAGGGTTGGAAGGGACCTCAGGAGATCATCTAGTCCAACCCCCTGCTCAAAGCAGGATCAATCCCCAACTAAATCCCCAAATGGCCCCCTCAAGGATTGAACTCACAACCCTGGGTTTAGCAGGCCAATGCTCAAACCACTGAGCTATCCCTCCCCCCCAACGACTTCAGCTACGTTATTCACGTATCTTAGTTCGAACTGGGGGCTTAGTGTGGACCAGCCCTAAGGTGCATTCTAGGTCCTTACTAGCTGCCTTAAAGAGAACCTATAAATTCACTGACTGCTGTCAGGCGGGTGAAAATTTAGAGGGTTCTATTTTTGTCTTGTATAGTTGAGTTTTATATAATGCATAGGATATACTAGTCTGTATGTATGATCCAACTGCAGCTTTGGAGGTTGGGAGCTAAGGGTATTTGAAACACTAAAATTCCCATAAGCTTTCCATGTCTGCCTACCTAGAAGACCATACCATGTCTGCCAACCAGTACGTTACTGATACTGGAAGCATATCTGGATTTCTTATATTTATCTCAGAAAGTAACACCTTGCTTACTTAGCTTATGAGGAACATTTCAATAGATATGTGTGCTAGACCTTCACACTAAACCATTGCTTCTGCCAGTTTGTTATAGTGATATGCTTGTTATAGCTAATATAATTATTCTATTCAGGTTCTTATAATGCTGTCATGCCCATAGGTATATGAGTGACTTCCAGTAGTGCTTAAGCAACATGACTAACATCTGTCATGTTTTTGTTCTCTCATCCTCTCCCCAGGGAGAGAAGTTTTTAGAATCATAGAATATCAGGGTTGGAAGGGACCTCAGGAGGTCATCTAGTCCAACCCCCTGCTCAAAGCAGGACCAATCCCCAGACAGATTTTTGCCCCAAATCCTAAATGGCCCCCTCAAGGATTGAACTCACAAACCACTGAGCTATCCGTCCCCCAAAATTATACACTGGTAGGTATAATCCCACAAGTTTCTTCCTATCTCATAGATCTGGAAGGAACCATGAAAGGTCACTGAGTCCAGCTCCCTGCCTTCACTAGCAGGACCAAGTACTGATTTTTGCCCCAGACCCCTAAGTGGCCCCCTCAAGGATTGAATTTACAACCTTGGGTTTAGCAGGCCAATGCTCAAACCACTGAGCTATCCCTCCCCGCCTTTTGCAGTGGAGTGGCCTATTGAAATTAACACTTAAATAGCTGAGGCTTGATTATGGAGCTGATTGAAACTAAAATCCAGCATGAAGAAGGTAGTTCTTATTGTCAGAAGAAAACTTTTCTAGGAGTTAGCAGACAGAGTGTAGTTTCCACTGGTCAAAGACACGGACCTACATTTAGTCAAGATAGACAGCAGTAGAGTTCTCCTGAACTCCTTGTGGATAGTAAGCTTTCACTTAGCAGTATGCACAAGGAATGCATTCTATCATGTCCAGATGGCTAGGAGGCTGGACCCCAACCTATGGACGATGGCCTGACCTCAAAAATACCCATCTCCGTTACTTCCCAATGAGACTACAGCAACATAATCTACCTGGATATGGAAAATTCAACTGATATGGAAGGCTGCAGCACATCATCAGGATAGGTTACTGTGAGAACATCAGACGTGATCTCGATTTATTATACATGCTCCCTATAGAATATCACAGCAAATAAAAGATCTCAGTCTTTAATTTCAAGACTCCTAAGGAATCTGGGCTCAGGTTACTTAAATGATCACTTTGTGCTCTGGGAACAAGTCCACAGTCGATGATGGAACTGTCGACTGCAAGGATAAATCTTGTTTGTGCAGTAGATGGAACTTTCTCACAGCCCTGTGCAAAATGGTAGAACTCACTCCCGTGGAAACTGAGGGCCATCTCAAACCTCAGCACTTTCTATTCCAAGTGCAAGGTGCACTTCTTCAGCCTGATCGTCACAAATGCAAATCACATAGTGCTTCTTAATAAACAGCTGGAAAAGTGACCATATGTGACAGACACCAGATGATTTGTTTTGTGCATCTCTGGAAGGTGCTAAACCAGTAAGGTGATAGGCATGACATACTTATTATTTGTATTATCATAGAGCCTCAGAGCACTAGTCTTGGACCAGCACCCCACTGTGCTAGGCAGATTACAAACAGAGAACCAGAATATAATTTTATTAAGGGATCCCAGTATGTATAAAGGCACCTAGTTTAATCCAGCCCTGTCTGCTTAGTAGTTTCTTCTGGTCAATAAACAGTCACTTACGCCATACCTGTGCCTATTGAAGAATTTCATTTTTGTCTTTTAAAGGAAGTGGCAACCATTTTGTTGCTTTATCTTCACAGTTTTTATGGTAGATTCTGTTGTCCAGTTTAACATTTACTAGTAGTGATAACTCAGTGCTAGAGATAGATTTAACACTAATTCTGGGCATCTGTGCTCTGGAGAATCCTGCATTCAGAATTATTAAACAGACCATATAGACAGACACTTTGCCTATAACTTGTTTGCTCATTTATATACAGAAGAATGGCGGTGAATAGCTAATTTTGCTGCAGAGAGTTGCCTGCTCTGAATCCCAAATATTCCATATTTTGAAACCTGCAGGAGCTTGATCAAAATGTTATAGCGCACTCTTCCACTGACACGGGGGATTAATTGTTCAACCCCTCCATTCCCTCTCCTTCCCCAACCTCCAGCAAAAGAGAATTTGCATCATGATTTAGAAAGTAAATTAAATACTTCCAGCATGGCTGGCACAGCTTTAATGTCTCCTGAAGATTACACTGGCATTGTAGACTTGCCTGAAGGAGCAGAAAGGAAAGTGCACAGAAAAGCAAAGGAAGGTGAGCACCACAAAAAGAGCTGCATGCACATATTTAACTGGATAGGCCTTTCCACTCAATTTCAGTGTAAGGGATTCATCTGGATGTAACTGAATGCAAAATGCAGAGTTCTGGCCGTTCAATGTGAGAGATGAATACTGGCCAATTTTCAGGAGAGCTCTGAGGGCAGGTCTTCACTACGGGGGGGGGGGTCGATTTAAGATACGCAAATTCAGCTACGCGAATAGCGTAGCTGAATTCGACGTATCGAAGCCGACTTACCCCCCTGTGAGGACAGCGGCAAAATCGACCTCCACGGCTCCCAGTCGACGGCGCTTACTCCCACCTCCGCTGGTGGAGTAAGAGCGTCGATTCGGGGATCGATTGTCGCGTCCCGACGAGACGCGATAATTCGATCCCCGAGAGATCGATTTCTACCCGCCGATTCAGGCGGGTAGTGTAGACCTAGCCTGAGACTGTAGGGATCAAAGAAACTAAGTTTTAAAATACCAAAACTTTAATTTTTAGTGAAGTCCTAGAATAAATCACCAGTAAATCCCAAGTAAGGTTAATTTTGCCAAGAGACGAAGAATGACTATGTTTGAAGTTCATGACAGATATTGGTAGCATTATTAAAAGAGTTGGTGAGAAGGCTTTGTGCTGTGTTTTCATGTCCTGAAATGCATGAATGATGATAATGGCCATTTGCACACTGGTACCGTGGTCACCAGTATGAAAAGCATAAGTCACTAGTATTTGAGCTGACTCTAATAGCTGTCAATATACGTAGCAGGCTCTCCTCCTTGTTAGGGCCAAATGCTAGTCTTGATTCAGTTTTGTCTAGGTTCTTAAATAGTGCCCATCATTGTAATATCAAAATGCCTCCACAGTCACAGTGCATATCTTTTTCTCCTTGAGATGGTCAGGTTTTTTTCTAATCCTTCTCTCTCCCCACTTCTAATCCCCCCCCCCCACACACACACTATTATTTCTGTTCAGTCTTCCTCTTTTCCTCTTGCCTTCATCTTTTTCCTCCTCCCTTTTTGAAGGCTGTGAAAGTTGTGTTCATTCTTTTCTCATCCCGCAATGAGTACCACAGCTTTGGCCTTGTTGCTGAGAGAGTCACCTTTCCCTCTGTCAAGAGCTTTACCCTTGAGTCTGGCCGTACCTGTGGAGCGTAGATGTGGTGTGCGTTGCCTTCTTGCTTATTGCTTCCTGTGCCTGTTTGTTTCCTGTTACTCAGGACCTGCTGCTACATACCCCCCCCCCCATTTGGAGTGTTATGATGTTTTGTTCACACTGTTGCTGACTTAACTGGTTCATGGTTATTACCCACCTGTGTGTCTTGCTTTGATTTCCCTATGTTTTGGGATTGCTGTTCTTGTTGTGAGAAGAGGAAATATCTGCAGAATCTTGGATCATTTCCATGGCAGGCGGAACACAAGGTGAGGTGTGACATCCATGTTGAAAAAGATGTAGTGCAATCTATGGCTAACTGTAGGTGGGGATAAAAGCAACCTTTGGGCAACCTTTGCCACGTCACTATCTAAATATTCAGCAGCAGCCAGAAGCCTATAAGCACTCCTTGACTGTAGACTGATTTGACACACTGAGGGCAGACCAGTTTGATGGAGGGTGAGGTGATAATGATTGCCAGGACCTCAACATTTTTCTCTCTTCTCACCAGCATCATGTCTGTCTTGCCTGATTTGAGTTTCAGCCAGCCGCTTTCCATCCAGATGCTGCTACCCAGCCAGGCATGGAGCAGGGGTGGAGGGGGCAGAGGGTTGGGAGACATTGCTGTTAGCATCAGAGGTGAATGAAATGTAGAGCTGGGTATCATCCGCATACTGCTGGCATTTAGGGCACTGATGCCTCGTGATTTCCTGCAACAACCTCTTTTAGATGTTAAAAAAGGGATATGGGAAGAAGACTGGATCGTCTGTGACTGTGGTATGGTGGGGGGTGGGAGGTCATATGCTACATTTGGGATCAAGTTGTGGGGCTTCTCTCTTTAACGGTGACTTAGCTGTCCCTGTCAACAGGAGGTCTTAGCTGATTTGTCGTTTGGAGTTTAGAGGTACCTGATTACATTTTCTGCCAGTGCTACTCCAGTTTCCTTCCTTACTGGGAGGATGTATTTCTCTTTCTGTCGAGTGGTCTATATTGGTGGAAGCCAGCTTTGTGTATTTTAAAGAGCTGTGGCAGATATAATGTCATTTGTTTATAGAGGTGGCTCCTATTACCCTGTTTCCCCGAAAATAAGACAGTGTCTTATATTAATTTTTGCTCCCAAAGATGCGCTAGGTCTTATTTTCAGGGGAGGTCTTATTTTTCCTGGAGCTTCGGGGCCTTATATTCCGGGGTGGCCTTATTATCCGGGAGGTCTTATTTTCGGGGAATGCCTTATATTACAGCAAGAGGCAAAACTGGAAGTAGGTCTTATTTTCGGGGGATGTCTTACTTTCGGGGAAACACGGTATGTATCTGTTCCTACTAGAAGGGTAGGAGGAGAGAAACTAAACTGGCTGCAGTTACAGGCTGTTCTGGTTCCTTAATGTTGCATGTAATTGGTTCTGAACAAAAGTCAAGATTCAGAAATATTTTCCTAGGACTGGCACCATTATTTTGAACCATTGTGTTACTCTACAGAATTCAGATTGAAAACTTTTAAAAACGTGAATGTTCCTCTAAACCACACATGATTTATTTTCCTAGTAGCAAAACAAAAATGGACAAACATAATGATCCCTGAACAAGTGATACTTAGAGGACCTTTGAAAATGAATTTGATTTAAAATATTAACCATTTCCAACATCAGTTGCTGGTGTTCATAAATGGCTTGGACCTAACAATGAGCAGATTACATATCCCTCACTGGAGAGGGCTGTCTTCCTCGCCAGATGTTTAATCCATTTAAAAAACATAGTAAAGGGAGTTGTGGCGTTTTTAGTTCCATTAGCTTTTTTAATAGCGTGTGTGAGTTTAAGATTTCTGTGAAATGGTGCACAGAGTTCTAAAACAGGATTTGCAGGATGGGGGGAGTAGGTTCTGTTTTTCTCCTTTTTATTTATTCATTTTTATATGATTTATCTGGTTTGTAAAATTAGGCTCCTTGACAAAACTGAGTTACTGAAACCTCTGTAATCAATCATCATGAGTTCTTGATTTGTGGTATAATGAAAATTTGATTTGCATATTTTATTAAATAAAAAAATCTATGATTAAATGGTGAAGACTGGCTCTGTTTATAGACTTGACTTGATGCAAACTGAAAACATATAAAGATCTGTTGTCTGGGTAACTGTGCCTCATCTTTGAGCTGATGTGTGTAAAAACATGAACAGTCAATCTGTCTACTGAAGAGTATACATCTCCTATGGAATGGCCTCTTTATTTTGTGAGTGAAGACAACAAATTACAAGCTAAGTAGAAACATTAAAATGTAATCCTACTTAAGAGCAGTAGGATATTGCATGAGTCAAAACTACATAATTCTCAAAAATATTACTTTTACCTTTAAAAAAGTTTTGCAAAGTGCTTTCCTCAGTGCCTGACAAATATAGAACATTAGAGCGGCCATACTGGGTCAGACCAGTATCCTGTCTTCCGACAGTGGCCGATGCCAGGTGCCCCAGAGGGAATGAACAGAACAGGTAAAATGGTTTAATCAAGTGATCCATCCCGTCACCCGTTCCCAGCTTCTGGTAAACAGAGGCTAGGGACACCATTCCTGTCAAGATAGGGCCTAATCCTGCAAAACGGTTACTTTCATGAGTGCTTTCCACTGTGAGTGAACAGGACGACTCCATGCCAGTGCTTTCTACTTACTGAAATGACTGGGACTACTGAGAGTGTTAAGCACTGGACCCAGTAATATCTCTTTGTCTGATTGGGGCCATACATTTGAATCTATAAAAATGCAAGAAATACTTGACCTGAGTGATCTCAGCCCTACTGGTGAAGCTACCTGTGTCTGAGGATACTGCACATGGGATTCCAAATCAAAGTGGGACCTTCGGTGTGCTTATTTACATGCTGAGACCCAAAATGCACTTCCAGAGCACAGACGTTTCAGAGTAATATTGCTGACTGAGGTCTGAGAATGAACTGACCGTTTCGGGCATGATTCTGGGCAGCAGTCAGGTTTACTCCTTACTCAGTAGCTGGCTGTACCAGTGTTACCCAGGGATGAGTGTTACAGGTCCCTCTCTGTGCTGATCCACGGAAGATAAGAGCTATTACAGCCCCCGGTTAAAAAGCCCTGGCTGGTTAGCTCATGCTGAAGCAGCTCATCCTTTATGGTCTAGAGGTCACTGGTTCCTTGATGGGGAGCTATATGGTGAGTGGGTGTTGCAGGTCCCACTCTGTGCTGATCTGCTGAGGATGATCGGCCAGCTATATCGGAAGAAGGACGGGAGACACTGGATATGGTTTAATCAGGCTGCAACATTATTATTAGATGTCTGAGACTACCCAGCTAATTAAAGTGTACAGAGCAGGTAACCTCATGATCATTTCAATATCTACCCGGGGACTTCCGCCAGCGCCCCCTTTTCTCCATCCTGGTCCTCAGCCAACCCATTGCTGGGACCTTACCATCCCCCCACCTCGAATGAGAGTTAAGGTGGGCTGTAAAGGAAGGGTGGTTGGCTCCCGGTCATGCCAGTCATAGGTGCCCTGAAACCTTCCCTCTGACCCTCCATTCTGATCCTTTAAGGAACACCTCTTTTAAGTCCTTTACCAAGCCATTTATCTGGTCATTGTACCTTCCCTGTGGAGTACCTGCACTGGACACCTGCCCCAAACTTACACCATGAGTTGCAACAACATAGCCTAACTCCCTTCCCTACTCACTGTAACAAATCCTCCCTCTCCCTGAACCTGCTGTGGAGAAGGCGAAAAACCCTCCACTCCATCTTGGCCAATCTGGTGGTGAGGGGAAAATTCCTTCCCAGCCCCCCTAGAAAGAAGTAGCTAGCACAATGCCCACAGCGAGTCCCGGCCATTTTGCCACTTCCTGAGGGTCAGAGGGTGGGTGCTGCTCCACCTGCTCTGGGGAAAAGGGGCTTGTCCCTCTGGGCTTACCCTTTATCAATCCCCCAGCCCTTCCAGTCCCTCGGGGATGAGTCAGCATCACGACACTGACCCACTCTGCTTTTGCAACAGCGTCTGTGCCTCTCTCTCACCCTCCACCCTTAAAGTGCTATAACCCTTCCCCTGGCAAGCCAGATACCGTCCTCTCCTTTAAGGTGTGGTGCGGTCCATTGTTACAGCCTCCAGCTACAGAGTCTAGGTTCTTTAAATCAGTTCATGCTTTCAGCTCTAAAGGTCCATGTTGTGTCAGCCAAGACACTATCCATCACACCAATATTTCTCAATATAGCTCTATTGGATTCTGCAGACCTGAAAAACAAAATGGCTGTTCTGAAGAAGTATGATTTAAACAGCAGGTTTGAAATATTTAGGGCCTGACTCATTTACCCTAACATCCTTCACACAGATGTGGTATAAATTGCATTTACACTTAGTATAAATGAGAATCAGCCTTCAGTCCCCGAGGAGTTGCATTTTCAAATATAGACAGGTGTGGCTCAACTCCAAGGTGTCCTGAGCGCTGAGGCATCTGACATCTATGGGTAAGACCAATTCTGGTGTGTCACAAATATCCCTAAACTATCATGACTCTTAAGCGTGAATTGATAAAAAGTAATAAATGAAAAAGTTTTAAAATGTCAATGTTTGTACCTTTAAAATTATTCAATTGATTTCCTTCAAACTTGGCTTGTTTCTAGGTCTTTTGAAAACTTAAAAAAAACCAAGTCATATCTGAATACTGCATGTACTGTAAATTAACATGTGTGAGATTGTATAGAAATTCCAGTTTGCATTATTTATTATAGTAAGTAAAAATAATATTATAGAGGCTTTGCTTTTAACCTTGACTGCATGGCCCAAATTCTGAGGGCTCGAATTCTTAACCTCAGCATTGCTTTTTTAAAGTTAGAGATTTTTGCATGGAATCATAGAATATCAGGGTTGGAAGGTCATCTAGTCCAATCCCCTGGTCAAAGCAGGACCAATCCCCAGACAGATTTTTGCCCCAGATCCCTAAATTGCCCCCTCAAGGATTGAACTCACAACCCTGGGTTTAGCAGGCCAATGCTCAAACCACTGAGCTATCCCTCCCCCTGGAGGGATAAATAGAATAGATAAATAGGGTTAAATAGAATATAACAGTACTATTTTTCAGTACAAAATAAATGTTTCATATTATTCATTGTAGAATCCAAGTAAATTGAAACCAGAAAAAAAAGCTTTACACACACATTTCAACAGACATTCCAGAGTTTTGCATACCCTGGGTTCAGTAAGTCAATGGTATATTGATCAGCTGATTTTTTAAAAAGTGTATAAACGTTCATATGAGGAAAGTGGGAACTTCTCTAGACATATAATTAACTCAAAAATCAAATGCAGTAAATGTGATAAGTTCTTATTAATACATGAGTGCCTGTTATTTCAGATGTGCTGAGCACTTGTGGCTCACACTGACTTCAGCTGAAGTTGTGTCAGTATTTATGAAAATCAGGCTGTAAGATGCTGATACTGAAAAGGACTAATTGCTTGTAACGCCATTGAAATCAGTAGGAGTTGTGTGTGCTCAGCCCTTCTCAGTATCATGCATTATGTTTGTAAGTAGTTTTAGGAATTCAATTAGGATTTAACAGGGAAGCCTACATGAAATTAATTGGATATCAGTAAACTTAATTACTGGAAGTTCTGACGTTAAGCGTGCGTATGTTACTTAACTATTTTACATTTTTGTTAAATATTAATTAAACATAAAAGTATTGCATTTTTCATTAACATTGTTCTATCCATTATAATGTTATGTTAATTACATTTGAGTTTCAATCTGCTATTTTAAAAAAAATGCATAACATTATAAATGCCCTGTTAAAACCTTCATATGCCTATCTCATCAAAATTAAATGCTTATTTAGAGACCATGTAAAACTCCACTTTATGCTATTTGCAATGGTGAAAAGAGAAACTGATACAATAAGATATACTGGAACTATTATGCTCCCCTTAATTCATTTGTACAGTTATTAGAGTTTTGCATAATGGTACATTAATGTAATCTAAAATATTATAAAACATTTTGTGGTATTTGAAAAATTAGAGGATTAATATGAAGTATTAATGGAAAATATTTAGGCTGAATATCTCAAAATACTCTCTCCTCTATTATCATTCTCTTCTCTTTGCTAAAGATTCTTATACCATGCTAATCACTGTAGTATTTGAGCACTGTGCGATGAGACTACACATCTGTCATGTGGTGTTTGCTCTCTCATCTAGGGGGAGAAGCATGTGCAGAACAGTGTCTTCTTTTAGTAGGGCTTTAGGGGGGATTTTTTGTTTGTTTTTTGCTATGTATTATGTTAGAAAAGACAAGGTCAAAGAAATGCACACAAAAACGGTTTGCACAAATGTACCTGGTGTGGTTAGTTTGTTGATCTAAGACCTTTAACCTAGAGGCAGCACTAATTTTAGTTTGCCTGTTCCTATATTTATAAGCTTGGCAGAATTTTTTTTATATAATTTTGACAGATAGTGTCAATATTTATTTATAAATTTAAATGTTCACTGTGGAATAAATTATGGGGAGAGGGGTCAGACAATTATTAAATGACAATAGATGTTGAGATTCAAAAAGTGAAAGCTTTATAACTGTGAAAACACAAACTGTCAACATCAAATGTCAATATATGCAAAGTAAATATCTTTAAATCAAACTCTAAGTTCTCAAGCAGCATTTTTCTGTAAACTTCGATTATCAAACATGGAAATATATTTGCATCAGTTTGTGTGTGTACAGTGAAATCTATGTTTATTGACATCTACTGATAAAAGTCTAATCCTTCAATCCTTCCTATCTTTTCAAAAAAGACAAGGTTATACTCTTCCTTATGGAGAGAGAGAATCAGCATTCCAATACAGAGGCGATTTGACTGTGAACATAACTGTGTTAGGGCATTGTTTGAATGAATGCTAGCCCTATTTTTGTTATGTTTATTTTTATGGTCAAAGCATAATAAGATCCAAACTGTGACATGACAAATCATATACTGGCAATGAAGACGGAGGGGCAAAGTTACTATTTGTGTTAACTCCAGTGTGGTTACTTGCGCTAAATAATGCAGAGGGAAATAGATTAGAGTAGCTGGTGATATCAATTATATAACTAACAGTTTTACTACTCCAGTCTTAGTCGTAATATTTTGGTCCATGTCTAATGTCTTTGGTCTATACTGTAGTTTAAAGAGATCACAATCATTCAAGTGCCTGTACTAACAATTTTTTCTACACTTTAAATCTTAGTTCCCTTGGAAATTGAGAAATTCATTTTCTATCTGTCCCTTTCTGAATGAATAATTTCCTAGGAATTCTCACTTTCCTATCAAGGCATAAGAAATGAAGGAAAAAATCATTTACGAGAAAAGTCTGAAAATTTGCTAGTCTTTGTGATAGTTTTCATTACTAATGCATGTTATTAATACATGGTCTTAATAAAGATACTGGATTTATGGCATATTACAACAATCTGTAAGCCACTAACTCCGCTTTTTGTCCTATGACTACAGGGGTGTTAACGGGCCACTTAATCTTGAATGGTAAACTATCTGATCAATCTTGTATTTAGCTGTGACACTCTTAGAGCTTTTCTTCAGGCTGGGAAAAATATTGAGTGGCTTGAAAGCTTGTCTCTCTCACCAATAGAAGTTGGTCCAATAAAAGATACTACCTCACTCACTTTGTCTCTGAAATGCATGTTAGTCACAGATTTAGAAAGAGGAAAATACAACTACATACTCTATCCTAGAAGAAGCATCATAATTTTTATTTTTATTTTTACATTTTAATGTTGCCCCCAAAGGCTTTTTTTCTTCCAAACCCATTTGAGTAAGTATGGAAAATATATTTTCTATTTGTCCTTTATTATTTATTTTTATTTTTTAAATTGCTACAACATTTTTTTTATTTGAATATAAAATAATTCCTACATACCTCTTAACACTCACTACCGCTCACACCGTTGCTTTCACTACCACTTTAATAAAGGTATAGGTATATATTGGCAGAAGGATATTTAAAGGGACACTGAAAACATAAAAATAACACTTCTACCTAAAAGTATTGTACCTACTGTTATAATTAAAACCTAAGATTACTGTAACAGAACAAGATAGATTAGAGGAGAAAAATAGTCATTATTTATTTTCACACTTTATTTACTTTGTGCATTTGACAGCCTTTTGTGTATACTGGTAGTCAGTTTCAGATTCTTATAATCAGTAGTTTTCTATTACTTCTCTAGCTAATTCCCAGAATATAAGGGAGAGAAAATATTTTTGAATAGAATAGGAAATGTGATTTCATGCCCCAAAAATTGGCAAGATGGGGTTAGGTGCAGTATCTGAACCTACTGGTAATTTTTTTTTCAGTTCACTAGATTTCAAGTTTTACTTTGTCCCTTTAAAGAGAGTTCAAAATATGATACAAATCTACAACAAACAAGGAGTCAAAACCTTAAACTTATAACTTTATAGTTGGTTCTTGTCATATTCTTTACCTAAATTTTGAGGATGAAATTCTGACCTCATTGAAGTTGATTGTTTTTCCATTGATTTCATTGGGGTCAGGATTTCACCCAGGGTTTTCATAATTTCCAAGCTTTGGTTCTTTGAAAAGAAAAATAAATTATGGACAGTGCTAAAAGGTTGTTATTAAACTGACAGAGTGTGGTTGTTCAGTGTAAATAAATAATGAGGTAGCACATATTTTATTTTTGACAGATCAGCATATAACCCTCTCAGCTCTATGTAATAAATGGTAGAAAAGAGGGTAAATCAAGAAAAATACATGACACAATGTATTGACATACCAAATTTTACGCCACAGGAATCTTTCTACAAGGGACTTCCACAACATGAAAACAGGAGTTTATAATGGAAACACTTATACATGCTTAACTATAGCTCATTTACCATATCCAGATCATAAAATGATTATTTGTGGATGGTCATATTCATAGACCAATAGTGGTAAAGGAACTCATTTAGAAATCCTCTTACTAGCCTGCTATTAACTCTTTAGACAATGTTTTGCAGTCAGTCTAGGCAAAATGCATCACAGTGCACCTGTTCTACAGAAAGGGCATGTGAACATTTAAACCCCACTCAAACTCTGGGTCTTTAAGTGTTGCACAGAACCTTCCATAAAATGATGTGTACCTACAGTGTCTTCAGGATGCTGATGATACCCAGTTTCATACCTCCTCCGTTTTCTCTGACCGGGCTGAAGCAGTGGACTGAATGGCCCAACGTCTGCTGTAAATCAGGGCTGTTGGTTTCTGAGTGAAGTTCATAGTGTTGGTTTTAAACTGTAATGCCCTAAATGGTTCAGGATCTGGTTATCAGACAGCTTGCTTATTTTCTTACGTTATCTTTCCAGAATTGAGAACAGCAGAGATACACAAGCTGGGGTTAAAGGAAAAGGGCTGCTGGTGTGGCATCTTGGTGGGTTCTGTGAGTGTCCCCAAATCTGGAGTTTGTTTCCCAGCTTGGTTGCTATAGGCAAGACCGATTACCCTACTGGACTTAAAAGCCCACCCCCTTCTTCTGGGCATTTGAGTACAAGGTAGATGGAGGGGTGTGGAATTGGGTGAGAGGGCTTTTGAGTAGACTGTAAACTCTTTGGGGCCAGGGACTCTCTCTTTCTTCTATGTGCAGCAGCTAGCACAGTGGGGACCTGATCCCTGGCTGGGCACTACTGAAATACACATTTTAAAAAACCTTGATGATTTTATACTTGCATATTGTGAAATGTAACGTGTTGTAAATGTTCCCAGTGAAGTAGAGGGTGTTTGTTATAAAGATGAGTAAATAAAACTCTCCACTGGCCCAATATGATCCTTATCCCCCCCTCCCCCCCCGGCCTAATTTCAATGTATGTACAATATCTTGAGGGGAACGACAGTTATGTCCTTTTCAAAGAAAGTTGCTAACCACTTTATGGAGGAAGTTGACACAGAAAATCATTTAGCTGCATTATGTTAAAGGACAGACCATGATCTATCAGGAAAATTTAATTAACAAACACATTTCTCCCTATATCCCAAGTTTAATTTTCACATGACAGCTCTATTGGACAAACTTACCTCCTTACAGTACAATATGTCATTCCAGGTTATTTAAATTTGGTTCTCTATGATCATTTGCCAGGGAGAAGTTGAGGCAGGTTAGTAGTCAGGAACAGTCATCCTGCTTATTTGTACACTTTGAATGAGCAAAGGGGGTTTCCCTTCGTCTTTCCTTCCCACCCTTTCCAAAATAGGAAGTAACAAAAAGAAGAAGAATGCTGAGACTCTCAGCTCTGCATTTTAGGGATTACTACAAAATCTCGGTAATTTCTGTAGCAGGTAAACATATTCCATGCACGTTTTGTTGCCTCTTGATCCCTTTTATTTAATGTTAAACAGCTACTGTAAAGTGGCCACACTATAAAGAGCTCTTTCTCCCACTTGCTTTACTTCACTGCATTAACAGAACTTCCTTGTGAAAGCATTGTATCTTCATAAGCTTCTCTGCCCATGAGTCTCCAGAGAGAAGAATACATACAGTGTCTGTGGAATAAGAGACAGCTCACTGCACTGAACTAGATTCTTTCCCTATATGTGTGTGAGTGATATGCATAACTGAATGCTTCCTTACAGGTTTGTTTTGCTCTTATGCCTGCGCGAAGTCAAAGCTGCAATAAAGAGGCTGAGTCCAGTGAGCTGCATTCAACAAAACTATACAGCAGTTTATGCTACATAATATCTAAACCTTTAAAACCCATGAGGTATGGATAGATTATAGCAGTTCTAATATTAGGCGGCTTCTTCTCAACACACAGAGTAAATATAAACATTTATGTTGCTACTCACACATCACTTAAGCAGAGAAATAGAGTGGCCTTGTAAGAAAGTGGTGGATGAAATTATCAGTCTTTTCCTCGTTATTAATCTCCATCAGCATAGTGCCTAGAAGCCCAAGTCATGGACATGACCCCAGTATGATAGGCTCTCTACAAACACAGAGCAAAAAGATGGTCCCTGCCCCCAAAAGTATGTCTCTCTCTATATATATTCCTCCCGTCTGCCCCCCCCCCAAAAAACCCCACCTACCTTTGACTCACGGTTTCTAGTCTGCATGTCCCACTGACAAACTATAAAAAGATGAAAAGGATGGAAATAAGCAGTTTAGTCATTCAATAGCCCACCTCTATACCTGCTCATCAGTTCCCTTTCTCAACGAGGAGACATCATTTAATTATTAAAGTGTGAAACAAAGAGAGTTTATTTCTTTAAGTACCAGCTAATAATGTCTCTACTACACATACCTGAGAGACCACCCCGTGTGATTCTGACACAGTTTCAGTTAGTTGAGATGCAAGAAAGAGGGGGCTGCCAGTGGGGCATTTTCTATGAGGGCTCTTGGCTCTGGAGCTTGCTCTTCACTGAGGTCTGAAATAGAATAAATTGTTGATATTTAGGGCACACTGCACACCCCAGCCATTTGCTAAGTCTTTGGCAGACAGCTGGGGCTGTGGGCGGAATGGAGTTAGAATAGAGAGGTGTACCTTTTTTGCTTACTTAAGTTATTAGCTGGAAAATTCATTTGCATTTTGTGGTGTGCTTGCTGGGTGTTACTTTGTGGATTGTCATTTTAAATAATTATTAGGGAGCCTGTCTTTTGTGCTTAAAACAAAAGAAAAATATGAATGTACAATTAGTAGGGCTGTTGCGCAATTAAAAAATTAATTGCAATTAATCGCATGATTAAAAAAATTAATCATGATTAATCACACTGTTAAACAATAATAGAATACCATTTATTTAAACATTTTTGGATGTTTTCCACATTTTCAAATATATTGATTTCAATTACAACACAGAATACAAAGCGTACCATGCTTACTTTATATTTATTTTGATTACAAATATTTGCACTGTAAAAAAAACAAAAGAAATAGTATATTTCAATTTACCTAATACAAGTACTGCAGTGCAATCTCCTTATCATGAAATTTGAATTTACAAATGTAGAATTATGTACAAAAAATAACTGCATTCAAAAATAAAACAATGTAAAGCTTTAGAGCCTACAAGTCCACCCAGTCCTACTTCTTGTTCAGCCTATCGCACAAACAAGTTTGTTTACATTTGTAGCAGATAATGCTGCCCGCTTCTTGTTTACAATGTCACCAGAAAGTGAGAACAGATGTTTGCATAGCATTATTGTAACCGGCGTCGCAAGATATTTACTCTCCATGTATGCTGAACATTTGTATTCCCCTTTCATGCTTCAGCCACCATTCCAGAGGACAGGAGTCCATTCTGATGGCGGGTCGTCAAGGCTGATTCCCCACTCTGGCACTTTGAGTGCAGAAGATGGGGGCCCACAAGGATTCTAAAAAATAATACTGGCCACTCCAGGCTTGTATTAAACTCCCAATGTTACAGCTTCTCTGTGACCTTGGATGGGTAGATGCTGCCACCACCCAAGTGCAGAACCCCTTTGGGAGCCCAGGAAGGCGCACTTGGGAATTCCTTTCTTTGGGATACCCTCAAGCCCTTTCACCCCCCTCCGGGGAAGAGCTGAGAAAGGGGGAAAAAAAATAAGGAAATCAGCTGTTGCCACCAGCTAATTAAACAAAATGCACAAACCTCTTAACAAAAATCCAATTCTGTTCTTAAAAAAGGTAAATTTTATTAATAAAAAACAAGAAAATACATCTGGGAACTCAGGCTATTGCTAGATTTTAAAAGAGCAACTACAAGGATTAAGCATCAAGAATAGCTTTCTTGACGTCCAGCTTAAAGGTTACAAGCAAAACAAAAGTAACTGGTGTTAGCACAGAGGAATCCACAAGCCATAACGAAATAAAAGGGATAACCCTAATTGCATCTTCCTAGACATTTCCTGATCTACTTACATATCTGGGGTTTTAAATGAGTAGTTTCTAGGTACGATACTGATGATTTTTCCTACCTGGCCCAAGCTTCTTACAGCATAGCTGCCGCCCTGTCCACCTGTCCCCGGGAGAACATCAACAGACAGACAAAAGGGGAGTCTTTTTTCAAGTTTAAAAAGTTCTAGCCTTCCCATTGGCTCTTTTGGCCAGGTGCCCACTCACTTCCTTTTACCTATGCATAGCAGTGAGTCTTTTTAACCCTTTACAGGTAGAGCAAGTAGAGAACAGTAACTAGGAGGGATTTTATAGCTACTGGCTGGCTGGGTGGCCATGAAAGGGAGCTTACCCCTCACCCCCTTCATTTATCACATGGGTTCTGCTCAATAACTATTCAAAGTTGTGCAGACTGACTCATGTTCATTTTCATCATCTGAGTCAGATGCCACCAGCAGAAGGTTGATTTTCTCTTTTGGTGGTTCGGGTTCTGTAGTTTCCGCATCGGAGTGTTGCTCTTTTAAGACTCCTGAAAGCATACTCCACACCTCGTCCCTCTCAGATTTTGGAAGGCACTTCAGATTCTTAAACCTTGGGTCGAGTGCTGTGCTATCTTTAGAAATCTCACATTAGTGCCTTTGCATTTTGTCAAATCTTCAGTGAAAATGTTTTTAAAATGAACAACATGTGCTAGGTCATCATCTGAGATGGCTATTCCATGAAATATATGGCAGAATGTGGGTAAAACACAGAGCAGGAGACATACAATTCTCCTCCAAGGAATTCAGTCACAAATTTAATTAATGCATTATTTTTTTTTAACAAACGTCATCAGCATGGAAGCATGTCCTCTGGAGTGGTGACTGAAGCATGAAGGGGCATATAAATATTTAGCATATCTGCCATATAAATACCTTACAAAAGTGCCATGCGTACGCCTGTTCTCACTTTCAAGTGACATTGTAAATAAGAAGCGGGCAGCATTATCTCCCATAAATGTAAACAGACTTGTTTCTCTTAGCGATTGGCTGAACAAGAAGTAGAACTGAGTGGACTTGTATGCTCTAAAGTTTTACATTGTTTTGTTTTTTAGTGTAATTACGTAACAACAACAAAATCTATGTTTTGTACTTGCACGATAAAGTTGAACTACAGTACTTGTATGAGATTAATTGAAAAAATTCTTTTGTTTATTATTTTTACAGTGCAAATATTTGTAACCAGAAATAATATAAGATGAGCACTGTACGCTTTTTATTCTGTTGTAATTGAAATTAATATATTTGAGAATGTAGAAAGATATCCAAAAATATTTAATAAATTTCAATTGGTATTCTGTTGTTTAGCAGTCCAATTAAAACGGCGATTAATCGTGATTAATTTTTTTAATCATGATTACTCTTTTGAGTTAATCATATGAGTTAACTGCAATTAATTGACAGCCCTAATTATTAGTAATATTGTTAATTTTTCACATTCTACTTTCATTGTGGGTGGTTTTTCCTCTCCAAATCCTATTTACAGTAATAGAAGCTACATAGATAAGTCTTTCACATACATGATAACAGACCGTACTTCAGTCATGTGCTTAGGCTATATCAGATGTGGCAACATGGTCTGATGGGTATTCTCTAATATGGTGTGCTCCACATTTTCTTATTGCAACAGGCACATTCACCATGCTGGTAGGGCACCCTCGTTCCGTGTTTACAGAGATAGCAACTTGCCTCTAAAAGCAGTCTGAACAGTCTCTAGTGAGGCGCTTGCATATTCTAATCAGCACATCAGAAGCCAGGACCTCATTTGAGGTTTTTCTCTTCTTGTCTTGCTCTGCTGGTTAAGTGAATTCTTCACGATGGATTGGACATATCAATTCCTTATTCTTGCTGAGAGAGAAATGCTCAGGGGCTTCATTGAAGGCCTGTTTCCACTTGATATGCGGAGCTTAGGTAGGCACAAGCAGATGGATAACTGTCATTCCACTTAGAATGAAACCTGTCAGAAGCAGGACAAATAAGAATTGCTCATTCCATTTTGGTGTGGACTCTTTCAACCCCAATTAATTTACTGTATATTTTCAATTCAGTAATCCTCTAGCCTTTTTCTCCCCTTCATTTTAGGAGTTGTATTCCACTAGGCTCAGCAACAGGGTTCACTGATGCATGTAAAGAAGGTGGCAAGAAACTAAGTTTCAGCTCATTTTTAAAACAGCCCCAATTAGTTTTTTAATCAAAAGTGCTTTGCTCAGGTAAACAACAAACACCTTTCATGGAAAAGCTCCAGTGTAGTTTAAATCATAATCCAGTAAGTGCCAACACCTCCTATTTTTAGAACCAGTAATAACTCTGCTTCTAAACAGAAACTACTGTACAAGCCTTCATGAAATTGTTATTCTGTGGGCCTATCTAGACCAGGAGAATGATTTGTCAGCTTTCTCTATCCATAAGACTAATTGTCAAGGCCACATAGAAAGCCTCGGATTCTTCTCTCACTTACAGCATGTCAAATGAAGAGTAACTCCTGATGTCAGTGAAGTTAGTCTGATGTGTGTGAGAGGAGAACCAGGCCAAGAAACAATATGCAGCAGCCCAACACCTGGGCAGGAGGGACTACCAAGAATGTATTACTGTTATGGGTTGAGTTAAAACCTCGTTCAAACTGCTGTGTGAATGTGCCCTTCATTTCAGATAATGGTTAAGGGGCCACACCTAAGAAAAGGCCTGTCAGGGCAGGTCTACACTTAAAATGCTGCACCAATGGAGCTGTGCCGCTATAACACTTTAATGAAGAGGCTCTAAGATGATGGGACAGGAATCTCTCGTTGGCGTAGTTAATCCACCTTGCAGTATCAAGGTCAGTGGGAGAAGCCTTCTCACCAACATAGCGCTGTCTACACCAACACTTAGGTCAGTATAGCTGCGTTGCTCAGGGGTGTGGATTCTTCCATACGTAGCTTTGACATAGTTATACTGAAGTAATTCTGTAGGGTAGACTTGCCCTTAGAGTCTGCCCGGAAATGAGCACCATGTGGTGGGGGCGGTATTGTGACCAGGTGTGTTGGGGGGGCTGTATGTGCGAGAGAACATACACAAACTGAGAATATACCAAGCAGAAGCAAAAAGCAAGAAAGCCAAGCAGTACCCAGTGAGCATAGTGTGACCCTGGGAAAAGCTAGAGAGAGCATTTCTGAGTCTCTCTTGGCTAAAGAGGCTTGGGACTGTACACTAGGAAACTGCTTCCTCCTGCATTTGGAGAAGGACGACTTTTTGTACATTCTTTGTAAATAAACAAGATTGGTATTTTCTTTGATTCAGACTCCATCCATTTCTATTTCCAACTGGAACATCCCCAGGGCTCTGAATTTTGGATATCTGCTTGGGTCAAAAAGCAACAACACTACACTCCATTTGCCTCCAGGTCCAATTTGAGCCTTCAATGGACAGAGTTGCTTGGATGTATCAGAGAAGGAGTGACACCAATACAGTGGTCACTATGAAAATCAGCATTGCCAACTGTTTACTACACCATGCTTGGCCTCTCCATTCTGGCTATATATATCTCAAGAGGTGAATGCTGTTACTAAAGGAGAGATGAGTGGATTGGTGTTTTGCGGCAATCCCATGGAGCTGGCAGAATCAAGGGTGCAAGTGAACAGCATTTTTTTGATACTAATGTTTTAGATTTTGAAAAATTAGATGTATTGTTTTCATGCCTTGTGTAAAAATCAATCTAATTGAGATGGTTCTCTATGAAATTCAAAGGGATGGTTCAAAAATGCCATAGCATTTTTCCACAAAGGGATAAGTTCTTCCCCCCTTAAGCAAGTTGAGGCAGCGCGACTTCCTATTCTCTGTTACCACCTCTCCTGTTATACATAGCTCCTTCCCTCCCTGGAGAGTCTCTTCCCACCTACCCATCCCTGTTTGTCCCTTTTCTCCTTCATCCCTCAGTGCCACTGAGAAGTACTATGTCACTTTCATTATGTGGCTTGTGCCCCAGGTGTCTTAAGGCAGTGAGCTAGGCTCAAACTTTAAATACACAGAGGCCTGAAAATGTTTGAGAGTAGCTTGAGAGAAAAAAAATAAACACCTCCGAAGGCCAAGTTCTTAGACAACAAAACAAAATTCAAGCAAACAGCTGCTAATTTGTGGATGTAGTTTGAATTTGAAGTAGGGCTTATTTCCAAATCCTTTTATGATTTGAGTCTAACAGATTGCACAACTGCTTACCTTCCTAAGGCAGCATTTAGAAGGAAGCTGTAATGTATTTAATATCCTATCATCAACATCAGAGTGGTAACTGTCATTGTAAAATATCTGCAGTAGCAGATTATCTCTCCCAATACCTGCTTGAAATTGAGGGTAAAACACTGCATTTTTCCCTTTCAGATTGGTAAGCATGCAGGTTCTGTTTGTTAGGATTTTGTTTCACTTTATCTTGCTCTGGGGTATACATCACATGGGAAGTGGAGGAGGAGGAGAAGGAGTCTGGAAAATGTTTGTGCATGTCAGATTTCACTGTATCCAATTTCATGAAAAAGCTGCCGACGACGACTTCTGAAACCAGCAAAACCTTTTTTCTTTCTAATTACATTTTCACCATATGCTCATCCAGATGGCTTATATTGACATGTTCTAGGGTGTTATAAATGACCTTGCTTTAGAGAATTTAACCACTGAAGAAGCTTATGAAAAAAATAGAATTGACACTGACAGAAAAATGATCAGACTCTTTTCTTTCTAGGACAATTCTTCCAATTATTTCTTGTATCTGTGGTATTGACCCAGACTCTCTCACAATTAGTCAACTTTTGTCAGGCATCGCCATTCATTGCAACAATGGAAATACAGGATCGGGGTTTTATTAAAGTCTAAACATTAACTCCTTCATGACCTGTTTAAAATACATTAGTTTCTAAAAAGAGATTCTGCAATTCCAATTGTGAATTACCTTCATCTTTACTGGACAGTAGAAGAGTGTATGCAGCCACCAGATTCTCTTTCAGTAGTAGTCACTACTTAACAGCCTATCTAAATATTTTAATATCTTTTCCAGTGTTCCTGTTGCCAGGAGAAAAATAAGCAAGCTTGATGCATATTTGTTGAGCAGATTTAACTGCCCTAATTCTAAACAATGTGCATGGAACCTCAGAGTATAAATTAACTTAGAGAAAAAGCACATGTGAGGGTACAAGGGACTGGGAAAAGGGATATAGAGTGTCTCATCTCAAGGTTACTAGTTCAAAATAGACAGGTTGAAAGTGACCACAAGTTGCTACCATCTAGTTTTTTAGGTAGTCTTTGTGAAATGAGTTTGATGGTCTTATTCCAGCTCTCAGCCACCATAATTGGCTTTAATTGTCATCATTGCTGTGGCAGTCTCAGCAGAGAAGCCAAGGACTGAATGGGTATATAGGCAATGTCAAACAGTGTTGCCATGTCTCACAGTTTTATCCCAAGTCTCAGGATATCAAGTATCTGGAGGTTTTACTTGACACCGCAGCTCCTGGAGATGAGGGATTATGTACAAATCACAGCTTTCATCTAAAAAAATTCTGGCACTCAGCAAAGGAAAGCTCAAAAATGTGATCTGAGCACACCCTCATGGGTCAAAATACAGGAAGAAAATAAAATGAACCCTAAACTTATTATTTGGGGGTGGGGGGAAATCTCAGAATTAAGCCAATCTCTGGATTTTGGAAGGCGTGACTCATTTTTGAATGTTTGGGGTTGGCAGTCTTGTTTCTGTCCTTTGCCCTGTACCGAAGTACATTGTGGAGTGTATCTAGGACTATATCTACACTGCAATCAGGAGGAGTGATTGCAACCTATGTAAATCAATCTAGCTCAGTTGTGTCCACACCTGCTGCAATCACACCTCTGAATTCAGCATAAACATACCTTAACTGTGAATAAACTTTGCTCTTTATGGCTGTCAATCTGGCAGCTTTTGTATGTGGTAAATTCACAAAAAGTTTTTAAAAAAATTAAAATAAAAGAAAATATAATTTAGCTGCGCCTCAATAAATTAAATTTTGTTTGAAAATATATAAGGGTTTGATCAATCCACCTTTTTCTTACAGACCGCTCCATTTTTTTACATTAGTCAGACACCCACAAAATATGGACTTTGCCTCAACCTCTGACTTAGATATTATTCATTCAGGCTAAGATTTTCCAAAGGGTTTAAGGTACCAACTTCTTCTGAATGTCAATGAGACAATTACAGCCTTAATCAATAATATACAGCCCTGAACTTTTAATTCATAAAAATGAGGTTTCTACAGTCACTGTTGAGCAATATGGATACCGTTGAAACCAGGGCAGGAAATCTTTCTGCTGGAAAATCCTACCTCCATTCCAATCCAATTGCCAGTCACTCAGAAATCCAAGAGATCTGACATTTCTGTAGACTCTCTCTCTCTCCTTTCAGTTATTGAAAAGGACTGCATCTGCCAAATTTCAAGGCAAAAAACGATATTAATAAGGAGTTGAAATTGAGAGTACAGGTCAGTAATTTAGCAAAACCTACATTACAGAGATGTTGTAATTATCCCAAACCAAGTGTTATAAACCCATGAAATTCAGTGTTCAGATTACATTTAAAATAATTCCAAACATGCTGAAGTATGAAAAGGCACAAATGAGGTATACAAACAACTTTAGCTCTGGGCTGTAGTGCGATGGGGTGCGACTCACCACTGTGGCACCTCCTACTGGGAATTAGCTCTGCACCCCCTTCTGGTGGTGTCTCACCCACCAGCACCTCTGCTCCTGGACCCATGTCACTCCCATGACTGTGGCATCCCCTTCATGACACTGCCCTCCGGCTGTGCCATGCTCCATGTTCTCCCCTTCCGGGGGACCTACAATCTCTGCCCAGCCACTTCCCCCAGTGGCAACTCCCTAGGGCTGCTTTTAACCCCTTTTCTGCCAGTGCGGGGCAGCTGCCCCATCCCATGACACTATGCAATAACCATATGATTATGACTACTGAATGTTAGTAACTGTAGTCAGATTATATTAAATTTGTCAAGACACCTTAGAATTGTTTTCTCTCTGGGTATCATTGCAGGATATAGATAAAGTTGTTGGGGCATCTTAACTATGCATTTCCATAATAGCATGCATGATAATTACAATATCCCTGTAATGTATTTTACCCTAAAATTACAGATACATATTCTCAATCTGAACTCCATTTTAACTAGTTTTTGTCTGGGAATTCCTTTGGGCATTTTTGTGGTTTAAAATTAAAAATTTCACTCATGGACCTCAAAGAGAATGTTCCTGTGTAAGATGTCTAATGAGTGGCAGATATCGCTTTAAAAAATGTAAACACTTATGGCCAGACACTCGAGTATACTCTGGCTGTTTTATGCCACTTTGAAGCAGTGCAAACCAACTAGAGCATACTGGCCAGTTAAACTAGGTTTGCAGTTTCTTTGCAAAGGTGCTGGAGTACTCCCACCCCAGGTTTCCCCTCCCTCTTCCAATTTCCCCCTTCCTGTCGCACCTCACTACATTCCCCTGTGCACATGCGCACGCACACACACACACACCAGTTTTCACCTTCCTTTTAAACCCCCACATTCTTCTGTGTGCGTACACACACACACACAAACTCCTTCCCTTGTTCCTCCCTGTGATGAGGTTCCCTCACCATTCATGGCACCTCCTCCTGGCCATCCTGGGGATTAGCTCTGCCAGATGCTGCACCCTCCTCAGCAGACTCTCGACCCATCTTCTCAGTCTGTAGCCTCTCACGCTCTTGGAGTGGCAGCCCTCTTGTGCCCATGGAGCAGAGAGCCCATGGCTTGGCCCTCCAGCAGGTCTCTAAGGCTCTCCTCTTCCAGGGAAATCAGTCCCTCTGGACCAGCTGCCCAGCAGATGTTGTCAACACCTGGTGCCACTACCCAGTGGCTGGTAGAACCCAAGCCTGCCCTCTACAGTGGGTTCCAGCCCAGGGAACCTATAACTTGTAGCCAAGGCATGTACTATCCTTGGAGCTGTTTCCCTGGGCCTCTTCCTACATACTTGGCTCCCCTCTCTTTGGGTTTGCCAGCCCACTCTCCATTCTCTCAGGGATCAGAGTGGTAGCCATGTTAGTCTGTATCAGCAAAAACAATCAGGAGTCCTTGTGGCACCTTAGAGACCAACACATTTATTTGGGCATAAGCTTTCGTGGGCTAGAACCCACTTCATCAGATGCATGAAGTGGAAAATACAGGAGCAGGTATAAATACATGAAAGGATAGGAGTTGCCTTACCAAGTGTAAGGTCAGTCTAACAAGACAATTCAATTAACAGCAGGATACCAAGGGAGGAAAAATAACTTTTGAAGTAACAGTAGGGGGAAATTAGGATGGCGGAAATTAGGTTTAGGTTTTGTAATGACCCAACCACTCCCTGTCTTTATTCAGGTATGTTCATGGCTGTGAGTTTGGCAGGGCCCTAACTATGGTGCTACAACTGGCACCTCAATATTGGGCAGATCGGAAGAGGAAAAGTATCTGTGTCAACACCTGCCAGCCGTCACAAAGCTTTGAGTAGTCATCTTATCTCTAATAGGGGTCTGTCCTAGGGAAACCCCACCTGGAGCACCCTCCCACAGTAGGCCATGGCACAACAGGCATACCTGCCTCAGTTTCCCTTCTTCAGAGTCACCAGTAACTCCACTGGAAGCTTTCTTGATTCACTAATACATGCTTTGGGGCCAGTTGATTACTAAAACATAGTTCAAATCATCCCTAACATAGAAGTCCCAATCATTGTCCATTTCTCAAACTCAGTGTATGTTGTTCTTAAAATCCCATATCCTCTAGTCCATCAATATAGCACATCTCTCAAACCAGCATCTTCCACCACACCAGGGCTCTTCTTCAGTCCTCTTCTACCCATTTACCCAGACAGTCACCCCAGGCTTTCTGCTCTGTGCATTGCAATCCACTCTTCCTAGTGGGAATCCCCACAGCCTCTCTGGTGGGAATTCATTCTCACCAGGGGAGCCTCCTTACTCCCCCGTCCCTCAGCCCTCTCCATTCCTCTGGCTCCAGCTTTACAGCATGGAGATGTCAGTGGATAAGCCCTGCTGCTGCTCCCCTGCCTTCAGCCTTTTCCAGGAACCTTCTACAGGGACCTCCCGCAGTCTCCTGATCTCTGGCAGCACTAAAGTGCCCTTTCCTGAGTTCCTTCAAGGACGTCCCCCCTCTGCATTCCAGATGCCCCCTCTTAAAACCCAGTTAGGAAACAGCTGAGGAATCACAGGTGCACTGACCTCTTCCTCCTTAAAGGGCCAGTGCCACCCTGTGACAGAGTCCTATACATTCATCTTGCTGTTCACCTGTAATCCTTCTGGATAAGGTTCCTATATACAGGAGTGTTCTGCACAGCCATTTGTGGAAGTGTAAATTGTGGTGACTTATTAGATGATATCTTGTAGGTGGATAGCCTTTAAAAAAAAAAATCACTAAAACAGGCCACGCTACTCAAAATCATGATTGACTGCTCCCTGCTGATATTCTGTTTTAGGCTTTGGATAATAGATACTGTGCTGCCACTGAGGAGTCTTAAGATAAGATGATGCAAAGGATGGAACCAGGCATCAAAGAGCACAGCTGCTCCTTTGAACAGCCCCTGTTCCTGTTGTAGGAATTTGTTATCTGGGATGCTACAGTTGACACCATTTTCTCCTTATTCAATCCAGACTAAATGCTAGAGTACCTGGGGACCTAAAATATACAAAGGCAGAAAAGGACAGCAATCCTGAAAGGCTAGTATTTTTCCAAGGCTCAGACACTGGCTTCCAAATCACTCACTTATTCACCATTTTGTAAATACGTCACTGTATTGATGGCAGCCTCAAATGATGAAGAACCTGTTACAGAAATGAAGGCTACAATCACCAGGAGAAAATGATTAGAAATAGGACTTCAACATTCTCCTCTAAATTATGTTATAGGGATTTCAACTGAGAGATAAAGAAAAACAAATGGAAAATGTTTGAAACCTCATGATCCCTACCCAAGTGCAGTTTAAAATGTTAAATAGGCAAGTTTCTGAAATGTCAGTATCCTCTAAAACAGGGTCTTGATTAAAGACAAGAGCTTTGGAAACCCAAATCCATAGCTGGAATTGATTCTGGGGGACCTGAAGATACTGACATAAGTACTATATTTCAACCACTATAATCAGAATAGTGGTCAGATTTTCTAAACCTCATAAAAATTGACCCAGTATTAATAGAAAAATGTTACAAGATTCTCGAGGGCAGAAGTAGGAGACAGGGTATGGGCCGGTTGTCACTAACATTACTTGATGTATAGGAAAAGAGGGGATTTACAGGCTGAATTCATTCATTGTCATAGTTCCCAGGCCACAAGGGGCCATTGTGATCATCTAGTCTGACTTCCTGTATAACACAGGCCATAGAACTTCTCCAAAATAATTCCTAGACATATCTTTTAGTAAAACATCTAATTGCGATTTAAAAATTGCCAGTGATGGAGAATCCAGTTTGAATTAGTCTAGCTTCAGCTTCCAGACACTGGATCATATTATACCTTTTTCTGCTAATTGAAGAACACATTATCAAATATTTGTTCCTCATGTCAGCAGTGTTCTCTAATTTTTCCCCACCCATGTGCAGAATGAATTTTGTTATGTGCACCAATATGGAGGTGATGTGTGACTCATCACCTCCATATTGGTGCACATAACAAAATTTATGTGGTGGGGTGGGGCCAAGGGGTTTGGAGTGTGGGAGGGGACTCAGGGCTGGGGCAGAGGGTTGGAGTGCAGGGGGGTGAGGGCTCTGGCTGGGAGTGAGGGCTCTTGGGTGGGGCTGGGGGCTCAGGCCTGGGGCAGAAGGTTGGGGTGCAGGGCATGAGGGCTCTGTCTGGGGGTGTGGGCTCTGGGGTGGGGCTGGGGATGAGGGGCTCAGGGCTGGGGCAGAGGGTTGGGGTGCAGGGGGGTGAGGGATCTGGGGGTGTGGGCTCTGGGGTGGGGTTGGGAATGCGGCAGGTTGGTGGGGGTATGCTGAGGAGCTCTCTTTCCCTGCAGCAGCACCTGGGCTGGGAGGGGAGAGAGGCACCTCTCCCCGCTGTGGCAGGTCCAGGCCAGGCTGGGCAGGGCTGCCCAGAGGGGGGGTGTGCAAGTGGGACAATTAGCCCCAGGCCCTGGGTCCCTGCCCCCACAAGAATGTTGGAGGCTCCCTCCGCCCCCCGCCTTCCCCCATCCCCCAGCGCCTCAGTGCGCCGCGTCCAGGAGCAGCCCTGGACAGCGCTGCAGTGGTGGGGTAGGGCCTGAGGTCCTCCTGCTCGGAGCCGCGTGGTAAGGGGGCGGGGCTGCGAGCTCCGGCAGGTCTAGAGGCAGGAGCTCCTGGATGCGGCTTGCTGAGGCTCTGGGAGAGGGGGAAGGCGGGAGTAAGCAGCATGGTAAGCCCCTCTGAGCTGGGCACCCTCCCGACCCCATCCCCCCACAGCCCTGACCCCTACTTCCAAGCCCAGCCCCTCTGAACCAGACACCCCCCAACCCCATCCCCCCACAGCTCTGACCCCCAGCTCCGAGCCCAGCCCCTCTGAGCCGGATACCCCCCGACCCCATCCCCCCCACAGCCCTGACCCCCAGCTCCGAGCTCAGCCCCTCTGAGCTGGGCACCCGCCGACCCAGAGCCCAGCTCCCCACCCAGCTCTGGGCAACAGTAGCGCCACCCCCAGGCAGCGACAGCCCATTGGCACCAACCATCACCCAGCGACAGCCCATTATGTAATTGCAAATGTATACCTACCATTAAAGCATTTAATGTTTTTAAATAGTGTATTTTGTGTATTTTCAAATTAAAAATTATTTTGAATGTATTTCACTGGTTATTTTTTA
The DNA here is from genome assembly GCF_002925995.2 of Terrapene triunguis. Classification (NCBI taxonomy): domain Eukaryota; kingdom Metazoa; phylum Chordata; order Testudines; family Emydidae; genus Terrapene; species Terrapene triunguis. Next base: position 7,589,347 of record NW_020664373.1, read on the forward strand.
CATTTCCAAATACATGTTACTGTAGTATTGCAACTCTTTTTTATGGAAGGGGCCCCCCGAAATTGCTTTGCCCCAGGCCCCCTGAATCCTCTGGGCGGCCCTGAGGCTGGGTCGGGGCCAGGGGAGGGGCACCTGTCCCCTGGCCGTGGCAGATTCGGCGCTGGACTCGATCAGGGCCAGGGGAGGGGCACTGTGGCAGGCCCAGGCCTTGGGGAGAGGCATCTCTCCCCGCCGCAGCCCTGAGTGCCTTAATAGGCAGCTGCGCGGCCGTGCAGCTTAGAGGGAACTTAGCATGTCTGTACTTACAGACTGTAATTAAGTCACCCCTTAACCTTCTCTTTGTGAAGCTAAATATATTGAGCTCCTTTAGTCTATCACTATAAGGCAGGTTTTCTAATCCTTTAATCATTCTCGTGGCTCTTCTCCGAACCCTCTCCAATTTATCAACATCCTTCTTGAATAGTGGGCACCAGAACTAGACACACTATTCCAGAACTGGTTGTACTAGTATCAACTTTGGAAGTAAAATAACCACTCTATTCCTACTCAAGTTTTCTCTGTTTATGCATCCAAGATTTGCATTAGCCCTTTTTGCCACAGCATTGCACTAGGAGCTCATGTTCAACTGTTTATCAACCATCACCCCCAAATTTTTTCAGAGTCACTGCTTCCCAGGATAGAGTCCCCCATGCAGTATGTACAGTCTACAGTCTTTGTCCCTAGATGTAGCCATATTAAAACACATGCTGGGTGCAAGCAAACAATACCAAGTGATCCTGGTAGCTTTAAATCAGTGACCTGTCTTTTTCATTATTTACCACTCCCCCAGTTTGTGTCATCTGCCAACTTTATCAGTGATGATTTTATATTTTTGTCTAGGTCACTGAAAAATATTAAATAACACAGGCCAATTTAGAAATAAAGAGATAAGATTCAAAATGTGTAAGGTATTCATTTTTGTCATATGTGAGCCGTACTATACAAACTAGGAGAAAATACATTTGTAGTAATAGAATAAGCTGGGACAGGACAGCAGGTTCTTTTTTGCTGACTCACCCTAATGCAAATATTAGGACCCTGCACAGAGGTACAAAGCTGTTTCAGCTGACTCGCTCTGACTCAGACTAAGTCCTATTAGCGCCAACCGTGACTATAAAAGGGCTTGATCAAGGGAACCCATGAGCATAGACGGAGAGGTCCTGCAGGGAGAAACTTTGGAAAAATACGGACGCTTGTTTTGTTGGTGCTTTTTAAGTTAATGAAAGCTAACTCCAGGAACAGAGAACATTTGTACCAGTACCAGTGGGAATGTATAAGTGTGTTAGGTGTAGGGAGGGAAAACCACCAACTTGAAGAGGCTTTAAACATGGAAGGATGATTAGTGCACACAGCTTTTCTACATATTAACAATTACACATACATTTCCTGGGGTGTTCTTGCGGGAATGTGAAAACCTTAATTCTTGAAGATGGAAAGAGAGGAAAGATGAGGTAGACTTCTGAACCTGAATGAAACCCCACCCAATTCTCATTTGTTATGAATGTTTTTTATGATATAGAGGGAGGTGGTGTTTGAGTCTGCTATTATTACAGTCCATATATTCCTAAGGAGACTGACTTTCAAACTGACCGTATGTCACACTGGATGGCTTTCCTGTTCCTTAACCTTTTCTGCTCAAAAAAGGTGCTTAACAGCACGATCTTCTCCTGCCAGATAAAGACTTCTGTTTTCTGGGATATGACTTTGATAGCTTCAATTAATTGATTTTAACCATTTCTTATGCACAGAGTTTGAGTGAGACATTCTCCCAGAATAAACCGAGACTTGTCTTTTTGAGGGTTGATTTTACCTAGTACTGTAATAAGACAGAGCTATCACCAATTGTTGTTTTCCTTTCTTCTCTTCCCTTTCATTTTTCTCTTTCTCCTCTGTATTAATCTTCTTGCTCTGTTGATCCAAAAACAAATGATCCAGTGTTCTAAATATACAATTGAGTGTTACATTTGTTTCCAGAGTGCTTGAGGCTGCTCAAATATATGCAAACTGTGCTGAACGTTTTATACTTAAGGCTACAGGTTGACTGGGTATACCCTCTCCTCTCACACATGTTACAGCAGAGAATTGGGCACTTCATTTTCTGGAATGTAATTGTAATGTTTTAAATAAATACAAGGATGCTTTATTTTCCTCCTCTCCCCAGCAAATGGAGGATGAAAAATTCAAAATAAAAATGCTGAAACCTTGATTTTTCTCATATTTAGAGTTGGTCAAATTTGTACTGTCAGATGTGGAAGTTGTGTGCAGGTATAAGTATTGGTTAGCAAATTAGCTCTTTAATCTGAGATATTATCATCCTCTGTGTAAGAAAACAAATGCAAAAGATTGTAAAACATTAAATAAGATGAGACTTTGGTTCTTTCAGAGAGACTATCTCAAATATTCCTCCTATCCTGTAAGTGCAAGGTGCTTGGCTTGTGTAGGTACTACAAAAAACACATTTTAATGATCCTTTCCTTTTTTTCATTCATTTTTTCCCCCACAGTCACATGACACAGTCGGCCACATTTGAAGACCCTCGAATAGACAGCTGCCAAATCACCCCTCCAGCCCCTCGTAAAGTGGAAATGAGGAGGGATCCTGTACTGGGATTCGGTTTTGTGGCTGGCAGTGAAAAACCTGTTGTTGTACGCTCCGTAACACCAGGTATGATTTTTCCCCTTGCCTGGCCCCAAAAGCAGGGCTTTGAGATTTACTATCTCCCTTTCTGTGCTGGCTGTATTGCTGGCAGTGAGATGATGTGCTCAGATTTCCAGCATGACTGCATTGACTTTTAATGTTGTCTGCTAAGAGGTTTGATTTCTTTAGAATTGGCTTTTTAAATTTAATTGAATTTAATTTAATAATTTTGAACTTGTATTTACACTGACTGAGGCCCACTGGGACCAAATACCATGGCACATGTGAGTACTATTAATGCATTCCAGTAACCAAGTGAATCATGAATGCTAGATAGCATTCTGAGGGTATGTCTACACTGCAATTAAAATCCTGCAGCTGGCCCATGGCAGCTGCCCTGGGCTCAGGCTGCAGGGCTGTATAATTGCAGTATAGGCGTTCGGGCTAAGGCTGGAGCTCGAGGACCCTATGAGGTGGGAATATCCCAGAGCTCGGGCTGCAGCGCAATTAAACAGCCCCGCTAGTCTGAGCCCCATTAGCCCGAGCCCTGCGAGCCTGAGTCAGCTGGCACAGGCCACCCACAGGTGTCTAACTGCAGTGTAGACGTACCCTAAATTCTGATATGCTGACATGCCTTTATAATGATGGAATGATGGACTAGAGAGATCTCAAGTGCGGTTCCACAGGGATCTGTTCTGGGTCTGGTGTTGTTTAACACCTTTATTAATTATCTAGATGTAGGTTGTAACAGTGTTGGGCCCCTCGCACCAGCTAGGCCCTTCCCCTCAGGGCCTGCAGTGTGGCAAACACCGGGCTGGAGTTTCCTTCTGCTGCCCCAGGCCTGCCCAGCACTGCGCTTTGGGCAGCCTTTATATAGGGCTGAGCCTGGCCCTGATTGGTTCCCAATAAGCCCTTTTCTTATTGGCTGCTTGTCTGCGCAGGCCTACTGGCCTGCTGCAACCTACATTCTTAGGGATTGGGGCAGTCCGCCCCACTACATAGGTATAGAGAGCATAATGATCAAGTTTGCAGATGATACAAAGCTAGGGGACAGTTGCCAATACTTTGGAGAATACAGCTAAAATTCAAAGGGAACTTGATAAATTGGAGGCTGGGCTAGAGACAACAAAATGAAATTCAACAAAGACAAACGTAAGGTCCTACACTTAAGGAAGAAAAACCAAATGCACAAATACAGAATGGGGGATAACTGGCTTGGCAGCAGCACTGCTGAGAAGGATCTGGGAGTTGTGGTGGATCATGCCCTCAACATGAGTCAGCAATCTGATGCTGTTGCAAAAAAAGCAAATGCAACTTTATATTAACAGAAGTATAGCATGTAAGTCATGGGAGGTAATAGTACTGCCCTACTCGGCACTGGTTAGGCCTCAGCTGGAGTACTGTGTCCAATTTTGGTCACCAAAGGATGTAGAGCAGTGTTTTTCAGACTTCGGGTCGTGACCCAGTACTGCAGCATGTCAGGCACTGGGTCGCTCTGGTCAGCAGCATCGACCAGGACGTTAAAGTCCCGTCGGCAGTGCTGCCCAGCTAAGGCAGACTAATGCCTACCTGTTTCGACACCGCGCTGCGCCCTGGAAGCGGCCAGCAGCGGGTCCAGCTTCTAGGCAGGGGGCCACAGGCCTCCGCGCTGCTCCCACCCCGAGCACCAGCTCCGCACTCCCATTGGCCGGGAATGGGCCAATGGGAACTGCGGGAGGTGATGCCTGTGGGCAAGAGTCGTGTGAAGCCACTTGCGGGCCTCCGCCTAGCAGCCAGACCTGCTGCTGGCCACTTCTGGGGTGCAGCGCGGTCTGCGGTGCCAAGACAGGCAGGAAGCCTGCCTCTGCACACTAGCTGTGCCACTGACCGGCAGCCGCTGGAGGTAAGCCCACGCCCCAATCCCCTGCCCCAGCCCAGAGCTCCCCCAAACCTGGAACCCCTTCCTGCACCCCAAACCCCTCATCCCTGGCCCCACCCCAGAGCCTGCACCCAGAGCCCTGACCCCCTTCTGCACCCCAACCCTCTGCCCCAGCCCAGAGCCCCCCCTCCCACACCCTGAACCCCTCATTCCCAGCCCCACCCCACAACCCTCACCCCCGTACCCCAACCCTCTGCCCCAGCCCTGAGCCCCTACCACATCCCCAGCTCCATTGGGTCACGGGCATCAACAATTTTCTTCAACTGGGTCCCCAGAAAAAAGTTTGAAAACCACTGATGTAGAGAAACTGGAAAGGATCCAGAGGCAAGTGACAAAGATCATCAAAGGGATGGAATACAAACTGTATGAGCAAAGGCTGAAGGAACTGGGTATGTTTAGCTTGGAAAAGAAGAGATTGGGGGGGGATATGATAGCAGTCTTCAAATACTTTAAAGCCTGCCATAAAAAAGATGGAGCAAAGTTGTTCTCTCTTGCCACAAAGGGCAGGACAAGAGGCAATGTGTTCAAACTACAGCATAGCTGATTTAGGTTAAATCTCAGGAAAAACTTCTTAACTGTAAGAACAGTAGGACAATGGAACAGACTGCCTCGAGAGGTAATGGAAGCTCCCTTCACTGGAGGTTTTCAAAAGGAAGTTGGATAGCCATCTGTCTTGGATGGTTTAGACCCAACAAATCCTGCATCTTGGCAAGGGGTTAGATGACCCTTGCAGTACCTTCTAACCCTACAATTCTATGATTCTGTAAGGGCTTGTATTTTGGAATATTGTTTCTCACTGCACTCGTTCCAAGCCCATAAATTTGTTAGCAGCAAAAAGCCAATATCATAGTTATTATTCTTAGCCATTACTATTGTTTTACTTTACTAGTTATATAATAATTAATGGCGATATCCCATCTCTTAGAGCTGGAAGGGACCTTGAAAGGTCATTGAGTCCAGCCCCCTGCCTTCACTAGCAGGACCAAGTACTGATTTTGCCCCAGATCCCCAAGTGGCCCCCTCAAGAATTGAACTCACAACCCTGGGTTTAGTAGGCCAATGCTCAAACCACTGAGCTATCCCTCCCCCCAACTTCATTTAAAGAAATAATTTTATTCTATTTTTTTTCTATTCTGTATAGTTTCTTATACCACCCTCCTCACATAGTTTCTGAACCTCGTCCAGTAGTGCATTCAGTTATGTGACTAAACAGTGTTATGTATGATTCTTTCTTCTCTCATCCACTCATCAGGGTGAGAACTGAGTGTTCAGCGTAGGGTTTTATTTTGGTAGGGATTTTGTTGTTGCTGGGGTTTGGTTTTTTGTTTTTTTTATGGACAGTGCTTTGTGTTTATATTAGAGAAGGCAAGATCAGAGAAATGCACCTTGCACTTGTCAGGGAAGGTGGTGAGGTTTGTGACAACCATTAGTTCCTGGGGGAGTTCGTTCCACAATCTCAGACTGGCCCCTGAGAAAGTTCTGTCTCCTATATAGAGGAGTTTTGCCTTTGTGATAGAAAGTTCATTGTGCCTGAGGAATGGAGTTGTTGATCATGGTCTTCATCCTGAAGCTTTAGGCAAACTTATAGACATGCTGGGCCCAGGCCATAGATTGCCTTGCAGACAAGGACAAAGACCTTGAACTTTCAATATTCTTTTGGAAGCCAGTATAGAGAGCAGAAGACAAGCAAAACTGCCGGTAGAACATCTAAATGTTCTAGGGCTCCTGCCACTGCGGGGAGCCCTGGGCCCTTTAAATCCCCACCGGAGCTCCAGCAGCCGGGCTCCCGCGGTGATTTAAAGGGCCCGGAGCTCTGTGGCGGCTGGAGCTCCAGGCTCTTTAATTTGCCCCTGAGCCCCGGGGCTCCCAGCCACCTCTGTAGCTGGTAGCTCCGGGGTGATTTAAAGGCCCTAGGGCTCACAGCCAGAGCCCCAGGGCCTTTAAATCTTGAAAGGCCCCGCCTCTTCCGTTTGAGGCCACACCCCCGCTCAGGACTCCAGCATACTGGTAAGTCCTTTAAATTACTTTCACCCCTGTCTAAATGTGATTTGCCCAGGTGTGTGTGCAAATGGTGTTTGTACTGCTTGCAAATAAAGCAAATTATGCAGTTAGGATCTGGCCCCCCTGAAGTCCTGATTAATCTGAGACAGTTCTTTTTCCCTGAAATAGCTTTACTTAGGCTAGGTCTACACTACTCGCCTGAATCGGCGGGTAGAAATCGACCTCTCGGGGATCGAATTATCGCGTCTCGTCGGGACGCGACAATTGATCCCCGAATCGACGCTCTTACTCCACCAGCGCAGGTGGGAGTAAGCGCCATCGACGGGAAGCCGCGGAGGTCAATTTTGCCACCGTCCTTACAGCGGGGTAAGTCGGCTGTGATACGTTGAATTCAGCTACGCTATTCGCATAGCTGAATTTGCGTATCTTAAATCGACCCCCCCCCTGTAGTGATGACCTGCCCTTAGTGTAACTCTCATATTTAAAGCCCAGTTGGGGAAGCATATTTATATTCAATCACCAAAGTAAGAGTGGGGACAAATACAGTGGAACCTGTGTGCATTTGTACATAGTGAAACTCCATTTATAGTGGATTCAAAAGTAAAATAAAACCTCCAAACCAAACAGATAGAAGCACAGTTTCAGCTTGTTGTTTGAATGAATTGTGTCAGGCAGTAAGAATTTTTTTCTTTTAAGATTTTCATCTTCATTTTTTGAAACCTGTTGTGCCTTAGGAGAGTACCAGGTAGGGTTAATGACCCAAATCTGAAGTCATTTGAGACAGATGTTCCCCAAAATAGATATATTTTTTAAAGTTTCTAGGTTTTTGTTTGTTTGTTTTTGCCCAGAACTAGAGATCAAACTATTGATCTGATGCAGGTCAAAATGGTCTCAGTCTGTCAAGTTTTGCCCAAGGGAGTGCATGGCACCCATTAAATCTTTAGGGGACTCAAACTGAGAACAGTATTTATGAAAATGTACATTTTTACACCGCACATGCACCAATACAGAAGAACGACTAGAGGGTCTCTTCCAACATTTTATATGCTTTAAAGCTAGACTCTTTTAAGTGCTTTAAAATCCAAATGGTTAATCAGATGCTTTGAAATTTGGTGTGCCTCATGGGGGTGTGGGGTAGCATTGGTAATCCAAATTTGACCAAAAGGTTTCCCGAGTTACAGCCCTCCCTCCCCCCCCCCAAAAAAAGAATCTCCTTCTGCTGCCTTATACTGTTAAGGTGAGAAGTATTAACAAAGGGATGAATCACAGACCTCTTGATTGCTGTGAACTCACTCCTCAATTAACATAACTAAGGATAATTTCATCGCAAGTCCCCACCTAAGACAAAAGAAGTTCTGGACAGGGAGGGTTGCTACCCTTTGTGAGTCATGGCTAGCAATTTTCTTCCGGGGGCAATGTAATCAAAGTATTAGTGGGGGAGGGGGGAATTAGACATGTGAATGCTTCCTGGGAGGGGAGGTGTATCAGGGGACAGAGGAGTGTGGGAACTGGGGGAGAGGAGTTTAGGGAACCAGTGATGGTATGGGGGGCAGAAATGGAGATGGATGGTATGGGAGGCAAGAGAGTTTGAGGACTCAGACAAGGGAGGCATGGCACCCCCTCAGCTCTGCCAGTGCACCCTAACTCCCTTGCACCCTGAGCTCTGCCTGTGCACTTCAATCCCCTCATCGCAACCACCCTGCAGCCTCAGCTCTGCCAATGCACCCGAACCCCCATGAACTCCACATTAGAGCCCTGCACGGGACTATTTTTAATCCTGCAATACCCACTCCTACACGCTCCCACTATTATGGCAGCAGGTCCTGTGGGACCTGCCGGATCCTGGTCCTGAGCTCTGCACTAATCGGGCACAGGGCTCTATGCCACAGCTCTGACAGTGCACCCCAACCTGCCTGAACCCCAACTCCACAGCTCTGACTGTGCACTCCAACCTGCGTGTAATGCATCTTGGGGGCACCCAGGGCTGTAAGTTTGTTGCCACATGCCTCCAGCACTCTCCTCTGTCTTTGCCCTGCAAGTTGACAGTAGATGGTTCCAAGTCCCTTCGAAGTGTCCCCTTGTGTTTTCCAGCCATTGATCCCTGGATACCCACAGAAATCCGAGATCCTCCATTCCCAAAGGAACAGTGTGCCCCAGTTTACCAGCTTTACCTTAGACCAGTGGTTCTCAACCTTTCCATACTACTATACCCCTTTGAGAGTCTGATTTGTCTTGCGTACCCCAAAGTTTCACCTCACTTAAAAACTACTTGCTTACAAAATCAGACATAAAAATACAAAAGTGCCACTGCACACTGTTACTGAAAAATTGCTTACTTTCTCATTTTTACCATATAATTATAGATCGATTGGAATATAAATACTGTACTCACATTTCTGTGTATAGTATAAAGAGCAGTATAAACAAGTGGCTGTCTGTATGAAATTTTAGTTTGTACTGACTTCGCTAGTGCTTTTGATGTAGCCTGTTGTAAAACTAGGCAAATATCTAGATGAGGTGAGGTACCCACTGGAAGACCTCTGCCTTGCACCCCAGGTTGAGAACCACTGCCTTAGACCACTGCTCCTGTATTACACACAGCACTCGAATTCATTTATAGCAAATGATGATGTCCTCCTTGCTTCTTCAGACTATTAATTCCTAACAGGAGCATATCTTTTCCTGGTCAAAAACCTAGGAAATTCAGTGGCAAATAATTATGTTAATACAAAGTTAAGGTTGAGTTGAGCAAAACTCAATCTTCTGAAAACTAGGAAATGTGCAGTTAAGGTTGCCCATTGAACTGTAACCCTACTCTCTTCCAGCACTGCCACAATATGCCCTAGTAACACACATACCTTTGCTCGGCCAACCCCACAGTTGCTGAAAATGTATAGGCTCTTCACCTCCTTTGATAACCCATTCACGCTCACCTACAGGATTGCATCTAACACTATTAGAGAACAAAAAGGAATTTCCTGGTGGTCAGAAGTTTGAGTTTTGTTCATCTCAACCTTACCACCAAGAAATCATAACCTTACATTTTAGTAGAGTTGGAAACCAAAGCTCTTGGCCGAAGCTTTCGTATCCGAGCACCTAACATTGGAGTCCCATTGTAATTCCATAGAGGCACCTAAATAAAAGTGGCCTGATTTTCAATGGTGCTGATCACCTGAAGCTCTCATTGACTCGTTGGGGAAAATCAGGTCTTGGTTATTTACATGCCTAAATATAATTTTAGGATCCTAACATCAGGCACTGTGGTATGTACATTTAGGTTGTTAGCTTTCTGGTGAGGGGGTATTATCAGCAAAGTGCTTTAGACCTCCAAGCCAAACCATATCTAATACCTGCACAATAGAGGAGGCTGTCCATGTGTTTATAATGGTCTACTAACCTGTGCTTATTTCTCACTTTTCTCCAGGCGGCCCCTCTGAAGGAAAACTTATACCAGGAGATCAGATCATAATGATTAATGATGAACCAGTCAGCACTGCTCCAAGGGAGAGAGTCATCGACCTTGTCAGGTAGTTGATGCCTTCGTCCTACCAAATAAACCATGAGCCCCTTGGCTTACTGCCAGTACAGTCACTTTGCCTTCTCAGAGCAGAGAAAGTGGAAAATAATGTTACTGAGCTTATAACAAATGTTGGTGGAATTGTGTATTACTGACGGGAAATTTCCTTACATATATACTGCGGGAGTATGAATAAATGTGAAAAAATATATTAAAGCACCTCCAAAAGAGCTGGTGGTTGAAGGACAAGTTACCTTGATGATTAAGGGTTGTATCATATGCAGGGCTCGAAAAACCCACTCCTCTGGTTGCTTGGGTAAGGGAAATGTTGGAACAGGTTGGCGAGTTGACTGGGACAGGGTACAGAGAATCTGGCATTTTTGGCTTCTTCCCTGAGGAGTGAGTTGTGGGGACAATCCTTAGAGCAGAGTAGTCCAGGTGGTTGCTGCTTTACACTGTTTTTCAGGACAGTATTGGAGTGGGACTAAAGAGAGAACAGAGTAGCCTAGGATATGGGGCTCTCTTACCTTCAGGGTTGGGGAAGGCAGGAAGAGGTGAGCCTGTGAGTGGATAGGTGCATATATGTGTCTGTGGGGAGGAGGGGGGAGGGGCTTTTGGGTAGTGCATGCTTGAGTGGACGGCATGTGAGTTTGTGTGAGTAGGTGTGTGTTGGGTGGGTGAGTGTGAGGAATGAGGGGGATAAATTATAAAAAGTACAAGACAGGGAGAAGGAGGGAAAGAAGTTAGAGAACAGAAGACACGGTAGGAAAAGAAAGATGAAGTTTATTGTGGGGTGGAGAAAGAGAGAAGGAAAAGAGGGAACAACACACAAAGATGCAATATGATGTATAGTGGTGGGGAAAAAAGTAGAGTGAAGCCATAGAGATAAAAGAAAGCATAACAAAACTCAGGAGCTGGAGTAAGTTAGAGTATGTTTTAACAAGTTTATTAAGTTTATTAAATAGAAAGTTGATTGGCAATAAATATAGTACATAGTTGTTTTAAACGTCAGAGGCATGACTCTTAGAGGGCAGTGTGTCATATGTATTATTTTCACTTGGGCTAGTACGCTTTTTCCTTGGGCTAGCTGGTGTCAGGGGAAATTTCAGGATCTGATTGTATACATTTTTTGGCTGATAGGTCCTTCTCTCCAAATGTGGCAACCACCAATGTTGAAAGTAAATTGCCCGTGACACTTTTCTAAAAGAGTCAGTTCTGAATTTCAATTTATGAACTTCTACAACAGCTGTGATTCTCTGCGATGATGCAGATCACAATACATAGGATGAAGCGCATGAGAGTTGGGGGCAAAGTGTTCTCAGTCAAGGGGATCTGGCTGTGGAATAAAACTTCTATAGGAGACTGGGTGACTCAAAAGTTTACCATCTTTAGGAAATGCGGCATACCTTCCTTTTCAAAAATTATTTTCTACCATAGCAAGAAAGATACCCACAACAGTGACATGACAACCCTGAAAAATAAAAGAAAGTAAAAAACTGTAACAAACAACTGAACCAACAAATAAAAACAATTCCTAAAGCAGAGATTTATCACAAAAAGTGTTAAAGTCTCTATGGGGTCCATTTAGGAACTTTGCTATTGCTATTGATTTTATGTGGAAGCACTCAGATATTACAGTGATGGGTGGCAGTATGAAACAGATAGATAGTTTTATGTAGCATAAAGGCATCCCAAAGAAGTTTCAATGACCAGTTAAATACTATCATGTTGTAGTTTATATTCTTTTCGTGATTGTTTGGGATGTATAACACGTAAGTCCCATTATCAACAGTGGGATACAGCCCCATCTCCCTCCCCTGGTGTCAGTAATTTACAGTAATAGGAAAAATAGACTGTCTAATTAGGATTGAGGCAAATTGGGTCTAAATATGAGGGCGGTCCCTCTGTGAAGGGGAATTGAGAAGCTGATCCATGTTGAATATGAAAGTAATACTCTTTGATCATATTGACTCTTTAGGTAGTGTCTTGGCTATGCTACTGTAAACAATCCTTTAAGTGTTGTTGAATTCCATCTTTTCATGGTGCTTTCCTTGTAGTTGAATTGTATCACTGCTCTCTACATGTGCCTATCTCTGGGACTTTGTCAGAAGTTGCCTTTTCTTTGATGAGTTTCTCAAAGGGCTGTATTAGCAGTATGTACATCATTCCACATAAAGAGCTTATCATCATTTCAACGCGGACATCTGGAATGATTAGACAAGGCATGCAGTCACCACATCATGGCAGAAGCAGTTCACTGCGCCAGTACAGTAGTGCATCGCTTCCATACCGTATCTAACCCAAGGTCATTCTTGGGTCGGACACATTCATATCTTTGAAAGCGATGCTTTGTCTCAGTTTGCAGCGCAGACAGAGGAAATTTTGAAATCTTGCTTTCTGACTGGTAGGCATATGTCTGCAGTCAGTGATGGGTAAGCTCTCTTCCCAGAGAAGGATATATATAAAAAAGATATAACCACATAATATTGCAGGAGTGGGGGAATTGGGGGGGGGAGGATGCATGACCTCATTGTATACTGCAGATCAGGTATAAGAACTGCTTAGCATTAGCTATGTGAAAGTTGCTTCTATCCAACCCTGCCAGGAAGCTTAGTGCAAAACCAAGAAAGGATTTGCTTTTATAGTTGTAGAGAATGGAAGAAAAAAATCAGTCTCATTTGAAAATATAGCCGTCTTGTGCCAATATAGAATAAAGCTTTAAAAGTGTTTTAACACAACGATAAAATGTTTTAAACTGAAATATGGGCAGGACTCAACGTTTCAAACAAAAGTATATAAAAATTAGAGTTGTCAAGCCAAGTCTTGGATATTATATCAGAGTATAGATTCTTTTTAATTTCTAATTGCATACTAATCAAATTCAAGTAAATGTAATGGGGAAATTTCTTTGTGAGAACAGTATTGTTATTGAAGAGAACATCAAAATGGGGATATTGATTAAATGTAACTTTAAATTCAAAGAAAGAAAAGATTTATACTTCAGAATCCACACCAAAAAATGGTATCTGAATTGTGATGAAATTATATAGCTGTCTTTTCCCATTCTGCCATTAGAAAAGACCACTTTCCCAACCAGTAAATTTGCGGCATTTGTTTCCTCAAAATTGCCAGGAGCTACCGTTTTGCTTCACTTGCTTTCCTTTGCAGTGGGTGCTATTAGTGCCAAAGCTCCTCATTAACTTTTTCCTTCCTATGTGATGCAAAATGAGTAGAAAATTATTGTGATATACGGTGCACCAGCTTTAGTAAATGATGGAGGAGATACACTTAGTAGTATGAATGTTTGCACTGTTTCATCACTGTATCTCTTCATGAAATCTTAATATTTTATTACATGACTTGGGGGGCATTTTAGAACTGGTTACATTAAAACTGGTAAAGATGTTAACCTTCCCATAAACTGCCTAACTCTGCAGTGAAGCAACATCTGGGTAGTTAAGAGGTTTCTCATCAGAGACACAGTAAAGGATTTTTTTGTTTATTTGTTTTTAAGTAGTCTGTAAATTGAGGAATACTATTGCTAGGCTGTGAGGTCTAGAGATTAGCAAGGATATACATTATATAATAATGAACTGTGTCTGTAGTTTATTCTCATCCATCTCATTTTCCTTGATTCCTGCTTTACTAGTAACATTTAATTAAAGTCCAGGTCATCACTGAAACCCACAGTTGCAGAGATATTGGTAGTGCATGGTTTGCAATTGTAACATGTAAGCTCTCATTATCTCTGGTAATGTTCAATGGGTTTGGGGCTGTATTCTACTCAATTGAGCTATTTCAAGGAAGAGACACAGCAGTCATGTTTATAATATATCCTAAAAAAGGCAGGTCACATTTTTATGAATAACTGGTGGTTGCATTTTAAAAGGGGTCTCTTCAGGAGCAAATTAGGGAAAATTGGGAAAAGGAGATGACTTGAAAACAAGTTCATTTGTAAATGTATCACTAATATCTAGGCAAGGAGCAGGCAAACTGAATACCAAATAGAGTAAGATCTATTTAAAGAACAGACTGTGCAACATTGTAGCAGTAGCTGCAGATCTTGTTTTTATTATACAGCTGATACAAATGCTGTGACTCTTAAATTCATCACAGAATAATTAGCTATCTCCCATACTAGGGGATAGCTTTAATGTCAATGCAGTTTTTTGTGTGTTTGAAGGAGATGAACTGTGTGAACCTAAACATGTTATATGGTATAGAAATTAATTGCTGACTAAATGCTTGAAGTCCTTGGAGCCTCTGTAGTATTACATTTCTCAGCAACATTTCTTATTTTTATTAATTAATTTAAAACTTGCATCACCACAGGTAAACAAGTCAATATAGCCAACTCAGTTTTATCACGGTTAGGTAAATATTTTTTAATGAGTCATTTGTCTCCTAATGTAATGTGTATGTATGTAAGGTGTGTGTGTGTGTGTATTATGCATGTATGTTATGTAAATATTTTGAAAATGTTAATATTTAGGAAGTATGTGTGTTTTATATGTATGTACATATATTTTATATACACATATACTCATTCTAAGATTGGCAAATTAAAGTATTTTGAATTAGCAATATGTTTTAATGACGTTTACAATGTCTGTGACCCAAGGCACCCCTGTACTCACACCCTACACACTCCTGCAATAATATTTGTTCAAAATATGCCTTCTGAGGTATCATTTGAAAACTAACAACACAGTGGAATATATGTAACAACAATTTCATTGTGAAATATATGTAACAACATTATGTGTAAAGATATAAACTCTCTCTCTGTAATGTTACTAGGACATGTTTAAGACCAGACAGCCTAACATAGGTAAAGGTGATAAACAGGTTTGCCCTAGACAAAGCAACAAGTTTTTACCTCAATTACTTATTAGCAGTAAACAAAGCCATCAAGCTAAACTAGCTGGGTTTATACTGAACTCCAGAGACAGAGAATTAACATGTCTCGTGCATCCCAGACAGACACAAGAGACTGAATCGCCAGGAGGCTTTCCTGACTTTTAAGACAAAGACAATTCCTTTGGGAATATAAGGGACAGAGAGAGACTCCATCTTGATCCTTCACCTTAAAGAGATAGAAACCAAGCAATTTGTTCTCTGTGATTGGTTCTGGCCACGTTGGCCAGTAAAAAGATGAAAAGACTGTGGATGAGGAAAAAACATCTTGAAAAAAGATGGTATCCTGCTAGATGAAGTTTTAAACTTTTAGATGTGTGTTTTCACTTTTATTTGTTTAAACAACGAGGAGTCCTTGTGGCACCATAGAGACTAACAAATTTAGTTGGGCATAAACTTTCATGGGCTAAAACCCACTTTATCAGATATGGAGTGAAAAATACAGTAGGCAGGTATAAATATACAGCACATGAAAAGATGGGAGTTGCCTTACCAAGTGGGGGGTCAGTGCTAACGAGGCCAATTCAATCAAGGTGGATGTGGCCCATTCCCAACAGTTGACAAGAAGGGGTGAATATCAACAGAGGGAAAATTACTTTTTGTTGTGCTAACAAGGCCAATTCAATCAGGGTGGATGTGGCCCATTCCCAACAGTTGACAAGAAGGTGTGAATATCATCAGGGGGGGAATTAATTTTTGTAGTGACCCAGCCACTCCCAGTCTTTATTTAGGCCTAATTTGATGGTGTCAAGTTTGCAAATTAATTCCAGTTCTGCAGTTTCACATTGAAGTCTGTTTTTGAAGGTTTTTTTGTTGAAGGATGGCCACTTTTAAGTCTGTTATTGAATGTCCAGGGCTGTCTCTATCTTTATTCTTTTATTTGATATCATTTAATCCATGCTCTTTAATAAACTTGTTTTGCTTTCATTATAAATCATCAGTGTTGGGTAAATTCCGTAAAGTGTGTGCTTCTAGTAAGCTGACAGGTTGTAGAAGCAGAGACTCTAATACTTTTTCTGTGAGGGTCTTGTGAGAGGGACTGGTCCCTACAATAGGACAATTTTGGGGCTAATTCAGGGCTGGAAGGGTTTTAAGGTTAGCCTGCTTTTGGGTAACCTGGTTGTGCAAAGCCAGGGTGAGACTTGTCAACTGCTAGGAAGCTGTTGGGACCAGAGCTCTGAACCAAAGCTACACAGCCACAAGACACCCAGAATTACTAGGCAGGCCTTAATGTCTTACTGGCCTGGGTGAACCCAAAATGTCACAGTGACACATAAACATTTTCACCCAGTATAACAAACTCCACCTCTGCTGAATAAAAATAAAGTTTGGCTATTAAAGGATTTGATAACAGCACTCTTTGCTTTAATACCACTGTAAATGTAAAAATTATTTCCTTTTATTAAAGTAGGCCTCCAGTTCTTTCCATAAATAGTCTGTTTTTTTTCTATTGCAAAACTCACTCATAGATCATTGTTTGTTTCTAGTTTCAGTAGTGTTTTCTTGGGGTTATTTTTCTTGGTATTTGGATGTTTTATTAGAGGAAAACGTATTATTTTCACGTTAGAAAAAAGATGGGGTCTCTAAGACTAATTTACTGCTGTAATAACAGTATTTCAGTTGTTGCAGTATTCCACGAAAAGACTAATTGCAAATTGGAACAACTGAGGATAGTTCAATCCATTATGTGATGTCAGCCCTATTTCATATTTAAGAGAAGTGACTGAAAACCACTTCTGAAGTAACCATTGCCTTGGCAAATTAGCATATCCTGCAGCATAAAGATCTGGAAGGTTCTTTCCCTGTAATTTTACAATTTCTCTTTCTCTCTAATTTTACAATTAAAGAAGGTGCATATTGCATTTAATCACTACCATGGGATTTAAATACAGGATGCATCTTCTTTATCCATCTACCCATCATGGCTGAACATGCACACTGCTATGGAGTTTCACTTGATAGACTGTATGTACTCGCTTGATGGATATGGATGGCACTCTATCGTGGCAGGTAAAAAGAGATTCTTTCTTCAACAACAACATAGCAAAATAAATAAAATCAAATATAGTCAAGTACTACCATATATTTCTCCAAGATATTACATATCAACCAAGACATTTGAAATCTACTTTTTCCAGTAGATCACATGTATGTTAAGTCAGTATTTCAGGCCTGGTCTACACTATGAGTTTAGGTCGACTTTAGCCGCGCTAAATCGAATTAAGCCTGGACACGTTCACACGACGAAGCCCTTTCTTTCGACTTAAAGGGCCCTTTAAACCAGTTTCTTTACTCCACCTCCGACGAGGGGATTAGCGATAAAATCGGCTTTAGGGGGTCGGAATTGGATTAGTGTGGACGGAATTCGACGTTATTGGCCTCCGGGAGCTATCCCACAGTGCTTCATTGTGACCGCTCTGGACAGCACTCTCAACTCAGATGCACTGGCCAGGTAGACAGGAAAAGCCCCGCGAACGTTTGAATTTCATTTCCTGTTTGCTGAGCGTGGAGAGCACAGGTGACCACGCAGAGCTCATCAGCACAGGTAACCGTGATGGAGTCCCAGGATCGCAAAAGAGCTCCAGCATGGACAGAACGGGAGGTACGGGATCTGCTCGCCATATGGGGAGATGAATCAGTGCTGGCCGAACTCCGAAGCAGTAAACGAAATGGCAAAATATTAGAAAAGGTCTCCAAGGCCATGAAGGACAGAGGCCATAACAGGGACGCACAGCAGTGCCGCGTGAAAATTAAGGAGCTAAGGCAAGCGTACCACAAAGCCAGAGAAGCAAACGGAAGGTCCGGGGCTGAGCCGCAAACATGCCGCTTCTACGCGGAGCTGCATGCCAATCTAGGGGGTGCAGCCACCACTACCCCAACCGTGTGCTATGAGTCCCTCGCTGGAGAAGCACACAGGGAAGAGGGTTCGGGGTACGAGGAAGATGAGGATGAAGATGATGTAGATTAGTTCTGTGATGAATTAATAAAGAATGCATGAATGTGAAGTAACAATGACTTTATTGCCTCTGCAAGTGGTGCTTGAAGGGGGGAGGGTAGGGGAGGGTGGGGTGGTTGGTTTACAGGGAAGTAGAGTTAACCGGGTGGGGGGGAGGGGCGGAGGGTTCATCAAGGAGAAACAAACAGAAGTTTCACACCGTAGCCTGGCCAGTCACAAAAGTGGTTTTCAAAGCTTCTCTGATGCGCACCGTGCCCTGCTGTGCTCCTCTAACCGCCCTGGTGTCTGGCTGCGCGTAATCAGCGGCCAGGCGATTTGCCTCAACCTCCCACCCCGCCATAAATGTCTCCCCCTTACTCTCACAGATATTGTGGAGCGCACAGCAAGCAGCAATAACAATGGGGATATTCTTTTCGCTAAGGTCTGAGTGAGTCAGTAAGCTGCGCCAGCGCGCTTTTAAACGCCCAAATGCACATTCCACCACCATTCGGCACTTGCTCAGCCTGTAGTTGAACAGGTCCTGACTCCTGTCCAGGCTGCCTGTGTACGGCTTCATGAGCCATGGCATTAAGGGGTAGGCTGGGTCCCCAAGGATCACGATAGGCATTTCAACATCCCCAACGGTTATTTTCTGGTCCGGGAAGAAAGTCCCTTCCTCCAGCTTTCGAAACAGAACAGAGTGCCTGAAGACGCGAGCATCATGTACCCTTCCCGGCCAGCCCACGTTGATGTTGGTGAAACGTCCCTTGTGATCCACCAGGGCTTGCAGCAGCATTGAGAAGTACCCCTTGCGGTTTATGTACTCGGTGGCTTGGTGCTTCGGTGCCAAGATAGGGATATGGGTTCCGTCTATCGCCCCACCACAGTTTGGGAATCCCATTGCAGCAAAGCCATCCACTATGGCCTGCACGTTTCCCAGAGTCACTACCCTTGATATCACCAGGTCTCTCATTGCCCTGGCAACTTGGATCACAGCAGCCCCCACAGTAGATTTGCCCACTCCAAATTGATTCCCGACTGACCGGTAGCTGTCTGGCGTTGCAAGCTTCCACAGGGCTATCGCCACTCGCTTCTCAACTGTGAGGGCTGCTCTCATCCTGGTATTCTGGCGCTTCAGGGCAGGGGAAAGCAAGTCACAAAGTTCCATGAAAGTGCCCTTACGCATGCGAAAGTTTCGCAGCCACTGGGAATCGTCCCACACCTGCAGCACGATGCGGTCCCACCAGTCTGTGCTTGTTTCCCGGGCCCAGAATCGGCGTTCCATGGCATCAACCTGCCCCATTAACAACATGATTTCAACATTGCTGGGGCCTGTGCCTTGTGAGAGGTTTATGTCCATGTCAATTTCCTCATCACTCTCGTCGCCGCGCTGCAATCGCCTCCTCCTCGCCTGGTCCTGGTTTTGCTTGGGCATGTCCTGGCTCTGCATATACTCCAGGACAATGCGCGTGGTGTTCATAGTGCTCATAATTGCCGCGGTGATCTGAGCGGGCTCCATGATCCCAGTGCTAGCGATGGCGTCTGGTCTGAAAAAAGGCGTGAAAGTAGTATCTGACGGACCAGGGGAAGGAGGGAGGGAGGGAGGGAGGGAGGGGCGAGTGACGACATGGTGTACAGGTACAGGGAATTAAAATCAAGAAAGGTGGCTTTGCATCAGGGAGAAACACAAACAACTGTCACACAGAATGGCCCCCCCCAAAGATTGAACTCAAAAGCCTGGGTTTAGCAGGCCGTTGATTTGACGGAGGGAGGGGGGAAGCAAATGAATACAGAACAAATCTATTTTTTACATCTTAAGACAACGGTGCAGCATGACTGATAGCCCTCGGCATTTTCTGGGTGCTTGGCAGCAAATACTGGGCGCTTGGCAGTTAGCCTTCAGGCCTATTGCACGATCTGATACCCACTGCAGTATGACGACGATGGATACCAGTCGTAATATACTATCTACTGCCAAAAGGCAAGGGGTTGCTGCTGTGTAGCAATGTAGCCCCACGTCTGCCAGCCCCATGTCTGCCAGCACCCAGATCGCCCTCGGCCTCTTCTGGGTGCTTAGCAGAAAATACTGGGCGCTTGGCAGAAAATAGCATACTACGACTGATAGCCATCATTGTCAAGACAGTTCAATAGGACAGAGCATGTCTGCCCAGGTGTCCATGATTGACAGCCACTGCTGTCCGACGAGGATGGTTACCAGTCGTAATAAACCATCTACTGCCAAAAGGCAAAAGGTAAGGGGCTGGTGCAATGCAGCCCTACGGCTGCCAGCCCCACAGCTGCCAGCACCCAGATTGCCGATGAAGGCTACCAGTCATGCTGCACCGTCTACCGCCAAAAGGCAGTTAGCTGCTGCTGCTGTGTAGCAATGCAGTCCCACGTCTGCCGGCACCCAGATGACATATGGTGACGGTGAGCTGAGCTGAGCGGGCTCCATACTTGCCGTGGTATGTTGTCTGCACAGGTAACCCAGGTAAAAAGGCGCGAATCTATTGTCTGCCGTTGCTGTGACGGAGGGGGAGGGGCCTGACGACATGTACCCAGAACCCCCCGCGGCACTGTTTTGTATCATTCGGGCATTGGGATCTCAACCCATAATTCCAATGGGCGGCGGAGACTGCGGGAACTGTGGGATAGCTACCCATAGTGCAATGCGCCGGAAGTCGACGCTAGCCTCGGTACTGTGGACGCGGTCCGCCGACCTAATGCACTTAGAGCATTTTATGTGGGGACACACACAATCGGCTGTATACAACCGATTTCTATAAAACCGGCTTCTATTAATTCGATCTAATTTCGTAGTGTAGACATACCCTCAGTAAACCAGTGCTTGTGGATTATTACTCTAGCCTAGTATTTGTAAGTATAAGCGTGCTATATATATATGTGTCTGCATGATGGTATTGTACTTGCAGCTCAGTGGATAAATCCAATAGCACCAGGTACTACATGTTTTGTTTCAGTGTTTGGTGTGAACCATCATTGTTCTGAGCCTTTGAGATTTAGTATTGAACGTGTTAGAGGACTCACAGATAGAAGGGGTGAAACCCATTGAAGTCAGTGGGTGTTTTGCCTTTGACTTCAAAGGGACAAAGATTTTTACATAATGGGCACCTCGAGTCAAGTCGACTGAGAATAGAACTGGGAGTCAGGACACTGGGGTTCAATTCCTGACTGGCTCTGTGAGATTAGAGACATCACATAAGCCGCTTGATCGCGTTAGCCTCAGTTGGTCATCTGTAAAATGGGTTTAAAAATGGTTACCCCCCTTGTTAAAGCTCCTTAAGAGCTAAAGATGGGGAAATCATCTAAAGTATTATTTGTTATTATTAAAAACTAAGATCGACCATGGAAGTTCTTTTTTTTTAAGTAATTATGTCTGAAAAGAAATGCACACACATTCACACCTACCTTTAAAGAGCAGTAAACTGACCTACTCTATAAAGATTTGGGCACAAGCAGTGAACAAAGTGAAATGCAATAATCAAAATGTTCAGAACATGATCCCTTTATTCCTTTATTTTTATAAGTCCTCTTTCAAATTTATCAGGCTGGATATTTTGTAAAACCAGCAAATTGTCAGTAACTAACTCTGACCTTTTCAAAATTCCTGGGTTTGATGTGTCATCCAAATGAAGTATTATGCCTCAGGTTACATCATCATGCCATGTTACTCTTTGGAAAGAAGAATTATCGCTGATAAATTTCAGGTCAGCTATTCAGTAACAAATTGCTATATGGTTAGTGAACACTATAGTTAGGACAAGGAGATGTGAAATGGCTGTGCTAAGAGCAAAGAAATTGTGCAAAATGACTTTTTTGGATGGAACCAACAAGGATAGCTTTTATCTTTCCGGTCTGATGGAAGCTGACTTACCACTTACCTGAAATTTAGACAAAATTAAATCTTACTGGGAATATGTAAAAATAATAAAATGCAGAAAATTAAGATTAAGATGCTTTAGAATCAATGGGACAAGCTGAAAGTCTGATTTTTATTGTCTTTCTCTCTCCTTGTTGTGCTTTGATAATAAAATCTACATGGTAGTTAATCAGGTTTTGGGGATCCCTCAACATGTACATGTAAGAGGGCAGGTTACAACGAAGCATCAGAAGATGTAGAATGTCTGATCTCTCTATTGATCAGGATACACTGGCAAGTGAATGACAGACATGGGTGGATTTAAGCAAGTGTAGTTTCTGAAACTATTTTTGTTTCCTTTTTAAAAATGAACTAGTTTTCATGTCAATGGTGTATCTTTAAGGGCCACATTTCCAAAAGTGCACATATTTTTCACAGACCCATCTTAATTGTACAAATGCATAATGTGTGCATACAAGTCAAGGACTTGCTGCTCACCTGCCTATGCGTAAAACCCAAACTTTCACATGTGCATCAAGTATTGTCTGAGTACTTTTTGCTCATGCTTATGAATTTTTTGCTTTACAATCAAAATGAAGTACTTCTCATGCCAATTCTTAGAGCTGGTCCAGAAATTGTTGTAAAAATATTTTCTTGCTTTTCAATGGACATTTTTTTTGCCAAAATTTTCTAACAAGTTCTACCAATTAACCAGACAGACAGAATCCAGAGAACTGCCAAAAGGGTTAAGCATATAAAGACAGATTTTTAAAGGTATTTAGGTATTTGATTTCAATAAGAGTTAGATGCCTAATTACCTTTTAAAAATTTGGACCATAATTGAATTTCAGTGGCCAAAAAGGATGAATTCCCAGTTAAGGCAAATGATAGAAAGAAAAAAGGAGTAGCAAATACAAATGGTCAAAGATAGACTCCTTGTAAGAGAAAAGATTTGCTGAAACCTTCTAAAGGCACTCACCATGGAGTCTGCCAGACATTTGAGATAGAGAAGACAAGAATCCAACTGTGAAAGTCCTACGTTCAGCCCAAACCTGTCTTTATATTGGGAGTGATGATAGACTTGCTCCAGTTGATAATACATTTCAATAATGGAAAAAAGGGTAAGAGAAACCAAATTTGAGCTTGTGCGTGTTTTTTTTCTTCTTAGTCAGTTTCCAAAGTTGATATTCTCTAGCTATTTGACTTTCTACTTGCGCTGACATGTTCCAGCCTCCACTGGACTAGAGGAAGCAGCAGCAGCAATAACAGGGAAACGTTTAGTCAGATTTTATTTCATACAGAGTGTCTCCCTCAGGGATTCAGTATTCTTACTTTGTCTTCATATTATACCTTATATAAAATAAGAATTTCAAAAATCAAACCTCAGAGATGGAACCCAAAATGCAATAAAAACTGACAGCTTCTCCCCACAGGCAGATTTGCTGTACAGTGTGTAGCTAGTAACAGTATGTGATGAAATGTAAACTGTTTTGTTAGTTCTTGTACTTCTTTCCACAGGCTGGAGGCTCTGAACTATTTTACCTTCTCTATAACAAAAAATCATTTTAGTCCATTGATTTCACTCTTATTTCCAGTAATTCAGTTTAATTAAACCAGAAGGCTCAGTGAAATCCAAGTTTGTACAGATTACAGGTCAAACAATAAAGAACTCAAGAGAGGCAAAGGTCTTGTCACCTCCTACTGCGAGATGTTACCACAGTACGACATCCACTTTTCTTTTAACTTTTCAGCAGGTCTTCTAGTCAGACCTCAGTGCACAAAAAAGACATCTCTTTTTCTCGGGGGGGATGGTAACATTGGCTGAACATTCTTGTGTTTTTATACTTTACTTACAGAAATAGGAGCCATGAGGCTAAATCCCTGTAGTGAAATTTTCACTCCATCCATTCTGTTTCTCTTCAATGTTTTTTTTTTTCCTGTGCATCACTACGATATGTCTGACCTCATGGTTTAAAAAAATTGTTAATATTGTCTGCCCAAAACTTTAAAGAGAATAACAACAAGTCTTAGTTTTAGAAGACAGCTCAAAATATTAAAACCACTTGATCAATCTGTTTTGCTCTCCAGATACTCCTGAATTCTTTAGCTTATGAACAAATCTGTGCCCTTTTCTGCTTTTTTCACTGTGTTTTTGACAATGTTGTGTGTTTTTAAAGTTGGCCTTTTAGACTAAAAATAGTCTCCCTCCCTCTCCCCACCCATTCCTCTCATGCTCTTTCTCTGAAATTTCTGCTTGTATCAAAAGCCTTTGAATTAAATATTGGTACAAATAAATTAGTAGTTTTATTAAGTCATAAGATAATTGAAACTATTTATGAATGTACCATAGCAACCATGATCATATGACATTTTCATTTGAGCGACTGTGCAGCAGACTTGCTGAGGTCAGCAGTAATTCACATAATTGGCACAGAATCAAAGAAGGAAATAAGCTGTATATTGAAACCAGCAAATGGAAGAAAGATAGGCAAGCTCCTTTTAAGCATTATTTTTCTGGAAAAAAAAGAGGCAACATATTCTCATGTTTAAGTATCTAGATCCTATTCAGTGTATTAGGCATGTTTACAGTATGCTAATATAATTTTCAATTTTGTTCTCTATAGAACAAATACTGTATCATAAATATGTTGTGTGTGTGTGTATATATATATGTAAAAATACATACAGAGAGATGGGAATATGACTGTGTGACATGGCATATAAAGGTTTTATCAGCATAACTTTGGTATGCATCCATTGCTCGTAAGTAGCAAAACCCCAAGGTTATGCAGGTTATCCCAAGTGAAAACTAATTAAACCTTTTTTGCCATCTCATATCACATGTATTGTGTTCATGCCATAGATGTGTTACAGGAAAAACTATTTTGTAGGCTTTTGAATATTTATTGGAACTATTTTTGTATCCGTTTTCTGATAAAGTCAAGGGCCTTAATTAGCATGAGGCCAATTGACCTCAGAGAGCGTTAGAATGACCTAAAATTGTTACACGTAAAAAATGACAAACTTTGAAATCTGTCATCTTGAGTCCTTCCACTGGTAGCAGCACTTGGTGTGTGTCCCATTGGGAAGCTGGGAATTCCCCCTTCAAAGAAGCTTAAACTATTTAATTTATCCAAGAGAATGTTAAGGGGTGACTTGATCACAATCTACAAGTATTTATTTGGTTATTTAATCCAACAGAAAAAGGCATAACAAGATCCAATGTCTGGAAGCACTGGGAAGATGGGAATTTCCCTTTTCCAATGAGATAAAGCTCTTATTTCAAATCCAAGTTAGTCATGTATGGAAAATCTGTCTCTGGTCTGGGACTGAATCTAGTCCATCCTAGGCACTAAGCTGGAATAATTTTGGCAAAAATTCCGTATATTAGCCGAGGAGGAAGCAATGTTTCTCTGGCAAGTTACTTTTCAAAAATGGGATTGAAACTGCGTAGGGGATGTGACTATTAGAATAAATCCTGGGGTATACTGATTAATGGGCAGATGGCAGGTGAGGAAATCAAAAGTGCATGATAAATTTATCACATGCCTCTGTAGATTTATCAAATGATTATTACCTCCACATGTAGATAGATAGGTAGATTAGATTAGGCTCCTAAATCCATATTAAATAGCCTGATTTTCAAAGTACTTAGACCCTCATGAGATACCATAGAATATATCTACCCGTGCGACTGCACTTTATGTTCACAAATTGCTTCCTATTCTATAGTTATAACTTTTGCTTATTAGGTTAAATAGACAAGTGTACAAATAGACACAAATCATAACAAAAATACAAATTACAATGTGTTAATGATGTACACAATGGCTTTCTTAAAAACCCAAAATCATTCAGTGACTAATTTTTAAATTTTGGTTTAGAATATTGCAATGTTATAGATGCATAAATGTAGGGATTAATTTACCTTTTGAAGTCTGACAGGTTTCAGAGTGGTAGCCTTGTTAGTCTGTAACAGCAAAAAGAACGAGGAGTACTTGTGGCACCTTAGAGACTAACAAATGTATTTGGGCATAAGCTTTCGTGGGCTAAAACCCACTTCATCGGATGCATGGAGTGGAAAATTCAGTAGGAAGATATATATATATATATATATACAGAGAACATGAAAAAATGGGGGTTGCCATACCAACTATAAGAAGACTAATCAATTAAGGTGGGCTATTATCAGCAGGAGAAAAAAAACTTTTGTAGTGATAAGCAGGATGGCCCATTTCTAACAGTTGACAAGAAGGTGTGAGTAATAGTAGGGGAAAAATTAGCATGGGGAAATAGTTTTTACTTTGTGTAATGACCCATCCACTCCCAGTCTTTATTCAAGCCTAATTTAATGGTGTCCAGTTTGCAAATTAATTCCAATTCTGCAGTTTCTCGTTAGTCTGTTTTTTTGTTGGAGAATTGAGACTTTTAGGTCTGTAATTGAGTGACCAGAGAGGTTGAAGTGTTCTACGACTGGTTTTGGAATGTTATAATTCTTGATGTCTGATTTGTGTCCATTTATTCTTTTGGGTAGAGACTGTCCGGTCTGGCCAATGTACATGGCAGAGGGGCATTGCTGGCACATGATGCCATATATCACATTGGTAGATGTGCAGGTGAACGAGCCCCTGATGGCATGGCTGATGTGATTAGGTCCTATGATGATGTCCCTTGAATAGATATGTGGACAGAGTTGGCAACGGACTTTGTTGCAAGGATAGGTTCCTGGGTTAGTGTTTTTATTGTGTGGTGTGTGGTTGCTGGTGAGTATTTGCTTCAGGTTGGGGGGGCTGTCTGTGAGCGAGGACTGGCCTGTCTCCCAAGATCTGTGAGAGTGAGGGATCGTCCTTCAGGATAGGTTGTAGATCCTTGATGATGCGCTGAAGAGGTTTTAGTTGGGGGCTGAACCTCCCTGGTCACTCAGTTACAGACCTAAAAGTTGCAATTCTCCAACAAAAAATTTTTTTTCCACTGCATGCATCCGATGAAGTGGGTTTTAGCCCACGAAAGCTTATGCCCAAATACATTTGTTAGTCTCTAAGGTGCCACAAGTACTCCTCGTTCTTTTGAAGTCTGTGTGTATCATGATTAAATATTGTTTTATGATATATGTTGTATTTGTGTAAAAATATTTTATCACAGTGAGCTACATTTTAGTTACAACATAATGGAAAATTAAATTTAATTGAAATTGCAATATTTTACAGGAGAAGATCAATTTCAGTGAAATTTTCCCCTGGGAAAATAGAAACAAAGCATCTCTGATGCAGCTAAGTCAAAGGGGGAGATCCTGGGTACAATCAGAGATGTACTACAGCTGAGGAGAGGGGCCTATAGGGGAGAATGAAGCATGAGGTAGTAAGGCGGGTGAGGATGCAGATCAATGTAGAACTGATCTGAAACAAAACTGTGTTTTAGGTCAACAAACCAAAATATTTCTATATTTTCAAATTGAATTTTTTTAAACTCTTTTCCTTATACAAACAGTTTTAATATTTCAACATTTTTTCTCCTTTTGGAACAAAACAAGTGTTGAAATATCAGAGTTTCCTAGGGGACAGAAATTCCATTTTGCAACTGTTCTAGTCTTAATCTGCCTTTATTATATA